>NC_062225.1:29440330-30666163 GCF_902686445.1 Sciurus carolinensis
GAATTCATTTTCTCAAAAACATTTCTTTAATAACCAACATGGGTCAGAAACTCTGTTAGCCACTGGGCGCACATAAAACTCATAGTCCTCAATGTCTGGATTAACTACCCAGGTGGAAAAAATGCATTCCCATTTGTGTTAGACTCCTCTTGTGCCCCAAATCTTCAATTGGTCCTTTTAGGCTGCTGTTCTTTTTTTATGTGGAAGGACCACGCGCCCTTTGCCTATGAGGTTTGGTTCATGATTTCATTCTTGCCGCCTCCATCTATCTAAATTTTTATTTTCTTGGTGAATACTCCTTAGCTTTGAGATTTCTGTTGCAATATTACTCCTTCATTTAAACCCTTCCATATCCCCTGTACTAGGTTATGTCAGCTGCTATATGAAAATCCATATTTATTCTAGTACAGTGTTTATCACATTCTCATTAATAATTACATAGTAACTTCTTTTCTCCTATTGGCTTATCTGCCCTATGAGAATAACAACCAAATATGCTGCTGTTTAGCACAATACTTTGTATTCAGTAAATATCCATTGGATAAATGAAAAAGAATGAATGCCACCTCACAAATTGAGTTAGACTCTGAGAGATATCTGTAAGAAAAAAATAGTTTATATTTGGGAAAGTTTAGAAAGTTTGCATTGGTCCTCCTTATTTTTTTATATTCCTGCTTTAATAAATATTAAGTGTTCTTAGACAATTTTGGTGCTCATGTATTGGGGGACAAAAGTTATAAGACTCTGTTAATACACCAGAAAGTTTATTTTTAACTCAGAGATCAAGTGTGTCCTAATAATTTTTTTTCATTTAGATTTCATTGACTGGTCATTTTGATACATGTTATTGGAGATCTGTTTATTTTTAAATAACCTATTGCTCATTGGAAAAATAAACCAGTACACAAAATATAAAAAAAGAAAGTTTATATTGAGTAGTGACTCTTTCATATGACTCTTGTAGACATGAACAGGAATTTCCCACACAGACCAGGGTGAAGGAGAAGAGCATTTATGGGAAAAAAATATTTGACCAATACAGAAGATTTTTGTAGAGAATATTTATTTTGGATGTACAAATTATACAAAGTTTAATTGCATATGCAATTGCTCTGAGATAGTAGGTGAAGCATGTAGTAAAACAGAGGTTCTATATCAGTTAATTGGTGGTTCAGACACACAGGAACATAAAGTAAAATGGAATTTGAATAGATTTTATTATTGTAAGAATTTTCAGAGCCATTTTTAATACCAGTGTAATATATCTATGCAGTTTACCTTTTTTGTCACAGTGTATATGGAGACTTTTAAAGCTTGCTTACAGAGCTCTCCCTTTTTTTTTTTTTTTTTTTTTTTTCGAGACAGAGCTTCTTCAGGTATTGAGGTACACAGAGAAGATGTTGGGAATCAATGGTTTAGTTCAGTAGTTCCCAAAAAGGGTGATTTGCCCCCAGAGGACATTGGCATATTTTGGGTCATCATAGCTGTGTAGGTCTGGGGTAGTTAACTCATTTATAGTAGACAGAGGCTAGAGTTGATGTCAAACATCCTACAAAGCACAGGACAATCCCCACAACAAATAATTATTCAACCCAAAATATCAATACCATTAAAGCTAAGAAACCCTAAGAGTGGAAAGAGCAAGAGCTGTGGATTAAGACAAGATCTGAAGTGTCTATTTTGCTGCTTAATAGTTATTAAATATTAAACAAATCATTTTCAATGTATCTTGACCTCAGGTGTTTCACTGGAAAAGCAGGAATGAAATCACTTAATCTGAAGGTTAACATTATGTTAAGAAGGGTAATATGTATAAAATTGTGAAGTGAAATATCTGTCACAGAACAGTCACTGAATAAATAAATACTGTAGTAGCTAGATGGTGTTGGTTGTTTTTGGTTTGGTTTTTCCCAAGAGCCCTATTCACTCTCCTTTTATTAGGAAAGCAGAATTGCTTGCTCCAGACATATTTATTTCATGAACACACTGGTAGAATGTACCCAGACTGGCTCAGATTTAGTACTTTATGCTGCTAGCCACAGTTAAAATCCTGAGACTGGGTAGATGGTTCAAACTGCAGCACTGGTGCCTTTTTCAAAAATTCTGAACAGAGCAAAAAATAATACTGTCTTTACCTTGTCAAGGCTGTGATAAAGTTGTCCCGGATATGAATCAAGATCATTTACTATTAGAATGTTTGAAGGTGGCATTGAGAGGAGAGAAAGTACGAGACATGCAACTAACGAGACTATGTGAAGCCCTCTGTTTACTCATCTTCAAAGCCAACACTTGCTGTCATTTGAGGTAAGTAGAGTCAGCACGTCCTCTTTTTTTTTTTTTTTTTAGCTAGTTCATCTGTCACTTGAGATGACAGGAGTCCTAAAAAACACAGGTACAGTTACTTTTTAGCAGAAAATGGAGAATTCTCATGTGTGCTAACATACACTATCATAGGGTTAATAGGGTTTTTCCTAGGAACCTAATTTAATGGTGTCATAAAACAGATTGCCTATAGGAAATATTAAAATGCTTCACAAATAATAAGGCATCATATTAGTGAAATACAATGTTAGTTTCCCAAACCTAAATTTATGTTTTGGATTTCATCCACCGTGCTAGCTTTCTTTTATTTGTTCTAATTAGTTATACATGACAGTAGAATATGCTTTGTTACATCATACATAGATGGAGTATAATTTATCATTCTTCTGGTCGTACATGATGTAGAACCCCACCACTCATATGATATATATGTACATAGGGTAATAATGTCTGATTCATTCTACTATTCTTCCTCCCCCGTCCCCCCTGGGGCCCCTCCCTTCCCTCCACTCCCCTCTATCTAATCTAAAGTAACGCTATTCTTCCTTAGCCACCCCCTCAAGACTGGTTGCTCTAAACAAGTAGTCATCAATACAATTTTTTCCATATTCTATTTTTGAAAAGTAGTTTCTAATTTTAATCACACCTGACTTGTTATCCTTAAGTAACCAATACTGACTTTCCCAAGAAAGTAAACAATTAATTAAGCAAATTGAAAATATGACTGTGATTATTATATAACATAGATAGAAGAAGGCATATTTAACAGATTTGCTTACTTAGTAAATACTTTCTTATTAAATTTGCTAAATTGTATAACATTAATCACCATTGATTCTTGGACCTGAGCAATCAACAGTTACTTATCTTTCATTGGAAATGTTCTCTTTAAATTTTTCTTCTTTTTTATTCTTATTAAATTTGGGACCATTTCATCTGCTTTAATTAAATATATACTTTTCAAAATGAAAAAAGAAATACTTGCTTATTGAGCACCCACAATGTGCCAGCTACTATTGCAAAGGGACTGATCTGTTTGTATCAATTGCAAAGAAAAATAATAGCTAAGCTAAACCCTTTATAGTTTGTATTATAAGAACAAGAGATTATAATATATTTATGTGTATATATACACATGTATTATGCAAGTGGTCAGTCAAGCTTTTTCTTAAGAAGGAATATTAAACTTATTTGAAAGTAGAGAAGATATGCAAATAGAATTTCTGGGAGAGCATTCCAGGAAATTGTTATTTGGTATAATAGTCCCCAGGAAATTAGACTATTGCAGTAAAGAAATGGAAAGAAAGATAAGAAGACTTAAATACGGCATGAAAGAGAGGATAAAAAAAAATAAATCTACATAATATTTGTCCTAGTCTTGCCACTAAACGTTACCCATCCAAGCTTGATAAAAAAATAAACAAGGCTGGGGACATAGCTCAGTTGGTACAGTGCTTGCCTCACAAGCACAAGGACCTGGGTTCAATCCCCAGCACCGCAAAAAAAAAAAAAAAAAAAAAAGAAAAAAGAAAAAAAAGAAACAAATAAGAAATCATCATTTTCTGTATTATGCAAACATTACCTAGATTTCCATTACATTATATTTAAAAATCCAAGACTTAAGTCAAAGACAAAATTATATTAAAAAGAACAAAAAAAATAAAGAGATAATTAATAGATACCAAAAAATTCTGAGACCATACAGAAGGTAGAAGTCTGAGAATGACTATAACCATAATCCATAAAATAAGGGTAAATGCTTTTAAATAAATAGGGAGTTTAGCATGTCCAAGCAGAAAAGTAGGATATTCAAAAGATTACTAAAGGGAAATTTTAGAATTTAAAATAATTGAATAGGATTTATAGAAAAAAATGGAAATTACATGGAAAATATCAGTAAACTTTAAGGTATATCAATAGAAATTACCTGGTTATAAAGGGAGAAAAAAGATTGGGGAAAAATGAACACAGAGTCTTAGGGTCTTGTAGGGAAGTGCCAACAGTTTAATTTTTGCATTGCTATCATATTGAAGGAAAAGTGTGGTGCAGAAAAACAAGGTTAATTAATGATTGGAAACTCCTAAATTTGTTTAAAGTTTTAGATTTATAAATTGAAGAAACTCAAAATACCCAAAATCAGGTAAATTAAAAACATTCATGCTAAGATACATCCTCATTAAACTCCTAAAAATAACACACAGAAAATTCTAAAACAACTACTAAAATAATCATGCAAATAGATGGTAAAACACTAATTGAAAGTTAAATTATAAAAATGAACAAGTAATTCAAAGAAGAAAATAAGCAAAGGAACAGAAGGAAACGAGAAAAGAAAAGCCAATAAAATGGCAGACATAAGAAACCATTGTCAATAATCATACTAAATGCAAATGGTGTAATGAAACTAATTAAACAGTAAAAGAGATAATCAAAATATATTTTCAAAAGAAATAAAACAAACTTTATAATGGTTAAAATTTATGTTCTGAAAAACACAGTAAAAGAAGCAGCAGCAAGCCAAATCTGGGAAAAATATTTTCAAATCACATATCTTAAGGATTTCTGTCAGGCCTGGTGTTGCACACCTGTAATCCTAGCGGCTTGGGAGGCTAAGGCAGGAGAACTGGAGTTCAAAAACAGACTCAGCAATTTAGCAAGGCCCTAATCAACTTAGCAAGACCCTGTTTCAAATAGACAAATAAAAAATAAAAATAAATAAATAAATAAATAAATGGGGGCTGGGACTAAATATATAAAGAAAACTAAACACTCAACATTAAGTAACAACCAAATGGAAAAAAAGAATGTGTAACAGATTTGAACAGATACCTCTTCAAAGAAAATATGTAGATGACTAATAATCACATTAAAAAATGTCCAACCTCCTTTACCATTAGGATAATACCAATTAAGACCATAATGAAATACACCTTATATCTACTAGGATAAAATAATTATGATGCTAGCACTGTGACAATACCTACTTCTGGCAAGTATGTACATCATTTGATATTCTCACAGTTTGGGAATCAAAAATGATAAAGTTACTCTGGAAGCAGTTTAGCAGTTTACTTTAAAGTTAAATATTTGTCACTAGAATTTGTGATCTCACTATTAGATATTAACTCAACAGAAATGAAATCTTATATTCAGACAAAACTCATATATGTTATTTATAGTATATACATTTATAATCACAAAAAATGAAGGTACTCTAAATATCTTTTATCAACTGAATGTTGCATAAATAAATACATATTATGCATCTTATCACTGCACTACATACCAAAGGTGGAGAAGGGTGATGAGCAATACGTGCACATACTATTATGCCTTTTAAAGATACTAAGAATAGTAAAAATAAATCATGATTAATATGACATACATCATAATGAATGATCCCTTTATATGATATCTGAAAATGGATAACAGTTCAAATATTTGCCTAATCTAGAAGAGGAGGGAACCCTACCAAACTCGTTCTATGAAGCCAATATCACCCTGATACCTAAACCAGACAGAGACACATCAAGGAAAGAAAATTTCAGACCAATATCCTTAATGAACATCGATGCAAAAATTCTCAACAAAATTTTAGCAAATCGCATACAAATATATATTAAAAAGATAGTGCACCACGATCAAGTGGGTTTTATCCCAGGGATGCAAGGTTGGTTCAACATTCGGAAATCAATAAATGTCATTCACCATATCAACAGACTTAAAGTTAAGAATCACATGATTATTTCAATAGATGCAGAAAAAGCATTCGATAAAATACAGCATCCCTTCATGCTCAAAACACTAGAAAAAATTGGGGTAATGGGAACATTCCTAAACATTATAAAGGCCATCTACGCTAAGCCCATGGCTAATATCATTCTAAATGGTGAAAAACTGAAAGCGTTCCCCCTAAAAACTGGAACAAGGCAGGGATGCCCTCTTTCACCGCTTCTATTCAACATCGTCCTTGAGACTCTAGCCGGAGCAATCAGACAAACCAAAGAAATTAAAGGGATACGAATAGGAAAAGAAGAACTCAAACTATCCCTGTTCGCTGATGACATGATTATATATTTAGAGGAACCTGGAAATTCCACCAGAAAACTTTTAGAACTCATAAGTGAATTCAGTAAAGTAGCAGGTTACAAGATCAATGCTCATAAATCCAATGCATTTTTATACATAAGTGATGAATCTTCAGAAAGAGAAATTAGGAAAACTACTCCATTCACAATAGCATCGAAAAAAATAAAATACTTGGGAATCAATCTCACAAAAGAGGTGAAAGACCTCTACAATGAGAACTACAGAACACTAAAGAAAGAAATTCAAGAAAACCTTAGAAGATGGAAAGATCTCCATGTTCCTGGATAGGCAGAATTAATATCGTCAAAATGGCTATACTACCTAAAGTTCTATACAGATTCAATGCAATTCCAATTAAAATCCCAATGATGTACCTCGCAGAAATAGAGCAAGCAATTATGAAATTCATCTGGAAGAATAAAAAACCTAGAATAGCTAAAGCAATCCTCAGTAGCAAGAGCGAAGCAGGGGGTATTGCAATACCAGATCTTCAACTCTACTACAAAGCAATAGTAACAAAAACGGCATGGTATTGGTACCAAAATAGACAGGTAGATCAATGGTACAGAATAGAGGACATGGACACAAACCCAAATAAATACAATTTTCTCATACTAGACAAAGGTTCCAACAATATGCAATGGAGAAAAGATAGCCTCTTCAACAAATGGTGCTGGGAAAACTGGAAAACTATATGCAATAGAATGAAACTAAACCCCTATCTCTCACCCTACACAAAACTCAACTCAAAATGGATCAAGGACCTCGGAATCAGACCAGAGACCCTGCATCTTATAGAAGAAAAAGTAGGTCCAAATCTTCAACTTGTTGGCTCAGGATCAGATTTCCTTAACAGGACTCCCATAGCACAAGAAATAAAAGCAAGAATCAACAACTGGGATAGATTCAAACTAAAAAGCTTTCTCTCAGCAAAGGAAACTATCAGAAATGTGAAGAGAGAGCCTACAGAGTGGGAGAATATCTTTGCCAACCATACCTCAGATAGAGCGCTAATTTCCAGAATCTATAAAGAACTCAAAAAACTCTACACGAAGAATACAAATAATCCAATCAACAAATGGGCTAAGGAAATGAACAGACACTTCACAGAAGAAGATGT
Source organism: Sciurus carolinensis (assembly GCF_902686445.1). Classification (NCBI taxonomy): domain Eukaryota; kingdom Metazoa; phylum Chordata; class Mammalia; order Rodentia; family Sciuridae; genus Sciurus; species Sciurus carolinensis. Next base: position 29,447,862 of record NC_062225.1, read on the forward strand.
ACAAGTAATCACCAGATATATGAAAAAATGTTCAACATCCCTAGTAATAAGGGAAATGCAAATCAAAACCACCCTAAGATTTCATCTCACCCCAATTAGAATGGCGATTATCAAGAATACAAGCAACAATAGGTGTTGGCGAGGATGTGGTGAAAAAGGAACACTCATACATTGCTGGTGGGGTTGCAAATTAGTGCAACCACTCTGGAAAGCAGTGTGGAGATTCCTCAGAAAGCTTGGAATGGAAACACCATTTGACCCAGCTATCCCACTCCTTGGCCTATACCCAAAGGACTTAAAATCAGCATACTACAGAGATACAGCCACATCAATGTTCATTGCTGCTCAATTCACCATAGCCAGATTGTGGAACCAACCTAGATGCCCTTCAGTTGATGAATGGATAAAGAAACTGTGGCATATTTATACAATGGAATATTACTCCGCAATGAAGAATGATAAAATTATGGCATTTGTAGGCAAATGGTCGAAATTGGAGAATATCATGCTAAGTGAGATAAGCCAATCTCAAAAAACTAAAGGACAAATGATCTCGCTGATAAGCGGATGAGGACATATAATGGGGGGTGGGAGGGGCTAGCATTAGGTTTAGGGTTAGATTTAGAGTTAGGCTAAGGAGAGCAGTAAGAATGAAGGAAAGAAGGACTGTGTAGAGGGAAAAGAGGGGTGGGAGGGGTGGGAGGGGTGGGGTGGAGGGGAAAAATATAATAAACATCATTACCCTATGTAAACGTAAAAAAAATAAATAAATAAAAAAAAAATAGAGTTTGAAATAAGTACTTGGTAGGATGAAGAAATACTGTATATTGAAATTGCCAAGGTGGTTGCATTAATACAACTATATATTAAAATGCACACAGTGGTAAATAGCAACAAAAAGTTAATTTTTATAATAATGAAAAACTGTAAAGAGTGTGGAAACAATTATAGTTGAGTTTTTAAAATATCATACATTCAAAGGCAGAAATTGTTAGAAAATTAACTTTTCATAAATAAATGTAAGATATGAAAGCAGATTATATTTGGGGGGACATTTTGGTATGCACATATCCATGAAGTATATTAACCATAGTTTATAAAAGTTCTTGCCAATTTTTTTTAAAAAATCATATAAATATAAAAATGGGTAAATTCATGTTAAGGTAATTAATTCATAGAAAACTGCATAAAGAGCTCACATGAAAACTGTTTCATCTCACTGTCAAATAAACATATGTTTAAGAAGCATGAAAATTATATTTTCAAAAAAATGTCAGATGGAAATATGTATATGTCAGTACATTCATGCCTATGTTTGGGTCTATGCACTTACATGGAAACATGGGAAACTAGCATATGGGAAAATAAATATTCATATATACTATGAGCAGAAAATTTGAATTGTACTGTAATTCTTAACATTTCTTCAAAAACTTTGACTGCCTTTAGAAGTCAAATAAGGGAATAATCATGGATATAGAGAAAAGTACATTAATGGACTTTTTAATTGTAGAGTGACTTATATTATTGACTTATTTAAGAAATATGATTAAGGGTTTCCTTAATAATAATGATGAAAATAATAATAATAGTCTTAGTAGCCACAGAAATAATTATGAAAAAATAGTTACTTGGGTAGAAATAATCATAATACATTTTTTAAAACTGGTTACAAAAAAAAAAAGGGATGGCTTGCAATATTTGGATAATCAATATTCCTTAATTGTGCCCCAACCAAAAGAATACAAATATATATATTATGCTATATGTCTTCCACTCCCTCTATATATGCACTCTGTAATCTCTCCTTCCTTCCCTAGGGTAGCAATGATCCTCCCTTGCACCCTGGTTTCCAGTTGGTTTAGGCACTATAGGGCACTATCAGAATAGAATGGTAGGAAGATATTGAAAATATTTATTATTCAGCTTTCTCCTTATTGTCTGTTATTTGGTCCTGGTCATCTGCTTTGATGAAAGGCCATAATCCTATCAAGTGGTTAACCACAAGAATGGGATCCTAATTAGGATAAGTTACACTCCATGTATGTGTGTCAAAATGCACTCTACTGTCATATATATCTAAAAAGAACAAATAAAAATAAATAAATAAAGTCTAAAGCTATAGTTCTATGAATTTCCAACAATCACTGCTTTCTATTAGACCCAGGACTGATGATGGCTTCACACTTACACAAGTACAGAAGTTTTCAGTACATTTTGTTATTATCCCTCTGAGTTTTTATAAGTAGTACCTTTGCTAAAAACTCTGTCTTTAATTACTTCATTTTAATTAATGGTATTGTTTGCCAGTGCCCTGAACAATACCTCCACAAAAATGGTATCAGACTATTTGGATCATTTTTGGATCACAATTTATTATTTATATTAAACTTTTATGTAGAACATTATTTCTTTATGTCTCACATTTTTAGTAAATGTAGACACCATTTATTTATATGTCTATGTGAATTTTGTAATTATATTATTATAGTTATAAGGAAACAACAATTTGCTAAAATAAATAAACATAATAAATGAATTTTCTACAATAATATTATTTTAGTTTTTAAATCAGTCATGAATATATAGTTTTGTAAAACAAAATGTTAATAAATAGCAGAAAACAATTTTTTTTAAAAATGTACAAAACATGTGGACACATTTTATATTTTAATTCCATATGTGCAATTGTGAAATTGCTATAAATATTTATAAATATTTGATTTCAATGTCTCTGTGTGATTTGTGAGCTTACATCAATTTACAGATCATATTCTTGGTAGTTCTTGTCTAAACTATGAGTAAGTCAGTCATGAATAATGTGTTATGTATATCTATATCTATTTGTATATCAAGACCTAAATAATTATACTTATTTAACATACATTTATGTGTCTATTTTTATACATGTGTGTGTATATATGTAATGATGCTTAACCAGAATCTTGTAACTCATTAGGTACCCAATAAATATTTGTTAAATGAGCACTTCTTAAAAGATCAGACAGCAAAATACAAAACATGCACATACAAGCACATACGCACATGCACATATACGTATTTTTTTTGCTTCTGAAGTTTCAGAAGATAAATTATTTCATATATTACCTGGGAAATGCAAATTAGGCATAAAATATCTAAATGTTTAAATGAATATACTTTCAACATGATAATTAAACTTAATACCATTTCACAAGAGCAGAAAATTTAAAAAAACATCAAGGAAAGATCCAAACCAAAAAGAAAAGAGTTTAAATGTCTTGATACATTTTTTAACATTTTTTTAGTAATAGATGGACTTTTATTTAATTTATTTATTTATATGTGGCACTGAGAATCAAACCCAGTGCCTCACACATGCTAGGCAAGAACTCTACCACTGAGCCATGACCCCAGCCCAAATGTCTTAATAAAATTTTAATGGAAAATAATATAGACTCTAAAATAAAATGTTGTACACACACACACACATATAAATGTCATGAAAAGATACAAAATATTTGTTAGGTAATATAGAACTTATAAATAAATTGAAATGCCATATTTAAAAGACTGTATATCTGGAATATTATTAAAAAACATTATGTTAAAATTATATCTTTTAAAGGAATTATAATTTTTCTATATTATCTTTTTGCTTATATATAATCATATCCTCATTGAGCTTATATTTTGAAATGAACAAATAAACACACAAAAATATTATAATCCCATCTATTTTAGTCACCTTTTTTTGCCTGAGAAGAGCATAGAGGAGGAAAGGTTTATTTGGGGCTCCCAGTTTCCAGGGTCTCAGTTCAGGGACAGCCAACTCCATTGCTCTTGTCCCAACTCAGTCAGAACATCAAGGCAAGAGAGTAGGAGGGTGGAGTGGAGAAAAGCAGCTCAGGGCATGACAACAAGGAAGCAGAGAGAGAGAAAACTGCCCCGCAGGAACAAAATAAAAGTCCCAAAGTCATGCCTGTAGTGACCTACCTTCTCCAGCTATATACATCCACCCGCCTACAGTTACCACCCAGTTAATCCCTATGAGGGAATAAATGCACTGATTAACTTAAGACACTCATAACCCGATCATTGTGCCTCTAAAATGCCTTCCATTATTTCACTAAAGAGCTTTTGGGGGATACCTCTCATGTAAATTATAGCACCATCTTATTTACAAACATTTATAAAAAATTTACAAAAAATAATAGCTAATAGAAGAAAAGAATAAAAAATGGATGAATCCAAGTGGAGCTCATTTCCTGAATGCAGAAAGAGTTAGACATAAAATAAAAATTTTATCACCATAATCTTGCATCTATAAATTAATGATAAAATTAAATGAAAAGGCATTTGATAAAGTACAGCAGCCACTTATATTAAAAACTCTAAAGAAAACAAAAATAGAAGACCATTAAAACTGACAGAAAATATGATTATAAATGTCAAGCCTCTAAAAGCATTTCCAGTAATATCAGAACCTGGACAAGGATGCAGGCTTGCTCCATTTTTTAAAATAAAAAATGTATTGGAGGAATCTAGTGAATACAATAAGAAAATGAAATAACATCAGAAAAGTAGAGATAATACTCTGTTTTTAGGGACATTTGAGAGTAGTGAAGACCCGTTAAACTGATTATTTACTTTTTTGTACATAGGCTATTTATAAGATAAATAAATTTAAAACAAAAACCTAGCTTCCCTCTCTTTCACCAATAGTGTCCTAGAAAACTAGACAAACTTAAAAAAAGCTTTTATTTGTAACCAGAAAAAATATACATCTATATAAAAAAGTATGAATGAATTTCAGAAAATTTGTCCAGAAGAAATGATGCCGAAATTTTAACATCGTTTTGCTTTTGAATGAAATAAAATTTGTTTTAAATGGGAAGAGATTCTGTGATTCTGTGCTCTGGATCAGGTTTATTTCGACAATATTTCCACAAATTTAATATAATTATGAAGAAAAACACTTGTGAGAATTTTGTTGTTATTGATGTTTTTTATTGTTGGGGTTAAGTGTTAATGTATCTTTCAAGTTTTAAGAAAAAATACTTGTGTAAAAAAAAGACATTTTCTTTTTCCTAAAGAAAAATGGAGAAAGAGGATACATGTTTTAATTTATATTGGAAAACTCATACTTCAAACACATCTATATTAAAGTTATAAAACATAATGAGTCAATGGACTAGAATGAGAAGACCATAAAAATAAATCTCCAATGTACTTGAAAATATAAATTATGAAAGTTGTATTGTTGTACTCTTCCATTGTAGCATGTACATAATGAATTATAAGTTACTTAGGGTTATACATATTTCTAGTTAGCTGGGGCACTTAAAAATATTCCCATCTTATACTATCTATAATTATAAGTTCAAATTAGTCCCCTGATAACAGAACTAATCTTTAACAATGGTTTTAACAATGGGGGGGGGGTGTAATTTATAAAAAAACTTCAAAATTTTCCCTCATAAATTTTTCTTACATAAGACTTGATGCTGACATGTTAGTGAATGAATTTACAAGAATTTGAGAAAAAATAATGCATTCGAAATAAATAAATAAATAAATAACTTTCTAAAGTCTCTTTAAGAATTACTGTTTAATCACTGTTTAGGTGTGTCTTTGAAATAAAGACTACGAATCCAAAATCCACGCAAAAAAATGAAGCAATGTTTAAACATAAAATAATTTAAAGCAGTTTTTAGCAGTACTATAGACAAGGTAAACTGACAAATGAATATAGTTGGAAAAGTTTATTTCCATTAGCAAGCTGAAAATTTTTCTCTATAAAAGCCAACATTTATAAACTGACTAAATTAGGACAAACCATCCAAAGGAACAAGAATAAAGGATATGGATTGACAATCACAGTGGAACAGATTTAGTCCAAAAATCATATAAAATTTTGTTCAGACTTATCAAGGCACAGGAACAGGCTGCTGAAGTATTCTAATATAGTGAAATACCAATCTAAATCTATCACTGACACATCACAAAAGATATTCAAGTGATCAGCAAATATATAAAAAAATGTTAAACATCTCTAGTAATAAGAGAAATGCAAATTAAAACTACCCTAAGATTTTGTCTCACTCCAATTAGAATGACTATTATCAAGAACAAAAGCAACAATAGGTGAGGATGTTGGGGGGAAAGCTACACTTATACATTGCTGGTGGGATTGCAAATTGGTGCAACCACTCTGGAAGGCAGTATGGAAATTTCTCAAAAAACTTGGATTGGAACCACCATTTTACCCAGCTTTCATATTCCTTGGTCTATACGCAAAGGACTTAAAATCAGCATACTACAGTGATGCAGTCACATCAATGTTCATAACAGCTCAATTCACAATAGCTAGATTGTGAAAACAACCTAGATACCCTTCAGTAGATGAATGGATAAAGAAACTGTGGCATATATACTCAATTGACTATTACTCAGTCATAAAGAAGAATAAAATTATGGCATTTGCAGATAAATGGATGGTGTTGGAAAATATCATGCTAAGTGAAATAAACCAATTCCCTAAAACCAAAGACTGAATGTTTTCTCTGATAAGTGGATACTGATACATAACTGGGGTTGGGGGAGGGGATAAGAGAAGGATGGAGGAATGTTAGATCATGTAGTGGGGAATGAGGGGAGAGGGGAAAGGAAAGATAGTGAAAAGAAACAAACACCATTACCCTATGTTCATGTAGTTGTACTCTATTTTGCACAATGAATCAAAATGCATTCTGCTGTCATATATAATTAAATAAAACAATAAAACATGTACATGAATGAATGCTACCTTCAGATCTGTGTTCTGATGTCTACAGCATTTATGCTTATGTTAGATGTAATTATAAATAAATATCTTGGACACAATACTCCAAATTCAAGTATTTTATTTCATAAAAGACAGCAACTATATTTGAAGGTGTAAGCACAAAGTATTTATTGCAGTATTTGCAACAATATAACATAAAAGGCATGAAATAAATTGATTCCCCTTTAGTAGAATGAGGGCTAATAACCTTATTGCATTGACTATTAAAGAATAAGCAGAAATGTAGCAAATGTTTTAGAAAAATTTCTGTGAGTTACTCCAAATGATAAAGCAAGACACAAAAATAATATGCTTTTGTGAAAAAATGACAAACCCGTATTCATGTATGCTTATATGAGATAATTTATACACACATACTTTTATACAATGACATGAGTGTACAGAAAATTATAAAAGGATTCATATTTATTCATTAAAACAGACTCCTGGATCATTAATATGTGAGGCAGGAACCAAGCAAAATGAAGAGCAAAAGAATCACACTATGTATCACATTACACATCAGGGAGAAAAAAAAGGCAATGAAAAAGTACATATAAAAATTGGTATGTGTGAGTGCAAATGCAATTTATGTTTGTAGAAATATTTTAAGCCCAAATAAGAATAATTACAAAAAAATTTAGAAATGTTTGATATTTCTGGCCTACATTTCTCTGAATATATTGCTTCAGTTCTGTACAACTTGAGTAACGAAATCACCTTCATTGTATGTGAATCGCCTGGTAATGTAAATCACGATGAGCAAGTGAGCACCAAAGTACATAAGCACATCATACTCCCTTGTCAATCACATGATCATCAGTTGGCAATAAGTGCAGAGTCTACTACAACTTTTCTTCTGTTTAGCATTCATGAGAAGATATTTTCTCTCTGCTTGATGCTGAGTTTGATCTTCCATTTCACTTAAGAACAATTTAACTTAGCTGTTTAGATCTTACCAATATTGGAATAATAACCAGATTTTAGGATTAAAGTCATATTATTGATTTGATGTATGACCCACCTGAGAAAAATTTGTAAGTTTCCTACATTTGATTTCAATGAAGAATAAATTGTACCTCTCCTTCAGTGATCTAAAACACTCAAAACAGATTATTCTGGCAATTATTAAGTGATCTGCATCACCCTTGAATCATTTTGTGAACTCTAGGAATATCAATTAATTTTATGCATGCCTGTCTTACTTAAAATACTCACTATCCCAGGACATTGCTTGGAACTGAGTTGTAACCAGTTCTCATTTTTCCAGGTGTTTACATTTGAGAAGAGATCAAGTTTGCCTCTGCATATAGAGCTATATTTAATGTGAGCTATTGGTCTAAATGTGACAACGCGGAGATCCCTTAAGCCCTACAATTCCATTTTCCAAATCAAGACAAGATTTTTTTTACAACTTACATTGAAAATTCTAGGTTTTGAAGGATAAGAAAGAATAATTGAATGTTGTTGTTTTGGGGTACAAGCTATTATAAATGCCTTTTTGGTAAAGTTAACTGATAGAGAAACAAAAGAACAAATGAAACAAACACATGAAGACTAAGAGTGTAATTGGTAATATTACATGAATCAAAACAAGTAGCTATAATTAATTTTATGTATTTGCCTTTATGAATAATTTTAAATAATTGAAATTCACAACTAATTTTATTGTATGAGTTTGAATTGTGAATTTATATTAAGCATTATAAAATACTAAATTTTTATTTTTATGCACCAGAAGTTTAATAAACGCACAAAAAAAATTTAATTAGTTTCATTTTAAAAATATTCATTTATATCACAGCATAAATGTTATAAGTAGTAATATTAGTAAAGACAAAAATTCAAAGTAAAGATTTAAAGGTGAAAGTAAAATCACTATAGTTACATCTCTTTCACTTAATAGATGAATGGTATATATATATTTTAAGACTTTTTTCCTTGCAAAAAATAAAACTAAAATATGAGTATTCTGCTCATTTTATATTTATATTTTTATTTTTATAAACTCTTCAATTCTATGCTTGAAAACTATTTTTTCTTGTATGACTAAAATTAATATAAAACACACATAATCTATTATTAGACATTCAGATGGATTCAACTTTTTTGTTATTTCACAAAAAAACTGTAAAAATAATGCTCCTACATATATTTGTTTTGAATAGTATATAGAGAGATAATGACAGCATGCTGAAATTATAAAATACTTATATTTTTATATAGTTATTTTATACATTACTTTTTACCTTTTGACTTTTTTGGTGTACTAATATGGCTCAATTATCTAAATGAAATCATGGTCTACATATCCTAATATAATTTAGTGAATTTCTTTATTTAACTTGCTAGCTAGGTGTTTGAAAATAAGAAATGGTACAGGGGGGAGTAGTTTCACGTTACTACAATGAAATACCTGAGGCAATTAACTTAATGAAGAAAAATGTATAATTTATTTCATAGATTTAAAGGTTCAAGCCAAGAACAGACAGTCTTAATGGTTTGGGCCTCTAGTGAGGTTGTTAGGTGGGAACATTTGTTGGAATGCTCTGTCACGGCCCAAGTCAAGAAGCAAAAAGCGAGATAGTCAGTTCTTACAATCTCTTTTGGAGGTGTGCCTCCAAAGATATATGGACCTCCTACAAAGTCCCATCTGTTACAGGTGCACAATACTTTCCTATACTGCCATTCTAGGGGCCAAACCGTTACAAATGGCTCTCTAAATAACACTCAAATTCCCAAGGCAAAAGAAATTTGGGAACTGTTGGCTATAAGATATAAAATTACAGTTATATAGGAGAAATCATTTCAAGGAATCTATTGTACAGCTTGGTAACTATAATTACACTATACTTTAAAACTGTATCTTAACGTTGTATCTATTTTGAAAGCAGAAGTTGAATGCTGGGACCACAAAAAAGATAACCATGTGAGGTAATACACATGTTAGATTTAACTATTCTGCATGTATAAATAATTCAAAACATCATGTTGTACATGATAAATACATAAAATTTGTCAAATAAAATAATAATTTTAAAATATAAATGCTAGATGATATATAAGAGGAAGAAAGAGAAAAGGAAAGAAAAAAGAAAGAAAAGGAAAGAAAGAGAGAAGGAAGAAGGGAAAGAATGAATGAAAGAAGGAATATGAGAAAAGAATTCTTGGGAGAAAGATATGGGTAGAGGAGAGAAACCAAGATGAAAAAGCTCAGGAATCAAGAAGTAAGGAGATGCGTGTTCAGACAAATGGTTCTTATACTTTAGCATGTGTAAAATTTATTTCGAGATCTTTTAAAAAGACATGTTTCTACTAGAAATTTTATTTTGGGGCATATGGGGGGGCGCAGCAGAATTTGCATTTCTAATAAACTTCCAGGAAATGCCGCTGATCTTGGTTTGAATAGCATATTATGGACTTGACTGTCCTAATCAACTATGCAACTTATTGAATTTTCCAGAAGTGAACCTTGAAGTCAGTCATCAAGTCAAGCATATTAAAGGAAGTGCTCCTAGAATACCCTAGTAAGAGAACTAAAGAAGCAGGTCCAGAAGAAACAGACAAGCACTGGTGGGATTTTAGGCAGGTCTTGCTTTAGCCAGATACCACGTGGGTCTCCAGGATGTGAATTATGCTGAGTTACTTTCAACTTCACACTGGTCAGCCACTGGGGAAGGGTCTTCTACTATGGGCAGAATATATTCCTGACTCTTCTTCTTCCTCTTTTCACTGGCAGGTAAAGTGGCCTTGCTCAGAACAGAGTCACAGATTCACAGCCAGTTAGTGGCCCACAGACAATGCCCAGGTCTCTTTGTCCTTCATTAGATATGTCTTCCTAAGTATCTCCTCAATTGACTTATATTTGTTTTAAACACACATGGAAATAAAAATACAAGGAAATAAAAGCAATTTAAACCAATAATTTTTCCTTTCTTTACAAGTTCCCTTCATGGAAATGGACTATTGAATATAAGAAAAAATCTGATCATCTCATGCATGCATTTTGTATTACAAACAATGCCTAATAACTTGCATCTAAAGTTTACTATGTTTTGTTCTAATGAATAAAAGGAAAGTGCTTTTTATTATCCTACATAATGTTTCAGGTAAATAATGTGGGAGAGCATCTTTTGGAAATTTCCCTGCCTAATTCCAGTTCATTTCAGATTATCAATTGGGATATTGCTTTTTAAGTTAAGGATGAATAATACAGCATCAAACTTTTTCTTCTCTATAACTTACATTGGACTATAGAAAGTAATGTGGTATGCTTTGCTTTCTGTCTCCAGAGGGTCTCTTTGAGTATTTCCTACCACTTAGAGTATTTATGTTGAAAAATTCTTTTCTATGTAACATTATTCATTTTCACTTATTGCTGACTCCTGATTATTTGCAAGACTCCAGATTGCTATAACAATGCTATTATTGAGTTAAAAAGCATATATTTAGAAAAATCACAAAGAGAACATGGATTTGATTTGCTTTTCTCAGTATAGAATTCTTCAAATAAAAAATATAAACTTTAAAAAATGCTTCATAACCCTGTCAATGGGAAAATTAGTCTGTAAGAGCCAAAATGAAAAGGCAATACATGCATTGTCTGCTGAGGGAATGGCCATTTGATCGTTCTGCTGAAGTGCAGTGGAATTTATGGCAACTCTTCTTTGGGCTTATATTGGAAAAAAATTAAAGGCAGGCCTGGAATGCCAGGATAGCATGTTCTTTTTAATTAAGTCATAGATTAATTGAAATATCAAAAATTTTATATCAGGGGGATATCATGGCCATTGCAACATTTATAAAATATTTAGTGGATACTATTTGTATAGCTTTCCAAAAGGAAAGATGACCATTTGGAGATTTTAGAAGTATTCTAGTCATGAGGTTGCAAGTCTAATGTAACTATGTGTCAGTGACGTTTTCACAGGAGAATGGATAACTCAAAGGAAAATAATAATTGAAAACTTATGAAGATGGAAGAACCTAAGAGAAGGGAGCTTCAAAGATCATGCAGGCATTCCAAACCTCAAACAAGGAAAGAAAACATTTCTAGAAACTACTGTATTATCAAAAATCACACAAAAGGCAAACGGGGTCTTCAAGTTGATTAGAATTGAGAATAAGGATCAATTTGCTTTGAGAAATGCCTATTAAAAGGAATCAAAAATATTTCATCTCTATGTTTGTTATGACTGTGCTGTCATTTTAGAATATAGAGTTACATAATTGTGTATAATGACCAGAGGAGTTAGTGGACAAGGCTAAGTGCCTATGTCCACCTGAAGTAATTATGAAAACATATACCTGAAATCCAGTTTGAGTATTAGGGCTGATTGTGAGACTTTAGACTTATTATTTAAGCATTGGGTATGGCAATTTTCTTACCTGAAAAATGAGAGTGTGCACAATATTCTAGGCATTTTAATTCCTGCAAAGGTCAAATTAATTAACACATTTGAAATTTTTTGAAAGGGTATAATGTGTCATTTGCCTATCAAAATTACAAAGTATTTATCCTTAGAAATTCACTATGCCTTCCTCCAATCAGTTTGAAGAAGTTGCAGTCACATACTAAGTTGTCAGTGACTGAAACTGTTTAGATGATGTACTTTATATTCTCTTGAGTTGCATGGTTATGAACTAGAATCAGATTAAATTATGCCTTGCCTGAGATATTTTATTATGTGTAGGCATGGCATTCACATTTCTTTTCTCTAATTTCAAAATGTTTAAACTGATTCTATTTTTTGTTTAGAGAATGGAAGTGAAGGCTAATTTCAAAAGTCTTTGAAGAAGAAAAACAAATAAAATGAAAACTAAAATAAGAATAACATTTTTCAAAGTGTCATTATAGTGTTGCAAAATGAGTAAAGATGATTCTGACCTTTTCTTGTTTCCCACAGCACAATATAAATTAGCACAGCTGGAATATTCTATAGAAAATGGAGCATCATAGCCACATATTTGATTCTACTTTGGTATTTTAATCATTGCTTACAAAAATCCTTCCCCAATATTCTTTGTTCTTCTGAATACTAATTAAATGGAAAACATCTAGTTAGGCTAAATATCTGCTTCAAATCTTCCCAAGAGTTATGCATATAAATATAAACTTCATTCATTTGCCAAACCAAATTTGACTGTTCATTCTATGCCTGGAGCTGTATTAGGTGTAAGGACAAAGGCATTTAAAAGACAGGGTGTTATCACAGCAAACTTGGAATTTAACTAAAAGTTACATACATTTATGATAAGAATGACATATGACTGACATTATTATACAACTTTATATCTTTAAGAATAACTTGTAATTTTAATACACAAGAAATTAGCACCCACACAACATTTTAAAAGTAATAAGTGCTTATCATAGGGACTGGAGAAATACTGATGGTGCCAAACATAAAAAAAAAGTAAATAATAAGAGAAATTCACCCACCACTCCAAAAGACTGCTATTTTTTAAATATATTTCCTCCCTTCATTGGTATGTTTATGAATAAAGTTTTGGAATATACACATATTCCAATATCTACATTAGGATACAGATTTTTAGATACAGGATATATGTGTGTATGTGTGGAATATATGTATATATACATAAAGAGACAAAATTAGCATCTTTATATACTAGACTCAAACTTTCCCCTAATTCACATATACTGAAATCTTTTTCTTACTCTTTCCCAAAAACATGTTTTACTTTTTTATGTCAAAAAAACCATTGCACTTATCACTATATAGTTACCCAAATCTTTCCCAAAAGGAAATTCTTTTTGCAGTATGTTTTGAGGCAAGAGATTTCTAGATTCTCTCCCCAATCCGAATTAACTATTCAAAGGAGTTTTTTTTAATGTAATCAATCATTTACTTTGTGGTATAAAATGGCATATATAAAGTTCTTTAAGCAATGGAATATCTTTTTGAGTATTTTTCCATTTTTTATTTTTCACTAATACCACTCTATGCTGCTACAATTTATAATTTTATCATCTAATATCTCCCTAATTCCTTTCCTTAGTTTCCTCATTATTCTGAGTCTTTTTTTTTTTGTTTCCACATTTTTTATTGGTGTATTTTCTGTGTATATAATGGCTGGGTTTGTTGTTACATATTTGTACATGCACACAATGTAATAATATAATTTGGTGAGCTTTTTTTTCAATTAGGGAAAAATATAGCAGTTTTTTTCTATATAATATGCTCAGGTTTTATGAAATAGACTGTTGTAAATTTATTTTTTATTAAGAATGAAAAATGAGAGTGTACACAATATTCTAGGCATTATAATATTAAGAAAGCTTCTTATATCTTTCTGAAAATTAAGAGCAATGTAGTTGGAAAAGTTCAGAATTTGAGGCACATATATTTTATTGGCCAGACCTAGATCCTGGAGCTGCTGCTATATGCAATTGACTTAAACTTGTCTTTTTTATCTATAAAATTGTGCAACCACACTTTTTTCAAATGATTGTTACGTATATTGAGAGAGAAGAGTATATTGAGAGTTGCCCCAAATGTAATGCTTATTTTGTATATTTCTTTATACTTTTATTTGATTAAATAAATTAACTTAAGGCATAATATGGTCAGTTTCTAGTTAAAAAGACATTACTGACATTTAAATATTTATGGTCTCTAAATTATTTATTGTGATAGAATATGGATTATCCTCCCGTGTATATCTCAACGACTTGAAATATTGGGCTCTAGAACTCTGAGCTCCAGTTTTCTCTTCTGCTCTCTCATAGGGAGATCCTAGAGAAATATATATCAGGATATGTATACACATTTGAGAAAAAGAAGTGTTATGTGATTCAATGTGTTACAATTCATACCAGCTTTATCTTTTAATTAACTAATTAGTTCTTTATCAAATCTTATAGGAAACCTTCTAAATCTTGATTTCTTCCCTCCATTCCCATATGCCTCCTCTCCTCAAATCTCTTCAATCTTTTACTTCTTCACTGAATGAAAAGTAGTGGGTGGCCATTGGTAAGAACTTTTTAACCTTCCCTGGTTTGCTATGGGCAATACATCTAACTCTTCCATCTTTCCCTTCCATTTTAGATGAAGTATCCTCTCCAAGTTAACATCCACCTGGTTTTCCAGGCTTCCTTTCCTGTTGCCAGCTTGGGCATGCTATTGCAATCAACTTCATGCTCTCCAGTCTCATTGTTTTCTTTCTTTTCTTGTACTATTCTTTTAGACAAATTATAATGTTCAATTTTATCTCAACCTTAATGAAAATGTTCCCTCAAATCTACATCTTCTGCTCACTGAAATCCTGTGGATCCTCTTTACAGCTGTACTACTAGAAAGAATTGTCTGGAAAACGTGCCATTTATCTTTTCAATGTAGTAACCATGCTAAAAATGGTCCATTAGACTCCCTATGAAAGATAACATGAACAGACAAAACTGGCCACAATTTTGAAAATGAAAGATCATTGATATAAGTTAAAGTCTGATGCCACCTTAGATCAGAGCCCTATTGATATTTAATATTTTACCGCTTTAATATATGTATGAAAATCATCTCTCTATCACAAAAGCAATTGACATTTTACAGGCAAGAAAAGGGAGATCCAGAAGGATAACTTGCAGCCTATTTAAGAACTAATTTCAGGTGGAAGCAACTCTGGAGTTCATAGCCTTATTTCATCACCAATTCCCTCCTTTCTCATATGTTCAGTATTTCCTAACTAGAGAGAAGGTTCTAGTATATTAGACTGCACTGCCCAAGTAAGATAAACATAACTGAACTTCTACATAACTCTCACTGGGAGAATATTAAAAAAAAATCAGAGAACAATCTAACACTTCTAATGTAACAGCTTTATTGAAGAAAGCTGCTTTAAAAGATAATAGCTTAAGCTGGGCACCTTGGTGCACACCTGAAATTCCAGCCGCTTGGGAGCTGAGACAGGAGGATTGCAAGTTCAAAGTCAGCCTCAACAAAAGTGAGGCACTAAGCAACTCAGTGAGACCCTGTCTCTAAATAAAATACAAAATAGGACTGGGGATGTGGCTCAGTGGACAAATGCCACTGAGTTCAATCCCCAGTATCCCAACCCCCCCAAAAGATAATAACTTAGAACGGATATTAGAGAAAGATTGAACTTAGTCACAGGTGGGTGGTATGGTCCATGTCACCCAAATCCATTCACATATCACCTTAAAATTGACCCTATTCCTCCTTCTCTCCCATGAAGAGTAATATGGGGACTGGTGGAATTTATCTGTTGGCCCAAAGAAGTCAGTCTAATGGAGAGTAAACATTAGTGATGGACAGCAACACAGTTGGGCTGGCTGTGTCCTGCCACTGCAGCCATAAGATAGAAGACTATGTCTGCTACTCTCTTTCTTTACTTTTTGTCCCCATCAACCAGATAAATGAGTCCTATTTTCAAGTGTATGATTTACTGATTTCTTAGGTAAGACAAAAAAGGTCTTAGGATGAACTAGAACAATGAGGCTATAAAAACTCAAGCTGATGTAGAGTCAATATTAACCTATTTCTCAATTCAAAAAGTAAAACATTTTTTAAACTTAATGATGAAGGGACAATTTATTTAACCATCTTCACAAGAATCCATATGGATACTATTATTGCTCACCATTGTACAGATGAGAAAATCCTGGCCCTAAGATGTTAAGTACCTTGCCTAAGAATATGTATAAGTATATGGCAAGATGAGAATTTGAAGTCAGATAGTTTATCCCTGGAATCTGTGTTCTTAACCACAATGTTATTTTGTATCTTTAGAATTTATACTACATTCAGAATTAAAATCCACTGGAAACTTTACCATGGCTTATAAAAATTATAGTATAGTTCTACATTTTATATGATGTCATTGTGACTGGCTATACAAATATTTTCAGTTCTTCAAACTGAAACAGAAAGAAAACATGGGAAACCAGGAAAAAAAATACAGAAATTGTAAAGTTAGGAAAGCACAGGAAGAGAAAAAATGTCCTCCCAGGAATACAGCCTTGAAGTGACAGACTCCAACATCATGTCTAATAGCAGCGATGCGATGGAATCTAACAAAGCCCAGTATTATTACTGTCATCTTGCTGAATAGGAGTGGTGGTGGTAATTTCCCTTATGTCCTTTAAGGAATCAAGGCCATGCATGATTTCATGTATTCTGTGGCTTGTCATCCTGATATGGTTTACCGAGCTTTGCATCCAACCCCAAATTCCATTCTGACTCAGAATTGTGACATAAATAGTAAATGACTAATGAATGTGCTCTTCAAAATGCTGTCTCATTAACATAAGATCCTCAATAAAAGAAGGCGAATTTACCATAAATAGCTGCATCCCCTATATGTGGACCACAGCTCTAAGTGAATAGAGATTACATATATATTATTTATCTCCTTCATTTCAAGACGGTATTAGGAGGAATGCTTTGGAATTTTAACTAAACATAGTATGTAACTCTGAGTTCAAAAATAAAAAGAACCCTTTAAAGTAATGGAACTAAAATACCTTTTGGCATAATGGAAAGCTTCAATTACAAGTGATATATAATTCCACATATGAGTGACACATTTAACACAGTTACTAAATTACTAAAGGTAAATGAGCTGCACGTGTTCCCTCTCAACACATCTAAATTTGAATCCCAAAAGGAAAATTTTGCTTGGTAAAGGCTCTCTTTTCAACTGTGTATTTAAAAGCAGAGAATGTCATGGATGACTGGCAAAAAAAAAAAAAAAAAAAAAAAAAAAAAGCTGTTATTTACTCTTCTGTGTGTGAACATTTGCATTCAGCATGAGCACACCTGCCACATCATAGCAGGGTGGGTGGCTCTGATCACGAGAGTTTTTACCTTCTGCTCCTCAGCATGTATTTGTTTAAAATCCCTCTAAAAATGGAGTCTTTAAATGATTCTTTAACTGATAGAGATATATATCAAAGACACACATACACACTGTATTTGGAGAAAGCTACAAATTTGATTCAATTTTAAAGGACTTAGAGAATTATAGGAAATTTTGGATTCAAGTTCAAAAAAGAAAGGATATGTTACCACTAGAGGACAAAATGCTCACTTAAGAGACAAAATCTCTCTGGACATATTTTAAAAGGACAATTCTAACAGCCTAGCAGCCATAATGAAAATCGGATATAACTCTCCCTGAATTTATAGGGCTGGCTAAAATCCTATTGTCCTCTGTAATTCCCACCTTGCCCTCTCACTCCCTCCTCTTGCTACAACCTCCATCTCCTGGGGGCTGCCTTACCTTCAGAGAGTCAATAGGTCTAATGCAGCCTCTAGCTGCAGAAGCAAGATGCCTGACTGAATCCATCCCAATAAACAGGTGTCCTAATAATAAGGTGGGAATAGCAAATATGCCTAGATTCCTCGGAGTCAACACCATAACCAGAACTGCCTCTGTCATTTTTGTTACTATCATTGTTGCAAATTGTGTGGGAAAAGTGCTGTTTTTAGTTTCATCAGAGTAGAACAAATCCTCAATAATCATATAATCCCTCCTCTTAGCAGATAACAAACAACGTTCATTTAAATCAAACTTTTAAAACCAACATTGATCCTTCTAGCAAGGCACATACTACTTTGATAGATTCCAACAACACATTCAGGCCCAAACCTCTACTTACTAAATTTTTTATTTTCAGGGCACAAGTTGAACATTAGCAAGATGTAAGAACTAATAATGTTTACAAGGAAAGAAAGAAAAGAATAATGTATTCTCTTTCCACAGGTAGAATCTTGATCTGTATTTTGACTCTTACACATAAAAAATATCCTTAAGTAGAATCAGATTCACCCAAAATGTGTTTACTGAATACTGATGTTTTTGGAGAAATGCTGTACTCAATGAAGAGAATCTTAACCACTTACTTACATTCCAAATACCACAAAGTTCAGCCCCTTCTCTAGAATATAACATTTAATTACTTATTGCTAAGACTGTATTCCAACTCTGTAAAATGCTTACATCTTTTTTTAATTACATTAAAAAATATTAATAAAGAGGTAGTCAGTGATCAAGCAATCTGAAAATCTCTCATGACTTTTTCCTCTTGGTACAGTTATTTTTTAATTAAAGGTAAATAGTTTAAGAGTTTGCATCTCTCTAAAATAATTTGTAAGACCTTTATATAAATAGGATTGTAGATCAATGAGAATAATTTGCTTAAGTAACTTAATTAATATATATTCATGCAAATACTACCTATTAATTATAGCAAATAAAATGTTTGTGTTTTATATATACAGCTAATGTTTTGTCAGTCATTTTTTTAAATTATGACCTAATCAACCTGATGGAATATTACACTGACATTAAAATACTTAACAAATTTTATTATGATAAGGTAAAATGTATAATATTAAGTGAATATAAACTGAAACTACGATTATATTTTCAGAATACCCTAACTACAAATTTGATGTAAACTTCTACTCCAGAAGCAGAAAACAAAAGTACCAATAATGTATGAGGGTGTTGGAATTGTAAACACTTAATTTTTTTAATCTTTATTTTCTTCATATATTTTTTAAAACTCTGAATAATAATTATGTACTTATTGATAAAACAATGATCATGGACTCAGATATATAAAAGAGAAATAAAATGTATCAGATTGATGTGTTTCTTTGAAAGTTAAGTTCATCATATAAATGGAGATATAATACATTGTTTTGAAGCCAACTTTGTTAAAAGAATCATTCATGCTTACTGCTTCCATTGTCTCCCTACCCTCACATATTTATCCAATTCAGTATGTGTTTTCTACTCTCTTCCCTGGTAACAACTTTGACCAAAACCCCCAGATAGTAACAACTTTGACCAAAACCCCCAGATGTGACACTCATGTCAGAGTACTTGTTTTACTTAATTTCCAACTAGACCATTCCTTCTTTTTGAAACCCATTTTCCCTTGTTTTTCAATAATGTGTGTTGACCTGGTCTTTTTCTAGTTATAGATTCTTTGTCTTTGCAGCAATATAACCACCTGCCCAATCACTGACAACTCATATTTTTCAAGAACTATTTCTATGTGGTATCCTTTTCTTACTTTCCTTGGTTGTCTCATTTCTGTCCTGTCTTTCTTGCTCCAATAAGCACATAACTTACCAATTCACTTCTCTGTTTTTACTTCTATAAACTTTAGGAAATCATACTTTCTACTTGATGTCTCATTTAAATGTCCCAAGGCTATCCTCATCAAAAGTAAACTTATAGTCATTTCTACCTCCCCCAAGTCCCTCCTCTTGATAAAATGTACAAATGTTCATGCAACTGTATAAATGAGGCATCCAACAATCATCAATGTTGTTTATCTCCTACTTATCTTCAATATCTAATAATCCTCTCTAATCCCAAGAATTCTACTGGCCACATATCATTCATATACCTCAATTTCTTTCTGTCACTACTAACACTCTGGGTTAAATGATCATCATCTCTGAGATAACGTATTAGTCATTTCAATGGCCCCATGGCTCCCATCTATCTTCTGAAAGAACTTTTAAAAATCATGAATCTAGCTACATCATCAATTCTTTCTCTTCTTCTGAAATGAATTCCCATTGCTCTTTTATGAGGCTGAACTCTTTGACATCATAGTAGCACTTCTTTCTCTCCTCCCACTGTCCCTGTCACTCTGTGCTTCCATTCCATTCGCACTGGGTGTATGCCCCCACATATTCTCTGTGCTCTCCATCACCAACTTGAAGATGTCAATTTCTCTGCTTGATCATCCTTGCCTTTTGCCTAATTATCCTGTATTCCTCTTGTAGTTCTCAGTTAAACTTTAGATCCCTTAAGAAAGCTTCTTGTCCTACCAAACTGGGTAAATGCCCCTTCCTTCCCCTTATAAAGTGTGTTAGTCTAGTCAGTTTCTTTTGTTGCTGTGACTAAAGGACCCACCCAAAACTATTGTAGAGGTGGAAAAGTTTATTTGAGGACTCACAGTTTCAGAGGTCTTAGTCCATAGGAGACTGGCTCCATTCATTGGGGCTTAAGGTGAAGCAGGACACCATGGCAGAACAGTGGTCAAGGGAAGTAGCTCACAGAATGATCCAGAAGCAGAGAGACTCCACTCTCCAGATAAAAAAATAAAATAAAATGCCCCATAGTCACACCTCCAGTGAACCACTTCCTCCATCCACACTCCACCACCTGCCTCCAGTTACCACTCAGTTAATTCCATCAGAGATTGATTCACTGATTAGGTAAGGCTATAACCCAATCCTTTCTCTTCCAAACTTTCTCGTATTGTTCACAGGCGAACTTTTGGGGGACACCTCACATCCAAACCATAACATAATTTTTCCATGGCCCTTACACTTATTGATGGCATTATTTAATTTTTTTAACCTACTAGACAATAAGCTATATGAAAGCAAGATGCTGTTTTTCTTCATGACTGCAACTCCAGTTATTAGCACAAGAACAAGTACAAGAGAAAATGTAAGTAGTTCATTTTCTACTTGAAGTTATAACCCGTTTGGAATTGAAAGATGTGCCCAAAGGACCTCTGTGCTCTAGTGTTTCTCAAGTGAGACTATAGGATAGGCAAAGACTGTTAACGCATTTATTCTCTCTTTTTTGGTTCTACTCTCCAACTTCTAGCAATTCCTCTCACCCTTGAAGATCTTTCAGTGCAGCCTTCAGTTATGTCTACTTGTTCAGAGCAATACCACCCCCAGGAAACTTCTATTTTCAACTATTTAAAGAAAGCAGTAATTATATGTAATATAAAAATTACAGGATTGGTTTGTTCCATTTTTGAGTAAGAGATAGTAGGTCAGTCTGCTCTGTGGCCTTCAAGGTCTGTATTAGAAAAGGTTTGTCCTTTCAGTCAGTCTTTCACACACTCATTAAACAATTATAGATTATCTCACGCTAACAGTTTCTACTTGACAACTATAAGATTTGATGGCTACATTGTCCAACGCAATAGTCAGTAGTCACATATGGCTCTTTAAGTTAATTAAAATCAAATATTCATTTCTTTGACATGATTATATTTTAGGTATTCTTTTCCATCATCATATAAAGCTCCACTAAACAATGTCATTCATTCCACGATGTGTTTTAATACATAAACTCTACAGTGGTAAAATCTTGATTCTTTCTGCCTACAAACTAGTTTTATCTTCTGATCCATATAGTGTCAGTTTTGACTTAGAATGACAAACTTTCTTTTGTATGGTCCTGCAGGATTCTCTTTCTCCCTCATGCAGGAAAAAGTGTGAGCAGGTGCCCAAGCTAGGGAAACTTGTAACTTCCTAAGGAATTTGGAATTTGGACTGAAGGAGAGAAATGTGATTTGTTTGCCAGGTGACTCAGCTATGAATTCTACTATGTGGTTTGGAGATGCAGAAGACCAGAATTCAGGAAACAAAGAAAGAACATGTGTCATAAATTAGTAATTAGAAAAGAAAGCCATAGTTGTATTCTATCCAGTTTTGCTATCAGTAACTTTTTATATTTTTTCTTAGGATGAGTTACCCCTGAATCCTGAAATATAACTATCATCTTTAAAAATACAATCTATCTCAATTAGCCTTTAAGTAAATCTTATAATAAGCAAAGAGATACATTCTAATTTTTATTTACCTATGAGAAAACTTTGGGGTACCTGAGCTCAATAAAAATAGCAGACCACAGATTCAAGTTTATATTATATTTCCATATTTATTGCTCTAGTGTTTGTAAGGTGCAAGGGTGAGATAGAAACTAAGTAAAAGAATGAATAAGTTTTGGTGCTTAGTTATAGTTTTAATCCATTGTGGGTCAAGTTATAGGAAAGGAATAGAGATTAAAGATATAGACGTAAGGCTGCTTGCATAACGTAAGGTTATCCCAGCAAAAGTCTGGGATAGGAGGCAAAACAAAAGTTTTGACCAGCATAAGGAAGTTATTAGAAATAGTTCAGCAGACTGGAGTTGAGACCTACAGATATTATGGGTCAGATACTGGTCTGCTTGTTTATCATGTGGCATTTCCATAGAAATGTTCTCTCCCTGAGGCTAATGAAGCCCAGAGAGAAACAAAGGAAGACACTGACCTTGGTTGAGGAAGTCAGGGCAAGGGCAGAAAACAGGGACAAATCCTGTGTAAGTTGATAGATGCATCAAGTTAAGAGTCTAAGTACAACAGCTACTGCCTTAGCCAATGCTACTTTTTGAAAACATAAATCTTTGCAGAAGATTAATTTGACAGTAATCTTCCTGCTCCTAATTTGGGGAAAATAGAGCATTGTTTCATTTCTCAATGCTTCATTCATTTTCACATTGTAAATGAGTGACTATTTCTATGACTGATGAACAAAAAGACAAAAACAGGTTTGATTTGTTTTTGAAATTTAGAAATATGTCTATGGATGACTAGCCAAAGATGGCAGAATTTAGATATGACAAGATGGATTGATGTAGCTATCTGCCAAACAGCATGATTAAAACCATTCAGATCCCGAAGATGGAGCAGAGTACATTGGCCTTATTTCTGTAAACTAAACTGTCACCATCAGACTTAAGTGCTCTTGTCTTGTCAGAGGATTTATTATTATTAAGAATTTCTCTGACATGCATTTGCCAAGTGCTTCATTGAAGCTCCCCATCACTCATAGCTCCTTGGTGACATGGTCTGGCCAGACTTCAAAAACAAAAGGAACTGAGGTATTCATGCAAATTAGTACTAGTTTCATGCCCAAGGCCCCTCATTAATATATGATTTCAAAAGAAGGTGGATTTAAACTGTAATATAGTTAGTCGTACAAGGGAGGACTAACTCAAGTAGTAGAAAAGTGTTGGAACATTTTCAGTCTCAACTTTTGAGAATCAAAGGGTGAGTTACTCATCCATATCTCATTGGTCAGCTATGTATATGAATTTATAATTAGTTAGGATCTGGGATTGACAGGTTTATCCCAAGATATTCAGTAATGAATGTTATTCCTTCTCCTTATTAAGAGAGTACACTTCTATATTTAGCTTTATCTCCTACTTCAGAGCAACTTAATTCCACCAGAGACCATAATGCAACCATGAGCCTTAAAGACTATTCCAATTTATATTTTCTGAACTTAGCTGGGCTCTCAGCACCACCTGCCCTTTCCATTATCTGCATTTTGTCAGCTACCTCTCCAATTCTCTTTCTGACTATTTCAGAACGATTCCTTTCCCTAAAATGTTCTTTATGTTTAATTTCCACCCAGCTTCCTCCCCTCAGATAGCATGACTACCCACAAAATTGTGTCTCCCAGGTTTGATTTCCCTCAACTTTCCACCTCTTTATTCTACTTGCTACTGTGGTGGCTATCCTTCATCCCTTTTCCCAGCCACACAGGGTGAAGTCACCTTCCTCCTGCTCTAAGCTACCCTTCATTCTCTGTGCCTTGGAGTTTCTCCTATGAGTTCATCTCTAGAACCTGACTCCTTCAACATGAACTCTTTTACAAATCTTCAGAATCTCCTTTTCTGCTGGCTCACCCCTCTCAGCTCCATCCTTCAAGTCTCGGTGACCTTCTCTGTGCCCCATGTTCTCTTTATCTACCAACAAAGTCTTATTGTGCTTCATGTTAAATGGTTGTGTCAGGAATCTTGAAGGGAACGAGATATTCCTGTATCTGAAGGCTAACAAGCTTGTCTGCCACAGTTTGATACATAGAGGCAGAACACTCATAACTCATGGGTGAGAGAAAGTGGACTTTATTACCTGTGGGACAAGAAGCATGAGCTTTATCTTTACATTAGTTTCCCATGACCTGTAGGTCCCAGAGCAGTGGTGTGATTAGCACAGGAGGTTGCTGTGCACACAGTGGGTTTGTGTTACAACCAAGGAAGCACCTACCCTTAGGAAAACTCCAATATCAAAATAAACTGCTGGCAAACTTGTCCAACAGTATGCAAGATGAGGACATTATCTTTGTTATTCTGCTCAGGAACAAACTTGCCCTGTGTCCTTGAGGGAGATTCTATCTGTATCTTCCAAGGCGTTTTGTTATAGAAACATCCTTGAAAAGATAATCTGGACAAAAACTGCTCAAGACATGTAAAAATGCCATAGAGAATTATTCTTTAATAGGTTGCCTGTCATTTATTTGTATTTTTATTAATTTTTTTTAAAAAAGCCTGCTGATTGTTATCTATCTGTGAAACATTTTGCTAGGTGGAGAGCACACTACCAGACTTAAAGAATCCTATGGAATTCTTTAATAGACATAATGAATCTCAACACATTTCAAGAATACTGGTGATTTTTAAAAGCCCTTAATTATAAATCATAAATCATATACAGTCATTTCATTATAAACTGCTGAAAGGTCACTAAGCATTGAGATCTGGTAAAATATCTCCACACATATTAGTATTGATCCAATAAAGAAGAATAAATTGCAAATAATATTTCAGCATTAGCACTGTTTTCTTCACTCTATAAGATATACAAATGGAGCATCATGGAAAATACAATATTGCAGTTGCTCTAAGCCTCCATTTCATTTTCAACCAACAGTCAAAATCACATTTTATTAAATAACTGTGTATGCATGGTCTTTTGGGGTAGGGATAAGAAAACATATTTGCCAAGTTTAGCTATTTGGAGTTCAGAGTTCAGAGGCAAATTTAATTCTTCTGGAAATGAGTGCAATAGAACAGCTGGTCAAACACAATTTACTTGCTCACAGAAACAAACTTAATGATTTCTAAAAAAAAAAAAAAAAATGCTTGCTAAAAAGGGTCATAAAGAATACCAACCAGATTTAGGACACTTTTGGCTTAAAAGGGCATCTGTTTATAGACCCTGATACAACTTTTCCCAGTCCTGAAGACAATGACAAAAATAAATAAATAAGTAAAATAATAAAACAACCAAAAACTGAAAGTATGAAATAAAAGATGATGGAAATTTATAATTAGAATCTTTGAAGACTTTTATTAACTACAAGAATATTACAATGTATTATGAGAAAATAAACAAATAATATATTAGTTGTTACTTTATAGAAAAAAAAACAGGATTTTCTTTCTGTAATAAAACTTGAGAAAAAAAAAATTAGAAAAACATTTCTTTTAAATTGCTGTTCTGCCACCACACTCAGAAACGCAAGGTTGATATAAAATTTAAAATGAGACAGATGTCCTTCTACAAAGGGACATAATTTTCATACTTTTCATACTTCATTTTGAGGTTATTGAAACACTACCTCATGTTCCCTCCCCTTTCATTTATTTTTATTTTTTATTTTAAAAAAATCAGATTCATCAGAGTTTGCAAAAAATGGAGAGTTCTTAGGAACCCTGTACTTAATATCTCTCAATGAAAATATCTTATATAAACCCAGAATATCAAAAACAGGAATTTGACTTTTGTATTATACACAAACAACAAAACTTCAGCTCTTATTTGGATTTCATCACTTTTCTTGCTTCCCCTTTTATTTTTTAAAACTATATTCAGATATAAAGCTCACAGATAATAAAGAACAACAAAATGAAGTAGGTCTGGGGTGGGAGGAAAAACCAGGGTGCCTAGTATAGGTGTACATGCCTATTAACATAGCACTAGAAAAGTCTAGGCAGGACTAAGAAAACAGCCAAGATTACTGCACAATGAAAAGTCTGCATTCTTTTTTCTTGTGCCCTTTAGTCGACAGTACCAGAAAACCATGGAGTGGAAAATAGAGATGGACTTGCCCAATTACAGACTAAAACAAATAATGAAGAGAGAGACCAGACAGGAAGGTTTTGACATCCACTCTTCCATTGGCTAAGATCTGAAGTTAGAGGCCAAGCTTATGTTCAAATCTGGTCTATCCACAGTTTCTACTGCTGAGTTAAAATACATAATTTCATAAAGGTTGACATTATCAAAAGTATAGGAAGATGAAATGCAAGAAAGAAAGAACACACTGAAATTAAAAGTGGATCACCTCTAATGATACATGAGGTTGAGGAGCTAAGAAAGAATTTCAAAGCTGATGGAAATAAATATATTGAAGGCAGGAAATGAAACTAACTTGCAGAGAGTACAATGAAATTAGGCAGTTTGCTTCTTCCCTCCATAATTTACCAAGATGTTAAAAGGGTATTATACGTATCAACACCTAATGCCCATTTCACTATGATTTCCATATTAGGCAGATAAGGTTTTTCATAGAAACCACACACTACTCTTCTCAAAAGTATTTGTTTAAATGTGAGTGATACCAATATCTTTGCATAGATTCTAATCATTTCTAATATGGAAGCAAAGCTCACTAGATGATAATTCTAGGGTTCACAGTGAGAAGTTATTTGTGTAGGGCAGTTGGTCCACCCACTCCCCTGGCTAGGATGGTCCCGCAGAGTGATTACTCACAATGGCTGATTAAATTCATTGATGTCAGCCTTAATTGCTTTCAAAACTCTTGACTGGAGACCATCTGGTCCCAAAGATTTATCTATATCTAGTTTGCAGATGTGGTACCAAGCATTCTGTGGTTGTACCATGATTTCGTCTTGTGGTTAAATTTAAAATTCCAAAGGTCATTTTGGAGTACAAGAAAACAAAAACAAAGTTAAAAAGCCAGTCTGTTTTTAGGAAAGGCAAGAAAAGTACTATTTTTCTTTTTCTACTATGAGCTTCCACTTTCTAGATGAACCTCCTGCAGAGACTACCAGAGGATCCTACTCATCTCTCACTTTCCTGCATTTCTTCTAATCCTCTAAACTTCCTAGCTTTCCTTTTCCCTAAGTTTCTTCTGAATCTGACCATACATTTTTAAATACACTTTATATAAGTTCCATCTCCACTTACTCTTTTCTTCCTTTCACCCTGTTTTCTTCTTCTTCTTCTTCTTCTTCTTCTTCTTCTTCTTCTTCTTCTTCTTCTTCTTCTTCTTCCTTGTGAGCTTCACCACTTAATGAGGGTTCAGGTACTACAAATTGCAGATTGCCACTTTTTCAAACTTAGGAGGATATTTCACTTATTTTTAAAAACAAATAATAATATGAACAAAAGCTGCATATTTATCTTATGCACTGAATGAGTTTGGACATTTGCATAATGAAAGTTTTCTTTAGTCCCTTCTTGTTGGTTGTTTCAGTTTGCAATACAACACTTGACACTGGCAAATTTTTAAGGGCACAGTGTATTGTTAACTATAGGCAGAATGCTGTACAGTAGAACTCTAGAAAGTAGTCATCTTTCATAACGAGAACTTCATACCCACTGAAGAACAACTCCCCTATTTTCCCTTCTCCCCAGATCCCAGTAGTCAACATTCCTCCCCTTTCTATTTGTGTGTATTTGGGTATTTTAGGTAGTTCTTCCAAATGGAATCATGGAATGCTGATTTTTTTCTGTTTCTTCTTCTTTTTCTTTCTGTCTCTTCTTTTTTCTTTTCTCTCTCTCTCTCTCTCTCTCTCTTTTGTGGCTGACTATAGTTGTTATTAGATAATAGAAGCTGCTAGTATTTTTCTTCAGTTACCTTCAGCTTTCTCTGAAGGAAAGGACACGAATTAAGAATCCAAAAAGGGGAGAATCCAAAGAGCACCTTATAATTATAGCCAAGTCTCTGGCTTCCAAGCTTTCTTCCCTTCTCCAACCCCAGACATAACCACTGTCCTAAAGTTGCTGTGATTGTCCTAACCAGTGCTAAGAAAGTATGAACATTGGATGAAGACAACTTGGGTTGGAATTATTTCCTTGCTGCTTGCTGACTATATAATTTTGGAAAGTTGGCTTCTGGTTCTGTACCTTGATTTCTTTCTTCTTCTTCTTCTTTTTTTTTTTTTTTTTGTTTTGTTTTGTTTGGTTTGGTTTTTTGGTGGGGGGGTACCTAGGATTGAACTCAGGAGCACTCAACCACTAGCCACATCCCCAGCCCTATTTTATATTTTATTTAGAGACAAGGTCTCACTGAGTTGCCTAGCACCTCACTGTTGCTGAGGCTGGCTTTGAACTCATGATCTTCCTGCCTCAACCTCCCAAACCACTGGTATTATAGGAGTGCGCCACCATGCTCAGCCTGCACCTTTATTTTTTTTTTCTGTCAATGGGAAAACTATTGATACATGAAGAGTGTACACCAGAAACAAAAAGTGAAGAAAAGTCAAGTCCTTAGCAATTTGCAAGGCACCTAGTAAGTGCTCTGTATGGTTAAAAGCTGTTATCCTTACTATTATTATAAATGTTTTCTGTAAAGACTTGAATAGTAGATATTTTGAATTTCATAAGTTCTTTTTTAAATTCTTTATTCCTTCCTTCTCTCCCTTTCTTTCCCTTGCTACTTTTTCCTCCCTCAATTCTTTAAAAATGCAAAACCAAATGAACCCTGCAAACTCATGCACCATATGATGGATTGGGACTATGGGACAAGGTTTTTTGACCATTACTCTAAAAATTTGGGGATAGTAACAATTTTGTGATATTATTTCTTCTCATTGAATAAAACAATCTATGTCTGTAGTATTCAGATCTTCGTGTGCTTCAAAAAAAAATTTTTTTTTGGTATGAAAACTGTCCCTCTTGTTAGATTTAGTCCTAGGCACTTTGAGGGTTTTCTCTTTATAAGAAATTCTCTCTTTTAAATTTTTTAAAATAAACTTTTCATATTAGAACAGTTTTAGGCTTGTAAAAACTAGCAAAGATAGTACAGTTTCAGGTAGCACTCACCTGGTTTCCCCTAATGATACCTTCCTATGATGCTGTGTTGCATTTGTCCCAAGTAAGAAATCAACATTGCTACCTTACTATTACCTAAATTGCACAGTAAATACTGATTTCACTAGTTTTTCCCTCTTCTTTTTTTTTTTTTTTTTCTTTTCCATCCCTAATATTAATCAAGGTACCACATTGCATTTGGTTCTTCTGTCTACTTAGCCTTTGGTCTGTGAGAGTATCTCAGATTTTCTTTGATTGTGAAGACAGTTTGAGAATTGGTCAGTGATATCTTAGAATGTTCCTTGATTATATACTTTTCTTATGATGAGACCAAGGTTATATATTTTGTGGAAATAAATCAAAGACCATAAAAGTGCTATTTTCATGATTTTTCAACTCACTATCAGCAAGATTTATCTTGTGATGACAGCCTTGATTCCCTGGCTGAGGTGGTGTGTGTGGTCTCTCCACTGTAAATCTACTTTTCCACATCTTCAAACACTTTTCTTTTTGGAAACAAGTCACTAGAACATCCCAACCTCAAGGAATATAGAATTTAACTTCTTTTCCTTGGAGTGGAAGAACAATCTACTACAAGAAATATTTGCAATTCTTTTGTAGTGGGAACTTGTCTTTTTCTCCATATATTTATATTTATTTATTCAATGAATTATTTATGTCAGTAGGGACTCATTTGCTTTATATAGCATAATATGGTAATGATGTAATATGTTATTTACTTTGTTATTTAAATCGTTCCAGCTTTGACAACTGAGAGTTCTTTTAGATTGTCTCCTATGTGCCATTGAGGGTCACCATGTTGTGGGTTGAGCCTTTTTTTTTTTCACTTTCTGGAACTGTGAAGATACTCCAGGGTAATCTTGTACATTTTCTTTCCCAGTCCTAGAATCAATCATTTCAAAAAGGAACTCTGGTTCCTTTTCTTAGAGAACGGTATTAGAAATCAAGGGCAGGATACTGTGTGGCCAATCTTTTAAAAAAATTGTACTTGCTTTTTTATTTATAATATGCAAGATCACTACCATCTATTGTTTATTTATCTTAAAACTGTCAATTTTAATTCCAAAATGTTACATGTAATATTCTGTAGGAAATAATTGAATGTTCCATAGAGATTATCATATTCTTTCACAGTTTTATTTCTTCATTACAAATCATATATCCTTTATTGTTATTGTGCGTTAGAATGAAATCTCCAGGACATTATTAAATGGTGGTATCTTCTTTTTGTATCTGACTTCACATGAATGTTCTAATTCTTCTTGTTAATAGGTATGCTATTTCCAATAACCACGTGATAATACTACTTATCAGGTTAAATAAGTAATCCATCTTAAAAATGCTAAAAAACTAGGTACTGAATGTTGTTATAAGATTGCAAAAATCTCTACAAAAGAATATAATTTTTAAATCTCTAAGTAGTTTATATAATAAATTATACGAATATATTTCTGAATACTACAAGGTCTTTCAGTATCTGAGATAAACTGAAGACATTTAGTTTTCCATTCTTCCATAGTACATGGTAACATGTTATTTTGCCGTTTTGCATCTTTTCCTTAAAGAAAATTCTACCTATTAATCTTTTCAAAATCCATTTAATTTCTTTAATATTTGTAGTCCTATCAACAGTTTATGTATTTAAAAAATATTTTGATAATCTATATTCAAGAAAAGTTCATTTTGCTCATTTTTAGAATTATTGGTTTATAATTATTAATAATACCCTCATATTTTAAATATTTCTATAATTATATTATCTATACCAATTAAATAGTACTTTGTTGAACTTTCGATATATCCCTTTTTTGTGCTCTTGCTAAATATTTGTTTTATTTTACTTTTCAAATGATGCGTTCTGGCATATTATATATATATTTATATATAGTCACCATACATATTTCAATTCATTTTCTCTCTCATTAATCTACTTTTACATATTTTTTCCTTGCTTGAAAGGTATTCCCTCTAAGTTTCCTTATGATAAGTAAAATTAACTGATTTTTTACCTACCTACTAATATATTTAAGTCAATACTATTTATTTTAAAGTCTACTTTGAATTTATTGCATATGTTTAGATATGTGGTATTTTGTTGTTTAAATGCACATTATATTTTAGTTATGATTCAGAACTATATCTTTTCTAAGGGGTGTGTATGTGTGCATGTGTGGATGTGTGTATTTAAAATCTATATAAAATATTTTGAGAGGATCATATACTTGTATGCATAATTAACTAGGAACATTGAGAACTTGCTCTGAGTGTTTTCTACTACCAGGTATGTCTGAGACTTTCTTTTTATTCTGAGATATGAGCAGGTATGTTAAAAGTTTCCAGGAACTTGGACACAATGTGTATTTTTTCCCCTCTAAGGTAAAAGCCTCCTGTTGTATTGGTGGTAG
Source organism: Sciurus carolinensis (assembly GCF_902686445.1). Classification (NCBI taxonomy): domain Eukaryota; kingdom Metazoa; phylum Chordata; class Mammalia; order Rodentia; family Sciuridae; genus Sciurus; species Sciurus carolinensis. The sequence continues at coordinate 29,479,737 of NC_062225.1, forward strand.
CCTTTGAAACCAGTCTTACCAGGTGCACATTTACCCTTACCCATGGCTGCCCAGCCTTTGAAGCCAGTCTTACCAGGTGCACATTTACCCTAACCCATGGCTAGATGTGTGCATTCAGGAGGGGCAGGGCACAGTAGTTAACACCCACTGCAGTATCTTCATGTTTGCAGTGAACCCTCCTGTCTCTTTATGGTAAGTGTTGAACAAATGGATGTGTGTGGAGCTCCCAGGGCTTACCTGTGTTGAGGAGTTAGAGTGCTTGCCTTTGCACAATGCAAGGACTCATAGATAGTATGTCCTCCTGGAAAACTCCTCTTTTTGTCATTATGCATAATGATGCTCTTTGTGTTCATTTTGTCAAGTGTTCTCATTTGCAAATAGTTGCTTAGTATAATTTTTCACTCTTTCCCTTTAAAACTGTATATTTTTTATGTTTCAGAGGTGTTTATTTCAAAGAAATGTCTTTCTAAGTTCAATATTATTATTTTCAGAGTAGATTTCCTATTTTAATTACTAATATGTTTTGGATTTATTTTGTTTTATTTTGAGCTTTTATTGCCAGGGATTTTTTTTCCCCTTTCTCTTATTTCCAGTCATCTATTCCTTCATGGAATTTTCTTTATTAGTTTTTTTCCTTCTGTATCTTTCCACTGGATTGGAAATGATGCATTGTATTTATGTGATATTAATATTTATGTGTATATTTTAACATGAATATTTGGCATGGCAGTATATAAAGAAAATATACAGCTTCTCTCTCATTTTCAACAATATCTGGCAGTTAGATTAGTTAACTCCAGGGGCTTTTCTCACACACGCATGCCATTGCCGTCTTTTATTTTGCCTGTGCTTTTCCCTTTACATCACATCAGACACTGATATTAATATTGATATTTATAGTTTAATTATGAGATTTCCCTTACATGACTATCAATTTCTTTGTTCATTGTTATTTTCCTGTACTTTCTACTGTTTTCCCCCCATACTTTCTACTGATTTTTTCCTTCTTGAAATATTACTTTGCAATAGTTCTGTAGAAAAGGGCTTATGAGTAATTTTTATCTTGTCTTATATTTTATGTGCCCATCTTTTTTCAGTAGTAGTGTGTGTGAGTCAGAAGACTGCAAGTTATTTTTCTTAACAAGTTAAAAATATGACTTTACTCTTTGCTGGTCTTTCTTGTTGAGGTTGAGAGGTATGCCCTCAGTCTCACTGTTGTTCATTTGTGGTTGACCTATTTCTGATATGTGCCCACTTTTAAGTTTTTCATTTAGTGTTTGGTTATTTGTAGTTTCATAAGGCTACATGTATTTCTAATAAGTAGGCAAAAAAAGAAGTCTGTGGCTCACATTTAAGTAATACTTTTTAACCAGTAGGCAGTGAGGCTATAATGATTAGCAATGATCTCAAATAGCATAGATCATTTACCTTATGATTGATTAAATAATATACTTACTTAACAGTGGGAACAAATGTTGCATAGAAATCAATAATTGCACTTAAAAACACCTTCTACATATTAAATTTTCAAATATTTTATTGTTTTTAGTTTTTGATTTGTTTTTGTTTGATTTAAAAAAATCACTAACAAATGACAAGTTTCCATTTAAATAGAAAAGCTGAGGCACAGTTTATGAAATACAATCAATAAAACCTCTCTTAGGGCAATTTGACAACATATGGAACAAGACAAAAATTTATTCAATAATTTGACCTAGGAATTCAACTTTTCATAACAATCATTTTCTTCAGAGGACTATGTAAAAGGATATTCAACACAATTTTAGTAAATTAGCAAAAACTTAACATTGTAGTAGCATGCTTAATACTTACAGTGTAACTATATGATTAAGTCCTTATATAGCTATCGAAGTAATGTTTCTAAGAAACCTCAGCTGAAATGAGATAGGTCATTTTAAAAAATTTCTTTATAAAATGATATGATAAATGGTATAATAATATGGTCTAAATTAATGGATTAAAATGTTAATAGATGATAAATTATAATACATGAACTAACACCAGTTTCAATATCTTGGTATGAACATTTTAATAATTTTAATTTTTCTTTTATAAATTTTCTAAACTTTTTACAAGAATTATCCTTATGAAGAAACATAAGGAATATAATAATAATAGACATAAACTAGATGTTTTTAGTATTTACCATAAATTATTAGTATTATTAACAAATTGAGAACACCAAAGAAATGGAAGTTTTAAGCAAGAGATTTAAGTCTTAGAGAAATATGAAAGATAATATTTCTAGACATTTACAAATACCAAAGGCAAAAATGAAAATATTAGTGAATTTTATTCTGCAAAATTTTAAATCTCATATGTAGACAATATCATAAAGTAAATCAAAAGATAAATGACAAACCAGAATAACATGGTAACCACTTGAGAGCAAGAGGGAAACTGTTTTAACTCAAAATTCTTCTTACAAATCAGTAATAAAAGATCAAACAGACCCAGATGGAGAACTGACCAAAGAGTATCTAAACAGTGAATAAGTATAAAAATCTGCAATCTTAGCCACAATTAAATAAATACAAATTGCAATAAACATATACTATTTCTCTCCATATTTTAGGTATAGATGAAAAATGCATTAATAGCTACTATGGATGAGAATTTAGACAAGTATTTGGTTCTTTTAATGTTTTAATGAAAGTAGAAGTTGTCATAATCTTTTAGGAAAATGATTTAGTGTTATTTTGAAAAATAGCATCCAGTAAATTCACACCAAGGTATTTGTGGTATCTATTCTTATATATTTTGTATTAAAATCCAGTCATATTTTGCAATGACAGGATGACAGATTTTTGGAAAAGAAAAATATGAATGCTAACTTACTGTGTAACAGAATAAATAACAAGTATGTGAAATATTTTAATTTCTCAAAATACTAATAAATGAGTTATACAATGTTCATCTGCATGGTAATCATACAAAATAAATATCTACTTAGATATTTCAGGGTGAAAATGCACATGAAGATAGATTACTAGAAATTTTCTTTTGTTTTAATTCATGGTAAAATCTCAAATACCTGAGTATTTTTCTGTGTTGAATCTTTGGCATGCATAAAAATATGGCAACACACTACAAGCTAAATATAAAATGAAAATCTTGTTTATTATGTGCTTTATTTTCTCATCTGATCTATTATCATGGATTAATGGACTTAATATTTTTGTATATTTCCCTAACATAAAGGGATGAATTAGTCCTTTTTGTGGTTTTATAGCAAAATACCTGAAACTGAGCATCTTGTGGAGAAAAAGGTTTATTTAACTCATGACCCTGGAGGTTCAAGAGCATGGCACCAGCATCTGCTCATCCCTAATGAGTGCCTCATGGTGATTGGCACCACGATGACAGGAACCCATTTGGAAAAGATGATGTGATGAGAGAGAAAGCAGGAAACTGGGATGGGGCCAAGCTTGGTGTTTTTTTTAACACTGCAATCTCAGGGGACTTCCAATGAGAATGCATTCATTTGAGAAAAGTATGAGTTCCTCTTAAAGACCTAATAAACTCACACCAGATGCCACTTTAACTCCACTACGTTGGTAACCAAGTCTTTAGCATTTGAATCTATGAATGACAACTCATGTTCAAACCATAGCAAGGAAGAAAATGTAATTTTTTTAAGTGCATTATTTCTCCCAGGAAATCTGAATTCAGCAACATCAGATAACTACATGCTCTGTAAAAAATAAAATTGCCCATTTTACTTATACAGTGATCAATCATGTGTCTACCTCCATAGGTTGCAAATGAGTGATCAAATATTCAGAAATTTATAAACATCTTGTTTGATTCTGGGGCAAGTATGTCAAGACTACACTCACAGGAAATCCAAAGGTAGTGTCAGTCATTTACCTGCTCTTGGCAATGTTAATCTGCTTTTATTTCCCTGTTGTCTGTTTCATGGGGATGCAAAAAAAAATTATGAACCTATTCTCACAACAGTGGCCACAGAATGCCATTTTACCTAAAATTGTTAAGTAAGAAATAATGCCGCTGCTTTATTTTCTAAGAATAAATTAATTGTCTTAAAAACAGTAAAAATTTAAAATAATTTTTAATTGTTTTCCTTCAACTGAATTGAAAATAAAAGTGAAATTGAAGAATTAATATAAATGGTCAAATCTAAAACTAAACCAAATGGTAGAGTATTAGCAATACTGAAAAGTATGTTCTTCATATCTTTGGGTATTACACCATGTTGTAGTTACCTTGGCTGTTTAAAACCTGACTTGCGTGAAAGCCTAGTAAAGCATATTCTGTGGTTAATAAAAAAATGCAGATTTAAAGAGTTGCTGGGGTTCTTCATTAGGAGCAGCATATTGCAAAATTCTCCCAGTTTCGATTTTTATTGTTAGCATATTCACAGATAATAGAAGAGTTGATATACATTTGTACCAAATTAAGTTTTAGAAAATACATTTGTTTTATGTTTTATAAACTAAAATAAGATGATTGGGAAAAATATGCATCATGTGATTATTCACGAAATCATGACAATGTTATGGTTAGGAAAATTCATCTTTCATTTTGTCCATTTCAGATGGATCCTTTATTTATCTAAAATTTTCTTGACTTCTGCTCTTTCCCTTTTTAAATCATCTTGCTTTCTCCTTCTTGTTATTGATACTTTTTTTTTTTCTAATGGGGCTCTCTGATTTCTTTGCCAATTGTTTTGGATATGAATATCTCAACTCAGTGTCTCCTTTCCAATGCTTGATTTTTGCTTTCCAACACAAAAGGTAGCCTAGTAATGAGTTGATGATACAGATGTTCACAATTTAGTTATTATTTTTAGTAAGGAAAAAGTAAATGAAGTAATTATTGAGCACTTACTTATATGCCAGCCACTATTCTAAACAATTTACATGTACTTTCTCATCATATTCATACAGAAGTTCTAATGTTTGCTTTATATGAAGAGACTGAGATCTACTTACTCAAGTTCACACAGTTTATAAGTTTCAGTGCTGGGATTTTAGTTATTCACTTATGATTTTTGAGCCACTAATGACTCTCCAAGACCCCAGATCTGTTGAGTTAGACACTTTGGAGGTATGTCTCAGAATCTGTACTTGAATAAGACCTCCAAATAATTTTGATGCAAGTTTAAGTGTGAGAACCACTGCACCAAGGTCTGCTGTTTAGATGTTTAATATAGAGCTGGATAGAAACCAAAGGCAGAGACATTCTTAAATGAGTAAACTATCTTATTATTTCTCTTGATATTTGTGTTTTTTAAACAACCGACTTTATAATTCACTATATCAGTGTTCAGTCAGTGACTTCCTATTAAGAACTTCTAGCGTGCAAGAAATTAGACTCATTGGGGGAGGCAGAAATGTACAAAACATTATCCTTTCCCTCAAAGAACTTGCAATCTAAGGACAATTTTTTAAAAGGGATCACTAAAATCACAAAGTTTGATGATTTAGAATGTGCGGTCTTGAATTTGCAAAACTAAATTTGAGTACCAGTTTCAACATTGATTAGCTGTGAGACTTTATGTAAGTTGTCTCACTATTTAAGGACTTACTATCTTAACTTCCTTAAAGCACTTACTTCTTAGGTTATTAGGAAAATTAAATGAGAAAAATATTTTTTAAAACATGTAATGTATATTAAGCTACCAAAAAGTGTTTATTAGTCATCACTACTTCCCTGACTATTATACTAGATGTTCTTATTAACAATAGTGGTAGTATTACCACTAGCAGTAGGAAGTTTTACTAAGATCTTAATGAAAAGAAAAACAAAAGTATTTAGAAGTTAAAGAAAACTGAAAAATCATCTAAGACTGGGATGTGTAAGAAAAGTTTAAAAGATGGGACCTAAATTGGGTTATCTCTGTCGTTATCTTCTGGTGCAAAAGAAGAAATCGGAAAAAAAAAAAAAAACAGATTTTGAAATAATATTTCTGAGAAAGTGAATAAAGTGAATAAACCAGTGTTGATGGAACCACAAATTTATGAAGGAAATGATGGAAAAATGGAACAAGCTCAGGTTTAAAGTTAACACATATGGACTTATCTTGCTGTAAACCGAAATCTAGCTCCATTAGACAAATTTCACGTTACATAGACAGGCTTCGGCAAAATGTGACCATGAAAACCTCAAGTAGTAGGTGTTTACAAAAAGCCAATAATCTCCTGGTTATGCTGAATTTCTTTTCATCTTCAAGTGCCAAGTCAAAGTGCATGGACAGGAAAGGAGAAGGGGAGAACGGGGACGCTGTGATGTAAGACACTAACAATGCTGGGTAATGCCTTCTTAAGAGGTTAATAATCACAGCAGGATCTCCTAGGCTAAACCTGGAGTCCTGGAAACAGATCTAAAGATAATGGAAAATAGAATCTTTCAAAAGGGATCTGCAGTAGATTGCACTCTAATGACCCATTTGGTTTTATAAATTCCATTAATAATTCTAGCTGTACATTTTTCAACCTTTTATCCTTGGGGCTTAGTCAAAATTAAGTCAACTAACAACTACATTAACAATAAGCAAGAGAATAGAATTCTGTTTACTGTGGTTCCAAAGAGCTTTTCCAAGCAGATTCACTGGTAAGAACAAATCCTCTTAGCTGCTGTTGGCTCTGATAATATTTATGTACTGCAATTCTTTGCTCTGCCATTAACCCACTCACTCACTGAACGGGCAGTTGTGTTCTGACACAGACGAGATTTAAAACAGCAGTTTTCTAACAACTGCAACAACAAGAAACTTCAGATTGAAAAACCACAACTCCTAATATTCTTAAAATGCTCAAAAAGATTACTTTAAAACATGAGAATATGCTTTGGAAATCATAAACCTCAAACTCTCACTCCATTAATACCTATAGCACTAAGTTAATAATAAATAAACGCTCCTCTTCTTTATTTTTTTCTTTTTTAATAAAAAAAAAGGTCTGGAATATACTTAGCTGATAAATTTTAGGTGTTATAGGTTATGATATGGAGGATCAATAGTTTATTTCTAAGAGAAAATTTGTTATGTCATTGATCCCAATTTGTCATAACTGTATTTTAAGAATAAGAGGCCCAAAAGAGAAAGAGGGAGATAAAAGAAGAAGAGGAGGAGGATAAGAAGAGGAAGAGAAGAAAAAGTATATTGGAGAAATTATACAAATAAGCTTTCTAACCCATGAGTGACAAATTTTATAAATGTATTTATAAAATGATAATTACTACTGATAAAGGATAGACATGTGAGTTGTGGGAATACAAGGTTAACGGAATAATTCTATAAAATGGGCCCACTCTGCAGACCCCTGCATGCTTTCTTTCCCAAGAAGCAATTTACCTGTACCCTGACTGACTTTAGTCGACAGGATATGTTACGTTCCTTAGCAAACTACCTGTTTTCTGCAGAAGAAATGCAGGCTGGAAAAATAATGTCAATAAGAGAAACACAAGTTACCCTGAAGGGGGAGACTTTTGTGATGCTTTTCACAAACAGATCACAGAATTCAGGGAGATAAAGATAATTCCTTCTAACCACAAAATCCATAAGAATTTATAGTCAAGAATCCAATTAGAACTGGCCAACATGGACAAAGGTACCTGGCACTGCCATGGAAGAGGGGACCTGAAAGTCTGATGTCTGATCCTGCTGTCAATCAAAAATCAAGAGATCAATGGGAAACTTCTCTAGGATCATTAATAAAACTGGAGTGCAAGAGAAGCACTGTCCCTCTCCTGTCTGAGAGGACATAACTTCTCGCTTGAGAGTGTGCCCTTTCCTTTTTGCTGTCTCTTCAAAAACCTCACACCTGTTACTCTGAGCAACATGCCTGAAATCTTTCTGACCTGATCACAAGAAATTGAAGTTTGAAAGGGGGTTTTCATGCTGCCTCAGTTTCTCAGAAGGTCCCAGCCCTGTAACACTACTTCCTAACAATTGGATTACACATATTCAGTGTATCGGCAAAGTGAATAAAACAAAGAGAAACATCGTATTGAAAAACTCTTTATCACTTTCCCTCAACTTTCAGACTTTATAATGATTGTTTCTCAATGCTCTATATGGAATTTGAATCCTAGTGCTACTATGAATAGTTCTAGGATCAACAACCAGGAAATATTCCTTGCAGGAACATTAGTTTTCTTACCTGTGCAATGGAGAATAGTGTAAAATTCTTCATTGAGTTGCTTTAGAATTAGAGTAGAAGAATTTTTGAAAATGACTGGGGTTCGACAGGTATTTATAGATGTTAGGCATGACTAAATTTGTTTGATTACGGTGTCTCTTATTTCTTCCTCAGGAAAGTGGACATCCTGATTCACATGCATGCTGATTTACATATCCAAATGAATTTTCTAAGTTCTTGCTTTTAATTTTTGTTTGTTTGTTGAGAACTACTGGGAGATAATTTTCCATTTTTCTGTTTCCCTGCAAGTCTTTTGAACAAAGGGGAGAATCACTTGCTTTCCAGGATGCCTCCCTACAGGGGCAAAGTCCGCCGATTTTACTAGCAGCCGTCTTTAAAAACTGGGGTTCCCTAAGCATGAAGTTTCTAAATAGCCTCACAAATGCACTTTATGTGCAACATCAGATTGGACGACTCTGCATCACCTTTGGGGCTTGAAGGTGGGTAAAAGGAACTCAGGAACATGAAACTCTACTACCTCCTGTGCATAGAATCTTCCTGAACCTTCTTCCCACTTCTGTGAACATATGGCCAGGCTAACTTGTGAGCTTCCAGGCAGCCTAACACCTTTCACAATTCTTGACAGGAACTAGCTTACCTAAAGAGAAATCATTCCCCTGTTGATGAAAATTATGTGAAAACTAAGAAAATGGTAGTGAGTTGTAAAGCATATGGCTAGGAGTTAATGAAATTCTTCACTGTGTTATGTTTTGTTGTCGTTTGGTTTTTTGGGTTTTTGCTGTTCTTTTGATGGTGCTGGGAATTGAACTCAGGGCCTCTGGCATGTTAGGCAAGTGCTCTACTACTGAGTTACATCCCTAACCTCTTTGTTATATTCTTTGAATAAGGATCATACTACTTAAAATGTCCTCAAACTTCCTTACATCTTAATTCAAAAACAGTGCAAAAATATGTCACAGGATATTTAAATTTGTTCTCTAGGTTTTCATATGACCAGGGATTATTTGAGGTCCTTCCTCTTTTCCTGCTCAAATCCCTCTTTTGATGCAGGCTGTATGCTACTGGCTGGATGAGGGTCTTGTCACTGCATGGTAAATTGATTTACCTGACACTTATAGCGGAAGACTGAGGGACATGACCATCATTGGCAAAGGAAAAGTCAGATTAGTAACTTCAATCTTTAAAAAGATAAATAAATAAAATAAGAAGGGAAAAAGCAAGGGTTCCTGCAAGGGAACAGTTATTTAAGTTCAGTGTGTAAAGAAGTGAACGAAATGAAACTTCACAGAGAGGGGATTAGCTGAGATGTAGAATGCTGGAGCAAGCTGGAATGGACCATAAATATCATCCAGTCCAAATGGAGGGAGACTCGGTCACTCTCCAAGGTCATGCTGTGCAGTGGGTGGCACACAGATCTCACAACTACAAGGCCAGCATATTATTTATCCCATCAGACATTCAAAACTGTGACAGCAATGTTGAAGGAGTGTGCAGTCGCAGTTTAATTGATTTTGGGGGAAATAAATCCAAGAAATCTCTTTTTTGTTGTTTCTTTCCTTCATTTTAGTGTGGCCATTACATTATTTTTCTCTCATGCAGTTGTCCTATAATCAGATGGAATATAAGCAATTTGGAAATTTATAACTATTCTTTCCTTCTTAGGATAAGTCATAAACTTTCTATTTTTAATATAATTATTAACACATCAAGTCATTCGTAGCACACGTAATAGAATTCTACTTAGAATAAAGCAGTGAATCCGTTTAGTGTTAATTATACTTGAAGTTTTCAACTTTGTTGATTGTTTTGTATGAGTCTTTTTTCAATATTTCCCAAGGCAGCTATTTGTGGTTTAGACATGCGGTGTCCCCCAAAGTTCATGTGTGAGACATTGCAAGGTTCCAAGGTGAAATGATTATAGATGATGAGAGATGTAACTCAATCAGTGCATTAGTAATTGATAGTAATAAGGGAAGACAGGCAGGGCATGACTGGAGGAGAGAGGTTACTGGAGCCATGCCTTTGGGTCTATATTTTGTCCAAGTGTGCTTCCTCACATGCCCCTGCTTCCTGATTGCCATGTTCTGAGCTGCTTTCCTCCTCCATTCATCCACAAACTTCTGCCATGATGTTTTGCCTCATCTCAGGTCCAAAGCAATGGAATTGGTCATTTATTAACAAAGAACTCTGAAACTGTGAGCACCAGGTAAACTTTTCCTTCTCTAAGTTATTTTGGTCTGGTCTTTTGTTCAGAATGACTCAAAAAGCTGACTAAACAGCAGCAGCCATATTGGAGATTATGTTTGGAGCTTTTGTTGTTTGTTTTTGTTTGTTTGTTTTTCAGTACAGGAGATTAAACCCAGGGGCAGTCTACCACTGAGATAGGGTCTTGCTAAATTGTTGAGGCCATCCTGGAACTATGTTCTTCCTCCCTCAGCCCCCTGAGTCACTAGAATTACAGGTGTGCACTGCAATGAGAATGTTTTATGTCATTGTCATTCATTGAAATATATCTATATCAATATCTATCTATATGTACATATAATGTGCTTTAGCTTTCCTACTTTCCTACATTTTTTCATTCCTTCCTCTCTCACTCCTTCTTTTTTCCCTTCCTTCTTTTGTACCTTCTGTTTCTTGAGCTCCCAATATGTGCCAGACACTGTGCTAGGTTTTGTGACTCCAGTGGGGAACATTCATGGAAGCCATTAGTAAGGATAGCAGACAACCAGATAATCATATCAGTACTACCATTAAAACCAGGCAACGGGGGCCTCTGTATTGAGTCCAGGGACTTTGACGTATCACAGACTCCTAACAACATGTGCAGTAAAGAACACACTGACACCTCATTGCTCAGAATTCATCATTCAGGTTCAGTATAATACTTAATCTTGAAGCATCTACTTTTACCTTGACACTGTTCATATTCCATGGAAACTTTTCAACGGTTTTGCCCCATTCCCTTTAAACCAAAGGCAACTTTATCTGAATACTGAAAAATCTGTATATTGTAATGCATTGGAAGTTGAGTAGTGCTTTTGATGCTACATGCAGAATTTTAACATGGAATGGGTTTAGGAAAGAGAACATACATGAATTTACTTGTACAGTTACCATGAAGGCAATAGATTCTGACATAGTAAAAAATAATTTTTCAGAATTGTGAGGCATCTATATTCTATTCTTATTCCATTTTGTGCTTCCAGAGGTGCCCATACATTCTTGAAATTTTCATGGAAGTTTCACATAGCAGCCCAAAAGCATTTTGTACTATGAACTGATTCATATCACTGCAAAGAGTGTATATTTGGTTTAGACAACATACATGTGAAGAATAGTCACTGTTCTTAACATTAGCATCCAGAATATTCTTTACATTCTTGAAAGTTAAAATTACACAGCTTTATTACTACATACATGTGTAAGCTTAACTTTACATACTGGTAAATGAAATTATCTATCCACAAATGTGATTTAAAATTTTTATTTCTATAATTAAAATTGAGAGGGTGACAAATTACAATATGTACTATTGAATATTTTGGAGAAAAATAATGTTTTGGAGGTAAATATTTTTATTTACTTTCACTTTTATTTTGATGAAAATATATCTAACATTGTATGATTAGTGAATAATAGTATTTTAAATTTTAATTCTTTTTAGCATTGAGAATGTATAAAAGGACTAGAGAAGTAGAAAAGAACTTGAGAAACAGTTCAACATTTAATACAGGGGAAAAAACTGGTAAAGAAGGGAATATATTATATTCAGAGAAGCTGTCTATTTAAATCTTTAAAACCTCAAGACAATGAAAAGGAGCATATTTTTGTGGAGCATGACCCACTTAAAATTTGCAATCAGGACATTACAAATTCTTCATTAATGAATATTTAATTACTTAATTACTGATCAAAATAGTGAAACCAAGCAAAAAAACTTTTTTCTTATGAAATAACTGCTTGAGTAGGTCAGATGAAAGCTTTCCAACTTTATATTCTTTACTAGTTAAAGATTTAATTACCCATAGAAACAATGGAAATGTATGTGTGCTTCTATTTGCATATTTGCTCATATTTGAATAAACAGTCTGTGGAAGGCACTTGAGGAGTTCTGAAGATGTTTATACAAGACAGAATGTAAGTGGTTGGAAGGGTAAGACTGGGTGCCTTAGGTACTTTTTGAATACTTTCTAAGCATTACCTATTAAAATCTGTTTTATATCAAATTTTTTAAAAATCCCAATTAGAAGTAGGGAAATTATTTCTTAGGGCATATTAATCAGTTCACATCTATCTTTAATACTTATCAAAATGGGACACTATAGTTTATAATTGTATACAATATTTAAATAAATAATCAGAAGCTATTTACCTAGCATGCAAGAACTGTGTCAAGCCTGTTCCTACATTCATTGTAGCACTATTCACTGAAGTCAAGATACAAATGAACCTAATCTTCCATCCTTGGAAAAATGGATAAGGAAAATGTGGTATACATACACAAAGGAATACTATTTAACCTTAAAAAGAAATCGTGCCATTTGTGGCAATGTAGATGAACCTTAGATATTATGCTAAGTGAAATAAGCAAGTCACAGAAAGACACAGACTTCACGTTCTCACTTACATGTAGAATGTAAAAAAGTTTTAGTCATAGAAACAGTGTATAATACTCACCAGAATCTAGGGTCTGGGGAAATTGAGGAGATGTTAGTCAGAACATAAAATTTCTGTTAGGAAAAAGTCCAAGAGATCTATTGTACCTCTTGGTGACTATAGTTAAAAACAATTTATGGCATATTTGAAAATTTCTAAGAGTGTAGATTTTAATTGTTCTCACCATAAAAAAACAAAACAAAAAAAAAATCCCTGTAAATAAGTGGGGAAATCCATATGTTAATAGTTTGATTTGGCCATTTCACTATCTATCTATATTATATGTCTATGTATGTATATATGGATTTATATATAAACATCATATTATTTTTATATTTTAAAATTCCATGTCACTAATGACTAATCAAAGAAAAACATGAGAACTGTTTAAAAGTCTTTCTTTTTTTTTTTTGCTGCTTTATTGTTTCAAAAATGCTCTTATTACATCTTACCTGCAGTCCTGATATATTATTAACCTAAAAATCTTCTTCCTTCAATGCAACTTTTTAATAAAATGTGTCAAACAGTATTAAAGTTAAAAAAAAAAAAAAAAGTCAATCCTTTCCCTCCCAAGCACAGAGTCTACTGGGGAGACTAAGGAGTGAAGAGGCAATGGAAGTACTATTGGATACTTGCTATAAAATGCTAAAATTGGAACACTAGAAGATAAATTAAGAAACAAGGCAGGTACCAGGCACAAAAGCCTAGGTTGGTGTTCAGTAGTTCTCCAGGGGAGAAAATGGGAAAAGGTTGAGGTCTTTCCAGGCAAAGAAATCAGGACTGGATGAGGCTAATTGTGGCAGAGTTTAATTTACAACCAAAGGAAGAGGAAGACAGACCCAGACCATCTAGAGCTTAACATTATTTACTAAGGAGTTTACATTTTCTCTTGTGGACACCGGAGAGCCATTAACAAGATTTTAGTATGCAAGTCACCTTGATCTGGTTTGTGTTATAGAATAATCATTTTACTACAGGGTGTTGAAGGGAGCAAATAAAGTCAGAGGCAGTTAGTTTGTAGGCTGTTGAAATTACTTAGGTCAGAATAATTATGGTCTAAAGGAAGGAGTGGAGAATAGGAGGACAAAGATGAATGGATTAATAGATAAACTACTCCTTGGTTTGTTTAGGTTTTGGCATATGCAGATGTGTGGATTTCCTACAGTCTAAGATTGTTATACTTAGGAAATGAAAATACGGGATGCGCCATTACATTTGAATTTCAGGTTAATAGGGAATAATTTATTAGTATAAAAATGTTCTATGTAAAATTCAGAATAAAATACACCCGCCCAAAAAATCCTCCTTGTTTATTTGAAATTCAAATTTAATCTTGTGCCCTGTAGTTAACCTGGCAAATGTACCACAGTTGAAGTATCAAATATAGTACCTGAAGTTTTGCAACATTCAGGAGTCCCTCTATCTTATAATGCAGATAAAGCTTTATGTTTTATTTAATACAACTCAACTTTAAATCAAGAATATCAGATCTCATAGAAGTTGAGAGTGGAATTCATGTAACAGAGGCCAGGACAGTTAGTGGGTAGGGGTGAGATGGATGGGCAAGCTTACCATTAAATGGAGACCAAGAAGTTCTGGGGCATCATTACAAAGTCAATTACAATAATGTTTATGTATATCACATAAATTTCAATAATGTTTGTGTATTTCAAAAACCTAGAAGAAAGGATTTTGAAAGTCTTCACCTTAAAAAAATTATAAATGCTTGATGAGATAGGTATGCTTAACTTCATTTACATATTACACAATGTATACATACAGCAAAACATTGCATGTTACCCCATAATGATGAGAACTTTTTATGCAACACTTAGCAAAATAGATTATACCACAAAAAGTAAATTTAGGGCCAGAAAGAACTGGAGGAAAGTAAAACCAATTGTATAAAAATAATAAATTGAATTAAAAAATTCAATGCACTTATTTTTATTTTGTTATAAAATTCCTGACTTCTACTTAAAATTTTCATTCAGGCAAGTAAAGAACTATGATAGCATTAGGATTAATTACTTTCCACTTTCCCATGTCAGTGGTTTCTTTCTCTGTCCCCTGCTGTTGGGTTCTGTTTTTGTTTGTGGGGAAGAGTTAGTTATTGAGAGCTAATTTCTGAGATGATATTATTCTTAAGCCACATGTGTCCAAACTCAATTATTTTTTAAAAACTATTAATGGGGCAGATGTTAATTTTATCTAGACTTTCAGATATCTACTTTGTAAAGTGGCCCGGGAAGATTAAAAACGTCAGAATTCACCAAACAAGACCCAAAAGTACTGGATACTTGTACTTAGTTCTGGTCATGTCAACATATCCATTGCTTTCAAGAGATAGCTTCAACCATAACTTCACTCAAACCTGTTTGGTCAATCTGTAGGATTTTATAAATTCTCAATTCTGAGCAATTGTTCTAATGCTTTCTTCATATTGAATTTGTTCTCTGAAAATTTACAAATCTAACTTGAGCCTGCCTTGCTATAATTAAATTATTTCTGCTCTCTATGTGCAGAAACTGCCAGGGTTATTTTTGAAACCTCTATGCTCTGAGTCCATTGGACAGAGTTCTTATTTCAAATTATTCAAAACACAAATAATTTTTATGAATTTGCATTCACTAATATTCACTTTAGTATTATATCAATTATTCCCCTTAGCTTTTTTTTTTTTTTGATGGTACAGGTTTTGCAAGTTTTGAAAAAATTAGATACAAAAGGTTGTGATTCTATGACATTTACCAAAGTGTTAATTTTTCTTATTAGTAGTCATTTCATATGTTTCTTGTCTTATAATTGAAATTTGTTCTGAAACATTTCTTTGAACATTAAGAGCAGGATCATGTTTTGAATCACTTAGATGCTGTCCTTTGGACATGCTTAATTTTACTGGTTTCATATTAAAGTTACCAAACAATTATTCATTTCAAAGACTGAGTGACATATAACAGAACCACCAACATACATATGTGATCCATGTGTATGTGTGTTCACATACATGCATAAATCTATGTATATGTATTCTGCATTTTATTTCAGCAAGAAAGTAATCTTTACAAGCTGCTGAACTCAATAGACTTTATGCTCCCCTGAAGGCATTTATCATCTTTCCAGCTTGTATTCTAGCTATTTATGCATATTTTTGTTTCCCCTAAGGTTTTTACAGGTAGGCACTGTGTTTAATTCATCTTTATATTTCCCACAGTGCCTACACACAGCTTTGCATACTGTGAGTGCTTGTTAAATGTTGTTAAGTGAATGACAGAAAAAGTAAATTTTGCTTATTTGATCTCTCAGACTAGAAATTTTTCTAATCAAAATGTAGTAAATCTAGTCTTTATAAAAGCTTTCTCCCAGACCTTACTTTAATTTCTTACTGATATATTTTACTTCCCAAATCTTAAATTATTTTTTTATCAATAGACTGTCATCTTCTACCACAGATGTGAGGTGAAAAAGAGATTTTAGATGAAAATAGAAAATACTTAAGATTTATTATCCTGCTTTCTGATTATACAATCCTATATTATCCAGTGAAGCATAACTTTATCAGTTCCTGATATAACAACTTAACTGAATAGTCTATGAATGCCACGTTCAAAAGCTTATTATAAGGAGGTTATGCAGAGAATGCTAAAGGCCTCAGGATTGGCAACTAAAACTACCCTTCTCTTCTATATTAAAATTTGACCTGAATGAACAAAGGTGTATTGAGATAGAGAAAATTGCCTCCACCTTTTGGAAAGGGAAAAGAGAAGACATCTACCTATTGAAGTCTTTTAGGGCTCTCTGCTTAATTCAAATGAAATGGAACCTAATTGAAGGCCAAACATACTTCCTGAAAAGACAAGGTACTGCTAATTACATGGAGAGTAAGTCAAAAGAACTCTTCTGAATTTTCAAACACAAGATCTGGAATGGGGAAAATGGAACTTTTCTAATAGAAAACCCTTTGGCCATCTCAAATTTAAAAAAAATAAAAATTAAAAAATTTTAAAAAGCTGCTGAACCAGTTGGTTTGAGAGCAAACCTAAGGCGTGGCTACACTAAGCTGAAATCAGTTCTGTTTCTTGTGTGGTCAGGATGTCCCCTGATACAACAGACCTCTCTTGATGCTGCTCTCAGTGACACAGAGGAGGAGGCAGAGCAGGGCACTTCCTGCGGCAGGACTCCAGAGGATAGATTTAAACAACATGGAGAAGAAGCAGTGGAGCTTCAAAGTCCTCCTACTGGGATCACCCATGGCAATCCTCACTCAGGTTTTTAGGTCACTGACCTAACTAAAGAAACTTACATCAGTCACCTGCTACATCAAGACTTCCAAAAGAAATTCTACAAATAGATTTGTTGATAGTGAAGCACTCCAAAGTACTTTCTCACCACATTTTAAGCTCAAAATAAAGCCATCAAAGCCATTTTCCTCTTTCAGTGATAAAAACAAATAAATTTGTATAATTCCTTTAACAGAAAAGGGAAATAAAATGAAGATAGAATGAAGTAAAACAATAGCATACATTATAAAAATTTACTATAGACAGCTAATTATTTGTAGCACCTTTGAATTTCATTCAGAATTTTGAAAAATGTGGTCTGCATGCTTAAAAGGAAAGAAAAGTTTCCTAAAACATATTCTGCCACATAAAAGTAAAAGCATATTTTGCACTGAAGTTAAGAGGGAAAAGTCTACAAGTTTATTTAATTGATATTCTTAACATTTATTAACAATCTAAGTTAAATTATTCTTATGTCAGTATTGTCAACAAACATGGAAATCACAGGCTGGTACTTTCTTTTTACTGGATAGAATATAGCACAATTACTACAAGCTTGGGATCAACCTTGAATAAAATGACTTTTTAATACCTGGGTGCTCACATTGTTAAGTCACAGTGTTTCTCAGTGTATTGTCACTGTAAGGGAGAAAACCATATTGGTGTCCTGGGAAGAAAGGTCCTTGTAGAGATTGAAAACATTATTCCTTAAAAGCAAAACATGACACAGAGAAAGCTCCCTTTGTGGCCAGAGAGAATGTGAAAGTTCAATTTTCAGATATCTTTTGAATATTAGGAATTATTAGTGGATAAGAAAGTTTCCTCTACTTGGTTATCTGCCTGATACGTAGTTTGGGGGGGGGGGAATTTAGAACGGCAATTGAATTAGTTATTTTTAAAAATTTAATATTTGCTATTTCTATTAATTTTCTAGAAGATAAACAGAAAATGACTGTCCAAATGGATGTTGCCCCCCAAACTATACTCATATCAAGAAGCAAAAACTTAAAGAAGAATGAAATTATGGCATTTGCAGGTAAATGGATAGAGTTGGAGAATATCATGCTAAGCAAAATAAACCAATCCCAAAACAAAAGGTCTATAGGCAGATGCTAATTCACAATAAGGGGGTGGCTAGGGAAAAATAGAGGTACTTTGGACTAGGCAGAGTTGAGTGAAGGGAGGAGTGGAGGTAGGGGGTACAAAGGATAGTAGAATGAATTGGACATTATTACCCTATGTGCATATGGCTACACAACTGGTGTGATTCTACATCATGTACAACCAGAAGAATGAGAAGTTACACTCCATTTATGTATGATGTGCCAAAATGTCCTCTATTGTCATGTATAACTAATTAGAACAAATAAAAATAAATCAATAAGTTTTCAAAAAAGAAGCAAAGGCATTTCAAGTCCTGTTTCAGTATGTAGATACATGAGAGACAATGAAACAATGGTTTGAAATTTCCTCCATTTAGAGGCACTTGCCAGTGTTAAACCTGTTCTGGGCATATAGTCTCTTGAGGAGCTAAATTACATTCTTTACAATTATTTAATCAGAATGAATGTAAACAATCTGAACTAAATCCTATGTAGTTAAAATAACTTTCCACTTTCTATGAAAGAAAGGCAAAATATTGAAACTTGCAGATAAAATTGATCACTACTTATTAAAAATGTGCTCAAAGTTTTGCATCTAATAATGACAAGTTTCCTGGTAGCATGTATTTCAAATAGCTAGAAAATCATCTTAGATTTGCACATGTGTAAGTGTCTGGGCTGCTTAACGGCTTGGTTTCTCTTCTGGACCTCAGTGGAACTGATCAGAGTTTGGGTCCAGACTGTCACTGACAGGCTGTGAGATCTGGAACAAGTCACTTAAACTGTGTCTCAGTTTTCTCTTCTGTAAAATGGCATTATTTTATACTAGATAGATTAACTTTGAATATTGACTAAAATAATACAATATTAATTATTGTTGGTTTTACTTCTTATTAGTATCTAGTGCTAAAAAATAGCTGTTTCTTGTGTCATGTGAGCACAAAAAGTCAAACACTAAGTCATTCTTTTGTGAATATAAATATATTAGCATGTGCAAACAAATTTATCTATAGACATGATATTTTTAAAAGACTTAATAAGTTAATATAAATAAGGAAGAAAACAACTCTATTCAGCACCATTGAATACTGAAGTCCTTACATGTGTTATACAATTTTAAATGGTAGTTTTATATTTAACATTTTAGTATCCATGTCTTCTCTCCTTTAACACTTAATTCCCTCAATGTTTATCTCAACTTGTTGCATAACAAAAATCTAATATAGTCATCACCACATTACACCACAATACACAGTTCAGTCAACATCAAATCGCTTACACAACAGGACTGATAAAATTACTTGTTCCATTGATGTCACAGTCATCCTAATTTAATTTTCATACACTCTATGATGTTTGCACTTGGCCAACATTACCTACCAATGCTTTTCTCAGAACACTTCCCAATTGCTAAAGAATGCAAGACTACTCCAAAGAGCATTGAATATTCAGTATTCAAATAATTGGATAAGTAAAGAGATTTTTATGATGTATATACAGTGATCTCTTAAAGTATTCTAGATAGAGAGGCACGCCAAGGTGTTGTCTACCTCTGGTTCACTCCACATCACTGTAGGATTATCTATAAGGTTCAGAACATAGATATTGCCATATACCCTCATCTTCAGTCCATAGTGGATTAAGTACTCAATGGAGTTTGCAAAAATCAGAATATATGCTTATGGAATAATGTCTAGATACCTGAATCTTTTTTTTCTTGCCTTACAGAACAAAATATATCAAAAATAAAATATAAAGAAAAAATGAATGAAGAGGAAAGTCAAAGAGAGGAAGAGGGTAAAGAAGAGAGATTGAAAGAAAAAGAGGAGTCAGAGGTTGGGGAGGGAAAGAAAAAGAGGAGAGAGAGAGAGAGAGAGAGAGAGAGAGAGAGAGACAGAGAGAGAGAGAGAGACAGAGGAGAAAGAGAGAATGAGAATTAAAAGAGGGGAAAATCACTAAACTGATAGATATTTCTGGGGTATACATTTTGTAAAAGTGTTTCTAAGTAAATCAAACAGGATAGGTATGGGTGGTTGGGTCTTTCCCTGGTGATTAAGGACCAAACTCAAAATGCCCTAAAGGTCAAAATAGATTCAAGCCCCCGACTCTGATAAACAGAAACAATACAAAGTAGATCAAGAGAATCTGAGGATAAACAGAGTCAGAGGTACATGCTTCCAAGACATGACTGACAAAAGAAGCTATTCGTTAGTCAGACCAGGCAACATGCACAACAGATGTTTTCCTAAACAACATGGAGAACAGTGAAGTGATTAACTGGCATTGTAGCTGCTCCAGTGTTGAGCAACAAGGTCAATTAAAATCAAAGTCTGAATATATGTTTCTTAAAAGAAGACTATTTATACATTGAGGATAGCATATTGCTCTTGTCTTCTCTTATTGTGATTCTTCACTTTACCCTTAGGTAGATTATGAATAACAAGAATCTTTGAACTTTGGCTCAAATAGGGTAGGACTCAAGAATTGATAAACGGATTAATTCTTTGATTTGCTTATTCATTCAACAAATGTATACTAAGTATAGACAGTATGCAATATATACTGTGATCTAACAATGATACATGTATTTTAAACACAATTTTCCCCCATATGTCTTTTAGTATGTGTTGTTTAGTTGATTATCAATACAAGTGGGTAAGGCCATAACTATAGTTAATGTGTGCAACAGGTGCAGTAATTACTCCTATCTCTGAATCTCTGAATAAGCTATACAATCAGGACCGGAACTCAGATCCCTGATTCTGTATTGCACAGTGATTAATTCTGTTTTCAGTCCTCCCTTTATCAATAAATTTTAAGCTGACATTTTTAGTATGATTTGGCTTTCTACACCTTCACCTATGGAAAGACATTAAGGATAAAGGAATCCATTGGCAGTGATGGTTTCCACTGGAAATTACAAGATTGGCATAATAGTTTACACCTCAGTCTCACAAGCTTCATTAAATCAAGTCAAATTTCAAATGACACATCCATTGTCACAGAGATCTGAGGCTGCAAGGCTTGAGACCAGACTCTGAAATGCAGCAAATCCCTATACGTCATGCTACTCATTCAGCCTCCAAAGGAGTTAACTCGCTGACCTGACCCAGAGTAGCTATCCTTTACACTGTGTGCTATTTCAAACTTTTAATTCTTTTGTCTCTGCATAAATACACCAGTGCAAAACCTTCCATCAATGCAAATCATGTTTTTCTAATTGTATTATGATTTATTATGTTAAGGTAAGTCAATGAGATAATGTTCTATGACTCAGCAGAGGGTATATTCATAAATTACCCTCCGGTATCTGGGCACTGGCCTTTTCAGAGTCTAACAAGAAGCCCATAGGCTCATTTTGCATCTCAACCTGTCCCCAAAAGAGAAAACTGGGGCACCCACACTCCCTGGCCAAAGCAGCTGTGCCTGACTTTGCCCCTGGGGTGAGGAGCCAGGAGCCCTCTGCCACTCCCCCAGCACCTGGGACCCTCCACTTGGACGTGGGGTTGGCCCTGCCATGGCTTGACAGAACCAGGTAGTGTGCAGGAGTGCCTTATTACTGATTTCAAAACACTGGATTTAGAACCACAGAAGTCTCACTTCTCCTACTGAGGATCATTCTTCTCCAACATTCCCATATCACCAGTTATTGCACACCCAGTCTCCATAAAAGCAACAGTTTGTACTTGCACACATCTCACTTTATATGCTGTACACAACCTAACCTGAGCCTCTGTCCAAGATACACTGGATCTCAGAATATGTCTTCATCAAGAGATTCTTTCAAGATTTTCTCTCAATATCTTCTTCAGATCAGATTCCCTTTTAATGAATTCTTCAGAAAACTTTTCAGGAAGCTTCATTTCAAGTCCTTCGTTTCTTTATTTTCTCTCACCCCAATTCACAGGTGATGTGGAAGTATGTAAGGGTTTTCCTTATCACTTCTACTTCACAAAAAATGGAAGCAATCTGAAAAGAATGTGTCTATACTCTCCCCAAGTAATTGTTAATCTTGGTTGTCAACTTGACCAGATTGAGAGGTGGCTAAAAATAGGTAAGCATATTTCTGGGTGTGTCTGTGAGGGTGTTTCCAGAGTAGATTAGCCTCCAGTTAGCACACTGAATGGGGAAGTCCCACCCTAAACAGTGTGGGGCCATTGAATAGGTGGGGACCTGGATGGAATGAAAAGGTGGAAGGAGGGAAGGGTTCACATGCATGCAGGTTTGACTTGGTTTTGCTTTGCTTTTCGCTGCTGCTATTGTCACTCATGGATAGCCGACTTTGAGTCCTCCAGGCTTTGAATTCAAAGTCACATTTGCAACTCTCCAGAGCCTTCCAGACCTTCAGCCTCAGACTGGGACTGCTTCCTTGGTACCTCTTGTTCTGAAGTTTCTTGCTTCAGGGATTGAACAGCTACCAATTTACCTGTTTCTCCAGTCTATAGTTGGCCATCATGAGACTATTCAGTCCCTGACTGTAAGTAAATTTGATCCCATCTTATATTATATATATCCCATTGGTTCTGTTCCTCCGAAGAACCCTGACTAATGTACCATGTCACTTTTATCCACATCTTCATGAATTACTCCTACTTCTCTTCTGTTTCACTATGTGAAATGTTCCTCTCTATGGTAGTAACCCTCCAACCATGAACAGAAAGTCATCCTTTTCTAACCAATTCAAGAATAATCTAAATCAGCCATTGTTCACAATCTATTCCCCTCCATCAAGTTTTTCCTCTTGATTGGATAATTTATATGAGCATACAAACATGCTGCAATATTTCCAATCTTCACCACAAGATGTATGTGAAGGAAATTATCTTCATACCTTTCTAGCCCCTTCCCCACTCTTGTTCTTGCTAGCAAGTCTTTCAGAAAGAACAATCCATAAAACCTGTTGCTAGTATTATCTTTCTCCACATCTTTTTATCCCCTTACTTATCCATGTTTTCTGTGATAGGAAAAGTCTTCTAGAACAATCTAGAACATTATTTATCATATATAGCTCTCATCTCTTAACTCTTATTCATGATTTTACAATTTAGCATCTCATTTCTATAGAAATTTCCAATATTATGGCAGTGGCCAATTATCCATCTTTATCTTTGCCTCAGTTCCCAATATCTGCCCATTTGGGCACCATTGTTCTTGAAATATTTTCTTGGTGACATGATGCCATATTTGCCATATGCTTTTATTTTCCTCCTAAGTGGCTATTCTTCCCTTTCACAATTATTGTGTTGTGTTTTTTTTTCAATCTATTGCCTACAGCTGAGTAATTGGTTCTACAATTTACTCTAATAACTACTGCTGAGTAATTGACCCCACAATTCAGTTCCCAAGACTGAAAGATTCAGAACTGTCTCCGACTTTGTCTTTTGTCCCACAGAACATCTATCAGCATGTGTAGGTAGTTTACAGGCTCAAAAAAACCTTTCTTCTACTGCTTCTATTCCATGAACTGAGTTCGAAGAGAAGATTTACCTGGATAACTGGCAGAGGCTCCTAATAAGTCTTCCTGCCTCTCGTCTTATTCTTTTCTCCACAATTTAGTCTCATGATAATATAAACAACCATAAAGGGACATCAAAATGTGACAAAGGGTGCCATTTTCCTGCTGAAAACCTAATAAGTTATTTACTTACTTAAATACAACCCATGAAGCTTTTGTAAGATCTCGTACCTCTGGTGGGTGCTCCAATTCAACAGCCTCTTCACCTTTTTTTCTTTCCTAGAACACACCAAATATGAGCCTGCCTCAGGGATTTTTATCTTTTTGTTTACTTCTTGAATAAAGTCTTCAAACTTCCTGGACCGTATCTGTTTTTTGCAAGGTCCATTAGATAAAGTTGGTTTTTAAATGTTTAAATGCTTGAAAACTAAGGAGGGATAGTATTTTATTACATATGAAATTATACAAAATTCAAATTTGAGTGTCTGCTATGGTTTAAATATGAGGTGTTCTCCAAAAACTTATGTGTGATATCATGCAAGAATGTTCAGAGGTGAAATAATTAGATTATGAGAGGTGTAGCCTAATCTGTGGATTAATCCACTGATATGGATTAACTGGGTAATAAGTACAGACAGGTGGGGTGTGACAGAGGATGTAGGTCACTGGGGGCCCCAGGGGGTTATATTTTGTTCCTAGTGAGTGGAACTCTCTCTGTTTCCTGTTGGCCATGTTCTGAGTTGCTTTCCCCTGTCATACCATTCTGTCATGATGTTTGCCTTCAACTTGGCTCCAGAGCTATGGAATCTGTTGACCCTCCGAAACTGTGAAAATAAACTTTTCCACTTCTAAATTGTTCTTGTCAGATCTTTTGTTTACAGCAATGCAAAAGTTAACTAAAACAGTGTCTGTCTATAAGTAGTTTCATTTGCTCATGTACTTATATATTTACTATGGCTACTTTTGCACAACAACAGTGTAGATGAATAGTTTCAACAGAGATTGTATGACTCACAAAGTCTAAATATTTATCATCTGGACCTTCATAGAAAATGTTTGCTTAACTCTTTATTCTAGAATAGTTCTCAGAGTACGGCACTTGACATCAGTGTCAACAGGGAACGTATAAAAAAGGTAAATCCTTGGTCCCCACCAAACACTTTCTAAATTAGAAAATCTGGTGGAAACTCCTGCAGTCTGCATTCTATCAAGTCCTCTGGGGAAATCTGATGCATGCTAATATTTGAGAACCAACACTCTAAAATATTTGAATACCTAAATCTCTTAGCATTTCTGTAATCCAGTTTCTTGGTAAACTTATTAATCAGGCTATTTAAAATTGCTTCTCTGTTTTTAGGCTACTTTTTTTTCCTTCATATCATATATCACTATGTAATATTACATTAAATATAATTGCTTATATTGTTTATTTTCTCCCTTCCCTCACTGTGACATAAGTCATAGACTTAACTGTCATGTTCATGGTTCTATTCTTAGCACATAGGACAATGCCTGACATACAGGAGGTGTTAAATATCTGTTCATGAATGAAGGTATAAATAAATTGTTTTAATTTATATTATCTAGATAGCTATACCTCTTTCTGAAAGTATGGTCATTTTTTTTCTCTCCCTATTCTGCCACCAGGATAAAATTAAAATAATCTTCCTGATTATTGACTTTCTAAATAAGTTATATATTTCAATAGCCAGAAGAGACCAGTCTATCAATACTTATAAAATTATATAATCTGTATCTTTTAGGGGAATTCAGAAATTCAAGTTATAAAACTGTGTATTAAAGAAAATGCTCACAATCTGAAAATCTCTGGAGAATTCCATTATTTGTTATGTATTCAAATGGCTATTGTTTTAGAATGCTTATTGCTTATAAAGAGATTTTTCTAATTTTTTGCACATAGGAACATTTGAACATATATGCTTATAAAAGGAGGTGTTCTCTTAATGTCAAGATAATTTTAAATAAAAAATATATGTGTTTAACCAAAATCCTCTACTGATCAGTGATTGACTCTAAATTTTTATTGTTCCAACCACTGAGTGTACCTGACTTATGGGTGGTTTGACTTACAATTTTTTTAGACTTTATAATTGTGTGGAAGTGATAAGCAATGAGTAGACATTGTAGCTGTAATTTTGAATTTCAACTTTTTCTTGAGCTAGCGATATGTGGTATGTGGTACATGGTATGTGATGCTGGGCAGTGGCAGTGAGCAGCAGCTCCTAGTCACTGACATGATCATGAGACAAAGTGTGGTTGGTGCTAAGTTATAACATTCAGTAGGTTAGGTGTATTAAATGTATTTTTGACTTATGATATTTTTAACATATGATGGTTTTATCAGAACATAATCCCACCTAAATTGAGGAATATCTGTAAGTATTACAATATTTCTTTAATCTACCATGCACACTCTGGGGTTGACCATAAGGATCTAATAAAACAGACTTGTTCATTGTTACTTCTGTCTTCAATGTGACCTGAATTTTTGCTGTCTTTCCTCCTTAATGATGATTTGGTCATTGTTCTTTTGATAGTCAATATTGTCTCTTTTCTTAGTTTTGTTTACACCTGTCCTTCTCTTTTACCATGTATTCACATCTGGGCAATGGCCTAATCTCTTGCAACAACATTCTGCCTGAATCAAATTCCCACCCTCAACCTCATCAATTAGTATGTGATTTTGAATGCAATAGCTTAAACTTTAGTTTTCAATTTAGATTCCCAAACTGGAATTTTCAAAAATTCCTACTTTGTTTTTTTTTCATGGATGTTTGTACATATTTACAAAGGGATAAATAAGAACTTTCCTCAAGAAAATGTGTATATACTTTTCTACTGCCCATTGATCACTACCTTGTGATTAAATCTCTTATTTCTTAGGTTCTTATAAGCATTTTGTTTTAACTCCATTAAGCCATTCTATATACTGAAGCATAAAAGTCCTGATAAAGTACAAGTCTTATCATAACAGTTTGTGTATGTGCAGTGTTTTAGTCTGCTTTTTTGCTACTGCGACTAAAAGACCTACAATAACAATTGTAGAAGAGGAAAAGTTTTTCAAGGGCTCACAGTTTCAGAGGTTTCAGTCAATAGAGAGCGAGCTCCATTACTCACAGTTTGAGGTGAGGCAGAACATCATGGTCGAAGAGTGTGGAGGAGGGAAGCAGCTCACATTATGTTCAGGAAGCAGAGAGAGAGAGAGAGAGGGAGAGGGAGGGAGAGAGAGAGAGAGAGGGAGAGGGAGGGAGAGAGAAAGAGAGAGAAAGAGACAGAGAGAGACAGAAAGAGAGACAGAGAGAGAGACAGAGAGAGAGAGAGAGACTCTACTTGTCAGATACAAAATATATACCCCAAAGTTATGACCCCAATGACCCACCTCCTCTAGCACACCCTACCTGCCTTCAGTCACTACTCAATTAATCCCATTAGGGAGTTAATCCACTGATTAGGTTAAGGCTCTCATAACTCAATCATTTCTCCTCTAAACCTTCTTGTGTTATCTCACACAAGAACTTTTAGGAGACACTTTACAAATATGCAGAAAATCTTTTAACAATAACTCCTTGTTAATCTTAGGAAAAGATTAAAGTCCCTAACTTGATTGGTACAAACTCTCAATGATCAGTTTGCCTTTCTATCCCAAAGTCCTAATACATATTCCCCCCCTTTTTCTACCCACTACAAGATGAAACAAACAAAAGAACCTCCACAGCCATTTCCATTTCAGGATTTCAATCCTACTGAACTCATTTGAATATCATCTATGATTTTATTGATAGATATTGATAATTATGGTCATCCCCTGCCTTTTCCATATAATGTCCATATGATTGAGGTAAGGATCTATGTGTTGTTCCAGTTGTATATCAGGACTTAATTCAGTGCAGTTCTTAATATAGTGTAGGTGCTAGGTTTATCAATAAAAGATGAATGAATGAAAGAATGAATGAGAAATAATGGGAATTTGTGATTTTATACACTTTTAAAATACATTGACCCTTTTATTTCTTTAATTTTGCTTGACTGAATAAGTATTTAAGGAATGTTTTCTAACTTTAGGAGTAGGGCTGTGATTTGATAGGTTTTAGTGGACTTAGAAAACTTCCACCTTCAAGCCTTGTTTTCTATCTGGTCTCAGATATGTATGTCACATTTTGCTACTCCCATCTTGAGACCTAATACAAAGCTAATCCTGATTCTACCCTGCAATAGCCAAAGCTAAATATGGTTAATTTTTAGTTTGACTTTTTAAAATTAGACCAGTATGTCATTTTCCTCCATTTAAATGAGAAACAGATATATATTTCAGGAAAGGAAATTTTATTGAGAGATTTTTTTTTTTTTACTCATTAGGAGGAAGAAAAATGTTTAAGTAATGCATCATAGTTAAATATAACAATACACTTTATTATTATAGTTTTAAAGGACTCATCTTTGCATTCAGCATGAGTCCATTGGAATCATTAACTTGTCTTGCCTGGATAAATAAGACAATACTATTTCTATTATAGTTTATTGTTTTATGTATGACAATAGTCCTTAGATCAGTTCTTATTATGGTAATGTTGCATGATGATGTTCAGGTTTATGATTTAGCAAGTCACTCTATTTTACAATATGGTCACATAACAAATTTATAGAAATGAAAAGCGAATTTGAAATTGGTGTAATTGTGTGCTGGGGGGAAAAATACACTCCTTAGTTGTGACTATCTCTAATTTTCCCATCATCATTTTTCAGCTGGCTGCTACTTAATACAGAGTTGTGTTCAATTTGATATATCACCATTTTACTATGATAATATTGAAATACTTTAATTTTAAAAATTATAAGAATGGTCTTTCTTGGGCACTACATTTCAGAAAATGACACGCTTCAGTCTCTTAAGAGCAAGAAAAACATTTGCCTTTATGCAAAGTTAAAGTGGCAAATGAAATCTTTAGAAGAAGAAGAAATGCAGGAATAACATAGTGACTAAATATTCTGACTGCCATATTCATCAAAGTTATATTTTGACCTCTGATTACCTCTGCTTAATGACAAATGAACTTAGAAGATTGAAGTTATCTTTCAACCGTATCACAACTCCCCCAGATTTCTATGAAAAAATAGCTAAACCACAGCCAGACTGAGTTAACTCAACACATTATGCTATCTGCCTATCACACAGGAGAAGTGGGAAAGCTAATTAAAGTGGCTGCAGGGAACTTCTAAATGGGTAGTGGCATGGAGTAAAAGTTTTAAAAAATCACATTTAGTTAAGCAACAGGAATTATTGAACATCTGGCATTTAATGTTTCCAATGTTTTACATGAACCCTCCCCCTTCTCCTTTTCAAATCATTGAATTTTTCACATTATTGGTAAATGTGATAATGTCACTTTTTAAGGTAAATTTATAAACTTATTAAACACTCTGCAATCAGCTTTCCCAAATAGCAGGTGTAAGCCATGATTTAAATTACTCTTATAATGTAATTTTAAAAGTCTAATATAAAAACTCAGCTTCCACAGATGTTTGAGTTGAAAGCTTCCACTTATCAGTCTCACTCTAATTGCAACCAAATTAATACTATTTACTTTGATTTATGGGCAAAATGCTAATTTTGACTTCAGGCCCTTTTGGGAATTATACAAAGCCCAGCAGTACTGTTAAGTTCTTCACCCATCCAAATTGTGAGGAAGGGGTTGGCGGAAGTTCCTAAACATGTGGAAGACCTTTGATATCCATGAAGTGGCCCAACTCTTGGCACTGTAACCCTTTAAAAACTGGTTTCTATTCTGTGGAACAACATGGGCATCCCTAAACATGATAAATCTCTCAGACTTGAATATGACTTCCGTTCAGCATAAGAGAAGGAGGTGTTCCTCTTTCTTCTTTCATACCATCTCTCCTCCCCAATGTCATTTCTTCCCCTGTCCACCTTTCACACTTCACCTAGCTAAAACCTTTTTGTGTTCCATATTAAATCCAAACACATATCCTCCCAGGAATTCTGTTCTAATCATCTGTAATAAATTTAGCAACACGGGTCCTCAGGGTCAGGGGAAAGGTATTGGCAGGTATAATTGGTCAGTGGGCTTGAATGAAGTGGAATTTGAGGTCTAAGAATCCGCTCTTTATATCTAGCTGTCTCATGTCTACTGAAAGCATTCTTGCCTTATGTCCCCTGGATTAATTTCTGCCTTACTACACTTGGGGATGGGGGAGGAGGTTCGCTTAGACTCTTCTCAGACTTGTAAAGTATTCCTCCATTGGTTCCATAATTTCCATTTCTCTTTGCCATTTTTGTGCATTCACAAGTCTGACTCTTACACTAAAACTTGTCTTAAAACCATGACTTCATCTTCCTTTTCTTTGTCTTTATATCAAAGCCGAGCACCCTGTATGTTACCAGTAGATACTAGATGAAGAAATGAAAGAATTTATTAATGAACAAACTATGGCAATATCGTCATTCATGTTTTAATAGACTAGATATTTACGATAATATCCTTTCTTCCTTCAGTGGTGAAGAGGGGTGGAAAGAGAATAAATCAAAGAAGTGAGAAAAGAGGACATTCATGGAAATTGCTGACTTGAGTTTAGACCAAGAAATCAAACTGAGACAATTTATCAAACAACTACTAATTTAAGCAACCAATGATATACAATGTGTTCTGCAGTAGGGATTTTTACACATATTACTTCTCTTGCTAACATTAGTTTACATTGGTAGAAATAAATATTTTATGTTAAAACAATAACATGATTGTTACTATGATCACTGATGGGTCTCAGGCCACTTTGCCCAGTTTATGGATTGAATGTAAATATGTTCCATCAATGTAGGGAAAGACTATACCCATTTCATATAAAGAAACACAGTGGGAGGGAAGAGAGAAGGTACTGGGGAATGAGATTGATGAATTATGTTATGTATGAATATAGCATATATATGCTATATATGCTGGATATGTATATATGTGGATGTATGAATATAGCATAATGAATCCCACTCTTCTGGATAATTAAGATGCCCCAATAAACACAAATAAATATAATAAAAATATTTTTCTCATTCTCCAATCCACAATAAAAAGAAAAACTTCAATATAGGAATATTTTATCTTAAGAAAATATGACTACCAAAAATATAGTTTTTCATTTAATAGAGAGTAACTGGGGAAATATATTGCTTAATACTGGGGGAGAAATAAGTTCTTCAGCAGGCTGCTGATGCATATCCCACAAAGTTAACCACTGTTAAGTTGGCAATAAAGCCTATCTTTTAAATGAATAATTTCTAACTGTAGAGAAAGAATTTATTCCTTGGGCTTAGATTATTGAGTTCACGTGTAATTAAAACTAAATCTTGCCAAGAAAAGCTCTCATGAAAGAAAATGATATTTGTCTTTTTTCTTTGTGTTATTAATCAAGCAGAAGAATTTACACTATGGGCTGTTTTTCCATGTCCTCATCTGAGAACAATTTAAGACAGGCACAGGAAAGTAATTTGTCTAGGAGAAAAACAAAATGTATATAAGTCAAGTAAATTTACCTTTGTATTAGGTAAAGAATGTGCTCTGAAATATTTTTAAGTAGGTGAGGTTTACTGAATGAATATCATTATAGATGAATTTTTGTGTAAATTATTCATGAGCATACCCTAGAGAATAAACTTTAGTTTTGGACTAAATCATATCGATTTTTGAGTGTATGTTTTGTTTTTATTTTGAGTTTATTGTTAGTCTGTCTTTTGTTGCTTTAGTAGTTACAGGTCATTGGTAAATCTTGATAGCAAGAATCATGGTAAATATCATACTTATGCAGTTTAAGAACTTCAATTTTTAACCCTACCTATCTTTTTAGGGCTATTTAGGTGCCTCTAAAATTGTCTTTGAACAGTCTTGCACAAGACTTTTTCAAATTCCTTTGAATGATTTCTCCTTCAAGCTTCTGAAAAAATAATGATTTTTTTCACAGAAAATATTTACAAATGCCTAACTTAAGTTCCTTTGGTCCAAACTCATAACTGTCTTTATATTACTGATAAGTTTTAGGAGAAAATTTATAAATTAATCTAGAGGCACACAAGATATGGAAACAACCTAAAAGTCTATTGAAGGACAAATGGTAAAGAGAAATGTGAGGCACACATGCATACACACACCCACACACACACACACACACACACACGAACATACTGGAATATTAGTCAAACTTAAAAAGGAAATAGATCCTGCTATT
Organism: Sciurus carolinensis; assembly: GCF_902686445.1. Lineage (NCBI taxonomy): Eukaryota > Metazoa > Chordata > Mammalia > Rodentia > Sciuridae > Sciurus > Sciurus carolinensis. The sequence continues at coordinate 29,511,634 of NC_062225.1, forward strand.
AACCACAGCATATGTGAACCCGGAAGACATTATGCTAAGTGAAATAAACCAAACACACACAAAGAAAAAAATATCGCAGTCACTAATTTTTTGTCAAAACAAAAAATCAAAAATACTAACCAGAAACAAGAAAATATATATAGAGAGAAAATGAAGCATTAGTTATGAAGGGTGAAGAATAGGGGAAGAAGCAGAGAAATGTCAGTTAAAGGATAGGAACTATGTAGTTATTAGATATTTATGGTGAACAAATTTAGAGATCTAATGTACAACATGAGACATATCATTAATAAATTTGATCGTATTAGAGATTTTTGTTATATAACTAGATTTTAGATGTTCTTGTCACAAAATAAAAACTATGTGAGATGATAGATATGTTAATGGGTTTCACTGCAGTAATTATTTTACCATCTATATGTATTCCATAAGATCGTATTGTCAATCTTAAACATATATAATAAAGTTTGTTAAAAAACTTTTTATAAAAGTGTATAAGTACACACATATAGGAATTTTTATTGCTATATTCAGAAAATGTACTAATCCTTGCAAGGAAAGTCAATTTCTCATCACTATTTTCCAGTTTTAGAATCAGTTTTTAGCACTGACATTTTCAAATACATTTCTTTTCTTCGTTTTACTGGGGATCAATCTCAGGGTCTTGTACATTCTATGCCAGTGTTCTATTACTGAACTACACCCCAGTCATTTATATTTTGTTTTGAGACATGGTCTCTCTAAGTTGCCCAAGCTGGCCTCAAACTTGCAATCCTTCTGCCTCAGTCTCCCGAGTAGTTGGTAGGAGGAAACTACGATGCTGGGCTCAAATCCTATCTTTTAATCATGTTTTCCAAAGGGAATAATTTTTTTCCTGTCTACATTTTTCTTTATAAGGGGATGACCAGTGGTGTGTTTATGACGTTTGTTCCTGATGCTAACACCATAGCATATGTACGACTGAATTTGCCTCCAAATTTAGTGATTTTTTTTTGTTGTTATTAATAGCTCAACACTTTTTATTTAATTTACTTTAACTATACATAAAACAAAAAACTGTTCATATTTACGGGGCACCATGTAATGATTTGATACATAAATACACTGTATAATTTTTAAAACAGGGTGAATATATCTATCACCTCAAACTTTTATGGTTTCTTCACAGTAAAAACATTCAGAATCCTAATAGCTCAGTATTATCATGGTTTGAAATATTTATTCAGACATAACTTTCATAGACAAAAATGGATTTTGAATTAGGTTGTAAACCCCAATCTGCAATAAGTCATTAAAAGATGCTGCCACTAATTAGGACTTTCGTATATCTGCTGAGTTTAGAATTTAAATCTCTAAAAAATGTAATATAAAATCAATTCTTAATTTGCTGAAATTCTGTTCACAAATAATTCTTATTGTGTGTTTTCTCATAAAAATAAGAAATTGCAGCCACTGGACCCCTGACTGCTGTATTCATCCAAATTACCAATGAGCTCTGCATGTTTCCAGAAGCCTGCAAACCCTCCTGCCAGGGATAGGTGCTCCTCCTCTGTCAAACTCTGGTTCCCCATTGTGGCCTTTGTCACTCTGTTTTATAATTGCTTTTTTATGTGTATGTATCACCCATTAGACTAACACTCTTCATAAGATGAAATTGTGCACATATTGAATCTCTAGTGTCTAGTAGAGGTGTAAGAGTATCTGTTTAATAAATATTTCAATAAAAAATGAATACCAATTAAACAGTCAATTAAGAAAATTATAATGAGTCACATGTGCATGTTCTCTACTGATGCTAACAGTTTGTACTTATTGAGGACATTTCATAAATGAGTCAACAACTGTAGGGAAAATATAGTTATTTTCATATCATCATGCAAGTAGCATTCTTCCACTGAAAGTGTGTGTGCATGTGTGTGTGTGTGTGTGTGTGTGTGTGTGTGATGAACATTAAGTTCTGCTCTTCTCTGCTATTGTAAATTCTGGAAAGTTTACCCTTTATGTCTCAACTTCTTGATGTGGAGAGTAGACAATCTTTATAAGAATCTTTACTTGGTTCTTAAAAGGGGATGGTTTGAATAAATCAACCTGTCCCCACTGAACTTGCTCTATGAGGCATTTCCTGGATATTCTGGAAGAATAGTTTGTTTGTTTGTTTTTAAATGTATGTATCCATATCTGCATGGATCTGTCTGTTTCAGAATGCAAAACAAGTCTCGTAGAATTTAAAATAAAATATACAAAAGGACAATCTACAAATAAGTATTTTCTAACATCAGGACTTCAGAATTCAATAGGAGGCAATATCCTGAAATTTTTTCATGTCAGGTACAACTGGGGTCTGATATTTGGGAAAATGGGACCAGCTACATGAGCAGGGAGCCAGGTCTATTGTGATTTTTAAGGTCTATTTTAAAGACCTCCCTTCACTGAAATAGCTCCCACAGTGGTGCTTAAAACCCCTATTAGATATCTTAAACCCTAAAGATTTTGGTCCTTGCATTTCCCTATTAAATTGAAATTGCTTTACAGGATGTAACACCATAGGAAGTACTGGCTAACACCTGATCAGGGATTGCTTTCCAAACTGGCAGACAGCTAATTAAGTGAGATAGGTCCTACGGGAAAGTCCATTGAGGATGGGGTGCATTTAAGGAGAAGAGGAACCCTGACTGAGAAGGCAGGATGCTAAGGAAAATTTGGCCAAATTGAAATTTATCCTAGGGGTGCAAGTATTGGAAATCAACATTCTTTTCTTTTCTACTCACTAAAGTAGTGATTCTGACCAGGGATGTAAGTCAAAAATATCTGGGAAGGTGGGGTGTTAAAAAAATCACATGCACAACTCTAAAATTGACTGAATGCATCACAATCTCTACTGAGTAGACTAGGTCTGCATGTTTTTGAAACTCTCTCTAGGTGATTCTGTTATATATACTAATGCCATAAAATGTAAGCAAGTTAACCACCTTGGGCTCAATCCTGTTCAACAAATATTCATTAAAAACTTGAAAGCACAGAGGTCAGGTAATGCAAACATAAGAGTTGAATCTTATTTTCAAGATTATAACTACCAGAAACAACAAATCATGAGCATTCAAAACACAAGGCATAATATGTAAGATACTCTAAAATTCAACAAAGAAAATGTAGAGGAGAATATTACCTACGAAGGGAACATCCAATAAAACCTTCCTGGAACATGTGTTTTGACCCTTTCTCATCTCTCTACACTCCTTTGTTCCCCCGACTCCCAACCCCGGCAAAGGAGTCTACTGGCAGTCTGTCACCTAATCTTGGTCTTCTTTGTGTCCCCAAGCTATACTAGGCCTAAGGTAATGAGGTACTTATCAACAAAACATGAGATGGCTGGTTAGATTCAAGTGACATATTTTGTGCCCAAATTGGCTACCCAAGCATTTGATTCCAGAGCCTTGGAATTCTATCATAGATGTAACCCTACCTCTAAACCAATGCATTTACATAGCAAATTTACAGGAGGTTCACTAACAGAAATTAGTGTCCTTGGTTCTGAAAGAGGAGACTGCATAACACCTCAACCCTAGCCTTGAGGAACACAGAAACTGCTGATAATGAGATCTCAGTTTTGGGTTCTGAGGCCATGCTGTACTCTGACTTCTCTAACTTTATTTTACAAATGAGATTCTGTGATATCAGCCCTGCTTCATCCCTTGTCTTTCCCTAAGCATAACTAATATTTTGGGAAATGAGACTAACCCCAGGAGTAGGAAGCCAATTCTGTTGTGATTTTACATGAATTTTACTTGATACCCTAAGGGCTGACCACCTGGCCCTGAATTTCACAGACTGAGGTCTGCCTCTGCAGTGCATTATTCTTAGGGACCCCAAAGTACCTCCAATATAAATAATCTCCTCAGTTTCAGGAATGAGAGTAGGTGAGTGGAATAGACAAGGACATGAGGCATAGATAGTGAATCTAGGGACAGTATTTTAGATTGCAGCACAGCCAAGTTTCTAACAGGATGTCATTTGAAAGAAATTTATCTGTGAACAAAGACCAGCACACAGTTGAAGAAAACATTATCTCCTAATATATCCCACTCTTAAAGATTCCCTAATTCTCTACAGCATACTATAATTGCAACTGTTCAGTCACCTAGTAAATATTCTGTATTTGCAAGCATTTTGCAAGCAGTCACCAGTGTTTAATCCTGGGATAATGCCTTCTTGATGTGCAAACCCCCAGAGTATTTCCAACAGCCTAAATGTGAATTATTTGTTGTAAAAAAGAAAATTGGCTGCTTCAAATCATGTCTGCCTGTAACTGAAGATATGACAACACTGAAGCACAAGGTCACGTTGGTGCAATAAAACCTATAAGCTTGACTTTCACCCAAAGACTGCTACCAGGGGGAGTGTGTAGAAATTAATCTGAATTTACCATCATTATTGGAATATAATTTTGAAAATTATCCCATATTAATAACTAAGACTGAGAGCCATTATCTTGAAATATATAAAAATAAAATAAGCAGTGTAAGGTGGACATAGATTTGGATAGAAAGTTTAAATCTCCTCATTTAGTCTTCTGCTACCTAGCTTTTGGACATCAATTTGATTCTTGGTAAGAAGGAAAAAAATAATATTCATCTTACCTAATGCCCCTGAGGTACTAATAATACCCATTTATGGTTGTTTATAAATTTACAACTTAAAAAGTGCTTTCGTATGCATGATCTCTGTTGAGACTCTGAATAAATAACTAGGCAGGAAAGATTTCTTTATTTGTTTGTTTCGGAGTTAGTTTTCTCATTTGTAGAGTTAACTTGGTCCCAAGTGGAGACATGGCAAGACCAAGACTCAAATATCGATGTTGCTATTCTTTGATCCCCTAACCTCCTGGCTTCCCCTTTATGGGACCATTACCCTCAGTTCTACTTTTTCTTCGGGTTGGTCCCTGTTTGCTAAATCTCCTCACTGTTCACTCTTCTACCCACAGGCCACCAACCTGCAGATATCCTTGAAGTTTGCTGGGGATTATCAACCTATCATGCCTGAAGTCTTGTTGCCATTTTTACCTGCATTGGATCACCAGGGCAAAGATTTCCCGGAGCCTTCGGAGTCCTTGAGGCAGGGAATGCTAGAGTAGCCGGTTAGACATCAAGGGATGGGGGAAGGAAAATAGGACTCACTCAATTGGGTGTGACACAAGATCACTCCGCCTCAGGTGACAAAAATCCCCACCCATTGGCCCACCTCCCTCAGGGATAGAGCCTACCTTCTTCAACTAGAAGAACCTAATGTCACCAGCTGAAGGGACTTCACAACTTCAAAACACGCACAGAGAAAATGACAAAATACAGTTATTTGGGGGATCTCGAATCATTGTAATTTGCATTATGACTTTAAAAGCCTGTTTTGCTTAGACAATTTGTAAATTTTCCAACGTGCTGAAATCAGTTCAGACACAATAAGCCATGACCTGAAAAGTGCAGTAATGTCCTAAGTACATTGTACTGTAGGAGAGAGGTTCTCAGATGAAATATAAAAGCCCAGAATGTGGGAAACCCCAGCTGCTTCATCTCTTGGGAGGGTCTGCTGAAGGTGGACCATACTTCCATTTCACTAAATGAAATATTAGCTTTCCTAATAATGATAGCAATAATATTATTATTATTCTTAGTTCGCTTTTTGCATCATTAAAGGTCTTTGGGATTATCTTTGGCAGAAGTACTGATGCAAACTGGATTAAATAAAAAAAGAAATATATTGCCTTATAAACCTGAAAACCTATGTATGGCTGGCTTTTGTTGGAGCTAGGTTTCAAACTAGGTCACTGAGATCCTGGCCTCAGGGCCATTTCCTGTGAGTTGGTCTCATCATCAAGCTGTCTCTGTTCATGTAGCCAAATGACTGTAGTTGCTTCAGTTTCTTAAACTCAAACTAAGGTTTTCAAAGACAGAAAGGTTTTCCTTTTCAAAAGCCCAGTTGTGCCTCTTTGATCTCCTTTGATTTAATGGACTACTTGTCTATTCTGAACCAATCATTTTTAATCAGGAGATGGCAGTTCCAAGACCATGCTGAAGACCATGCAGTAGATGGAGAATATTCCACCAGGACATGAGAATGACAGGGTGGATTCTCACAGGAGATATGGCAAAGTGTTTCCAAAAGAAAGACAATTGTTGTTGAGAAGCAAAACACAAATGGCCATTCAGGGCTCTCCTCCATCCTTCCTCCCAATGCACACAATCACCTCCTGAAGTAAGATTGTGTGAATACATGTGGATGCCAGCTTTATAAACGCAGCACTCCAGGCAAACATCAATAGCATTTTTTTCCTCCCTGCAGGGTTATGTTAATCCCCTCAGAGATATCTGAACTGTGGATAGCTGGGGTCCCAGATCCTAAGTTGGTAAGCAACTTGCTCCAAAAAGTCAATGAGAGTTTGCCCTAAGTAGTGTTTACTGCAAATATGTTTCATTACACAGTGGAAATGAGAATATCTTTGTAATACTCCCTACTGACAAAGCCCTTGAGGGTTGGGAGAAGGTATTGCTACCTGAAATTAAAATGCTCCTAATCTCAAATGATTTTTGTCAGTTTTTGTTTGTTTGTTTGTTTCCATACATTTTTCTCTCTATCTCTAATCTTCTTTTAGTTCAAAACAGATACTGAAGGCTTCCTAAGTGCTAAGCACTGTACTAAGGGCTGAGAAAATAAATGTGAATAAGCCAGCTCCTTGTTTTAATAGCAAAACACACTAGTACACAGATAGTTATAATTTAGTCTAATAAATGCTGTTATAAAAAGAAATACTGAGTGCTCTATGGACAACTTATGTACTAACTTCGATTGTCCAAAAGAAGCCTTCCCCTTCACTTTCCCCAAACTGTGCCTGAGTTAGTGATCTGTGCTCCCAAGGAGCCCTGCTCATAATTCTGTTTATCTTAGATCGTTTTAATTGTCTCTTTAATACTTGGCCAACCACAGTCACAACCAGCAACAAAACCAATTAAAGTCTATGAATTCCACAAGGACAGGATTTTAAGTATAATTTGCTATCAGTAGAGGATGTACTTTTTCCTGCAGTTTCTTACACTGATGAGGGATTGTTCTGACCCAAACATACTTTCTCAGCAAAACAAAGACTATTGAGAAGAACCAACAGTATATGGCAGTCTAATATCTATGCAGGATATTTGTTTACTCGTCCAAGTGACCTATGAGCAATATCTCTGTCCTTCCCAAATAACTACTCTACTCTTTTGCCCTTCACACTTATCCAGTAGCAATAATTCATTTCCAACCCCTGTGTTACCTTGTTGGAAAAATCAAGTACAAGCACATAGATTAAAATCAAAGGTAGATTTTGACATTTTCCAAAGGCTTTTTTATTTTCTTCTGCACTGACATCTATAGTATGAAGAAGTTAGACAAGATAGTCTCTAATGTCCTATTGAAATCCAATTATTCCAAAACAGGCTTTACAAAGATTTGATGGTAGCGATTTAGGAAGAAGCAAATATTGATTATGATTTTAAATTGTAATGCTATGTTTGCACTCCAGTGCATTGCAAATCAAATTCCCTGAAAAATCACTAAGGAAGATACAAGCCTGCCCACTTTACTCAAATGCTTGATAATGTTTCCTTTCTGGGAGAATGTATTTAGGAGAATCATACTGATATACACAATTCTAATAATGAAAGAACAACTACATCTTGACTGTAGATACCAGACTTTGATCAGGGAAGTGCATTTCTTCATGCTAAGCCTTATTCCTTTTATTCATTATATTAAAGTCTGCACTTTATATCTGCCAATGGAAAGTTGTGTTTCATTTTTTAAGGTGTAAGAGCATGTTAATCCCTCAAATTTATTCTTTGTCGATTTGCAGCTATCAAGATTTTTGGTGACATTGCAATTTGACCTTCCATGTGCCAACCATTTTGTTCTTTCAAAATACATACCCCTGGACTCCCCATGAGAACTTAGCACATACTATTCTGTCCCCATGGAACATTTCATCTCCCCACATATGTGTGTGGACAATTCTCATTCAGCATTTAGCTTCATCCCAAGTGTCAATTTTTTGAGGAGACCCTCTAACATCCATGCTACAGGTTACCTGTTGGGGGCTGTGCCAGCCAGAACAGGGCCTGATCACATCGGCAGGGAGGAGGTTAATTAACATAAGCACACTCAGGTGATTTATCACTGTCCGTATTCAGTTAAGTCCACACACACAACGCGTGCACAGGTGTTCCCGAACACGCCTGCTTGGGCCTGCTCGGTTTTAACCCTTGCCGTGATGGGGCAGCTGGCTCCTCGCCTGATTGCAACTGGTGTGGCCCCGCCCTCCACCTCCTGGAGGGAATATAAGCGGGCAGTGGGGGGGGGGGCGGCGTGAGAGTAAGAGCAGCAGCTAGCAGAAAGAAGCGGAGTAGAAGCCATTAGCAGAAAGGAAGAAGAAGAAGCGCCAAGCAGATATAAAGCACCTCTAAAAAGAAGCACCTCAGATAGGCACACCCTTAGTTCACAGGATGCAGGACGCACCTTTAAGAAGAAGCAGCAGAACTAAGAAGAAATAGATCTCTGATAAACGTAGAAGCCTCTCTTTCTCTAAAACTTTCTCTCTAAGCAAAGTTTCTCTTCCTGATAAGCAAAGTTTCTCTTTCTCTAAACAATTCTCTTCCTCTAAGCAAAGTTTCTCTTACTCTAAGCAAAGTCTCTCTTCCTGATAAGCAAAGTTTCTCTTCCTATAAGCAAAGAATATATTTCTCTCAAAGTCTCTCTTCCTCTATAAATTAGTGAATATAGGAAAAATAGTTTATTTCCAGGCCCCTCCAATAAATACCTGCACAATTGTTGCTGCGGGCGGCGACAGTTACCTTTTAAAATTTTTCCAAATATTTTGCATTGTGGGTTCCTATCTATTTATGTGTATACTTCCAGACTTAATTCCATGATAGCAAAAAAAAGTTTCTGTACCACAGAACTTAATACAGTGCTTGATATGTAGTAAGTATTCCTAAGATATTGTAACATGTATAAGTAGATAACAAATAAATAAATGTCATTAACATGTAATTAACAAGTATATTAACTAAAGCTGAACATAATTAATTTTGATTACTAGATTTTGGCTGAAATTCTCAGGAGAAAATCTATATAATTGCCTAATGTTTCCCTTAATTTATAATTTAGAATCAAGATGTCACATGAGAATATACAATTATTTTCTTCCCTAGACTATGTCACATCTCTTTTTCTTTTAAAAAACTTGATTTGCCATTTTCCTTTTGTATGGTGGTTCTGTTTTTCCAACCTGCTTTATTGCAGTGCAGAATAATATGTCTTTCATTATACCTTCTAAATATTGTGGACCTAACAAATCATGACTGCAAAATGAATGACAAAGAGCAACTAAAATTTACTGACCTCTATGAGGTGATTTTGTAGGTTCATGAGGGACCTACAAATGAGAAAGCCCAATGCAATTACACTTCTTGGTTTTTAGTTATAAATATTATTCCTTGGTAACATGGATTATTCAGCCCACTTTTTTGTGTGTGTATGAAATTATATATACCTTGTGGTATGCACTAAAACACATTTGTAAATAATTCTATTTAATGCTTTGAAGTTTGTTCATAAATATATCCTACCTCTTACAAAGATTTATAATTGACCAACACCAAAATGGGTACATACTCATCCTCAATAAAGAGACACATCCTAAAAATAAACTATCGACATTCATGAAAGGCAACTTAGTGAAAACATACTACTTTGGACAAAACTATAGATTGGAACTATACATTCCATCTTCAGTAAAAAGGGGTATATATAATAGAAAGATGGAAGAAATAGCAAGAGAAAAATGAGATAAAAAGAAGTTAATATGGCAACTGAATAAATGGGTCTCCAAAACAAAGAGTTATCAGTCATTAAAATACTATATTTCATTTTTCTTGAAACCTACTTATGAAAATTACTTTAAAAGCTCTCTAAACCAGGCACAGTGGAGCATGCCTGTAATTCCCTTGACATGGGCGGTTTTGGCAAGAGGGTCACAAGAAGCCTGGGCAACTTCGTGGCACCCGATTCTAAACAAATAAGCAAAAAGGGTTGGGAGATACAGCCCAGTGGTAGAGCACTCCTGAGTTAAATCCCCAGGATCACACATCTACAAAAAAGTCTATTAAAATATAAGCTCGTTAGCCATCACATCCTATTCCTTAATAATTAAATTGCAACGCACATGCTTATGGTCACTATTCATGACATTACTTATTTATCCATTTATTCAGCAGACACTTTTCAAGGACTTCTTCTGTGCCTGTGTTAGTTAGCTTTGCGACACTGACTAACATGCCTGACAAGAACAACTTAGAAAAGGGAAAGTTTAGTTAGGCTCATGGTTTCAGAGGTTCAGGCTGACTTCATTGCTTTGGGCGTGAGGGAGCCAGAACATCATGGTAGAAGATGTGGTTGAGGAAAGCAGTCAGGAAGTAGAGAGAGAAAGGGAAAGGGGTCACTGAGAATATGAATTCTTCCAGAGCTTGACCCCAGTGAAGCATCTCTCCTAGCCACAACCCACATGATTACAGTTACCCTACAGTCCATTCATTCAAACTTGGGTGGACTAGTTAGCTCATTCAAACTAGGGTAGACTAGTTAGGTTACAGATCTCATAATTTAATCATTTCACCACTGATCTACCTACATTAACATACATTAACATATATTAACATAAATGTGGCTGGAGGTGCTAGATGTAGATCAGTGAGCAATATTGACGAAACTATAACTTTGCCATAGTTAATTCCCTCCTCAATTACTTAATTCATCAATCAAAGAATATTTGGGAGAGGCATAGGGTTTTTTCATAATTTTTATATTAAAAAGTTTTTAAAAATTGAGAAGTGATAATACTTATTTTTAGAATGCCTAATACAATATAAATGCAAAGAAAGCAATTCTTGCTCATTAAATACGTTAGTGAAGCAAAGTGGGGCAGTAAACACTCAGGTATTAAATTTCTATTTTATTCACCATAGGACATAGAGCTTTAAAGGAAACAGGGCAATAACTAGCATCAGATGCATTTTTTTCATGCCCTAATAAATTATATTGAATGTATAAAATATGCTTTTTCTTCCAATACAACTTGAGTAGCCTACATTACTGAAAAGGCATTTTCAAAAATATTTTCTAAAATCAATGGGCAATGTTCTTAAAGTTTCAGTAGTTGAAAAATATTAAATTTTGCTTGTGCTTATGAAAGAATTTATATTAAATTTTATTTGTAAATACTCTGCAAATATGCCTTAATCCACTAGAGATTCTCCAAGAATATGTGTTTCTAAAACAATAGACATGGAACTTGAAAATATGATAATAAGTAAGCCTTTAAAAATAACATGTACAAGTACTTTGATCTTCTAAGAGGCATTTTAATTATGTATTTTATTTCACTTTAAACATGTGAGTGAGCAAGCTATTATTCTGCCATTTGTTGGTTTAACTATAAAGCAAACATTTCAAAATAATTTTCTAATTCATCATTATATGGCTGAAGGATATACCTACCATTTTGTGTGTGTGTACTACACACTTTCTTTATCCATTTCTTTGTTGATGGGACACTTAGGTTGATTTGCTATCTTGGCTTTTATGAATAGTACTGTTATAAATTTGACAGGCACAGTGGTGTATACCTCTAATCCCAGCAACTTGGAGTCTGAGGCAGGAGGATCACAAGTTTGAGACCAGCTTCCACAACATAAGAAGACCCTTTCTCAAAACAATGTATAAAAAGAGCTGCTCATGTAGCTCAGTGATAAAGCACCCTTGGCAAAACAACAACAACAGCAACAAAATAAATAAATAAATTGTATTCTTGAAAAATGCTAAGAATTATTATAAAGTTTCCTAACCATAAAAATGGCTATATGAGATATTGAATTTGTGAAGTAACTCAATTAATCATTTCACAGTGTACATGTACTTCAAAGCATCATGTTAAGCACAAAAATGCATACAATTTTTTCAACTTAAAAAATAAAAAACTGTCATCTTTAGGATGAAACAATAATCTTATGTTTAAATCACATGATTGAAAGATTAGATATTCTTATTCAGAGTCCCTTTTATAATTTGTGTGCATGCATGCCATGCAGCCCCCTTTTTTTAAAAACTAGCTGAGACCTTCAGGTAAGTAGTTTATACTCCAAAGTGAACCACCCTCAGAACCTGTTTCAGAAATTGCATTTCACTGATTTACCAATTTTAATATAATTTCACCATTTTATTTAAACTAGAAATGTTAAGACTTCACTAGAGTTTCTAAGTCAATGCAAGGAGGAGCATGAGAAAGCAATCTGCCTTTTCAATTTTTTTTTTTTTCCTGGTTTTGGACAAAGCCGTCAACAGCTTATACAGTGTTAGGCTCAACTAATTTCCATCAGGCATCCACTAAAACTCTTGGCTGATCCTCTTTCAGATGATGTATTTGTATCACTTCTGTGTTGCAGAATATTTCCCATAAAGATCTGACCTTATATTGCTAAGAAAATCCTACCCAATTTACCCCACCGATTTTATCCAAGGCTACAGTAGTGAAACTGGTGTGGAGTTCTCATTCAAGGTCTTATACTGTTCCTATACTGACATTCTGGTTAAATCAGAAAATAGGATATATTGACATAATGTATTTTCCCATAGCACAACTAATCACATTGTAAAAACCTGATAATTACCAATGAAACAAAAATGTTTAGCACTTATAAAGTGAGTATGAACTGTGTTGAGTCAATTACAAATTATTTACTAAACGTGTGTGTGTGTGTGTGTGTGTGTGTGTGTGTGTACATCTTGAAGCAAATATTTATTTTATGTTTAGTTATGCCAACTAAACTATCTCTGGCTTGGCTTTCTTCAGAGTCCTCTAATCATCCCTTGCACTTTTATCCATTTCCATATATATATATATATATATATATATATAAAATTTTATATATATATATAATTATTTTACATAGTCTAGGATAACAATTTCACTCCCTTGCATTCACCATATCCTTTAAAACTGCTTTAAGACATCTCCAATAAATCTCCCAGTGAATTCTAAATTCATTCTGACGACTTCTATTTTGTATTTCCATAGGACTTTATATCAAAGTCAGCAAGGATGTTATCCTAGGCTTACTTTAATTATCTCTGTTTATTCAATCATGCCTGAACTTCTAACTATATAATAAACTTGTGAAGGTCAAGAAGTCTCTTTCAATTCCATTATTTATTCAATTATACCTAGAAGAGAACTGCATAAACACCAAGACAGAGAATTATTGCTAAATTAACATTTATTAGATTATTAAACCTATTTTTAAAAAGAAAATAAAACAAGAGCCCAAGATGTATGAATATAAGTTTTAAAAAATTGAGATGGATTTTTGACCCCTGAAAGACAATGATGGAAGAAAAAATAAAATCAAAGTGATATTTAGAGTCGTGACTTGCAGGGCTAAATAATCATAGGAGGACTTTGTTTCTACTGTACTACATCCTGTTGGCTATAATAGAATATATTATTTTAACATAATTTTCAAACACTAGTAGATATGAATGGGAGAGGAGGAAAAGAAAGTGTCTTCTGTCCAAAGGGATGCACACATGTCAATTTTTTATTCTCAGGAATCTTTGCATGTAGGAGCCCATGGAATGTACCTGTTGGATACCTGCTGGTCCAGGATGTCTCCTGACACTAGGATGAATTGCTTCTGTCTGCACCTTAGACTGACATATAAAAAATATTGCTAGTCTTTCTGCTGTGTTCACCTTCTAAGGGCTCTATTAAAGTGTGAAATTACTTCTCTATCGTGTAACAGGAAGAGACCTACTTTTCCATCTCATGTGAAAGACTGAGAACTAGTAACTTCTTGTATGTCCCAGAAAGAGATTCTATTCTGAAGTCCATAAGACTGAGAACTAGTAACTTCTTGTATGTCCCAGAAAAAGACTCTGCTCTGAAGTCCATTCACTTTGTCTACAGGGAAAAAAAAATCCCTTTTCTTGCTGTGTAAGTACCTCCTATTCCCTGCACTCAAGACACACACTCAAAGTGAAGGTTGAGATAGTATAACTGGAACACTAGGAGTAGACAAGGAAGTTTACTATTTGTTTAGGGGAGTCAGTGGTTTGCAAAATAGTGATCGACATGACAAATAACAATAGGTAAATTTTTTCTGAAGACAATTTAGTAGGAAAGAATTTTAAGGAAATGAAATCTGCATGAAGGAAGTACCTGTACTCCCATGATTTTACACAGCTAAGAAATGGACTCAACTTAGGTGTTTATTAGCAGATGTAAAACTTTAAAAACGTGGTACATATATACGATGGAACATTATTCAACCATTAAAAAGAAGGAAATTCCATCATCTGTAGAAAAATAAACAGTTCTAAAGGACATTGTATTAAGTAAGAAAAATCAGACACAGAAGGATAAATGTCTCAGGGTCTCAGACAATATGTGGAAGCAAAAAATGTTGATCTGAGAGAGAGAGAGAGAAAGAGAGAGAGAGAGACTAGAAGCATGATTATCAGAAGATAGCAGGTCAGAGGGAAAGAGAACTAAAGTTACACCGAGTAACAGGTAGCAAAGTACAGTTAGGAGAAATAAATGCTAGTGTTCTACAACACGCTAGGGTAGCTAAAGTTTGCAAGCACCTATTAGCTGCATCTATTATATAAAGAAATAGAGTGACAAGGAGGTGGAAATGCTTTGATCATTACACATTATAATATATATTGAGTCATCACACTGTACATCATAAGCATGTAGTAAAATTATAAGGTGTCAATAAAAATAAAATAATGCTGTGAAAAAAGACAGAAATAATTTGAAATTTAAATTCTTAAGTTAAAGAAGCTCTTACAAAAAAATGATTTGAAAGTATGTGTATAGGTATGTGCATATATACAGGTATACATACATACACTTGTGATTGCATATGACATATATGTGATGTATCCACACACATATCCATATGTACACACATATATACCTACCACATATATACATACGTATATGTACATACTTAAAAAGGCAATGAGAAGAACAGAACAAACAAATGTTCAAATACAATTTGTGGTCTGAAATACCAACAATAATTATGTTTTAAACAACTTTTCTGTTGGACCAAAGTATGCAAAAATTCATATTTTAAATATCCAACCTTCAATGGGACTATATTTGAAGATAGGGTATTTAGATTGTAAATAAGATTAAATGTGCTTATAGGGATAAGATCCTAATTTGATAACATTGGTGGTCTTCTAAGAAAAGGAAGAATCTGTGCCACACATGAACATATTGAGAAGGCAGCTGTCAGTAAGTCTGGAGAGAACTCTTGCCAGAAACCGAACCCTGTTAGAAGCCAACCATGCTAACGCTCTGATCTTGAACTTCCAGCCTGCAGAATTGTGAAAAATATTTTTCTGTTGTTTAAGTCACCCAGCTTATGATATTTTGTTATGGTAGTTCAAGTGAACACAAACACTGAACAAAATTTTAGGTTAATACAAGGTAAGAATGAAAACTTAATAAACAAGAACAAATGTACTGCTATCTACTCTGAATTACAAGGATTCTGGGACAGAAATGACCAAAAAGAGAACACACCTGCATTAGTTATGTGATTACTAACTGGAAATTAGTTCATTGGTGCAGGATAATATCTGAAGGTGTGAACTTCCAGCTGGGAAATCTTTGGTCAATAAGAAGACCCAAATCCAGCTATTCCTGTGTCAAAGGAATTCTTAGTTTAGACTCTAACTAAAAATGTGGTATGTTTTAGAACACTAATAATGTGGACTTGAGGAGCTTTTGAACAGGTTCTGTAATCTAGAAACAACAGTAATGTTAGCTATAGCATTTCTGATGATTTTTAAAAATAATATGCAACATGATCTGGTTGATTGATATATTTTCATCCATTTCAATCTTTTCAAGAATTTTTAGACACATCAATCTGAGAGTCCATTATTTTTTTTTAAATCAAAGATATTTGGGGTCATGTTAGAAAATTATTAGGCAATGATTCCTCCCCTGAAGAATTTCTTTTTCACTACTGAAGGATATGCTCTTGGCTTCCTTTTAAAAGTGTAGGTTGAAGTATGACCTCTCTTGTCCTAACTTCTCTGCCCCCAAATGTACAAGGCCTCTCCAGTTTGAACACACACACACACAAAAATCCTCTTCTGCATGTGTGACCTTGCACAAGCCAGGTCCCCCTCAGCACCTCTGTCACTTTCCCTTCACTCTGTCTCTGCCACATGACCGCCTTGCTGTTCAGGGGCCATAGGAGGTACACGCCTGGCTCAAATCTTTGAGTTTTCTGTTCCCACAGCCTGGTTGGTTCTTCTCCTAAGTTATACACATGACTGTGCATAAAATGTCCTTGTTAAAAGAATCATCAATATCCATCTAGTTTCAATTTAAACCTACCAGCATATGTGTACGTCTTATGTTCCATTCTATCGTATTGTAGTAACTTTTGCCACCTCTCAAAATATGATGCCATTTATTTACTATAGTCGACAGACTCTTAAGTTGGCCCATGAGTTCCCTAACTTCCAACATTTCCTCATTTATTATATTTATTTTGGCTTCCTAATAGATTTCAAGTTCAATGAGGGTATGAGGTTTTGTTTTGTTTTTCATACTGGACATTGAACCCAGAGGTGCTTTTACCACTGAGCTTCATTCCCAGCGCCCTCTGCTTTTTTGGAGGGTATAGGGTCTCACTAAGTTGCTTAGGGCTTGGTTATGGCTGAGTTGCTAAGGCTGACCTGGAACTTGCAATGGTCCTGCCTCAGCCTCCAGAATTGCTGGGATTACAGGCATTCACCACTGCCCCCAGCACCATGAAAGTGCGATTTTTGTTCTTGCCATTTTTTAGTCTACTTTGTTCACTGGTGTGCATTGAATACTTTAAATAGTAATGGATATAGATGAATCCTGACTTAAAATGTTTAAACTGAAGAATTTTTTGACTTAATAATGGTGTGAAAGCAAAATGAATTCAGTGGAAGCCCTACTTTGGCATTTGATCTTTTCCTGGGATAGCAATTGTTGGTAAGATACTTTCTTATGATGCTCCATACTAAGGCACAGCTTCCAAAGAAGCAACCAGGAGGGTAAACAACCAAAACTCTCCAGTATACTGAGTTGGCAAACTATGATGTTCTATAGACTACGTATGTTAAATACATTTTCAATTCACAATATTTGCAATTTATCAGGGTATGACTTCATCATCAGTTGAGGTGTATCTGTAATTAGTAGAAACAAATATTTGTTGCTCAAGTGAATACGTTAATAAATCTGACTACTCTGTCTCTGGACTTGCTTATTCATTGTGCCAAAACTAGACAACCACGACACATGAAAATTTTATATAGATTCCAAACGAACAATTTGGGGGTCAGGACAAACACCAACAATAGCATCTTCAAATTAAACTGTGGAAAGATGATGCATGATAATGTGAGGGAAGGTGGGAGGCTCCCTGTGTCCTCACCTGAGTTCCCTCTGCTCATGGTTGGGTTTCTCGCAATTCTGGCTCCATTTCTCTTGGTTCCAAAAGTTTTGGCCAGCAGTGGGTTTTGCTTAATTTTTAAAGTAATTAATCATTTCAAATTATCACTTTGTATATTTAGATGACTAATGTAAAATTAAGGATTCTTCACCTTTATTTAAGATTTAATTGAAAAATGGTAATTACAGGGATGGGAGTGTAGCTCAGGGGCAGGATGCATGTTTGAAGTTCAGCATTACAAAAAAAAAAAAAAAATGGAGGAGGAGGAGGAGGAAGAACAATTTCCTCCTCTGGACTAAACATCTGGCTGATCCTTTCTAGTATGAGTTCTTGAACACAGTTGTTCATGACAACTTCCCCTCTATTTTTTGTCACTATCTATAGCCAAGAGCTGGGATTTTTATCACAGCTTGGAAGTAGTGTTATAGATTGCCTAAATACTGTACTAAGTAGATGTTATGAGAAAGCGAAATATTATTTCAACTTTCAACTTACAAATGATGCTCAGAAAAATAGACTTACTGGGTTTTCTTCCATTCTGCTTTTTAAAATATATATATATATAGAGAGAGAGAGAGAGAGATATTTATGTAGATAATTTAAATGCAACCAATAAGGTACTTTTAAGATTTCATCCTTGGTTTTATCCTCTGATTTAAATAAAATTAAAGATGATTAATTCAAGTTATAAGCAACACATATATCAATGCCTCATCCTATTTCCCCTCCTTGCAAAAATTTCTTCTAAATACTGATAAAATACCCCTTTAATGTGATTCCCTGATCAAATGTTTCTGTTCGTGTCTTCTCTGACTGATCATATAATTTCTAGGTTTTGTTCATCTCTCATGTTGAGTGATTTTATTTGTTAATACATCACACCAAAACAGAAAATTTAGTAAAACCAACAAATACAAAAATAACATCTTTGACAATAACAATGAAATTATGCTATGCTTACATGTAAATATGTCACAGTGAATTCCATCTTTATGTATATCTATAAGGTACCAATTAAAAATATAAATAAATGGAAGGAAAACTAGGAAAGTAGAGGAAGGGGAACAGATGGAGGTAGGAGGGAAGGGAAAGAGGAAGTCCTAGGGATTGAAATGGAGCAAATTATATTCCATTCAGGTATAATTATGTCAAAATGAACCCCAATATTGTGTATAACAAAAACACCCAAAAAACTATATGTATAACTACAATGAACACTAATAAAAGCATTGAAAAAATGAAAATTAAAACACGCAGAGTTTTAACCATTCCAAAATACACCAAGTTTTAACCATTCCAATTATAGGGTGATGAGAAGTAGACTACACCTCAATGGAAGAAGTCTCAGATAGAGAAACGGGAAAAAAATGATAAGCATAAAATAACTATTGAATCAGTTAATAAGCTAAAATTTTAAGAAAAGAAATTATGCTGAAAATCTAGATGAAAAACATAATTTCTAGAAATAAATTGGTAGAAAAATACAAAATTGCCCCCAATAAAGACAAAGGTCTAAAATGATCAGTTAACATGTAAGAAATAACTTTTTAAATGGAGCACTAAACCAAACAAAAGCCTATATCCAGCTGGTCCCATAGGAGAATTGTCTTCATAATATAAAAATTGATAAATACTTCAGTTCCTAAATGACATTTTTCTTAATGGGAAATTATAGAGCATTTTATGATAATTTTGCAGATAAAGCAAGAATACTCACTATTTCCACTATTGCTTAGATTTTATTGGAGATATTATCCAATCCAATTAGAAAAGAAAATGCAATAAGAGGTTTAAGAATTGAAAAGATAGATATAAAACTCTTTTTTTTATAATTTTCAGATGATATTATTATAGATCTGGAAAGCCCAAGAGTCAATGGGAAATGTACTATAAAGAACAAGATAATTGAGGAAAGTAGAAAATTATAAAATCAACACAAAAATCAATAGCTTTCATAAGAAAACAAAAAAATCTCTTACAAGACATAATGGAAGAGAAAACTACTTTTAAAATAGTTTATAAAGCAAAAGAAATCCAGGAAAAGACTTTCAAGAAAAGCCTAAAACAAAATTCAAGACCAGAGCTGAACCAATGGAATGTTATACCTCATTCTTGAAGCAGAAACTTAATATCATAATGCTGTCTGTTATTGTCACATTTAATAGAATCTTAGGTAAATTACCATTTTTCAAACTAAAGTACAAGAGCAAGAATATCCAAGAATTACCTTATGGAGGAGGGAATCTAGCCTTTCAGATATTAGAAGATGTACTTTCTATAGTAAAATTAGAATGATTTTAGCACAGAGACAAACCAAAGTTAAAGATTAAAAAATTCAAAAAAACCGTTTGGAATATTTTTAAAGTTTAACATAAGTTTAACGTATGATTCAAAAATTCTGCTCCTAGCTATGCATCTAAGATAAATAAAAATGTATGTCCAGACTTGCGTGTGAATGTTGATGGCAGCATTATTCACAGTAGCTGAAAACTGAATCTAACCTAAACATTCATAAATTGATAAATGAATTGAAAGTGTGGTATACCTACATGGAATATTAGTTGGAAATAAAAATGAAAAATGCATACTAAAAAATTGATGGACTGAAAAATATCCACTATGCTTAGATGAAAGAAGCTAGACTTAAGTATCGAATACTGTATGAATGTATTTACATAAAATTTTCAGAAGCAGAATATCTTTGAAGACAAATAGAAGACCAGCATTTCCCTCTGCTAGAGATGGGAATGGGCAATGATGGGAAAAGAAAATGAGAGACTTCTGGGATGATGGAAATTAAACTTGAATTTCATAATGGTTGCATGGTGCTGCAACTTTGCTATCAGCTATTTAGTTGTTGCCTTAAAACAAGCAAATTCCATGGTATTTAAATGATACCTCAATAAAGCTTCTAAAAATTGAATTTAAAATCCAGATAGACCCAAAATATTTGGAAATGTAGTATATGATAATAACACTTCCTCCAATCAGTTTGAAAAATAAACTTCTGAAAATAGTGGTATTAGAATAACTCATAGTCACATTGAAAAAGATAAAATTGTTCCTCTTACTGTATGACAGAATGAATATAAAATGATTCAGAAACTGTACAATTACTAGGGAAAAACATGGATGAATCCCCCTCCTATTTTGGACATAGGGAGGTTCTATGGACTGCAGCTCAAAATTCTGATACAATAAATGAATATATGAACACAATTTTAAAAAGAATACAAAAACGTCAATATTAATAACAAGTACAATAAAATGGATAATTGGAAAAATATTTTCTACTTATACAATAAATTCTTTGTAGAACTAATGTGTAAAGATCTCCAAAGGAGGAAAAAGAAGTGAAACAACAGATAGGAAATGGGCAATGGATATGATCAGATAATTCACAGAAAAAAAAGGGGGGGGAATGAACATCAAATGCAAGAAAGGTTGCTGAGTCTTGCTCATTATAAGAAATACGGAAGTGAAATGACCTTGTGGTTCCCTTACTCCCCTTGAGACTGGCAATAAAGTTTGGCAATGTATTCTGTGGAAAATTCAGAGGGAAACATTCCTACTGCTGGTAGGAAGGTAAAATGGTTCAATTCCTATCATCCAGGAGCAGAATTTACCTGCATCTTGCAAAAGTACAGATGTATTTATGTTCTCATGTAGCAATCCTGCTATTAAGAATCTAGCCCAATGATATATTTTCAAAAATATATACAGAGACTATCTCAAAATTACTCAACACAAGTCTATGTGTAACACCAAACACCTGTAAAAGATCAAAATGTGAATCAAAGAATACTGGTTATAAGCTACCCTATATGCACACAAATGAATAGTATGCAGTTGTAAAAAAGGACTGAAGTATATCTATGTCTAACACAGTACTTCTGAAAATAGAGTGATGTTATTCCCCCAGAGGAATTTTGCAGTGTTGGGAGACATGTCTGATGTTATGACTTGGGGGTAGATGCTACTGTCACCTATGATGTAGAGGCAAGTTAGGGTGATAAACATCCTATGATATGAAACAGTCCTCACAGCAAAGAATTATATGGTTTGTAATGTAAAGACTGCCAAAATAGACACATTCTGATCTAGAATGTGTTGACAAGTGAGGAAAAGCAAGAGGAAGAACTATGAATATGGTAAGCTATGATTTACCTTGTATTCCTAAGACAGGGTATAAATATATGAACTTATTTAGTTTTTATTTCCTTAAAAAGTTATCCATGGGATTTAGATAAAATAAAATGGAGGGAACAGGGTCGAAATTAAAATTTAAAAAATATTCCTTGCTTATGTATTTGATGTTTTACTACATAAATATTGTCATAATTATACAATAAAGCTAAATTTATAACAATGAGAAACAGTGAACCTAATTTGATATTAAGCATAGTCACATAGATAGAAATTAAATTGAGTTTAAAACACAGTAATTGTCCATCCCTAGTAATTTACATACAAAATTAATGACTCAAAAAAATCTTAACTAATTTAAACATTTAAATATTCATATTGTTGACAGCAAGGGTGATATGCATAATTTCTTATGAGAAAAGGTTTTGTGTGTTAGGGTATTATATTAGTTATCTATTGCAACAGCACCCAGAAGTTTGTAATGTAAAGCAATAGACATTTATTTTCTTACAGTTTCTCAAGATGGGGAATCTGGATGCATCTTCATTGGGTGCCTGTTTTTGAGGTTACTCCAGAGATGGTGAAAAGATGGTTTTAGTTATAGTTTCAGTCTTTGGAATCAACTCAGAGATCAACTGGGAAAGAATCCGTTTTTTAGCTCACTCAGATGCTTGTTGGCAGGGTTTGATTCTTTAGGGGTTGTTGGTCTGAGGGCCTCAGTACTCCTCTGGCTGAAGGTAGGAGGTTTCTCAGTTTCCAGCCCTATGGGTGTACCAGAGGGCAAATAATCACATGGATTACCTCAGAGCAAATCAGTGATAGAACTTGATCCAACTGGCAAGACAGAAGTCACACTTTGTAACCTGGTCTAGGAGCAGACCACTTTTTCCAAATTGTGTTCATTTTTAAGTGAGTCACTGTCTCCAGCCCACACTCAAGAAAATGGGATTAAACTAGGGCTTGACTACCAGGAGGTGGGGATGTCACGGCAACTGTAAAGTCTGCCTAACATGAATATAAGCAAATTAGTAACTACACTGATATCATGAGATGTTAGAATGTGCAACAGTGGGGTGAAGGAGATACAGCTGTAAGGTTAAAGACTAGTATGCATTCCCATAGTCCTGAAACTTAACTGGAAGTGTGAATCCATGGGTGTATAGGGGTGTGTGTGTGTGTGTGTGTGTGTGTGTGTGCACGCGCACATATATTTTCTATTTTTGTTGACCCATAAGACGTAAAATTTAATGAGCACTTCAGTCACCCAGACTGTTCTCTCTAAATTCTGTTTTCTACAAAATGTATCATGGACCCTTGGAGAAATAATGGCCAGGGAAGGAAAGATACAAAATTAGCTGGGAAGAACTTTCTACAGCAGAAATTCATATGTGCCAAATGAATTGAGGAAACAACATGAAGACGCTCTCACATATCAAATGTAAGAAAATGTGAGCATAAGTAGAAACAGTAACTGACATAAATGACACTTAAAACTATTGACTTCATAATGATGACTAATAACATATCTCACCTACCACCTCCAGCCACACCCTATTTGCCCACCATTGCCAGTCAGCTAATACATATCAGTGGATTAAGCCATGGATTAGATTACACCTCTCATAACCCAATTATTCCTCTGAACTTTCTTTCATTATCTCACACATGAGGTTTTGGGGGATACCTCACATCTAAATCATAATACTATGGAAACATTATAGCATTCTATTTTTATGTGCTTTTGAAATTTCCTGCAATAGAAGTTTTAAAAGTTTACAATTTCCTATTGAATTATTATTATAGCTGTATTAATAAAAAAATAATGAAATAGAAACAAAATATTCCATAACTTATATCAACTCACAGAAACCCTAGCATTATAGTTGCTCTAATATAGTATTTTAATCATACTCTATATAATTTTAAATGTTAAATTTTTACTTTCTATTTATATAAAAATAAGTTTTATTTTAGCATTACTCATTTTCAAGAGTCATTTTATTGCTAGATAATGGTCTACTAAATAAATATGACTTGTTTAATTTACTATTCATCTCCTACTTGCCATTTATTTTTTTCTACTTTTCAGTATTATAAATAGTGCCAAAACAAACACATTTTGCATATAATATAATTTATTATCCAAATTCATTGATTTTAGGGCATAAAGGTCTTATAGAAATCCATCTCCTTGGAGTAATTCCCAGAATTTAAATTACTGAATATAAGGTCTCATCATTCTAAAGATTACTGAGAAATAAAGACCAATCACTCTCTGCAGAGATTAAGAAAGCATCTGGCTACAAAGAATTGAATCTCTTTTAACAATTACCTAAACAATAAACATTTTGTTTGTCTCAGATAACAAAGAAGGCTGGGGTTAGGACATGGGTAGTACAATGTTGTCCGTAACGTATCCCTTCTGTTCCTATGAGATTCTGCCATATTCACAGGCTTTCTTTTGGTGGTAGTTGGTTGCTGAAGTACACTATATCTAGGGACCACCCTAGATTAGGGTGGAAGAGAAAAATCTGTTTTCAAAGATTCATCTTTGCCTGAGGATAGGCAAGTCAATACTGGAAAACTTGTTCGATTTCTTATCAGTTGGAATTGTTTTGCAAGATCATGCTTAATTAGAAATTGTGTAGGAAAATAAGAAGTTCCATTTTTTTGGTCTCCATAAAAGAGATTGTATAGTAGAGAATGGACACCAAGTAAACTAATCCACAATTCCTGAGGCATGGATTACAAATTACAAAATAATGAAAGACAGCCAATCTTTGGAATGATTATTCATAATCCATCAAATACTTATACATAATTTTATATTGTTTTAAGTTAAATTTATTGAGCTGTCAATGAGGTTAAATTTGTTTTGTATATTTATTAATTTCACTACTTTTTTAAAAAATGATCTATTCATGTGTTTTATCATTGCCCTATTATGTATTAATGTATTTTTAAACAATTTATGTCAACAATTGTGTGTGTGTGGCAGGTGCTACAATGAATGAGAGAGCTGTAAATTCATAATATTAAGTTAAAATGCCTGGCCTTGTATAATGCTTGAGTTCTTAGCAATCGTGCAAACCTGACACACCCTGGTTACATGGCAATCATTCTGTACATTTTAGTTTATTGTTGTTGTGGATAAAATAACTGATCACTGGAAAATTTGATTTGAAAAAAATTTTGAGATGACTTTTTTTCATCCATCTACCATGGAGAATGCTTTAGCTCTAGATAATGTATTCTACTTTTTGGCCTTCAAAAGTTCTTCATAATATATCTCATTATGCAGTGAGCTAAAATTAGCTCACAGTTGCTTTGGAAAATATTTTATAAATGCTTTACTACTAAAGTATTAATAATAAACATCAAGTAATTCATCACTCTTCCCTGGAATGTTTTAATCTTAGTGAAACCAAATCCTTATCCCAATGGAAAATGTATTTCACTATGTGATGTCTCTGTTAGCAACTTTCTGATAGGTGAAATATTTTAGCAAAAGAACATTTCCAGAACCCATCAAGTAACATCTAAATGATGATTATATAAATTTTTATCTTTTTTGACATGAATTTCTGGAGATTATTCAACAAAAAATGCACCAGAACTAACAAGTACTTTGTACACTTACTTTAAATGTAAGAAAAGCCTAGCTTTAATCACATAGCACCCATCTGATGGAAGTCAGACTATATGTGGCTATAGATGCAGGATTGCCTGTTGACAGCAGAGGCAAGTGCTAATAAGTCCATTTCTAGCGTTAGTTATTACCACAAATCTCCAGGATGAAAACTAATACATTCTTTTTATTTTAGATGCTTGGTATTTTAAGTGCAATAATGAAACATCTTTGAATCACAGTTGCAGGTTCTTGAAGATGATTAAGCATGGTGTCTATTAAAAACCTATTCCAATTACGAAAATATGCTAAATAAAAATAGATTTATAAAGTGAGAAATTTAGTATTTAATAATCTTCAACACTTTTCATATATAGTTTTGCAGTTTTTCTTCTTGGTTTTACTTGTTCAAAATAACACAGCATCTGAAAAGTAAAGACTAAGTTAAAGATCTCACAGCTCATAGACAAATTTTTTGTAAGAGCTCTTTCTGACTTTATACAGTTCTCAGTTTGTCATTAGTTTAGTCCATCAGTCTATTTTAGCACTAAAAAAGTTCCAAGTTACTTGCTGAAACTTGTTAGTGCTGAAAGAAATTTGTAAAACATAACAAATACTTTCAAGTCAAATATCTTTACATTCTTTCTTCTTTTATATATGTATGTATAAAATAATATATTGTCAATATATAGTGTATGTATTACAAATGTATTTAGAAAGTTAAATCAACTACTTTTTCCTTGATAACATGCTTACCAAAGTGAAAATAGACATAAATTTGCATTCATGCACAAACACACGCAACAATGATCTATCAACACATAATACAGAGAAAATTCTATTTTATGTGTAGTTTGAAAACAAAATTCTTAGAGCAATAAGAGTTAATTAAGCCATGTGTTAAAGGTAAGTCTTCTGTGTGAAGTAGTTACATAGCTGACACATTGATATAACATATATTTTCACCTTAGATTATGTGATTTGACTGTCAGACTGTCACAAAGACAGAATATTGGGAATAACACTGTAGTTTTGGAATATAAAATCTTTACTTAGATCTTGAAACCAAGGCTCAGCTGAATAGATAAAATTCTTTGTGTATTTTGTATAAATAAATATTAATAATATTTAGAATCCATATACCATAAAACATTTCAAGAAGTGAAGGAGAAAACAGGCATAAATTTGAAAACTGTATCATTTACCACCTTACACATTAAAAATGCTCATATTCCCCATCCTGTAACAATGTTTGTGTATAAAAATACATAAAAATAATCATCAAATATATATAAATACAAAAATATATAATCAAAATTATATAAGAATAGTTTTTTGATTAATTAAATGTTGAACTACCTTATTAAGCTATGATGAATCTCCGTATTTTTATTATTTCACATTGGCCTGGCAAAACCACCATCTGAAAACTTGCCCTGACCCACAATTTGACATTTGGGAATCATTCATATAATGAAAGACTTTTGCCAGACAAAATATTGACTTTTGCCATTCTTTGTAATATTATAATATTTCTAAGAATTGGTCCATATCATTCAGTTACAGATTCAAAATAATTTTAGTATTGACTGCATAAATGTTCAAAACTGAGAAGGAAAATTAAGTCAGCTCATGTTTTGTCAGTAGGAAACACAGATAAAACCATTCATTAATGGAAGAAGCAGAACAGTAAACAGTGGACATAACCAACACATGCTGTTAAGCAAAGTTTCACTACTGAGACTGTTTAGAAATGCAAAGACAGTTTAATTGCCTTGTGATTAAGTAGAATTCCTTGAATGTCTTAGAATTCATCAGAATGCCCTGAGATTCAGGTATGTTTTTAAGCACATAGTGTGCAGCTTAACAAATGCATACTGATTAGTGGATAAGAAGTAGACACAATTAGAAGAAAAAGAACAGAACTAAATTAAGTCTGTACTGGGTGGGAAAGTTTAACAATGTCATTCCCTAGGTTTGACAGTCATTTTATTTAAAGATTTTTATAAATAACCTAAAAGTGGGAGTACACAGCGAACTATGTAAAATCTTTTAAGCAAAGGAATGCTGAGTCAGTAGGAGTAAAGTGCAGGAAGAACTCATGAAGCTCTGCAGGGTAAGACAAATAGCAATTGAGCTCCAGTGTGGGAAAGTGTGAAACAAAGCATTTAAAGAACAATTCTAGATATAGAATGATAGATAATGCAGTATCATTTATGATCCAGGAAAATGATCTAAGAATCACATTATGATCTTTCATTAAAAAAACAATCCTGGTAGTGGAGGTGTGTGTGTGTGTGTGTGTGTGTGTGTGTGTGTGTGTGTGAATTCAAATGAAATGATATCAATATGTCAAAAAGATAGATATCCTTTATTGTTCATTGCAGCATTATTTACAATAGCCAATAGTTGATTCTAAGATACAGAATCAACTTAAGGGTCCAATAACAGATGAATGAATAAAGACAATGTGATATATATATATATATAATGAAATGATATTCAGCCTCTACAAAGAAGGAAATTCAGTCATTTGTGGCAATATGGATGAACCTGGAGAATGCTATGCTAAGGGAAATAAGGCATAGAAAGAAATATGCCATATAATCTCACTTTTATGTGGAATGTAAAGTAGTTGAACTTATAGAACTAGAAAAGATTGATGTTACCAGGAACTGGGGGAGGGGAGAGAGGATAGGACATATATTAATCACAGAATGCAAAATTTAAATTCAATAGGATGATTAAGTTCAACAGACAGTTCAATTATAGCATAGTGAAGCTTTAGCAATCTACATATATGGCAGTAGTCTCATAAGAGTATATCACCTAGTGAAGTTGTAGAGGTCTTGATTTTCCTAAGTACACTCTGATAGTCACACAAAAGCAAAATTGCCTAATGCAATAAAATATTTCTCAGAGCTGATACTGTGTGATATCCTTTATAAATGTAAGAGAGTACATGTTAAGTGTTCTTACAATCAAAATATAACATTGTAAAACCACACATGTTAATTACCTATGCTTAGTCATTCTACATGTGTATGTGAATACATCATGCTGTACACAATAAATACATACAACATTATCTATCCATTTTAGAAAAATTGTTCTTTTGTGCTATATAAGAATTTGAAAACTAGGTAACTTCATGTCCTATTTATGTTGGCATATGTCTAGGTCAATGGGTAAGTTATAAGAAAATATTTTAGACTTGTATGATGGTTAATTTAAGATGTTCACATAACTGGATTAAGAGATAACTATGTAGATGATGAAGTATCTTTTCTGGTTTGTCTGTGAGGGTTTTTCCAGAGGAGATTGGCATGTGAATCCATGGACTGGTGAGCACCATCCAATTGTTCAGGATCCCTGATCTAGTAAAAAGACAGAAGAGAGACAAATCTATACCCTCTCTTCTGGAACTAGAACATCTTTCTCCTGCTTTAAACATCAGAACTCCTGGTTCTCCATTCTTGGATTCCAATGGTTTCAACAGAGCCCATGGTCTTAGACTGAGAATTATACTCTTTTCTTCCTGGATCTCCAGCTTGCAGTCTCCATAATTGTTTGAATAAATTCTTCTAATAAATTGCCACTCATTCATGTATGTGTGTCTGTCTGTCTGTCCGTCTGTATGTATATATGTATGTATGTATCTATCTATCTTTTCATACATCCTACTGCTTCTATATCTCTGGAGAATTCTTACTGGTTATGTGAGTAATTTATAAAATTAGAAACTTACTTCTCACTATTCTGGAGTCTGAGAAGTCCAAGATCAAGATGCCAGTGTATTCAGTGTCTGTCAAGGGCTCTCTCCACCTCAAAGGTGGAAGCTTCTGTGTTCTCAAATGACAGAAAGAATGAACAATCTTCCTAAGATTTTCTAAATGCTTGACCCCATTCATGAAGAATTCAAGGTCATAATTACCTCCCCAAAGGCCCAATCTCAGTACTAGCACTGAGTACTGAGTGAATTCCAAAATATGAATTTTAAAGGAAATATTCAGACTACAGAGATATGCACCTTGCCCCTCCCACAAATTCATGTGCTTTTCACATATGAATACTCATTCCATCCCCAAAGCCCCCAAATTCTTAACTCATTTCAATAGTAATTCAAAAATCTAAAATCCAGAGTCTTACATAGACATCATCTAAATCAGATATGAGACTTCAAGTACTACTCATTCTGAAGTCAATTGCTTTCCAAATGGATATCTACAAAAATAAATAACTTACGTGATTCCAAAATACAGTGGTGAGAATGGCATAGTATAGATATTCCCATTTCAAAAGGGAGAAATGAAAAGGAAGAAAAAGGTAACTGGTCCCAAGTAAATTGAAAACCCAACAGGACAAACAACATTACCTCTTAAGTCTTGAGAATGATCTCCTTTGTCTCTATGTCCTCTCTTCAAGACACATGGAGATGGGGTTGTGTCCCCAAACTCCAGAGAACCCTATCCCTCTAACTGTGTTGGGTGCAGTACCTGCAGCAGTTCTCATGAGTTGGAATAGGATGCCTGTGGATTCCCTAGGAACCCTCATCTCCTCACATTATCACATTGTAATTAGGTTTCAACATATGAATTTTGAGAAATCCAAATTTTCATACCATAGCATTAGGATTATTTCAAATTGTGAGACATGTATTTTCTTTGACAAATTGCATGTGTATACCCTTCCAAAATGTGCCTTTTATTAAACTTTGGTGGCGTAGATTTATCTCATTCAATTTAACAAAAATCTCTGCATTGGCAAAAGCCAGTTCTCATCATCAAATAATTCATCTAACTTTGACTTCTTTTCCATAGAAAAAGGAAGACTATATATGTTTTAATGAAAATCAACATATGGCATATAATCTTGTGATGATCTTTTCACTATTGAAAATCCTGTCATAGATAGAAATATAAAGATAGATTGAGATAAATGTAAATATAAGTATATATGTGCATAAATACGTAGAAAGGTAAAGGTAGTGATATGTGTGCATTTTGTATACAGAAATAGACATACACACACAAACACGCACCTAAAACCCAAGAAAGTGTTGACAAGAAGTATTAAAAGAGGCAGAGTATAATTTCATCCCACCTGTAAACAAGAAGTATGTAACTAGGCTTCAATAAGACTGCCCCTTTCAATACTTCTTCCTAACACTTTCTTTGCTTTGCTCTTGAGACTATCCTTCAAAAACAAAACATTCTCCAATTGCCTCTCTTTTGGTTCCCTGGAGACGTTTACATTTCTTGCCAGTGGAAAAATAGTAGCTGAGTAAGAGTTACATCTTTCTTCTGTAAAATGGTAGAAGGGCAACCGTGAAAGGGAAAGTGGGAAAGAAAATCTCAGCCTTCAGACATTTCTCACTTGGGTTTGTTTAGAAATAGTACATGTGGATCTTGAAATGAAATCCCTTAATTCTAAGCATGCTTTTGTAACCCCTGAGACATCTTCCTGTACCTCGAGGAAAGCATCTGATTGTTTGGACCACTGCCCTGAAGAAGGCCTCAGGGAGAACAGATCACTTATTCCTTAAAGGTGGAAATGGTAGAGAAGAGATGAACAGAAAGTTACAGGTACAGTATGAGAAAGGTTAGACTCCCTGGGAGGCTAACATATTATATTTTGTGGAAAACAGAAATGGGAAAGATCAAACGGAATCACAAAACTACTCAAAACAGATTGCTAAGTTAAAAGGAAGCTTATTTTCCATCTCAATGTTTTACTGATGTTATATAGAAAATGCCTAGATTTCTAAAAACCAAACACTGTAAAGTATGTTTATTATTAAGTAGAATGGATAGTAAGGTATAATGATATACTTATTACATAATACTTTGGTATGTTTACCTAATGTAATAATTCTTTACTGCTATATGATGTTTAGCCATGTTGCCATAAATTAATTTGGGAAGAAATAGCAGACTTGGAAAAAAAAAAGTTTTCTTGACTTTCAGCTTTAAAAACCTGAAGTTCTAACAAAAACAACAGAAGTGGAAGAACGTTTCAAAGATATTGAGATGCTTGTAATAACAGATATACCTCTTCATTTGCTGAGACATGGGAACCATCAGGGAGAAGAACAAATGAATTAAGTTGACTTTGGAGCAGGCATCTGAGGAACAGCTTTCTATCTTATATTTACACCTCTTTCTGGGCTTCCTACTAAAGGGGAACAAGAGCATATGTAGGTAAGTTTGGGGATCCCAGAGCAAAGGACACCTTAGACAGTTTCATGGGTTTGCAAAAAGAACAAGGTTCTAGATTTCCCTGTATGTGAGTATATTGTGGCAATAAAATGGACATACATGACCATTGTTTTTGTATATGAGAATGCCCTACTGAGTTTCCTACAGAGACAAAATGGTAATATCTAATAGGATAATATCTAATAGGTTCTCTGAAGAGTATATATAGCTTCAGAGAATGTCATATTCAAGATATAAGACAGACAGAGTGAAGTGTGTAGGCCCTTTGTCAGAACCCAGACTGAAAAAAAAAAAAGAGTATCTTCCTAATGCCAAAGCAGTATAGCTCTTGATAAAAATGGAAACCAGGGGAATAAAGAAACTGTTAAAGACATAAAATGGACCAATGGTCACCAAGAACCTAAGACCTTTCAAAGGTTTTGATGTGAGTCAGAAACTTACATGCAAGCTTGAAAATAAAGGGAAAACATATAATCTTTAATATGTTAAGAAACTAAGAATGCTAAGATTTAATTTTACTCCAATTAAAATGGCTATTATCAAGAACAAAAGCAATAATCAATGTTGGTGTGGATGTGGGGGAAAAGGCACACTTTTACATTGCTGGTGGAGTTGCAAATTGGTGCAGCCACTCTGGAAAGAAGTGTGGAGAATCCTCGGAAAACTTGGAATGGACCCACCTTTTGACCCAGTTATCCCACTCCTCGGTTTATACCCAAAGGACTTAAAATCGGCATACTACAGTAACACAGCCACATCAATGATTATAGCAGCTCAGTTCACAACAACTAGATGGTGGAACCAAACTTAGATATCCTTCAATAGACGAATGGATAAAGAAACTGTGGTATATATATGCAATAGAATATTATTCAGCCATAAAGAAGAATACTGTTATGGCATTTTCAAATAAATGGATGGAAATGGAGAATATCATGCTAAGTGAAATAAGCCAATCCCAAAAAACCAAAGACTGAATGTTTTCCCTGATAAGTGGAGAATGATATATAATGGGGGTGGTGATGTGGGGAGTGAGAGAAGAATGGAGGAACTTTAGATTATGTAGAAGGAAATGAGAGGGAGGGGGGTATGAAAAATGGTGAAATGAGACAGACATCATTACCCTATGTACATGTATGATTACGTGAATGGTATGAATCTACATCATGTACAATCATATAAATGAAATGATGTACCCCATTTGTGTACAATGAATCAAAATTCAGTCAATTCAGTCTGTTGAGATGCTACCATGTTCTCAAAAAAAAAAAAAAAAGAAAGAAAGAAAGAAAGAAAGAAAGAAACTAAGATTAATGTAACAGCTATAAGTTTTTGAGCACTTACTCTCCAGGTTTGGTATTCAGTACTTTACATGTATTATATTATCCTCAAAACAACCTCATAAGTGAGAAATTGTTACTGCAACATTCCTATTTTAAAAATATAGTGACTTGCCCAAGGTTACCATGCCAACAGGCAGTTGAATTAAGAATAAACCCCAAATATACTCACAACAATTATTCTTTTCCTGAAAACTATACCTCATATTTATAAAAAGAAGGAGGGACAGGGATATTGGTGAGTGAGAATATGAAAGCTATTTTGAAGGTTTTCTGTTCACTTCTACTTTAGTACATCAGATTATTCCAGTTTTAGAGATTTTTTAGTATTGTCACTACTGACATTTTGGGATGCATAACTTTTTTCTGATGAGCTGCCCTATACATTGTATGGTGTTTAGCAGCATCCTGAGCCCCTACCCATTAGATGCCAGTGGAACCCCCATCGCCACTTGCCACAGCAATGTCTGTACACATTAACAAATGTCTCCTGGGAAGAAAAGGAGCCCTTGGTTGGGAACCAATAGATTGCACTTAAAGTGACTGAAGGCCACTTGAATAAATGGATATTTACCAACCATTCAGATTCAAGTTTTCAGATTTCTGTCAATTTCATAGCTAATGTTGAAGACTTGATTTCAAGTAATTAGAAGAGTTAAAGGCACATCTACAATTCATGGAAAGACACTGCATCTTAAGATATTTTCAAGTTTCTTACTCAACTATTGATCAAATTGCTTTATTACTTAGCTGAAAATTCTTAGGTCAATTATCTGTGTACAGTCTCTCACTTCTTAAAGAATGATCATTGTATCTGCCTTATAAAATAAAATTGTGATGATAAAATTAAGCAATAAACACGAAGCTTTTTTAACAACAAAACCAGAAGACAAAGGCTACATTTACCTACTCTATAAACACAGGGAAAAAGAAATCAAAGATCAATACTATGATCGCAGAGATGTTTGATTCATGACTTCACTCAGTTTTATTCCCTTTATTTGCTCAATGTGAGCATCCAACCCTTGATAGTTTTGATTCTCCATTATGTAGAAATATATATGATTAGGAGACATCAATAATCTTAAGCAAGACAGAGTATTGTAAGAAAATATATTAAAAGCAGTACTAAGATTACTGAAAAGTTACTCCATGGAAACATACTGTATATTTTTATGAACTATTATAAGAAAGAATGCTCAAAGAAGAGCTGAAATTACATTATCGACTTTAAACAATGTGGTAAAATTAAAGCACAGGACATATACCCTGGTCTTCTGGTGATGCCTAGCTAATGATGGCTAGAATCTAAAGAATAGGAAATCATCTATCTTTGAAGATCAATGCTAAGACTGTTAAATAATTACAAGTTCAATTACATTAATTAGATATCTTTATAATTTTGCTTATGACATTACACACTATAATTGATTTCATGATATAAAAAATGAAGTTAAAATTAGTCATAGCTTGATGTTAAGAGAAAGCAAATGTAGGACCAATGGAAGAAAGATTAAGTTATCATATTATTCAGTACTTCCAGAAATGGCATGCACTTTAACAAAAAAAAAATTAGAAAGCTATAAAGGTTTGAAATGGGTATTAATTCACAATATACAATCTTCAGGTGATAAAATGTATTAAAAAGTGGAAAAAAATAAAAATATGTACCTTCGATATACCAATACTTTATTCTTTTCTATTAGTTCTACAATGATAAATAATATTCACTTGTTTTCTGCATGTAACAGAGATATTTTATTTGTGCAGACAAATCTTCCTGTCAATTCCTTCTCTAAATTCTTAAAATATCAAACAAAGTTTAAGGAGATGGGCTCTATGTAATTATAGTCTGTTCTAGATACATCTACAATAAAGAATATTTTTATCAATTGAAAATCTGCACAATATGTGCCAACTTAAATATTAATAGACATAATTAATCTGTAATAATAACAAATATCTGGTTTGTTGGATGAGAAAAAGAATCATGATTATCTGCTTTGACAGTGATCTGACTGGAGAGAACCCAGATATAATAAATTTGCTAAGCATATCTCTTTTAATTAAAATGACCTTTCAATAATACTGGCCTGTTACATTCACTGTTGGCAAAATATGATTTTTATGAATTTTTGATCAAGCAAAATGTTTAATATGGTTAAAACTTCAGAAATATTTCTAAACATGAAAAGTTTAGCTTATTACATATGCCATTCTGAGCAGGCAAGCATAAGAAATTTTAAATATGCTTTGCATTTCACAACAGCTTCATATTATACAGAGACTCAACCATCTAATGAACTCTATTTGTTGACTCACGCAAGAATACAAGGTAATTGCATTAGATCAACCCCACTGACTTTTTTAAGCCATAGTGTGAGAGCTATTACACCCCATATTTAAAATAAAATATATTAAAAATAACCAAGTTGCTTTGAGAAAATTGAGGCATAACCTTTTCATATAAAAGAATGGAAACTCATTGAATTAGAAAGTAGTATAGTAGGAGGACATTTAACTCACTCGATAAATGTAAAACATTAATACTGCCCTTGTAAAAGTTACCAAAGTGATTAAGGAGAACATAAAAGGTATATTACAAAAATTAATTGAATAATGTTTGATAGAAAATATAAGGCACACTATTTAATGAATACATGTTTTAGATTTTTTTCCTCTGGGATTTAATATTATATCCATCCTGTTTTGAATATTTTTCTTCCCTGTGTAAAGAAATAATTAAACACATATTTACCCAGTGTTTGTAATATACAATTTTCTTTAGTTTTAATCCACATGGGAGGGGAGAAGCAATAGGTAGGTATGACTAAATAATAATAAACAATTAGTACTATGCATTTAAGCATAAAGCATAGTTTTTCTATATGTTTTTAGCAAGATTATTATCGTTTTTACAAAAATTTAAAGTCTTATAACTGATGGTAAAATTATTGTATAAATAGCATATTGTGCTGAATTTCTTAAAATGAAGATAGCTAAGTCACAGAAAGGTATTGAAGAGCTTGTAAAACATCATTTATAAAGTATGAATAAAATATATACTGACTACCTTGCCAAACTATGAAATGTACTAAAGTTATGGTTTTAACCAAAGTAGCAAATCAGATTGCAGAATTAAATAAAATAAAAACATTAATCTTGACATAGGTTATATAATACAGAAATCAACAGAATAATAACATGGTTTTTAAACTCAGATTTTATATTTGAAAAAACATTTTGTTGGGAGAGTGGAAGTAAAGTATATGTCAAACAGGTTGAAATGAAAACATTACTTTTTGCTTTTGATAATGAAAATTAGAAAATACAAAGCACAAAAGACAAGCAGAGGTATTATCAAATATACACCCATTTGTGAAACTTAGACTACTTTACCAAATGAAGTCTCATTTTCAGTATAAATACAACCTCAAAACTTAATCACAAGTGTAAACCATATAAGTGCTGTTTTGCGGATTAGCTGCAATAGAACCAGAACGTAACAACAAAGGCAAACCACACTACCTTGCCCTTTCCAAGGTAAAGAACTCTCCTGCAAGTGACTAAAGACAGAATAACTCAAAAATGCCCTTCTGGGCTCTTTAGAAAGGAAGAAACCAAGACAGAGCAGTGTTAGGTTCACGGTGTTTGGATTCATGAAAGTGATGTAAAACTGAAGAAGTTATTCTTTTTAAGCCTAAGATTCTATAACCCTCTGCAAAAAAAGGAAATGAAACTCAGATCAAATTAAGAATGTTGTAAAAAATAGATAATTTTCCACTTAAAGTTCCTAGTAAGCCTATATCAAATAATTTTTTTAAGGCTTAAATAACATACTCTTCTTCTTTCCTCTATTTTTGCTTTCCTTCATTTTTCTTCTCCTCCTTCTATCATAAGTTCTAGTCATGGAATAAAGCCAAATATGACCAAAGAAAATCATATATATCTATTTATATATATACATATATTTTATATACATATTATATGTATGTGTGTGCACAGTCATGGGTTTAAAATATTTTTCTGTTTTCTAACAAATTATTCTAAAACATGGTATTTTAAGGACTCTTGTTTTCCCAGTATTAATGTCTAAATTTAGCACAGTAGCAATCAGAAACCAAACAGGTTTATATTTAGACATTAATAATGTTAATATGTTAAGAAACATATGAACTTGCTTGAATCAACCAATAATAATTATAGCTGATACTACTTACCTTGCCAAATCTAAAAGCCATTGCTGTTTTATTTTACCAGTGTTATTTAATCCTCAGAACAAAACTATTTAGAAGGCAATATTTTTGTCATTATATAAGTGAATCAATTGAGAAAGGAAAAATTTGAGTATTATTTTAAATGTTACAACTAGTATGAAATGAACCAAGCTGGTAGGCCCCATAGATAGTGCCCTTAAAGATTATACTGCATATATAAATACAAAAAATTACATCTGCCCTATGAAATAATAAAATGCATTCAACATATAATAATTGAAATAACAATAAAATCTATTTTTAATGGATGAAACTGAATATTCTTCAAACAGGCTGAAGAATGTAACAAAAATCATGTGCTAAAGAGAATACTTTATGGGATTGTAGTCTACAGGGGAAAAAAACTAGAAATACATTTCTCTTAAAGTGTTTAATAACAAATTAAATGTTTGCTGTGAAAATCATTTTATTTTAGATATTGATCTCTCAGAATGTTAATGACAAATAAACGAAAACTCAGCAGCTTCTTTGAAGCTTGCAAATCAGTACCAATTCAGTGGTTATGAATTAATTAACTGATGCTGAAGTGATTCTCACAAAGGAAGTGCAAATATAATTTATTTTTAATGACTGTGGTGTCTTATATAAAATAATATTCTTCAAAACACCAAATTGCTCACAAAGAAATTTTCTTTAAGTAAATATACACTGGAAAAATTCAGATGCCCTAGGAAAATTTAGATACATTTTACTTCTTCAGCCATACAGATTTGATTTTGCAGGAATGCATGTAATAGTTTAATAGAACAATTTTGATTGACCATTTCATATTTAAATTGAGGTCCTCTCCCAAGTTTAAGGAGGAAGTCTCATTACTGTGAAAGTTGTCCATATTAGAGTTTTATTTACTCTTATAGAAATCATTCCAACAATGAACTAAATCTGCTGAAATGGCCTGCCTAAGAGCAGATTTGTTAATAAATTTGTATAACATTTCATATATTTGTGGAAAGTCTAATGTCTAAATGCTCCTATATTGTTGTTTCACAATCTCACAAAAGCCTTAGCATTTTTTAAAAAATTACATATTTTTAAAAATTACATATTTTAAAAAACTACATATTCATTAATAGTTCACTAGGGGAGTGACTATTTTTTATTATTATTTGTTTACTTTTTAAAATATTTTTAATGCTATCTGCCTAATGCGTAGGACAATAATTGCTTCCATGTGGGTGCTCAAAAAGTACTTGCCTAACAAGTAAATGAATGATGTAAAATTGCTAATATTTATTGGATAGCTACTATTTTTAAAGTATCACATTAAACATTTTAAGTATATTACCTTATTTAAAACTTACAATCACCAAATTAGTTCATATTTTTGCTGTCCACATTTACAGAAAAGGGATTATGAATTAATTTTTTACTAGTTATTTTATGAACTTTTTCTCTGTCTGAGCCTTTGTTTCTTCATCTGTACAATGGAGATATTAAGTTTATCTGGCCTGAGTTGTGAGAAATAATGATGAAAACCCAAGTAGTTTAAATATTTATCACCATGTAGACATATAGTTGATATATAAAAAAACTAAACAAGTGAAATTTCAATGAACCTTCACAGCACATTTTTTTTCCATCTTATAATCATGGTCAACCCAAATGGAAGCAGGGTAGTCTTCCTTATTCAAATACTTGTCTAACTGTTATTTCTGGTCGTGTAGCTGCACAATTGTGATTTCACATTAATCTAGTCAAGAAACAATTTAAAGAATATTTCACGTAGGTTATAAGCACTGGTTACTGGCTAGAAGTCTTCTAATTTTCTGTTAAGTAAAGTGATGAAATGTGCAGATTAGAAATCATCAATTTGTAGAGGTAAAGAAGACAGTGCAAAAACACAAGCAAACAAAAAAACAGAGACAGAAATTCCTGACCAGCAACCTTCTCAACATCTTAAAGAACAGTATTGTGTGGGAAGACATGGTCACAGAGGACTCTAGCTTACAATCTGATAAAGAGAAGGGCTTTTAATGTAAAGAGCCTTCAGAAATGTCTTGACCAATTTATTTCAGTTGTGTTTTCCTTTTATCAATGTCCATTTCATTAAAAATGAGTATGAAATATTATACAAGACTCAAACAAGAGAGCACCATGCTGTATTTCTACTGGCAGTCATGTATCTTTCTAAGGAGTATATAAAACAATGGTGAGTCTCACAATTGATAGCATTTCAGATTTCCTAAAATGTAATAGTGTTTTCAGGACATTTGAATTAATGTAAGAAGAAATTTTATGTACTACAACTCAAAACTTCTCTTTCTTCTAGAAATAAGAATTTTATCACTGATAACACCGACCAAGTAGTATAGTGGTTCCATTATCACCTCCAGTATGACTTCCCTCAAAGCTGCATGAGCACCAAGCTCTTCTCTTAACAATGTCAGCTGAAGACATCAGCAAGTCTGAGGATGTGTCCCATTTTTTGACTTCATGTAAAATATATATTGTTGGTAAAGCAAATATTTGGAGTAGCCATCTATATTCTAGACCTTATGAGAAACTGAGAATTCCATAGGAGCAATCAAAGATGCTTTTCTTACTCAGCATCTTGTGCTCAAATTTATGTGGAGAAAGCACCCTGTATTATGACATCTATATTAACTGAAAGATATTCCTGAAGAAATGACTCTTGGGTGGAGTTCTGATTGAGAAAAAAGATTTTAACACTGTGGAGTGAGATCTTCTTAAGCATTTATGTGTCACTCATATCCATTATGACTAAATGACCCAATTCATGTTTAGAACCTTTGTATGCACCTGGAACAAAGTAAAGACTCATTCAGTAAGTGATATTTGTATTAGTTGTATTATTAAAAGCAGAAATACAACATACTCAAAGCTCTGTGCCATCAGAGATTTTGGTTAACAAGAAATGCAGTGTTGCTCAAGTAGAAAGAAAAAGAAGAAAATGTTGTAAGATGAGCCTGAAAGTACAGGTAGAAGCCAATCTAGCCAGGTGTATTCTGCGCTTTTTATTATTATTATTATTATTCAAAGAAAGGTTTTGAAAGGGGAGAATAAAGATAAACTGACCAAATTTGTGCGTTTGAAATATGCTTCCTGCTTCAGTGAGCCACAGGGACTGGAAAGGAGTCACACCAGATTCAGATTTATCAATTAGTGGTTTTGGTTTTGGCTATTCAGAGAAAAGGATGATGCCATAGAGGATAAAACACCCATAGAGTAGTCAATAAACATTTTATTATTTTAGCAGACTTTGAAAATTGTGCACCTTTTCCTTAAAATGGATATTATTATAAATGAAATTCTAGTCCCAGAATGTCTGACACTCAATAAATGCTAACAAGTTGTTCTATTATATTTACTAGTATTCTCAGCTAAATGAAACATGGGAATGATAAAACATACATCTGTGGTTTATTCTGAGTTCAGTGGAAGAAAACCATGCAATATAAAAAATACACCTTTTTCACAGCCACAGGAGGATCTCTTAATATTTTATATAAAGAATAACAACTTTCCTAATATAGACATTTGGTATGAAATCATAGATTGATTCTTTTCTAAATTAAATGTTTTCACCTAATTGTTCCATAGGTATAGCAGTATCAGATAACCCCACATCCATGACAACAAAACTCTTGGGTTGAATTCTAGGAAAAAAGTAAAAAAAGAGTAATAAGTAGGTGGAAAGAGGGAAGCTTGACAAAAGATACAGGGACAAGAGCCAACTGATCACAACTTAATCATACCATAAAATCTTCATTTTAAGGACTTAAATTCAGTTAGGAAATGACTGGGAAGGCCACTTGAACAGGTAAATAAGAGTTAACTAGATACTTCTATAAGAAGGTTAGCATAGCAAAATTCAGGGACTTTTAAGAAGATGATAGGTAGGAATTATAATTATTTCTTAACTATACACAATTACTCCAAGATTTATATAACAGCTCGTTGCTCACAGATAGATATTTAATACATTGTCCATCTGCAAAGGATGTGGATGCACACCAACCAGCTCATATACTCATAAAGTTTCTAAGAGACCATTTCCTCAAGAATTCTTATTTCTGCAGTTTAACCTCTCATGGTAGTGATATAATCACTTACCATTAAGACTTGTGGATGCATTTTTGTGTTATTTTTGTGAAGGAATTATGTGGAAGGACATACTCCAGGCTGACAAAATTGTTTATTTCTGGGGTGAGAACATCAATGAGGAGATATGTTCAATGGAGTTCCCTTTACATAAATCTCTTTGTCCTTATTATTTTGCTTCATAAAATAGGCATATATTGCTATTTAAATATACTTTAAAGTTGGGAAACATCAAGTTAATAAAGTAAATTAAAAATGTAAGGGTATTTTAATATCAGTAGGTACCAAATCTGAGCATTTCTAGACTCAAATTAACAGTGTATTGAACAATTTCCTTCATAAATTACTTCGAGCTTCAGCTTTCTATCTGTGAAAAATACCAGAAAACAAGTCAGTCTTAAACATCTTCATGCCATTTACCCCTACAATTCTATTGGAAGTGAGATCTAAGTACATAACTATGCAGTACATAGACAGTTGCACTACCTCTATCCACTTAGACACAAAGGCATTGCATGTGTGCATACACCCCCCCACACACACACACACACATACACAGACCGATGATCAACAGAAAGGGATAATACCTAATTGATTTATGCTTAAAAATTGTCCAGATATCCTAAGCCCTGGTTTTTTCCTGTTTGGGTCTTGAACATTTATATAAGGCAACTCCGAGTGTGATTGTAAACAGGGATGGTAATACCTTAGTACCCAGGTTCCAGTGAGGTCACAGTTGCTTGATATGCATGACCTGAACAAGCTAGTTAATCTCTTTGTGCCTCAGTTTTCTTATTTTTAAAATAAGAGCAATATATACACACATCCCAGAGGGATATTGTGAGAATTATGTGAATTAACAAATGTAACATACTTGGAAGAAAGCTTGATATCTAGGAGATAACAGTTTTTGTTTTCTTGGTCTCTGGGGAAGCTTCCTTCTCAATTCTTAAAACTGGTGTGCCTTTCTTGCACCACTGGCACATCAAATGTCCACCATATTTTGTTATTCCTTTTTTTTTCTCCTTTCCTGTCTTTTATTTTTTCATTCATTTAACCATACTTTCCTCTGAATCTTCAAATGATTTCTAAATCTTTATGTGATAAAGGGATGAAGGTGAGCAATTACAGTTTATTCCTTTTCTAAGCATCAAAGAAACACATTTAGATATATCCTGAATATGCTCAGGATCTCAACAACTAGTTCCACACTCCCAAACAAAATACAGTTTGGCACAGTTGCAATAAAGTTGAGATCCTTAAGTTCCAGATTTACAAAAAAATAGTTTCTTAAGTAAATCTTCATTCCCCATTTTTTAGTTCTTTGGTGGTAAGCTGAGTAACTTGGGTATTTAACTTCTCAGTTTCCTTATGTACAAAGCAGTAATAAAAACACCTATCTCATACTGTTGTAAGATCTAAACAAAATAAAACTTGTAAAAATATTCAAAACTGCGTAGCACATGTTAAGCAGTGAAGGTTATTTATTGGTGTTATTAATATTTTTATTAATTTTATTTTGCTATATAAGATGTAATCAATAAGGTGAAAACATAATGCATGTTCTGCATTTCTTTGAGATGGGCTGGAGGCTGATACATAATAAAAGCATTTCAAAACAGCATCATCATCTCAAAACAGCATCATCATCTCAAAACAGCATCATCATCACATAATCTTCATAGGGAGCACAGGCCAATGTTTTATTAAATGTTCCACTCAACATGAATTATAGTTTAATTGAATAAATAAAATGATGTATTTCCTTTATGTTATGCTTTTTCCACCTTGACACTACTGACGTTTTGGATCATATAATCATTTCTTGTGGGGAGCTGTCCTGTGACCTATAACCTATTTAGCAGCATCTCCAGTCTCTTACCACTAGATACCAATTGCCCAACCTTCTACCCACTTGTAACATGTCTCCATAAGTTGCCAAAAATCTCTGGGCAGTAAAAATTACCTCTGGTTGAGAACAATTGCTTTATATTGATCTGAAGTGATGTATCTTCAACCCAATATAATTATATTGAATACTAAAAAATAGGTTATTCTTATGATTAACAGTACCATCAATGATCTGCAATAATTAGCCCTTTGTGGAGTACAATTTTGTCTAGTTCCAATGTAAACCCACACTTTTATTTCTCTATTAAGATTTCACATCAACCATACTGATTTTATTTTTCCATTTTATTGATGTAAACCAGAATCAGTTGTTGGAATTTATCCATGACAAAATAACACTTTAAATATGAATCCTATAAAAGTATAGCCACCTGCCTATGTATACTACTCAAGTAAATATCTTTTTTTTTTCTCCCTAAAGAATATCCTGGGAATCTCTTTAACCCATGTTTGGTGAAATTACCACTTCTATCTAAGAGGATATAAAAGTAATATAAATAGCAATTCATATTTTCAAGATTACAAAAGTGTCTATAGTTATGGAAACACATTTGAGAATGAACTTGAAACTTCTTTGACTAAATAAGTGTTTTCCATTAGACAGTTTCCAAACTGCCAAACTTTGATTAGTAAGTACAAAGTAAAAGTGAAGGGAGTACATAATCTAATGGTGCAAAAGAACTTTTCAGAAAAATGCTACAAGAAACAGAGATGATAAGAAATGGGTATTTATTGCAAGTATAATATGCATGAATGCATAAGTGTATATGTGGATATTTATGGGAGAAGAATCTATCATCAGATTCTCAATACCTGAATAACTCCAAATATCGTAAGTTATAACATTTGCTTTGGAAATGCAAATTTGTTCCAAGGTAATTAATTAAAAGACAAACATATCTACAAGGGCATTTATTTCACATATATAAGTATATTTGCTTATGTGCAATTGTGTCCTCAAAAACACTAAATAGATACGGAAAACTGTACTTGGCTGAATGCAGCCAGGTAAAAAACACTTAAACTTCAAATAAATGTCTATCAGCTAATCTGAGCCACATCCATCCACATTTTGTGTGCAATTTCAATAACCTTCCTTCTGACACTTTATAATAACTCACAGACTTTAATTATTCTTTCATTTCCACAAGTAAGGCTATGTGTCATTATTA
Organism: Sciurus carolinensis; assembly: GCF_902686445.1. Classification (NCBI taxonomy): domain Eukaryota; kingdom Metazoa; phylum Chordata; class Mammalia; order Rodentia; family Sciuridae; genus Sciurus; species Sciurus carolinensis. The sequence goes on from NC_062225.1 coordinate 29,555,982, forward strand.
TTGTAATCTGTCTGCCTTTCTTTCCTTTTTCCTGTACTGGAGATTGAAATCAGGTTCATTCTATCACTGACCACTGAACTGCCTTCCCAGTCTTTTATTATAATTCATTTATTTATTTATGTTATTTTCAGAAAGGGGCTCACAACCTTGCTGAGGCTGGCCTTGAACTGGCAATCTTCCTGCTCCAGCTTTCTGGGTTACTGAGATTACAGTCGTTGCCACTGTGCCTAGTTCTGTATTTCTTAACCATGTAATACGCATTAAAGGTGTGCTATAATTTTATTAGGTTCGTACATTTGTTTTTTACTTGTCATTGATAAAGTTTTAGAGTGTTATGCCTTTAACTTCATTTTCTCACCAGCCCTATGGATTTTATTGCACAATTTTGCATAGCTCAATGTTTTTTTAGGAACACATATGTCATGTTACAGAAGACCCAAATGTAGTTTAATGAGTTGGCAAACATTCTTAGAATTGCTGGATTTAGTTCACTGTTACCACATAACGGTTTTAGTAATGAATGTCGAATGTGGAATTTTAGCATTGTATTAGCACAACTTATTTTTTATACATTTCCCTTTTTACATAAGAAGCAGAAAAGTCATTGTTTATTTAAAGAAAAAATTGGATGCATGAACCATAGGGGAAAAGAAGAGAAAGATACAAAAGAAAACAAACTATGAAAATATCCCTTTTTATTAATCATTCTATAATTAATTTCTTACTCACTCTAAAGGGGTTAAAAAGTAAGACATGTGCCATACTACACAGAAGGTGGCATTAGCTCTTTTTGTCAGTGTCAGTATAATTTTGCATATGAATCAGCTGTCCTGACAAGGATAGCTCAGCAAGTTCTGACCTCCTGTCCAGGGCTGTAGTGTAACTATGGACACCAGGAGATAGCTGGCAGGTTCTGAGCCTACCTGGCTTCTGTTAGAGGTCAGCACTTCACAAAAGTGATGAAATCATTGCTCATAATATACATAATACTTCTCCCAGGCTCAACTTTAAGCTATTCTTTTGTCTACAACCACAATAACTAAACTTCTAGGGAAAAATAATTTAGAGTTTTGCATCTGTTATCATTCTAATTGTACTATCAAAAATATCAAATTTCTTTTTCAAGAATTCTTGGTCTTCTCTGTAGACTGAACTTTGAAATTAACATTTTCTGCACTGTTCTAATGGGGAAAGCACTGAGGAGGTCATAAAAATGATTCTTGTTCTCACTGTCTTCCTTTTTTTAGGTTCATTTTTTTCCATAAAAAGTGGAAGTAACATTCTTTTGAATACACACACACACACACACACACACACACACACACACATATCAATATAACAAAGTAAATGTGACCAGCTGGATATGTTTTTGCTAACTGCACTGCCTTTGTACTTTATATTAACAATGGAAAATTGTGGGTCTTGGAGTAAATGACATCACAGCTGTGGAGTGTGAAAAGCTTCCACTCTCTTCCAGTACTGGTTCCACTCCCTCTTCTTTCTTCCTTTGTCTCACATAGGGTAGAAGAAAGGCAGTATTTGCTAATTTGATTATTTAAAGCCAAGAGTAATGATAGTAATCGCTTAGTACATGTTAGGGATGTCCAAGCATCTCACATGTATTCATTCACTATGTCCTTACTTTAGTAATACCCATGCTTCACAGGTGGGAGAATAGAAGCACAGAGTAGTTAAGTGATTTGCCAAAGAAACCATGCTTCCCATCATTTGCTAGGCTGTTATCCTGAGTCTCATGAATGTGAAGTTATGCTGAGTTTATTGTGATCACAGTTGGGAACTTCAACTTCTATGGGACACTATATTGGAGAGAGGAAAAGAAAATTCTAGTTGATGTTTTATATTTCTTTGGGCTTGTTGAATGTTGTAGGATCCCATATTGCTCAACTGTAAGATGTTTCTTCATTATTTGAATCGTGTTCTTATGGAGGACTCATCATATCATCTTTGGAGAGTCTGACTGCACAATAACAAGTGTGAATTATTTGAGATGGGAAATAAATTCAGGGTGAATTTTTGAGGTGGAGAATTTAGGGATTATAGACTTGGCTTCCTCAGGGGCTTGCACTGACTATAAAGAAATTCTGTTAAGCACTTGAGTAATAATAGTACCCCAAACAACACTACCTGACTCCCATTCAGTTTCTAGTCTCCTCTGTGGCAAAGTCCCAGAGCAGAGCCTCATTTCTCCTACCTGTCCTTGCCTTGACCATTACTTTCAAAGGGTCAAGAGAAAAAAAAAAACTGGAGGAGGAAGAGGAAGCCAGGGTAAAGGATTAGGGGAAGTTGTTTGTGCTTGTCTACTCCATCCTAGTTTCCTTCTACCCCTGTCTACATTCTTCTTCAAGGGAGGGGAAGTTGCTCATCAGTTAGTTGACACTGACTGAGCCATGATTACTCCTGGTTGCCTTAAAATACAAGAAGCCATGCCTGTCCTATATCTCCTCATTCTCTCACCTCATGCTCCTTGCTTCCAACATGGGATCTTCTAAATCTCTTTCTGTTTACCAACCCAGATCTGCATGACTGGGAAGATATTGATGACGACTTTACTCAGTCTTCCCAACAACAAGGACTCACACCTTCAAGAAGTGGACACACACCTGTCTTTCCCATTTCATGTGACCAAAAGCATAGCTTGAGATAAGGCCATCTTTGAGTTCCCACAGGCACAACTGAGCACAGGTATCCTAAAATCTAGAAATGGAGGATCGAGGATACTTACATAAACCTCAATTCCAAACAGTCTGCTCTGACTCTGACTTTTCTAGCACTTTCATCTTAACTGAGAACTGAGGTTTCCCAAGAACTTTTCTGACTCTCCTTTTATTCTTGCTGTATATATGACTTCTTTAAGAAACCCTGAGGAAATGAGACATGAGGACATATTGTAAATTTCTATGTGCTTGGATATAATGCACTTTAGTAGAATTAAAATCACATCCTTAATAATTAGCAAACTTCAGTACTTGTTATACCAAACTTTCCTTTTTTCATCAATATGAAACACCTTGGGTTTTAGTCATGAACTTAAACAATGACATTATAAAAATATTTATTTTACTTTTAGGAGGATGGGGATTATGGATGAATGTGTAGGAGGTAGCTGATATGTATCAATGGACACAAATAGCTCCATTTCATTTTTAATTTTCTTAAGGATTCTGAGTAAATAAATTTGATAGGGTGGCACAGGTCACATGCCTGTGTATATTAAGCAATAATTCAAAACTAATTTCACCAGATCCCAAAGTTGATCAAATATGTAATACTTTCATAGAACTTAATGACTTAAAATCAGTTCAAAGAATTTTAGTTAAGGAAAACTTCTAACTGGTTAGATTCACTTTTTAGTGCTGGGCATGAGATTTGTTCTTTACAAAGCTTTTCATGTTTCCTTTGCAATTTCAGTCTTCCTGTCTAGGAGGAATGCCCCTCTATAGAGTTCTGAAGCTGTTGGTCGTTAAGTTCAATGCTAAAGATTGCTAAACATATTTTATAAAAAAAATAGATGTACAATCTAATGTAGATTATACAACTGGAATGTAGACTTAAACACAGAATTAAGTTTAGTCTAAATGGACTGAAACAGAAACACTCAACAAATATTTATTTAGGTATGTGGTTCTTCCATTTCAATGAGTAAAGAAGTTATTCAGAGACCCACTTCCAGAGATTTTTGCTAAGCATGTTTGACACTGGGACCAAATGCTCAGTGATTTCCATGAATTTGGCTCACTGATTCCTTTGCAGGTGAAAAGTAACTTAGGATGCATTTTCTCTAGGTTTACTAAAGATTAGGGAGATAGCTAGAAAATCATCTTTGCAATTAAGGATTTCACAAATGGAAAAAAGATGTTAAGGTAGTTAAAATAAGGAATAAATTAGACAATAATCCATATGATTGAGGAAAAATGCACACAATGCTTGAAAGACCAAAAAGGAAGGGGGCATAACACCACAGTGGAGGTTAGGGAAAGCTTCATAGACACAGGGATAAGTAAAGTAGTGAAAATTCCCTAAGGCTTAATTAGGAGAAGACAGAGGTAAGAGTGATGAGATATTCAGACTGAGAAAGAGAGATAGAGAGAGAGAGAATGTGTGCAGAGATTGAGAGAAAGAGAGAGAGAGAGAGAGAGAGAGAGAGAGAGAGAGAGAGTGGGAGCTGCAAATAATTTGCTAAGCTCAAGATGGAATCACATGTGGGAGAATGAGGTGGTAGAAGAGGCTCTGGAATTAGGCTTGTCCATAATGAATGTAACTGTCCTCTATGAGATGGCAATCTAAGGTTTGTTTTAGATTCAATGTACTACAATTAAAAACCTGTACTGTAGGGGAATACTTACACATTTGATGGGAATGAGGAGAGACTGTAAGCAGGAAAATAGAGATCTCTGGATATAGTACAGCCAATCAACAAAGATATCAACATCAAAAGCAGTGGCAATGCTCTGGGGGTAGGGAAGATAAATAGCATTGAAAGGCAATCTGAAGTTATAGATGATAATATTTGTTGATTGGTCATGAGGGCTATGTGGGACTTCAGACTTGGGGAGGAATACATTCATCCAGGATGAAATGCAGCACATTGGGTTCAATGTACCAGCTGAATGCAACACTCAAATGTAACACTGGATATCCTAATATTTATGTGAAGTTCTCCAGTTTTTAAGGGTTGATAACTAATTCAAAGATTTTTAAATAGCATAACTAACCAAACAGAACATCTTCGTAAACCATATGTGGCCCATATTTTGCAGTATGCACCTCTGAGTTGAAGGAAAAACAGAAAAATGAGAGATCATGCTGAACACACAGGATAGCATCATCTAAATGAATCGACAGGATAGTGGAGGGTGGTACACAAAACAATTACTTGTGTATTTAAAAGTGTGTGTATGTGTGTGTGTCTGCATGTGTGTATACATACCATCACTGTCTTAGTCAGCTTTGCATCACTGTGATTGGAAGATTTGACAAGAGCAACACAGGGGAGGAAAAGTTTATTTTGGCTCACAGTTTCAGAGGTTCAGTCTATAGTTAGTTGACTCCATAGCTCTGGGCTCAAGGTGAGACAGAATGTCATGGTGGCAAGGCTTGGCATAAGGAAGCAGATCAGAACATGGCAACCAGGAAGTATAGGGATCTCCATTCAACAAGGATAAAATATAAACTATCAAGGAACACCCCTAGTGACCTACTTCCTTCAGCCACATCCTACCAGCCTATAGTTACTGCCCAGTTAATCCATGTTGGTGGACTAATCCAATTAAGTTTGATCTCTCATAATCTAATCATTTCACCTCTGAAAATTTGTGCATTGTCTCACATATGAGCCTTTGGGGGATGCCTTATGTCTAATCCATAATAATAACTATAGTGTTTTTAAAATTCTGATTAACTTGACAAGGTAAAGGTAGGGTTCATTATCCTGGGTCTAAATTTCTTTGGTTGAACTGTTTTGCTTTATATTAATTCTTTTAATTCTTTATATAATGATCATCCACATGCACAATATTAAACTCATTGTAATTATCATTCTGAGTCTTTTCTGAACATAAAAGTCAGGTGAATCATGTCTAAGCAGAACCATATGATGAATAAGAAGAATAGTGACAGGGTTGGTAGTAACTGGCATGCTAATAAAACATTCTTAGAGCCAAATTTAAATCATTTGGACCTAAATTGTCAAAAAAAATTATAAAGTACTTTGTTTTCAGAAAAAAAAACTCATTAAAATGATGGATATTCCTTCTTGTATCAAAAAGGGCTCATAAATAACTACCTGATTATAAATGTAACAATTATGACTTTAATTAATAAAATAGTGCTGATACATGAACAAATGTGTATACTACCTGAATTAACCTATTCTTCTTAGAAACTAAAAGACAGTAAAATATTAATAAAATATTATATGAGAGATAGGAAAAGGAAGGTCAGAAATAAGTACTGTTGCTTGTGACTAATTGATCGCTGTATGGCACAAAGAGAAGAAATGAATATCTTGGCAGACAGGGAGTGAGGGACAACAATAAAGGATATTGTGTTGCCTTTCATGTCAGGAAAAGGTGGCAGTGGGTTGGAGGTAGAAAGGGTAGAATTTTTAAAGTTACATGTTCATTCCCAAATACTCTGCATAGAATCAGTAAGAATAGTATTCATGGTTCTCCAAAGCTATTACCTAGTATCAAAGATTTTAAGATTTTGAATTTTGGTACAAAGAATTAGATGCCAGTTGCCTTTCTTTGTAATTTTTTCCTCAAATGTGACTATATTATGTAGATAATAGTGTATAACACCTGTATTTACTCCATAAATGGAATAGAATTTATCCAGATTTAAAATATAAGAATTGCTAGTACCTTTGAGACCCCCTCTGTACTAGTTTCTGAGACTATCTTATTTCTACCTCCTGCTACAATTCTGCACATATTTTTTTTAATTTATTTATTTTTTATTATTGTAAACAAATGGGATACATGTTGTCTCTCTGTACATGGAGCAAAGGCACACCATCCGCGCAATCATATATTTACATAGGGTAATGTTTGATTCATTCCGTTATTTTTTCCCTTCCCCCTCACCCCTCCCACCCCTCTTTTCCCTATATACAGTCCTTCCTTCCTCCATTCTTGCCCCCTTCCCTAATCCTAACCCTAACCCTAATACTAACCCCTCCCACCCCCATTATGTGTCATCATCTGCTTATCAGAGATCATTCAACCTTTGTTTTTTTGAGATTGGCTTATCTCACTTAGCATGATATTCTCCAATTGCATCCATTTGCCTGTAAATGCCATAATTTTATCATTCTTTATGGTGGAGTAATATTCCATTGTATATATATATATACCACAGTTTCTTTATCCATTCATCAATTGAAGGGCATCTAGGTTGGATCCACAATCTGGCTATTGTGAATTGAGCAGCTATGAACATTGATGTGGCTGTATCCCATAGCACAAGAAATAAAAGCAAGAATCAATAACTGGGATATATTCAAACTGAAAAGCTTTCTCTCAGCAAAGGAAACTATCAGCAATGCGAAGAAAGAGTGGGAGAAAATCTTTGCCAATCATACTTCAGATAGAGCACTAATCTCCAGAATCTATAAAGAACTCAAAAAACTCTACATAATTTTTAAATAAATCTTTTCCTTAATAATTTCCCATTATTGATATATAAAAAATAAGATCCTACTAGGTTTTTCTTGATTTCGAATTTTATATAAATTGAATCCTGCTGAGTGTTTAGATTTTTGTGAGTTGCTCCTTTCACCTAATTTTATATCCTTGAAGTTCTTTCATGTTGTTGTATGCAGCTGCAATATAAATAAAATATCATATAAAATGCAGTACAAATAAAATGTTTTCCTGCTCTACAGTATTCTATTCTATAAAGCAAAAATCAATTTTCTATTCTTCCACTAATAGATGTCTTTAAGATTTCCAGTTTGGGCTATTATGAATGGTATTTCTATACTTGTGTGAGTGCATGAGCAAGAATTTCTTTGAAATACAATTTTAAAAGTAGAAAACCAGATTGTACAGTGATCCACAGTATAGCATGCTATATTTTTAAAAGGTGAATGATCTTTGCCAAGAATCAAAACAGGACATTATTTCTTAGTGTGTCTAATGAAGTTGAGAATATATATTTTAATTTCCAGCAAACTATTCAAATTTAACAATATCAATAGTCAATGATCCTCACATACTTATTAAAAGTGGCATGGTTAAGCCATTTTAATGTATTTGCAACAGATATTGGCATATTTGAAATGTAGTGATCTTGAACATAGGTAAGTTAGAATGATTTTAACAATTTCTTCTTTATTTATGTGACCACTAATATAAATAAGAGCAGTGAACTGAGTTGAGAAACAAATTATTCTGTAAGTTTGTATGGTCATTTCCTGTCGGAAATTTTGCATTAATAAAAGGTTTAGAATCTTATGAATTCTGATGATTTCAGTGACTCAGAATACAGGCTAAAGGCTTAAAGTAATTTTTAATGTTTTAATTTACATTTAAAAATGAAAAAAAGAAACCTAACCGTCAAATTTAGACCAATGTTCTTTCCCTGTCTCTGTAAAAATGATGAGATCAAGATTTAGGAGAGTTAAGAAACATGTCTATGGCAGAGCTTGTAAATATAAAGGAGAGAAAAAAGTCTACAAATTGGTAAATTTATAAAAGTTTTGCAACACAGGTTCACTGCAATAGAAGTTAGAATACTTAGACGAGTTCAAAGGTTGGCTTTTCCGCTTATTAATTTTAATATTTGCCAACCAATTATGTTATTTAAAAATAATTATAATATTGGTGTTGTGGCAAGTCTTAATTAGATAACTCATTAACAGTTGAAGTTTGATGTTTTTGTTTCTTTGCCATCTCAGAATTGTGAAACATCTTCTACTTAGTAAATCTTCCACCCCATGAGGCAAAGCATTCCTGAAATTGTAGAAGCTGGGTTGTCAGCCTCATTTCTCAGACTCCCTCATTACTAGGGCATATTTAGTTGACTAGACTCTGCCAGTTGATGCATCCTCCCCAACCTGGAAAGAAAAGCCAAGGATATAAAGCAGCAGGGACTGTAGAGAATCTATGGTGGAAAGCAGCAGCCACTGTGACAATGACATCTACTTCCCAGAAGTGGCAGTTCTAGGGTCCAGTGAGCTATGCTGGTGGGGTTGATGTTGCCAGCTTCAGCCTCTGGTGCCACACGCAACCAGTGTTGCTTCACTGCATCATTTCTTTTGACATGAATTTGGACACCGCTACTGGCGACGTCACTTCAAATCCTCTCTCTCCATCTCCACTGTTAATGAATTCTAATCCTACTGAAAACTTTCAGAGTCAGTTTCTCTTTCTTTGGGAATAACCTTGACTCCCACCACATGTTAAATACTTAAGCAGTACCAAGTATATAGTAACAGTGAATATTAACTCCAAGAAATCAGGAATTGTGTAGGACTTGTTGAGTGTTACATTCCTAGCACCTAGGTCAGACTAGCATAGAGTGGGCACTAAATGAATGCTCAACAGATGAAGGCTTGCCATTATTATTTCAAACATATTTGTCAGATAAAATTTAGTCATAAATATTGTTTCTTGGTATAAAAATCATTATTAAACATGTTTGATATAATATTTTGATGACATCTAACACTACTTGGTGGTTTCATAATTAATTTAGAAAGAAGTTAATCAATAGTTTGGGAGTTATAATAAACCACACACACACACATACCTCCTTTAGGTAAAACATTACAGAAGCCCTAATAAAAATTATCATTAATCAGGGACTACATTACCCTGGTCTTTCTGTTTTGGACTTAAATCTGAATTTCAATTAAAGTCAGGAACAAAGGAAGAGAACAGCTTTATTCATTTTTTGATTCTGTTTTTAACTGAACACTTTGGTAATAAAACTTAATAAAGTAGACAAGTGTATTATGCTTCACCTAACTGCCTACAATCAGCACTGGCCCTGGACTGGACTTTTAGAAACTTCAAAAAATTGAAACATATCTATCTAGGAAAGCATAAATCAAGTTATACTAGGAGCTCCTATCTATTGTTCATCTTCAGATCACAGAGAGTTGAAACAATAACCAAAAATTTGATTTCTGTCCTTTCAAAAGAAACTGTAACTGGTCATGTACCAAAAGTTTGCTATTTTTATCCTCCCCTGTAAACATATGAGTTGAAGCACTTAGCATCTTATATCTAGACAATTATAATCTAACTTTTATTACCAACTCCAAGTTCCTGCCTAGTCTACAAATTTCTGTATATTAAATTCTAATGTATCACTTTCCCTAATATTACTCCCATACCAAAAAAGATTTATGGATCTTCATTGCCTGCATTTCGACTTTTAAATGGATTTAACATTGAAGCAGCTCCACAATTTAAACATAAATCTCCAATTTCTTTTTCATGGATTCTTCATGTAAACTTTTCAATTAAAAAAATATTCATACACGGTGGCACAAAATCCCTTTAAGGAAGTTTATATCTTCATTTGCAAGTCTTGTTCTTAAAACCCAGTCCAGAGAATCTGAAGACTAGTTCTTCCTGAAATCATCCCTGGTCACTCCAATCTCCTTCTCATAAATTTTGTTATTTTTTTATTGTGTCCCATCCGTGACATTAGATAACATCTAGTCCCCTCTAATAGGTGGTACAAATATTGTTATACTTTTTAATTTACCACATCACCTAATCCTGCTCAATGACTAAAAGAGGCAATCAATAAGTATCTGTCAATTGATTTCTAGATGCAATCGAGCATCAGTGCTGTTCTTCCTGATGAGCTGGAAAATGAAACATGGAGGTTCAGTGAACTTGATTAGAGATGAGAATCAGAATACGAAATCAGACATGCATCTTATTTGGATGTGGGCAAAACACTTGCATATGCTTGCTCATTCTTTTAATGCTTAATTTTTAATTTTCTGACAGGAGTTAGAGAATGAAGCTTGCACTGTTTCTCCTTGCAGTTTCTCTACATTCAAGGTACTACACTAGGAACTGAGAAGATGCTTTTTTTCATAGATCTTTAAAATAGTTGGAAGCATAACAACTCTTCATCTAACTAACTAATTACTAAATAAATACATTAGGGAATTTCAGATGGCAACAATTACTTTGAGTACAATCCATGGGGCTGTGAAATAAAAGGTCATTTGAGGTGTGACATCTATTGATAAGATCCTGAACTGAGACAGATAAAGTGAGAAGGAGCTACCTGTGGACTCTGGGAAGCACTTCAGGCAAAGGGATGTATAAAAATCCAGACGTTTGAGTCCTTAATGAGTGCCAGGTGGTTAAAAGTAGAATTTCTGATGTTCTAGTAAACTTTACTTACAGGTTACTGGAAGGACAGAGAATCAGGATTGAAGAGGTGGAAGCATGGGAAAGAGGAGACATGGGATGGACTCAGATTTTACATTACATGCAATGAAAATCCACCAAAGGCTTTAATGAAAGACATCTTTTGATTTTAATTACAGTTTTAAAAATTTACTTTACTAGTGTGTCAAAAAGGGTTTACTAAAAATGAAAAGGGAGACTAGTTCTGCAATCTGCATAATCTGATCCAAGGATACCATCTTCTAAGCTATTGTAGTGGTCCCAATGTAGCATAGAATAGGAGGATAGCAGTGGAGTTGTGAAGCTGACAAATTTACACTATTGTGGGTGGTAGAACCTGTAGAACTCGCTAACAGGCTATATGTGGGAAGTAAAGGACAAGAATGAAATCAGTGCCAAGTTCTGATGGCTTAGTAAGGACTTTGGATCTTATTCTTAGATACATAACAGAATTTTGAGACTTTGAAAATGGATATGTCATGGGCTTACCTTAATGACATTTCTAACAAATGAAGATATTCTGTATTTGTAATGGAAAGTTCAGGACAGTTGTACAAAAACCACAGCAAGAAAACAGGGTAAAATCATTTTAACTGAGGTAAGGAGGCAGACAAAAGTGCTTTAAGGGAGACGAGCTGTGAAATCTGCACAGTGACATAGTCCCCATGCTCTCAAGGACCATTTTTTGGTTAAAACTTTGCTGTCCCAAATGTAAAATTCTTTTGCAACTGTTAGAAGAAAACATATGGAAAACACCCCAACATACAGATGCAGGCAATGACTTCTTCAATAGCATTCCTATAACCCAGAAAATAATACTAAGTTTTAATAAATAGGATAACATCAACTTAAAAATCCTCTGTTTAGAAAACGCTAGTGTGAAGAAAGAGCTTAAAGATGGAAGAAAATCTCTGCTAGCTACTCTTCCAAAAGAGGAATAATATCCAGAATTATAAATAACTCAAAAAAATTAACACTAAAAAAGCCAATAACCTGTTGGATTAATGGGCAAATAAACAAAACTGACATTCTCAAAAGAACAAATATAAATGACTGACAAATATATGAAAAAAGATGTTCAACATCTTCAGCAATCAGGGAAATGCAACTCAAACTACAATGAGATTTATTCTTACTTCAGTTAGAATGCCAATCATTAAGAATAAAATAACAATAAATGCTGGCAAAGATATGAAAGAAAAAGGAACTCTTATATGTTGTTCTTGGGAACATAAATTAGTACAACCACTATAGAAATCCGTATGGGGGTTACTCAACAGACTAAGAATGAATCACTATATGATCCAGATATAGTATTCCTCAAAATTCTCATTAATTTTTTAAGAAGAGGTCCTGCATTTCCATTTTGCAGTGAGTCCTGCAGAAAGTCATGCTCAAGAAGAGAAAGTAAATTTAGGGCATGAATTGACAGTAGTTTCTTAAGCCAAGATTTTATAACTCTGATTCAGTGTACCAAGAGTCACTGGAAGAAAGCAAAGATTTACATTTTCACCTTTTAAGTCTTTATTCAGTGCTATTTTTTATCAGATCAACTGCTTCCAAGTGTCCAAACCAAATCTGTTGATAATTTCTATGTAATTATATGGTTTTTTATGCAAACATTCCATGCACATTTTGAAACATTTTCTGATGTAGTATAGACATTTTGATATAGAAATACTAATCCAAATTTATTACTAATATTGTTTAAATCTTGTAAATCTACATTTTGTCATTTTTATGATATGTCAAAGGTAGATAACTTTGTAAAATAATGCAGTACAATTTTAATTTCTCAACTTCTTAAATTTTTACCTTCTCCGCAAATGTTGAATTTAAAGCATTGATTTTTTGAAGATTCCCTTGTGGTCTAAACTTATAAATGATACATTTGATCCTTGTTAAATAGTTATCAATGCTATTTGATAGCTGCTTTTAGTCTTGGATTCTAATTTTCTTACTATCAATATATCTATCTAAATCCATATTATCTTTTGCATGTCTCCAGCTTGTCAATATTTTTTTATCCTTCTGTTTTTGATTGTTCTGTGGTATTTTGTCTTGGGTGTAGTTTTTTGCAAGATGCAAATTGAATTATTTTCCTATATATTCTTTAATCTATGCATATTTATTTTGATAACTATATTTATACTTTCATGATATTACTTACTTTCTTTTCTTTTGTTTTGTTCTTATTTTCTCACTAGCATTCCATAGTGATTAAATTTTCTCAGTATTTTGATTCTCCAGAGCAATTTCCCTTCTTTTTCACCTGGTTAGCATGTTGAACTCAGGTTTCAACACCAAGTTTCTCTTCATACCTCACAGAAATGATCCCTCCCTTAGTTTTTTCTTCTTGCAACATATCAGGCTTTTATAAAATATGGTGTTATAATTTGCAATTACATATTTGATTAATTACAGTTGGGAATTGGAAATCGTAACTGGTTGATTACTCTATAAAACCTGTTAAAGCAAATATTCATCAAATAATATAAACAAAACTTGTTTTTAAAGTTTTAAATTAAAATCTATAAATGTAGTTTCACTTATATTTGGATGGAGGTTCACCTTTTTTTCTTAAAGAAGAGGTAGAGTAACTTATCCACACTGGCCAGGGAATATGAGAAGAGAGTCCTCATTTTTACTGCTTTTATTCAGTCATTTAGAACTGTCCTAATCACATCTAATTCCATATGGCAGAGGATCACAGTGATCTCTGCTAACCACATATCTTAACAAATTAATGTTTGTTTTCATAGAATAAACAATTTCCAAGGTTTGTAGAATATTTAACTAAATTGTATCATTACAAATCAAGAATGACAGAACAACACACTTTGAAATAAGCTCAATGGACTCTGGTTGCATCAGAAATTCTTGGTATATACTTGAGTAGCAACTAATTGCTATTATTCAGAGTGCTATCACAGAAAGAAAAAGTGTTTTATTTGTTTGTTGTTTTTATATTTTGTGAGTGATTTAAATTACAAAAGTTTAGGAATGCTAGATGATTTGTGAAATAAAGTTAGAAAACATTTTTGTGTTGCTCTATAATGTATCACCAGCATGCAGGTTAGTATTGGACATACAAATAATCTTTCATACACAAGATGGAATGAATAAATGACAAGTTTTCTTGTTTTCTTTTCATGAAAAGCTCCAGATACTTTCTCTCGTGAATGAGCTGAACTTTTATTTAATCCTGAACAATAAAGTCCATACCTAACAATTTTATTATACTTTTAAAACGATGCTAGATGAACATGCAATTGTTTTAAAATTAGATCTTTATAGCTATACATAGTAGTTGGGTTCATCCCAACAAATTCATACATGATGAATTTTTATTTCAGTTCATGATCCCCCTTTTCTCTCCAATCTTCCGTTTTTCCTCTACTATACTAGAATTCCTCCTAATGCAGAAAGCTGACATTCCTGTGGTATATTTATATATGTAAATAACATGATTTTTAAAGAACACATTGTGCATTTCCCCTCTTACCTATTCCTCTGCTATGCCTCTTGATCTCCTTCTTCTATATTACCGATCTTCCCTTTATCTTTGTTTTATCCTAGCTTTCCTTCCCCCTTTCCTTTATTTTACTCTAGCTTTTGCATAGGAGAAAAAAATTCATCCTTTGACTTTCTGAGTCTGGCCTATTTCTTTCAGCATGATAGTCTCCATTTCCATCCATTTACCAGAAAATGCCATAATTTCATTCTTCTTTAGGGCTGAGTAGAACTCCACTGTGTGTGTGTGTGTGTGTGTGTGTGTGTGTGTGTGTATATATATATATATACATATATATATATATATCACAATTTCTTAATCCATTCATCTATTGATGGTACTTGGGTTGATTCCATAATTTAGATATTGTGAATTGTGCTATTATAAACATTAAGATGGCTGTATCACTATAATATGCCAGTTTTAGATCTTTGATCTTTGAGGAAATACTTAGGAGTGGGATAGCTGGGTCATATGGTGGTTACATCCCTAGTTTTTGAGAAATCTCCATACTGCTTTCCTGAGTGGTTATAGTAGTCTGTAGTCCCACCAACTATATACAATTGTACTTTTCCCCCTACAATCTTGCCATGTAATTTTTATACTAATTTTTATAAGTATTTCGATGTTTAGTCCAAAAATCAAAAGACAAGAGGCTAGAATTTCAAGGGAGTCTTCAGTCACACTTTTGTATATTTAACCTCCTTCATGTTATCCAACTTGAAATCTGATTGCCCCACAATGACCCTTCATTGCTGACTTCTCTAAAATGGGCTGTCCCCCACAAACCACACACTTCTAACCTAAGGTAGGATAAATACACCCCTCGCTCCCATTTTACCCTTTTCTTTCATACTGTTCTCACACTTCTGTTTTCCTTTCTTCCGTCCTTTCTAACCCTTCTCTCTCATTATCTCAGAATCACTGGTCATTCTTTCCTATTTATGGACCATGGATCTCTCATGCATCACCTCTTAGCTCCTGAATCTCTTGCAACCCACTTGTCTTTTTTTAGCACCTTGCATTAGCCTTCCACTCGCATTGCTATATGCTATTTTTTTTTAAGTTGAAAGTTGCACTTCAATGCAATCTGTATTTGGAATAACCTACTCTTAAATGTCACTCGCCCCTACTCCAGGATACTTGCTTTCATGGCATTACTGAATATCCCCTTGCCTGTAATCAACTGTTTTCATCAGCAGCACCTCCTTTATGACCCCACTTCCCTCTACACCTCGTTTGGCATACACTCTCTACAACTGGTGTACACGCCTGTCAACATACTTGATTCCATCCACTTCTTCCATCTTGAACTCTGTAGTCAAAATCTCAGAACCAATTATACTCAATCAGCTGAACATTGCTATAGAAAATCACAAACCCTTACTGACTGAATTCACTTTATGGTTGTGCTTATAAATTTCAAGAAGGCACTTAGCAATCCAGAAAATCCTACTGCAGTCTGCTATTTTTTATTTACTATTCCACCCTGAAACTTCACTGAAATCATTAATACCTTTCCCCAGAATCATGTTCTCAACTACTAATGTTTCCTAATTATTTGTAGAGAAATGGTTAAAACGATGATGTATTTTATTTTTCTCTTATTGGGTAAGCCTGCCTACTACTTTCCACAAATATTCTGCATTCTCAAATTAAAGTAGGTTACATGTCCATGCTCATAATAGAGGTAACCCGTCCCTCTGAAATCTGTTCTCCAAACTTTTATTCACCCATTGACTTTATGCATGAAATTATCCTTATTTCCTTCAACATCTACAATTTCTCTATTTCCATGGGATTATTCCCATCTACCTACAGATACATTTTAATGTCATTTATCTCAAGTAAACCCCCCCCTAAATCTGATGTTCCCTCCCCCCAATTTACAACAGGCTGCTTTTCAGCATTATTCAGTAAAACTTCTACTCTATTGAAAAGGTTCTTATCAGGCCACCAGGGACATCAATTCACAAGACCACTTGTATATTTCCTGATCTTGTCTTATCTGTCATGCTTAATATTGATCACAAATATTTTACAGCCTGCTACTGGCTCATTCCCTTCTCTAACTTTCTGTAACACCATCTTCCATCTTCTCTTGTTCTCTATCCCTTCTGATCTTTTCTGACTCCTTATTTTCTGCAAACCTTTTTTTTTTTCTCCCTGGGGTCACATGGTAAGCATTTTTTGGTTCTTTTCCCTCGGTTCTCTTTTTGCTCAGTAGTTTTTTAAATACCCACTGTATACTGATTCATTTAAAACCACATTCCCAATTCCAATCATTCCTTCACAGAGTTTTTAATAACATCTTAAAATTAAAAAGCCATCAGCACATTGGTTTCCACATCTTCAACATAAAACATGTTTTTGCTTCAGATTTCCATTTCTTAGTAAATGGGAGTGGGCTAGGCTAAACATCATCCTGATGTTTTTGTTTCCCTCACTGTCTCCCTCTCTTAACACACATCCCCAAACTCTGGAGTTTTGTTCTATACCAGCACGTAATCCCTCTTCCTAGCCTCAGTTCCAACTCAATCACTTTCACTGCTCACCTGGACTACAGTGACAACTTTTTCCACACCAACTTCCCTACATTCATTCATTTTCTATATGGAAGCTATAATATTTTAAAATATTAATCATATCATATATGTCTCCTAGTTAGAAACAGATAACAGCTTTCCATATTGCCCTTTAAAATGTCCTAGTTCTGCCCTTCAGTAGATTAGTGGATAAAGAAAATGTGATATATATATTATTCAGCTTTAAAGAAGAATAAAATTA
Organism: Sciurus carolinensis; assembly: GCF_902686445.1. Taxonomy (NCBI): domain Eukaryota; kingdom Metazoa; phylum Chordata; class Mammalia; order Rodentia; family Sciuridae; genus Sciurus; species Sciurus carolinensis. The sequence continues at coordinate 29,573,184 of NC_062225.1, forward strand.
TGGCATTTCTGGTAAATGGATGGAGTTGGAGAATATCATGCTAAGCTAAATAAGCCAAATCCAAAACACCAAAGGCCAAATGTTTTCTCTGATATGCAGATGCTAATTCATAATAAGTGGTGGGCTAGAGAAGAATAAAGTTACTTTATATTAAGTAGAGGGGAGCAAAGGGAGGGGAAGGGGTATGGGGGGTAGGAAGAATAGTAGAGTGAAACAGACATTATGACCTCACGTACATATATGACTGTATGACCCATGTGATCCTACAATATGTACAATAAGAAAAATGAGAAATTACACTCCATTTATGTATGATCTATCAAAATGTATAAATGCATTCTACTGTCATGTACAATTAATTAGAACAAATAAAAATTTTTCTAAAAATGTCCTCATTCAATATCATGTACTAAAATATCTTAACAAACTTTCCCAATGCTATGTTGCTAATTCCCTGAATTCATTTTGTAACTTCTTCACTTCTGTCAGTGCTAGGAAGTCACTGTATCTGTTTTTGTCCTTCTATCATGAACATGTTATTCCTGAATTAATGCTTTGAACTTTTTGGCTCCACTGTCTAGAAGGGTCTTCCATAATACCATCATCTGGCACCTTCTTCTGCTCCTCCTGCCTCAGCTCAGCAGTTTCCATTAAGAGATGATCTTTCTGGATCACCCCCTATTCCTGCCACAGTTTTATAATGGGCACAGCTTCAGTGCCCATTAGGGATTTCAAGAAAGGAAGACAGACGAGAAGCTAGGGGTGCAATTGGTGACAGTTAAAATTATCCAGGTAAGAGAAATGCCAAATCTGCCTCATAGGTAGCATTGGTTTGAATCCTTAGATTAACTCTCTTTCTAAAACCTAATCCTTGCATATGTCCAATATTTTTCCACCCCTACAAGAGTATAAACAGTCAATGATACTTTTCCAGCTTTGGGATTTGAGATGAGATCTATCAGAGATTATGTTGATCTCTGTTCAAATATTTCAGGACCAGACAAAAGAATAAAGGACAAGTTTTAGAGTTGCTCTATTTTCACTTGCCAGGATGGAGCAGCAAGGGAGCTATAGCCAGAAAGCGCAGAGACATAGTGCTTCACCTTTCTGCCAAGCCGTTTCTTTTTGTATTTCTCAGAGCAGCAGGCATTAGCTGGGTCAGTGGCACTCTTTAGAGTTGGCACCACATCCTTCATTCAGAGCCAGCTGTAGCACTGCCCTGCTTTATTTAAAATGCCACACATGCCAATGCAACCTGGGAGGCAGCACCATGGCAGGGTTGTCCTATGGAACTCACTCCAACGTTTGGTATAAATCTGGAGGGAATAATGAGATCAATTCCTGCTTCTCAGCCACTGCTCAAAGGCTGCCCTTGGCTCAGGCTTCCTCTGTTGCAAGGCAGAGAACAATTAGTTGGAGATTCCACAGTATAGTTCCTGCCCTGGACATCACCTGGGTGGAGTTCTCCTTCCTTGCAGAGATTCTTTGGATGGTTGGCTTTCCTTTTATAATGTTCACGTCTACAATTTATTTTGTAGAAAATTTTCCAAATTTGTGTGCTCTCCTAGTCTTTGATATTGTTAGGGATTTTCACTTTTATTATATTATTCAGTCATTTGGTGGAAATTAAACATAAGGAAGAAAATTTAAATACGAGATCTCCAATGGCCATCTTAAAATACACATCTTAAATACATGGGTGATTGAAAGTTGTAGTACCATTTCCATGGGTTCATGACACCATGTCCTCTGATTCTTCATTGCTTCTCATACTATATTCTCTTTTACATGGATTTTTTAAAAGTTTATAATATTATATGGGAGTTCTTACTTTAGGAAATCTTGAACATATCACAGTGTTGTTTCTATTTTTTCAAAAGTTCAGAGAGTCACTTCGTCTTGCAACTCTAAAACTTGTAGTAACACTAAAATAATAACCCTCACTCCAAATACCTGAAGGAAATATTATCCATCACCTCAAAAAATTCAGCTTTTCTATAGCCTCATTCTTGGGAATAGTGTGCCCTGTTTGACTTAAACTTTGTTACTCAGTATTGAGTTGTAGATCACTTGAGGAGAAATAAATTATCACCAAAAAAGATGATTATTTCAGTGTAACTCAAACCCACCATATTAAAGTTAGGATAATTTTCAATGTTTAAAAAAATAAATCACATATACAAATATAGCAACTAAGAATGGGAGTCCTCCCATGATCCTTATTTAAAAGTTCTTGTTGGGTTGAGGGTATAGCTCAATGTCAGAGAATTGTCTGCAAGGACAGGTCCTTGGCTTCAATCTCCAATTTCCACCCCTGCCCCCCGCCACACAAAAGCTCTTATTGACAAATACAAATTCGGATTTTTTTTAAAATTAGGTTTTAGCCTTTGATTATCACCCTGGTGAAACTCCAGTGAAATATATTTCGGTAAAACAGAGGGAAAAAAAGTGAATTCCTTTTCAGAGATGCATTCTAAAAACTTCATTCTGATAGTGTACAAGTGTATTTGACTTAAAAGAGAACCAAAAAAGCAAAACCTCACCATTCAAATGATGTGACTTTTGAATAATCATTTATGATAATGGAATCTTGAATGCTCATGAATTAATCTTGCCTTCTAGCAATGGGCTTCTGCCTTGTATTATGCTTAGACACATAATTCTTCTTATAATGACCATTTCATCAAATCCCAATCTATCTTAAGATCATGATGAAAATGATAATCAAAATACTACATTTATTTTTCCACTTGAGTGAACTAATTGAAAGAATTCCACAATTCCACATCTGCATTCTCCAACAATACCCTGAGGAATACAAGGAAACATATGGAAACTAACTGAATGCCTAAATATTGAGATAGCTGCTGGATATGTTTAATATACTGCTAATCTGAATATCTCCTACATATTCAGGTTAACCTAGGTTGCTTCCTAAAACTGAAGTCCAGTTTTATTTTGTCTTTCTGAAAGAATATATATTATTAATCACATTTAATTATGTGTGGTGGAAGAAGTATAACACCTGGACTAAAATGGCTGAATTTTCACCCTTGTTAACTATAATTCTGGTTAAATTACTTAAGTACTCTTAGTTTTCTGTTATCAGTAAAAGGAAAGACTTTATAGCTACTAATCTGAAGATGATGTCGATAAATATCTTTTGCATGTCCATTTGACCCAGCACAAGAAAAAAGTTACCCCAGGTGGTTTATTTGTTGAGGTCACATGATGAACAGATTAAGAATCACCCAGAGTTATGCATTGCTACAGGTATTTGATTATTGTGCATATCCTCAAGTGTAGAAAGATTTATTCAGATTCAGTATTGTCAGGCAATGCCAGTATTTGGATTTCCCTGGCTCTGCTCATTTGAGTGTTGGTTCAATATCTTCTCATATTTGTAACTGGATGAACACAGCTTCCTATCCTGGCAGTGTTTAAGAACTTCAGAAGTCATATGGATTAAAATGTTTCCAATTACCATTATGGAATGAGACACAAATATAGTATACTACTGTACAATAATCATAAAAGATATCATTTTTTCTAATGAGAAGTATTTTTATGATATTTCTGAAATAACAAATAACTTTTTCAAAAAATTACATGCATGAGCTGGGATTATGGCTCAGTGGTGGTGTGTGCTTGCCTAGCTTGTGTGAGGCATTGGGTTCAATCCTTGGCACCACATACAAAACCAAATAAAATAAAGTTATTAAAAAAATTTCATGCATAATGCTCCTTTATAGAAATTTAAGTAACTTCTTCATTGATAATCTGATTTATTCTGAGGATTTAGGAACATTAGAGACTTTACACTGAACTTGCCCTGCTCTGATTGATTTTGGTCACTCAACTTGAGGGTATTGAATTATATTGAGCAATCAAGAGAATGATTTTTCAATCAATTGCTTCAAATGGCTGACTTAACTGCTATTCCTTTCTCGTATGGCTTCTTTCATTTTTCTGCTTTCTTTTGGTATAATGTTGTTGGTAGTTTTTGCTATTATGTACATATTAATTAACATTAGTCAGTTCAAAACCCTTGAGCATTTAAATAAAAAGTATCTTGAATTCTTTTCTTTTTGAGAGCAAACTGAAATTGAGAGCATCTTGTCTCCTATTCCCCTAATTATCTATTCATTAAACCCAGCAGCTCAATTGACACTTTCTTTGGAAAGTCAAGCTTAAATGCTTCATATACTCTGTTCCAACAATGTCTCTTGCACCAAAATATTTACTATGACCTGTTGTAAAGTTTAGTTTGTTCACTATTGCTTTCGGTATTGTGAAAACCACAATTTGTGAATTACTTTCCCAGTAGAACTTTCAAGCATCTGACAGAGAGAAGACATTGTCAAGACAAAACCAAGTGGGCTGGGAATGGAGCTCAGTGGTAGAGCACAAGGCCCTGGTTTCAATTCCCAGCACCAGAAAACAAACAATTGAAATAAAACCAACCAAATCTCCCAAGATAATTAATTTCATTGCCAAAAAGGTAATCAGTCAAATCCTTTGAGGAGTCTTCCTCCACATAGGAATTATTGGAGTTTACCACTCTGCCCTTGTAGAAATTTGCATAAACTCAGCAGAAAAGGGCAACAAGGATTATTAAGAGCCCAGGATTGTCCTCACTCTTCTTTATACAATCCTGTTCTTCATCCTCTCTATCACTAACCAGTCAATAAACTGCCTGCCTTGAAAATAAGGAACTCTTATAAGGAAATGTTCTAGCATATAGAAATTCACAACCATTTCACCAGGAAAAAAATAAAAAAATAAAAACAGGTGGCAAGAAGATCTACCAACAGCTCTCTCTTTGATATTCATGCTGTTGCTGGATTCGCAGATGATGAAATACTCCCAGGCTAAGTCTTTTAAATGGAAACAAAACAGGTCTTGCATCCACCCTAATTAGCAATCAGCAGAAGGAAAAATAAAATCACAAATTGCCTACCTGTGCAGAAATCAGTGCACACATGGTTCTTAAAATTGCGAGACTAGGGCAACCTTTCTTATTTTAAGAGAACACTTGGAAAGGACTCATTGTGCTGGTATGTGTGTGCATTGGGGTTGAGGAGCAAGGACAACCTGAATTAATAAAAAACAATCTAGGCAAACATTATGATAGGCTCAAAGAAGAGATGATTAAGAAACCATAAAGAATCAAATTATTATTTGATTTTGTCCTTCTAGTAAATAAATAACAAACCTCCGTTTCTGTGTCCAAGTATTTGTATTAAAAACATGTACACTGCAAACCTTAAATATCATGCATGAATAGAAATATTCTCTTTAAGCAATATATCAAAATCTCCCACATGTTCATAATTGCAAAATTCACAGTAGCATAAAAATACTGACATTATAACGCAACACCATAGAAAATGTTCAGAGCTTCCAAGTGCATTTTTGTGATTGGAATTAGTCCACCAGAGAACAGTGACCACATTTTATATAAATAATAAGTTATTACACATTTTAAAGTTCTGAAAGTGATTCTAAGATTGTATTCATTCACAGACCTTGTCACATTAATCCTGTTTGAACCCCTTTGAAATGCATGTAATAATGAGTAATAAAGTTAATGTACATATTTTATTGTAGTGGTAATGTAGCACCAGCTCCAGTGACATATTTTACAATATTAGTGGAGCTGGTGATTGCACACCTCCTTTGTACACTGCATGGCTGTTCCACTATGTGACTGGTTACACAATGATGAGAAATATTACCACTGCACCATTTTACAACAGTGTCTTCCACAGTTACTAGTACCTTGTGACTGATGAATAACATTTTAGTTAATTGATGAATTAGTGAATACATAGTTATATAAGTACAGGCAAATTAGAACTATTTCTGAGAGAAGATGGGATTGGAATTAAACTTGATGAAATAGTAGGACTGCCAAATATTTGAGATGCATTCTTGTTCGGAAGGAAAGACAAGACACATGACCTGTAGGTAGGCCAATACAGAACCTAGCAAGGGCAGAGAGCACTTGACCTTATAGCCAGGAGATGTGGGTAAGACCAAGCAAGAATCAAGAAGATAACCTGTGATGTAGTAATTTGACCTTGGGAAACAAATTCAAGATTAACAGTGATATTGCTTTCCACAGATTATTTTTTCAAGTGAATAAGCATTTATATTTAAAGTAGCACAGTTCAAAAGAAAGAAAACATGAACCACATATAGAATTTTAATTTTTAGTAGCATCCTAAAAATATAAAAAAGGATTCTCACTGAGCTATGTAACTTCTCTTTTTTCATAGGAACTTTTCAAAATCCAGTGTGAGTTTTGTACTTTCAGCCCACCTCAATTTGAGTACACACACTTTCAGGGCTCCAACTTCACAAGAATTGATAGAGCAGTTCTTAAATATGAACTGATCTTTTATTCTTCAGAGTCTTTACTTCTGGGGACTGGTATCAAGGTTGGTAACCAATGTTAATTATCAATTCTTTGGGGTGATTTTCTCCTCAAAGTATGGCCAATAGATCACCTTCATTAGAATCATCTGAAATGCTTACTAAATAATCTTCTATCCTAGGTGATTAAATCAGAAACTCTGAATTTGGTATTAAAAACTGCGACTGAAAAAAAATCCTAACCTGGCAATTCTTGTGTAGTGATCAAAAAAATTTACTTAAGAATATGCTGTGGCATATATATACAATGGAATATTACTCTGCCATAAAGAATGATAAAATTATGGCATTTGCAGGCAAATGGATGAAATTGGAGAATATCATGCTAAGTGAGATAAGTCAATCTCAAAAAACCAAAGGACGAATGATCTAGCGGATAAGCAGAAGATGACACATAATGGGGGGTGGGAGGGGTTAGTGTTAGGGTTAGGGTTAGGTTTAGGGTTAGGGTTAAGGAGGGTGGCAAGAATGGAGGAAGGAAGGACTATAGAGAGGGAAAAGAGGGGTGGGAGGGGTGGGGGGAAGGGAACAAATAACAGAATGAATCAACATTACCCTATGTAAATTTATGTTTACACAAATGGTATGTCTTGACTCCATGTACAAACAGAGAAACAACATGTATCCCATTTGTTTACAATAAAAAAATAAAAAATAAAAAAATTTTAAAAAAAGAATATGCTCTCCAAATAAACAAATAGTATAAGGAGAGATACTACATGAAACCATTAACATTTTATCATCAAATCTCTTCTAATCTCTGTTTCCCTTGAAAGGAAGAACAGTGAAGGAAAAAATAATGGAACATCTCGTTGTCTCAGAAATTGAAATTCTCTAACAGAGATTTGATTTATGAATGAATGGAATTTTTTCTTGAGTGGATTATTTCCAAGTATCCCAAGTTATTTCTAATAATCCATAAATCGAACATAATATGTATCTTGAAAGATTGTATGAATGAGAATTGAGTATATGTACTTTATTCAACACACCTTTCCCCACTGCTTGTCCATTTTTCTTGTGAGGAAAAAAAGTACATAACATCAATAGTGTTAAAGAACGTGTTATATTTTCTCTCCCCAAACCATTTGCATTTTACTAGCAAATACTCAATGAGATCCTTTTCAGTCTATAAGATGTTGCTCTAATAGTTGTTATTCTGCCTGATGACAATGGTGGGGGACAAGGCAAATTCCCCCCAATTTTATTATATAGCTAGGTTGCTACCATTCTCCCATGCACTTAAACTTGGTTCAAAATAATAACACATTTGCTTTTTCCAAAGGAAAAAAAGTGATCCTGAATAGCATTTTCTTTCAGAATGCAGCAGTTCCAAAGTTATAGTTTCTGTTTGGATTTATTGTTTTAAGCAAAATTTCTCTGGTTTTCACAGACATTGTGTTTCTGGTCTCTGCACTGATTAGACTGGTGTTACAGAACAATAACGTACAGGCAGCTGGCACCTAAGGTAATGGTAAAAACAGCAGGCTTCTCAAATGTAGGACGGACTATTTTCCATTGTGATTTTATTTTGCTTAGCGATTATAATCCATTCACAGAACATAAAACTTGTCTAACTCTGGCCCTAAGCAACCATGACTCTTTTTATGTAAGGAGAAGATCTTTGTTTTGGAGAAAAACAACAAGACTTTAACTATGGGATACATTTCTTAGAAACAATAGAATTAAATTCAGATCAGCTCTCCACAGAGTTTCAATTCTGAACAAAGCTTATCAGAAAGGGGCATATGGGGACACTAAAGGCTTGTGAATTTAATTGAAAGGAAGTGGAAAGAACCCTGCTTCTGCAGAATTCTGATTTTTAAAAGACCCCAAATTAATTACTTCAGGGGAGTCTGAATTAAATTTGTCTTGGCTACCACTGAGCAAAGAAAAATAAAATAATGAGAATATCTGGCAGCTAAGTATAAGTATTTTGAATTTTATAACTTCAAAGATGAGGTTAATGGTCTGGGAGAAATGCCTTTATACAAGGAAGTGAAGGTGCTGATGTGATTTACTAAAGTCGCTTAATAAACAATAGCATCCATCTACTGGTTCATTTTAAAAACATTCTTTCACTTTATATTATTGTTAACACTTAAGTGATAATATGCTTTTACATCATTGATTTTATTTGTTAAAATTCAGCAAATTCTGGTATTTAAGACAAAAGCCCAACAGAATTCCTTTATCTTATCCTTTGTTTCTGGAAGACTCTATCTCCAATAATATATTTGATGCTAGATAAAGGAAACTTCCAAACCATAGCAAATTGACTTTCTTTTTGTAAACTCATTATTGTTACCAAAACTAAAGATTAAATGTTGTATGCTTTTTATATTAATAAGTTTGTTTTTGTTGTTGTTCTGACTTTTTGGTTAAGGAGAGGGTCTAGTCTGTGGGATAGAAGATACATGTCATTGACCGCTCGGACTCCTGGGTTTTTCACTGAGTGTAGCAATCAGCACATTGATTTTCTCTTTTCCAAGTATTCTGAGTTTGGAATGACCACCCTCATGGGTGACAGCAAGACTAAGTCCTCTTCATGAATAGTTCCAGCTATGACATCCCTATTGTATGGAATTCAGAAAGGACAAAAGTCATGCTGTTGTTGCTCTGCTTCTTACCTCTCAGGGACTGTTATGAATGACTCAAGCTGGCTAGTTATTTTCATATTCCTTTAAGGGTCTGAGTGCTTAGATGAAATGCAGATGGACCAGGATTCTACACACATTAAGTCACACAGGTATGGGTGCATGTGTGTATGTATAGAATTGTATACTTGCATTTTTAACTACCAGGATAGTGAGGAAAAGTCTTTTGAACACATTCTAAGAATGACAAATGTAAAAAAAATAGTAATAAAAATAATAATAAGACCAAGGACAACAAGCTGATTATTAGTTAATCTGAGACTAAGTATATTTATAATGCAGCAGTGTCTTTAGACACATTCAAAAAGGAAATTTTGTTCTAAACATCATATATTTTAAGAAAAAAATTAGACAAAATGATGATAATTTTAGATGGTAGAGAAAAATGATAAGACGTTTATGAAAAAAAATCTACATTTTGTGTGCCATAAAATCAATGTGTAAACTCTGAAAAAAATATTTGACTCAATGTTAGAAGTTATTTATTGATTCCCTTTTCTCCTTTATTCCTGTTTACTTTTGGAGTTTCAATCAAAGGCACTTATACAGTTCTCTGTGCCAGTTAAGGGGTTAAAAAAAAAGTCATGTCACCTGTGTTTATGTTTACTTATTTGTATTTTTTTGTTTTATTATATTTTAATTGCTTTCATCAAAATGTCTGTTGTATTATCGATTTCCACCATGGAATAACCTGCCCATGACAATAGTATCCATTTTATACCCCTCCTTTTTTGCTTCTCCACAGAATAAATACCAAAGTATAAGAGAATAGCAGAGAACTCCTTCATCAAAACTATAGCAACTTGGGAGGCTGAGGCAGGAGGATGGTAAGGTGGAGAGAGACCAGCCTTGGTAACTTAGCAAGACTCTGTCTCAAAAAAAAAAAAAAAAAATTAATAGGTCTAGGTATGTAACTCAGAGGTAAAGCACCCTAGCCCTCTTCACCCACTTCCATCTTTCCCTAAGATTCCCAATACCACCCCTCCAAAAAAAACATTATATATATATGTTTAACTATAACAAATAATAATGATGATAATGTTTTTCATTCTTCTATTTGTGTCCTTGTGTAACAAATATTTAATTTTCACTATGAGCTTAGTATTATGCTGTGCTCCATGGAATCTTATGAACTCAGTCATTTATTTAGAATGCAAAGATGCATTATATACATCTTTTGCACAAGTAGCTCAAAGTCAGGCAAATTGAGCATTGTGTTACAATGTGCTATAAAATGAACGCAAAATTAAAGTGCTTTTGAAGTAGTTTTTATTTATACCTCAAATATTGAAAATCTTCAAATACTGAGATATCTAGCACCACATCCACACTGTTCTTAGAGTCCAAAGGGGAAGACAGATGTGTCCAGGGATAATCGCTGGGGCAGAGCTCTGGTGCCATCCTCATTGCTCTTAGCCGAGGCTTGGAGACAATCATTCTGACTGGTGGACTCTGGATGATTTCACCTACTACCATGCCTTTCTTTCTACTTCCAGTGCCTTGCTTAATGACATGACACCCACCTCCATACAATCCACTACTCTAAGTTCCAAATTGATCATTTTTCCTTTCTCTCATCTTAGCAGTACAAAGCGGACATGACAGAAAACATCTGTTGAAAGGAGGCCACCCTGAGATTTTAATGACTTAGAAGTGCTTAGTATGCTGCCTGTTTTTGCCACATTGCTGCTGAAATTGAAAACAAATCTAGCTTTTTACTTAGGAGTGGCCAAACTGTGCCCTGTGTAGATGGTGTCTCAGGTAAGAATTGCACCATAGCTCCCAACTTTAGCTGCTTTCTTAAGGAAAGACAGAAGTGAGTGAAGAGGGGAATACAAGACAGGGCTCCATTGGCCTGCCTGGTGCCTAAGCATTTACATTTGAGGCAAGTAGTTAGACTGCACTGTAGATCTCTAAAATTGTAGAATATGCCTGGGCAAAAGAAGCAGCAAGGGTTTGCCTCTGAAAGCAGAGGCAGCAGGCAAACCACAGTCCACACAGAAGCGCCTTTATTTCACAGAAGGCAACTAATAAACTCCCAAAACAGAAGCCTGTTTGATGGAGAAGGAGAATGTGTCAGGGGGCAGGGAAAAAAATCCTGCAAAGAATTCAAACTGAAATTTAGTAATAGAGAGCTAATGTACTGAAAAAATAAGCTTGCTGCTAACAGTAAAGACACTGCCAAGAAGTAGATGGGAATTAGTGCCAGGTTAACACATAAATCAAAATTTTGCAATTATGCAAATGAGAAAGCCAAAGACTTTATTTCATTTCCATCTGATTCTAGAATAAAGGCCCTAATTTTGATGAATATATAAAAAGATTTTAAGAAAGCGAGATGATGAATTGCAGCAAACTAAAGATATCAATCTCCCTCGGAAAAAGAGAGATGATTAAATCCTTATATATGTATATAATGTATGTATTTGAAACACATATATGAATTCATATATTTCCATAAATATATTCTGTATTATAATTCATACATTTTCAAGCAAAATCATCTTTTTCTAAAGCACTTTATACTCTTTATGATGTTTTTACACAGCTCTTGAGGGCAGATAAGGAAGATATGATTATCTCATTTTTAAGTGCTGATTAGTTTAGTATATTAATTGATTATAGCAAAAGTTTCCTATTTTTAGAAGTGCAGTTAATCACAATAAATTTATATTCTTGGAAATGTAAAATAATAAACTGATTTGAAAGGTATTGTTGGTTCATGAAGGGTAAGAAGTGAAAATCATTCACTATTTGCATTGGCTCCATAAAGCATAGTTTCTTAGAACTGATACAAAATACTACAGGACAATGAGACCACATGTTTGAGACTGTAGGAAAAAAGCATTTTAAAATGTATAAAATTAAACAAGTTTGTTAGGTATGTCATTCATGATTACACATCATACAGCAAGGTAGAGTAATTCATCCTAAGTAGTCTAATTTTCCCCTTAAGAGCTAAGGATTAAGAGCCATATATCCTAGTTTTGGCATATGGACAAGCAGATGGATGGACATAAGAATTTTGGAAGGCACACCAAGTTGATGCCAAATCTGTTGAAAATCACATAAAACAGAGACCAAATAACACAAAGCAAGTGTTCGAAAGCATGGAATAGTTTTGAAAAGGAAGACATGAGAACATATTTTTAGAATAACTAAAATACTAACCTACAAAAAGGCATTTGGTTTGCTACCTAAAAATGCTACAATGAGCATAAAGGTGAATCTGGATCAGATGTATACGGTTTAGATGGAACCGAGCACTATTGCATCAGGTAACATAAGAATGTTTCAGGTTGAACCACAAGTTTTGGTTGTTGATAGCCCATATAAATGCACCCCAGCACCATAGGGTGGATTCTGATCAGAGCTAACACTTCATCTTATTTTTAAGGATGTTTGTCTGAAGGTTGTACATTTGCAGCTACAGAACACAGAATTACACTGTGCAGTCGTTAAAACAGAACCTGATTTTTTCCCCCAATGGACAACTTTTCTTCTCAATTTAGATGATAAGGATTAGGCTACAACAGAATCATGGCAGTTGACTCAAAAAACATAGGAATTTTGTGGGACTAAATTAATACCAATACAGCAGTTATAAACATTTATTAAAACCATAAATATATTGATTCATTGTGTAGGATTCACTTTTAGGGCCTCTTCTCTTACAACGCTTATCCCTTTAGTTCCTTGGCTTTAAAAACTTTTCATATCTTGCCAATTCCTAAGATAAATGTGTGTGCATATATACATATATTTTTGTATGTATGTATATCATCTGAAACTTGTCATATACAAAACCAGATTATTGTCCTTTCCCATAAATCACTCTTCACACAGCTTCTATCTCTCATTGAATGAAATTCCATTTTCCCAGCTACTCAGAAAGTTATACTTAACATAAATTCTTCTATTCCTATAAATTTTACACCATTGATAAATCCTATTAACTCTATTTTCCAACATAATCCTAACTCTGACTACTCCTGATCATCCTGATCCAAAGTATCATCGCCTCTCAGCCAAACAACCTCAAAAAACTCCAGAATTCTAATAGTTCCCTAAGTGAAGACTTTGTCCTTTAGAATGCTTCTCTCTCTTCTCCACAAAAGCCAGGTGATCCATTTTAAGTACAAGTGATTATGTCATTCATTTTCTCAAGCCTTCCTTGATTGATTTGTCATTTCCTTCTCTACTGCCTTACATGGCCTGCCCCTTGGCAACCTCTCTGACCCAATCTCCTTTATAATCCCACTTCCTTCACCTCAGTCCACTTGCCTTCTTGCTCATCCTTCAACGAGCCCATTAAGATTCTGACTCAAGTCATTCACCCTTGCCTTTCTTTGCCTGGAAGTCATTTCTAACAAATACCCACTTGGCATCCTCCCTAATTTTCTGAAGTTCTTTCTTCCAAAACCAGCTTTTCATAGAGGTCTTTTCTAACCACCCTAGTTACATCTACACACTCACCCTCCCAACTAGCTGCAACCTCTGTCCCCTTTGCCCTGTTTTATTTTCTTCTACAATACTTTTTACCACCAAGTATACTTTAGACACACACATATACAAATAATCTGTCAATCATTCATAAATTCCGTATTCAAAGATTTGCTTCCTCACTAAAATGTATTTGTAAAACCAAATGTAATACAGTGCTTTCGTGGTCACTTCAGGCATTCAGGGAGCTAGGAGAAATTTGCATCACCTGGGGCGTCATTCCCAGTTGCGAGTAGGACAAGGAGACTCTGTCTTCACTTTTCAAACTTTGATGGTAAACAAGGGTCCTTTCCATGGTCTATTTTGTACCATGTTCTTTGCATTTTTGTGCTTTTTGCTGGTAACTTTATTGTTAATTTTATTGTTTATTACCCCCAAATGTAGCACTGAAGGGCTGTCTAGTGTTACAAAGTGTAAGAAAACTGTGTTATGTCCTACAGAGAAAATATGTATGTTGGATGAGCATTGTTTAGGCATTAGTTAGAGTAATGCTGCCTGTGAGTTCAATGTTAGTCAAACAACAACATATATTAAATAAGGTGTCTTTAAACAGAAACACATATTAAAAAAGGTTATATACTGATGGGTTCCCGAAAGTATTGTAACGAGAGTCTCACAGGGACTTACCCTGTGTTTCTTTTGGGATCATCAGTTTAGCATGTGCTAATTCAGTTTGTGGATTACTTTATAGGACATGAGATTCAACTACTATATTAGCCTATTTTTGTTTGTTATAACCTTCCTAGATTGAGGACATTCCATAAACACAGGACCTGAGTCTGGAATGAAGTTCAGTAGTAATAATAATACATGATTATATAATTTAATCTTTCCAGAAATACAATGTTGTAGGGCTATTGCATGCATTTAAATATGAAGAAGCTTATAACAGGTAAGTGAACACTTGCTTAAGGTCACACAGTGGTAATTGTCAGTAATAAGATGTAGAACAGGCAGTGTTTTGGGTTTCCTAACTGTTGTAGGACTGTTCATGATGAAGTTATATTCCAGGTAAATGATATGAAAGAAGGGATAAATGAATGAATGAAATAACAATTCATTCAATTTTAAGTATATATAATTACAATCTGAATTTATCATCTTTTCATCACAGACAAGTCTATATCACTTGTTATAAAACAAATTGTGATATGAAGATTTATTATTATTCATAAATTCAAATGCTAAGTAGATATATGCAGAGATTAATCAAAACCTAAAAGGAGCTGAGTGGAGATTGCAGATCAAGGAAATAGAGTCAGAAAATCTGGAATTTACTCCAGTCTCAGGATACATTTTTCTGGAATTTAGGGAACACTGTGATAAACAAATCTTCCCTGCCCACTTTCCTGAATTGTCAAAGCAATCAAGAAGTACAGGAATATAAAAGCAATTTGAAAATGACTAATTATTGACGTATCAAAATCATGCAAACCCATTACTCGGCATTAAGCATTCTTCTATTAGTTTAGAACCACTATTTATCAAGGAATTCAGAGGGAGGCAGTTTTAAAATATATAAGCCTGTTGACATAACAAGAAATCGTGTGAAACCAAAGACATACACACAAATCAGCATCACGCAGACAAAAGAGTTTTGCTTTCCTTCTGGCTAATGAGATTGATTTTATGCACAGTGCTCACCTGATAGCTCTATTAGCCTTTCTTTTTTTCTTTCTAGAAATGAGTGCGACTGGAGTATAAGTAAAATCAAATAAAGAGAGGGCTGTTGACCTGACTGCAACCTGACAACTGTGACACAGAGCAGCTTCTACGCCGACTTCAGCTTTGGTTTTTGCCTCATGAGGGCTTCTGAGCTGTCACTTTGACTTAATTGTTTCTTTAGGGAGTAAGAACTGATAGTTGACCATGATTTGTGTTGATTTTCAATAAAGTTACTGCCAGGGGTATTTAAGCCAAAACATCTGCCTGACAGCTTTATTGGCACTAGTATATGTGACACTAATAAAGAAATGAAAAGGAGATTTCCTTCCATTGTGGGTTTTCTCCACTTTCTTTAGCAGGTGGAATTTTAAGCTCTTCAACAGCCTTGCCAAACCTGCCTGTACATCTCCCAACCCCCGCACCCCCTGCAAGTGATCATTTACTCAATTAGTCCTAGCAATTTAGAATATGTTGTTACTCCCTGCTTAGAATGTGAGCCAGGTGGATGTAAGCTTTGTTCCTATTTTGTTATCATCCATTATAGCTTAAACTGGAAAACTAATTTTTTGTTATTTCTGATTTTTTAAAATCAGAAATGTGTTTTGTTTTGGTTATTTCTGGGTCAATAATACAGAATATATATTAACAATGACATTGAAGATCATTAAATTTTTTTCTCTTTTTTCATAGAAAAATAAGGAAGTCACTTTAAAAATTAGCATGTGGTTGAACTGTCTAACACAAAAGAAAGGAGAGAGGGAGGAAGGAGCATGTGGTAAAGAGGGTGGTAGCAGCTAAGAAGAGAAAAACAAAGGAGTTTAGTAGATTTGGAGATCTACTACTGTGGTAAGATTTTTTAACATAAATTATCAATCTCATTTCTTGCTTTGTTGACCTATACATATGGCTTTCTAAATGAGTTGAGAACTGCCAATTCTTAGATGACTTACTGTATCTTTATATACAGTGGCCAAGGATGACTATTCAGTGACTACTTCTCAATAGAGTCGCTACAACAATGTAAAGGCTAAGTTTGCAACAGTATCAACATGGTAGTTAGATTTGGTTTAACAAAAAACATAATTAAATCTAGACAATAAAATGACCATAATTCAAATAAATCTTATAAGAAATCTAATATCAAACTGTTAAAATAAAATTACAAAATGCTAATTACCCTTTAGTTATTTCTTTCTTTTACCTTTATAATGAACCCATATCTGAGCCTCTTAATAAAACATGTTCATAACAAAGGATTAAAGTCTATTTCCAGTGTTTGGAGCAATGATCACCTATGAGTCATTTATGTTGTTTGTGGGATCAGCAACTCTTTTCCCTCTCACTTCTTATAAAGTAACAAAGGTACACTATGATGGAATGTTCAAATAATCAATACCTACTTTTGTGAAAGGAATAGCTTTAATGTTTTCACAACCCAGTCATTGACTGCCAGGCAGCATCTCAGTGGGATAACATACAATTTTTTTTATTAAAGGCAATACTGAAAAGTTCAAATTCCACTTTTTAAAATAAGTTTAAAATAATGGACAGGGGGAGACAGTATATTATAGACAATTGATTTCTTGAAAGTCAGTAAAACTGACATCAAAAAAATTTTGAGACCACCAATTTTCCTCCAAAATGTATAAAAGATGAAAAATTGTTCTTTCCCTAGTAGAGCAAATATATTATACAGTTAAAGCGATTCAAATACATTGTCTGTGGGAAGCATAGGTGGTGCTGGGTTTATAACTCCATTTATTCATGAGCACTTGAGCTTTAATTTCAGGCAATATTCTTCCTAATGGGGTAGGGGGGTACAACAACTTTAAGCTTCAAACTTGAACAAGTAGCCCATATTACTTTTATTGCCCATGCATACTGCTAGACATTGCAAGTTACTAAAATGATTAACAATGACTAAAGTAATTTTTACAAACATATCATCTATTTAAAATGGTAGTAGTATTTTATTGAAAGAATATACAGCAAACTCATCTAGAATTTTTTCCCTCTTTATAGATTTTTTTTCCCACTGATCAAAGATAATGTCTATTATTCCTTGAGCCAATGTGTCAGATATGTCCTTTTAAATTTAAAAATATACACATTTTTAAAGTATTTTATATTTCTAAATTGCCTTCTACATGTTATGAACATATCGATTCTCATGTTCATACCAATATTAGAGTGATAATTCTAAAACATTTATTAATTCTGCAAGATAAAAAAAAGTTAATTAACTTAGATGTATTTAGTATATAATTTGAATGTCTTTTATATACATTTGAATATAGGTATTTTTACAAACATTGCAAACTTTTTTTTTCTGTTTGCCTGTTCATATTCTTTGCTCATTTTTATTTAATATATTTGATACTGTATCATTGATAATTTTATCTGTAGGTCCACTTTTTCTATTTAATAAACAAACTTATTTTTTCACCATATTATTCTACATATTATCTTTCATAATTTTGCTGAAGGTTTTATTATGCAAAGAAAAAGTAAACTTTTCTATTCCCCTACTGATCAATGATGACCTTTTCTAACGTAAACTATACTTGAAATCTTATTAAAGTAATGAAGTCTTTTCTCAGGGAAAAATGTACCCAGAAAAATGTTTTCTACAGGTCAAAAAGACTCATGAACCACCTGAGCCCATTAATGGACTATGAGAGTGAAAAAGAGCTCCTTTCTTTGTTGTTATCTCTTCCATGCTCAAACTCTAATATTCTTTCCAATGATGTCATCTAAATATCTACTTGAACACTTCCTATTTCTTTCAGAATATCATGTATTTTCATATGTCCATTTATTAAGTAAAGCATTATTGTTGTACTGTGAATAAATTACTTCTTTTTAAACTAAAATAATTAAACTATTAGCCTACTTCTCACAGAGAAAAAATTGTTGGTGCTTATGTGTACAACACATAAATTTATTACCTTTAATTCAAATTTTTAATTTCTCTACTATTTAAGAGCGGGAATACTTGAAATATTAAAATTGTTAAATATAAGTGAATTTTTCAAAACTCAAATAATATAATTGACAGATTTATTTTAGAAATATCTGTAATACAGAGAGGACATTTTCTTATGTACTCCTAGAATATTTGCAAAACTAATAAAAGTAAATAAATACAGAAAGTTCAAACCAGTTAATATATAAATCAAATCATTTGCTCATAATGCAACAAAAGCCACATATTAATTTTAGTGGCAAACAAATCTTCACAGTTTAAAAATAAGCATTCTTAATAATTTGCACAAAAGAGAAATGAATCCAAAACAAATATCTAGAAAACCCTCAAACTATAATGAAAAGTTTAGAAACCCTGAGTTAAATTAAATTGATAATCAAAACCTTATTTATTTTAGAAAAACATTCAATCATCAAATAATGTTATAATACAATATTTCCTGAATGTAACGATTGCCTTGTGAAAGCCAGTTATAAGCATTATTAAGAGCAATTGCCTAAGTTTTGTAAATTAATAGACTAAAAAATTCATTGTAGCCTATTTTACCAGAAAAATAAGCAAACGATGTTTTTTTTTTTTTTTTTTTTTTTTGAAGGGATGAAGTTACAGATGATTCACTCTTTTTTCCTCCTGGTAAACAATATTAATTTATCTTCTAACAGCATCACCCTTAAAAGACACAAAAATAAATTCAGGGGCTGGGGAGATAGCTCAGCTGGTAGAGTGCTTGCCTTGCAAGCACAAGGCCCTGAGTTCGATCCCTAGTACCACAAAGCAAAAAATAAATAAAAAAAATAAATAAATTCAGGAATTTATGGAATAATGATTTTTAAGAGAGGGGTATGCATGTAAGTGTTTTATCTCACAAATGAAGGAGTGTGTTAATATTATCCTTCATAGGGATGGTTTACTAGGTCTTCAATGTCCTTCTCCAGAAACAGGAAAAGGGAAATGTTGATAAAAGCCTGTATAGGAGAGAGATATAGAGGAAGACAGAAAGTCACATAATCCAATACTGACATTAAAAAAGACTCACAGAGGATTTAGGAAAACAATTGTGAGAAAATCAGGAATCATCACAGAAAATAAAAGTACATAATACAATGCTTCTGAAAAATTCCTATTTCCATGTCAAAACAATATATTTCTGAATTAAAAATACTCGTCCTCATAGGAAAGCCTAAAATGAGATTTGTTAAAGCATTGACTCCATTCTAAAAAAATAACGCTATCTCAAATTTTTCTATAGGTATAAATGAAAAATTATGTTCCTGTTTCCTTCCTTTTTGGGAAAAAAAAAAAAAACTATCTTGAAATGCATCTGTATCAAAGTTATATAGCATTGGAAATTATAGTTGATGTTTTGTAGTTGTTTTAAACAATTACATGAAGCAAGAAATATAATATAATTTCATCTTATGAATGAGAGATTCACATTCAAATATGTTTAGTATCTTCTTTAAGCTTACAAAAATTCCATATTAGTAGATTAGTTAAAGTCCAGTTTCAGCAGCCTTAGAAGCTGCTGTTTTTGTTATTACTTGCTGCCCTTTCAATATTTTCCTTCCCCTCTATTTTCTTTTGTATCTCACATATTATCAACCTTCATCAGGACTTACATGGAGACAATGGAAACAACATACCAAACTTTATTCATGGAAAACCTTCATTTTTTATTGTATACCCAAAATGTGATCTGAGATAAAACTTTTTAATCGCAATTTTAACTTTGTATCTATGCAAATACTACTTATCTTTAAAAACACAGTTCCGGTTTCACTCATTCAGGACCAATATGCATTCCTTATTCTGTAGTCTCCTCTTTATTATAGTTCTCAGATTATTTAGGAAAGTTTACATATCTAAGCATATAGTTCCCTAGATGAGCAGCTAGTTAGTATTTTAAATATTTCTTTCTTTCTACTGGATTCCTTAAAGGGAGAAACTTTGTGTTTGCAAACAATTTAGCGTTGATCAACTTTCAAACTTTGCACAAATGGCTGCTGATTCAGAGACACTCTTCTGTACGCATTTACTGACACTTATACACTAATGCCTTTCCTGGAAAGCAATCTGTGCTTTCAAGATTTTCAATTAGATAAAATGAAGTTTTATTTGTTCATGTCATTTCAAAGGCAATTACTTCTATAGAGATGTAACTGGTGTCTGATGTGAAGACAGTGGCTGCTATAATTGCAACATAGGAGTTGACAAGTTTTATCCTTTTAAAAAGGAAAAAAAAAAAAAGTGTTAGTCTTGATCCATCCTCTACGGTGAAGGATCTTTATGTAATTCAGTATTTATTTTTATATAAGAACTTTTCTGTCTCATAAGTAATTGAACTTCCTTGTTGACCTTTTCATTAATGTCAAAGTCTAATTTTTCCCATGAAGGTAAATGTGAAAGTCTCTTAATAGGCTCTGTAGCACTCATAAGACTGTATAGAAAGTCTGATACTCCAGAAATGAATATTTTTCTGTTAACAAAGTACAACTGACAAAAAAGAGATCAAATAGGCAGTCCACTTTGTAAAAGCTCTGGAGGTTTCAAAAAGCAAGTCCTCAGGGCTTACTGGACAGTGTGCACCTTAGCAGGATGCTAATCTCTCCAGACTCCTAAACAAAGATAACTAACAGACAGGTGACTTTGATTGGGAAAGCAATGTGACCTGCGGGAAGTACACAGTACATTACTGCCCTGCAAGTCATCCTGAGCCACAGTGGTTCTCAGGGTTAAGGGAAGAATCCCGCCAGTCCTTCATGTCATTTCCTGCCCTCTCTCCCTCTCATGTCCCTGGCTCCTCGCGCCCTTCAGAACGATTGCACACTTCATCTTCAACCATATGTTATTCAAGTGATACAGAAACAGGAAAAGGCTAAAGGCTTAGGGAAAAATAAATATATTGAATTCAAGTAGTACTTACATACCATACTAGGTATTCCCTTCTAAGGTCTTATTTCACCCTAAGCCCTACCTAGTCTGATCTGGCATATCATGGTGATGCCATCAACAACCAAAAGAAGAAAGCGTACTTCCCAGAATTAGAGTGCTCAGCCAGATTTGGCAAGATTGAGATTTGGTGTAAGGGAGACATGGGGTCTGACTCAGCCAGTGCTCTTTCCATGAAGCTACGCTGCCTCCCATTTTCCACCTCAGCAAATCTTGCCTAATCGGTAAAGTCGATGTTTGTGGATTTTTACCTCGACAAGAAGATTGCCACGTTTAAGGAGCCACAGAAGAGAAGAGGCAAAGGCCTTGCAAAATATCCCCAGCACTGTTGTCTGCCAGCAGATTTTCAACTGATTGAGAAAGCGTTCAGTCTTCCTTAGAGATGTTTAGTGCCAATTCTTGTCCCTTTCCCAATGGAATGGTTTGCTACTTCTAATATAAATGAGTTAGCAATGCAAAGAGAAGACAGCACAGCCTGTGGAAAATCAGCAACTGCCTCAACCAGGGTTAAGGGCGATCTGCTTATTGGACAATTGTTCAACTCAAATTGTGAAGAGAAGCAGGCTGAAGCAAATCGATTAATGTATCATTTCAATTCGTAGATAGATCCCTTTCTGCCTACTCCATTCTGCCACTATTAATGAAGCAGGCAAATTAAGCACTGCTAGCAGCAGGAGGCAAAAAGAAAGTGCAAGCATAAAAGCTCAGAGTGAACAAACATCCATGTGAGTCATTCAGCATCGCTCTTCAACACTGACACACAAGGAATATTTGCTATATGTGTTTTTTTAGGTGTGTGTGTATGAGAGAGACAGGGAGACAACTATTGGATTAGCTCTTATATAAGTTTTTATTTCCTTTTTCTTTTCCTTTACAATTGGATACTGCATGCAAATGAGCAGAACATGACTGAGTCATTCAACACGTCCCAAACTGCCACATCTGACAGAGCTTTGAACTGATAGACAGTTTCTCAGATATGACCTGTGTGGAAAGACAGTGCTGAACAACCTTTCCAGGTTCTCCATATAGTAATTGCCAACTCTTCCACTAGACTTACTCATTCTTACCTCACTTGATTGAACTTATCAGGAATATTAACTAAACGTATTAACCACTTTTCCTATGTCAAGCATTGTTCTAAACTGACACATGTTAACCCATTGAATTCTTACTACAGTTCTTTGAGGCAGGGTCTATTGTTATGTCCACTTTACAGTGAAGAAAATTAAGGATCAGAGGAGTAAAATAACCTGCCTAGGATCATAGATCTGGGGCATGGCAAAATTGAACTTCAAATGCAGCAATCTGGTTGTAGAGGCTGCTTTCCTAACCATGAACATTATCAAAGGAGGGGGAAACTAATGGATTGGCTTTGGCATGAAAATCCATTACTTCCCCCGCCCTTTTGCACATTGCAGAAAGAGCAGATTAATGTAGGTGGATTCTGTCTTTGCCCAAGAACACAAATATGGAGGTTTTATAATACTAAAAGAGCAAAATTAGTGATTCTTTAGCTATTTGAGCTTGCTCATCCTCTAGGATCTAGGTGAAACCCTGGAAAAACATGTCCAGGGCAGAGAAACCACCATCCCAGGTCTTCCCAAATTATAGAAGCCACTCTTAGTTTCCCCTTCCTAGTGCTTTGCTTCTTAGTTTGGGACTGTGAGATTGGACATGCTTGGGATTTGTCTTAGAAACGTCTTGTCATTTTCTTTCTATGGATACACAAAATAGAAAGTCCCATTGCAAAAACAGTGCAATTTTCCAAGGAATGAAGGAAACTGCTGTTCTGTGTTAACTTGTTTCACAAAACAAACATAAGAATGGGGCAGAGGTTGTTTATTTTTTTTCCTTCTTGTTATTTTGGAAGTTGATACTAACTATAAAATGTACCAGTTTTCTCAGCAGGCATAGATTGCTTTAAAGTTCTTTTGTAATTTTTACGAACTAAAACTTTCTAACCAGTTCTATGTAGGTAATAAAAAATGTTATAAAATTTTAAATCAAATGTTATATGTTTCGGGTCAATGAATGGCTAAACTTTTCCTGACATTGAATTAGTACCTTTCTTAAAACAGAAAATAATAGATGGAATAATCATATTTTAAGCCACCATGGATGATTCTCACTAATTTGACATTGCTGGGTTTTTTCCTTTCAGTATGGTTTTTCCAACTGTGAGAGAACAAGAGGAAACTTCATTTCTCATTTGATTTCCTACAAGGCATTGGATTATAAATCGAATACCCTACGTGAGATTTTTGAGACTTTAGGAAATAACTGAAAAGACAGAAAGAAAACCAAGAGATATAAACTGCCATAAAAGATAAAACATTTTTAAATGCAAAAACATCCCATAGTAATATTTAATCACACACACATACACACACCAGGATCTACCTGTGATTAACTTTCTAAACTACTTAAATACATTAGAAAATAAAACTACACAGATCACAGAGAAGTGCTGATTGAGAGAGGAAAAGCTTCAAGCCAATGTTAGTTAGAAGGGATAAAGAAGGACATTTCATACTGCTTAAGGGAAGCATAAATCAGCAAGATATAACAAACATAAACATCTATGCCCCAAACAGTGGCTCATCCATGTATGTTAAACAAATCCTTCTCAATTTTAGAAACCAAATAGACCATAACACAATAATACTAGGTGATTTTAACACGCCTCTTTCACCACTGGACAGATCTTCCAAACAAAAACTGAACAAAGAAACCATAGATCTCAATAACACAATCAATAATTTAGACTTAACAGACATTTATAGAATATACCATCCAACCAAGAGCGAATACACTTTCTTCTCAGCAGCACATGGATCCTTCTCTAAAATAGACCATATATTATGCCACAAAGCTAATGTCAGCAAATACAAGAAGATAGAGACACTACCTTGTATTCTATCAGATCATAATGGATTGAAGTTACAAATTAATGAAAGAGTAAAAAACAGAAACTACTCCAACACCTGGAGATTAAACAATATGCTACTATATGATGAATGGATAACAGAAGATATTAGGAAGGAAATTAAAAAATTCTTAGAGGTAAACGAGAACAAAGAAACAACATATCAAAATCTCTGGGACACTATGAAAGCGGTACTTAGAGGAAGATTTATTTCATGGAGCGCATTTAATAAAAGAAGTAAAACTCAAAAAATAAATGACCTAACACTGCAGCTCAAAGCCCTAGAAAAAGAAGAACAGACCAACACCAAAAGTAGTAGAAGACAGGAAATAGTTAAACTGAGAGCTGAAATCAACGAAATTGAAACAAAAGAAACAATACAAAAAATTGACAAAATAAATAGTTGGTTCTTCAAAAAAATAAACAAAATTGATAAACCTTTAGCCACACTAACAAAGAGAAGACGAGAGAAAACCCAAATCACTAAAATTCGGAATGAACAAGGAAATATCACAACAGACACGACCGAAATACAAAACATAATTAGAAGCTATTTTGAAAATCTATACTCCAACAAAATAGAAAATTTCGAAGACATCAACAGGTTTCTAGAGACATATGAATTGCCTAAACTGAACGAGGAGGACATACACAATTTAAATAGACCAATTTCAAGTAATGAAATAGAAGAAGTCATCAAAAGCCTTCCAACAAAGAAAAGTCCAGGACCAGATGGGTTCTCAGCCGAGTTCTACAAAACTTTTAAAGAAGAACTCATTCCAATACTTCTCAAAGTATTCCAGAAAATAGAAGAGGAGGGAACTCTCCCAAACTCATTCTATGAAGCCAATATTACCCTGATTCCTAAACCAGACAGAGACACATCGAGGAAAGAAAATTTCAGACCAATATCCTTAATGAACATCGATGCAAAAATTCTCAACAAAATTTTAGCAAATCACATACAAAAACATATTAAAAAGATAGTGCACCATGATCAAGTGGGTTTCATCCCAGGGATGCAAGGTTGGTTCAACATCAGAAAATCAATAAATGTCATTCACCATATCAATAGACTTAAAGTCAAGAATCACATGATTATTTCGATAGATGCAGAGAAAGCATTTGATAAAATACAACACCCCTTCATGCTCAAAACACTAGAAAAAATAGGGATAGTGGGAACATTCCTTAACATTGTAAAGGCCATCTACGCTAAACCCATGGCTAATATCATTCTAAATGGTGAAAAACTGAAAGCATTCCCTCTAAAAACTGGAACAAGGCAGGGATGCCCTCTTTCACCACTTCTATTCAATATCGTCCTTGAAACTCTAGCCAGAGCAATTAGACAGACCAAAGAAATTAAAGGGATACGAATAGGAAAAGAAGAACTTAAACTATCCCTATTTGCTGATGATATGATGGTAAACTTAGAGGAACCAGGAAATTCCACCAGAAAACTTTTAGATCATAAGTGAATTAAGTAAAGTAGCAGGATATAAGATCAATGCACATAAATCTAAGGCATTTTTATATATAAGCGATGAATCTTCAGAAAGAGAAATTAGGAAAACTACCCCATTCACAATAGCTTCAAAAAAAATAAAGTATTTGGGAATCAATCTCACAAAAGAGGTGAAAGACCTCTACAATGAGAACTACAGAACACTAAAGAAAGAAATTCAAGAAAACCTTAGAAGATGGAAAGATCTCCCATGTTCTTGGATAGGAAGAATTAATATTGTCAAAATGGCCATACTACCAAAAGTGCTATACAGATTCAATGCAATTCCAATTAAAATCCCAATGATGTACCTTACAGAAATAGAGCAAGCAATTATGAAATTCATCTGGAAGAATAAAAAACCCAGAATAGCTAAAGCAATCCTTGGCAGAAAGAGTGAAGCAGGGGGTATCGCAATACCAGATCTTCAACTCTACTACAAAGCAATAGTAACAAAAACGGCATGGTATTGGTACCAAAATAGAAAGGTGGATCAATGGTACAGAATAGAGGACACGGACACAAACCCAAATAAATACAATTTTCTCATACTAGACAAAGGGGCCAAAAATATGCAATGGAGAAAAGATAGCCTCTTCAACAAATGGTGCTGAGAGAATTGGAAATCCATATGCAACAGAATGAAACTAAACCCATATCTCTCACCATGCACGAAACTAAACTCAAAATGGATTAAGGATCTCGGAATCAGACCAGAGACCTTGCATTTTATAGAAGAAAAAGTAGGTCCAGAGCTTCAACATGTCGGCTTAGGACCAGACTTCCTCAACAGGACTCCCATAGCACAAGAAATAAAAGCAAGAATTAATAACTGGGATAGATTTAAACTAAAAAGCTTTCTGTCAGCAAAGGAAACTATCAGAAATGCAAAGAAAGAGCCTACAGAGTGGGAGAAAATCTTTGCCAATCATACTTCAGATAGAGCACTAATCTCCAGAATCTATAAAGAACTCAAAAAACTCTACACCAAGAATGTAAATAATCCAATCGACAAATGGGCTAAGGAAATGAATAGACACTTCACAGAAGAAGATATACAAGCAATCAACAAACATATGGAAAAATGTTCAACATCTCTAGTAATAAGAGAAATGCAAATCAAAACCACCCTAAGATTCCATCTCACCCCAATTAGAATGGCAATTATCAAGAATACAAGCAACAACAGGTGTTGGCGAGGATGTGGGGAGAAAGGTACACTCTTACATTGCTGGTGGGGCTGCAAATTAGTGCAGCCACTCTGGAAAGCAGTGTGGAGATTCCTTAGAAAACTTGGAATGGAAACACCATTTGACCCAGCTATCCCACTCCTTGGCCTATACCCAAAGGACTTAAAATCAGCATATTACAGAGATACAGCCAGATCAATGTTCATAACTGCTCAGTTCACAATAGCCAGATTGTGGAACCAACCTAGATGTCCTTCAATTGATGAATGGATAAAGAAAATGTGGTATATATATACAATGGAATATTACTCAGCCATAAAGAACGATAAAATTATGGCATTTGCAGGCAAATGGATGAAACTGGAGAATATCCTGCTAAGTGAGATAAGCCAATCTCAAAAACCCAAAGGAAGAATGATATCGCTAATAAGTGGATGATGACACATAAGGGGGGTGGGAAGGGTTAGTGTTGGGGTTGGAGTTGGGTTTAGGGAGGGGGGCAGGAATGGAGGAAGGAAGGACTGTATAGATGGAGGGGAAGGGTGGGAGGGAAGGGGGGGAAGGGAAAAAATGGCAGAATGAATCAAACAACATTACCCTATGTAGATTTATGATTACACAAATGGTATGCCTTTACGCCATGTACAGACAGAGAAACAACATGTATCCCATTTGTTTACAATTTTATAATAAAAAAAAAAAAGAATAATTGCAGATAAATTTAAAAGAAGTTTCAAGTCATTACATAATATAATAGTTGACACATTTTTATATGTATGATGTCATGGCAAAATATATTTTCTCAATCTGTAATTTTAATACAAATAACTGGTAATTTTTATCAAAAGATGGTTTTAAAAGTTTCTCAATTTGTATACTTAGATTAAACTAATTATTATTAAATGAAAAATAAATAAAACTTATTTGTATGCCCCAAATATTTTTCAGCTAGCATATAACCTCATGTTATTAGATTAAATGCCATGAGATTCTAAGCAGCAATGAATGTATGCCCTCTAACAAATTATGTAAAATAAGTTTGTTCTTCACCTTAGATGAAGATCTAGAAGACTATAGGAAATTTTAAAAATTTAGTTGGAAGATGGTGAGTATAGAATATAAGGGAGACAAAATCTTGGAAAGAGAACTGAGTAGAGTTTTTCTTTATGAAAAATCTAATTGGCTAAAGAACAAAAATGACATACAGGGTAAATTGAAATCTGAAAAAAAAATGGGGATTAAGAAAATGTTGGGAGATTGATGTGAAAAAAACTTCTATCTAATAACTTGTACTAATAGTAACTGTGATTAGTATAGCAAGCTAATCATCTAAGTATAGCTGGATGGTAATTATCTTTAAAATAGCTTGAATTTATTGCTCACCTATTCTATCTCAGAGATTCTGTCTATCATTTGATATAGAAACTCTATCTTCACACTTCAAAGTGGGTGTTTTATTTTCAATTACTAGTAATTTGATCCTAAAAGTTCTTCTAAGATCACAAATCATATATGTTGCATTACCAATAAACCACAGTATAGTGAAGTGCAAATGGGCCTCATTTATTTGACTTGTTTGCGTCAAACCAAAAGGAGTCTAGGCTAAGAATTGTGTCACTGAGAATTGGACATAACTTTCCTATGTTCATATATGAATGTATGACCAGTGTAACTCCACATCATGTACAACCACAAGAATGAGAAGTTATATTCCATGTATGTATATGTGAAAATATACTCTACTGTTATTTATATCTAAAAAAAATAAAAAAGAAAAATAAATTTAAAAAGAAAAGAAATGTGTCATTTATAGATAGACAATGTGAGTGTTTGAGGCACCAAATCAGGACTTTTGCCCACAGCACAGTCAAGAATTTATGTCTAATTTAAAACTTTTTACAATCTAATGCTAGTTTTTGATACATTCTCTATGCTCTATTTTGTTCCCCTGGCAATTTTCCACTGTATTTTGTGGCAGATCACATGATACTATATCATGAAATTATTTACATACTTTCAGAAGGTTTACTGTCTGTATTTGAGTGACTTACTGTATTTTAGACAGATGTGAGATGAAAAGTGATGGCCACAGATTCAGTATTAGACTATGGTATAATTACTTTCCTGTCTTTCAAATTTTATAATTTTTTTTAAGTACCTCTTTGTCAAGGTCACAGATAATGCCTAGGGTTAAAGCATTAGCAACTGTAATAAAATTTACTTTGATTTCTTATTGTTAGCATGTGAAATGCATGCTCTAGACATTCACAAAGTGATTTATAACTCTAGAAAATATAACTAACTTCAGAATAATTTTTATAAGATTAAATACAAATTATTATGTTAAAAATATTTTCAGGGGTTTGTGTGTTTTCTGTTCTTTATTGATAAACTCACTTTCCCTTTATTGTTTTTAAGAGTTAATAAAGAATAATCATGGGATCACTGAATTTAATTACTGTAACTCATGGTTCCCCAAGTACAAGTAGGAGTTAATAGCATGTTCATTAATAAATTTCACCAAGGAATATCTAGATATCAAATCTTTGCACCAAGAATGTAAACACTAAGGGTAAAAAAAATGCTCAATGAATCAAGATCTCAAGTAGAATTATAAGTTCCAGAATTGGATTGTTTAATGAGTTCCTTGAAATATTTATGAAAAGATGTTTACTTTTAAAATTTATTGTGGACAAGCTTACATGAGACAGAAAATTTACTAGACTCTTAGATATAAAATATAACAGAGCATGAATATAAGAAGCTCAAATTCAAATGCAAAGAGTGGTATGTAAACAAAACTTTATAGAGTTGGTCATATAATATAATTAAGGGAGAGAGAAAACAAGGGAACTTTGGGAAAACATAAAAGGGAACCAATGTTAGAGGATCAAAGATAAAATAAGCTGGATCTAAAATGACAGTGATTTTGCAAGTAGACAAAATAGGACACTGTAATCTACATCAAGAGGAAACTATGAAAAAAAAAAACAGTGAGTGAAGAAAATTTTAATATTGCTGTATAATTGTGGACCAATGAGCTCCTGCTGCAAAGAAAAATAATACTTAAAAATGAATATTAACAGGACTTTAACTAAGAGAACAGGTTAGAAATCATGTTATAAAGAGACTGGGAGTGTGGATGTTAGAGGAAGATCAAGAGAGCCAAGGTATACAAGTCAAGGTGGGACAAGATTTTGGAAATAAATTTCAGCAATTTATTAGGCTCCCTTTCTCTCCCTAATTAAAAAAAGAATAGGAGAAAGAATATTGATTTCCATTTTTCATATTTCTCTCTTGGAAAAAAAATAATGTTTTTCTCACATACTTTCAAGTAGAATTTTATATAAGAAACCAGAATGTACTTATTTTAAAAATAACATTGAAATGGCATAATTAAAAATTATGGACTGTAAAGATGGGTCCAACATAATCATTTATTTCTTATAAGAAATAGGCTATAGTATTAACCAAGTTACAAAAATTAATTCTTTGGAGAAGCAAGATGGCTAAGACCGTCTACAGTTTGTCTTTGAACAGAAACGAGATAAACAAATATTCACATACCAAACTACCTGCAAAAGAGCTACAGAAATTGGGTGACAGATCATAATGTCTGCTCTTAGTATCACAAACTGAAAAGATACATCCACGAAGTCAGGAAGAAAGAATTGCCTGTGTCACCCTATCCCAACTCTAGGCAACGCAGCCTCGAGAGAGACATCATCTGATATAGAAATGGGGAAGGGAGAGGGATTTAAGTTCAGACGAGATTTTAAAACAAATACCAGGCCCACTAAGTGAAACCTACTACTTGGTAGAGCCACATCACCCCCACCACCAAATTGTTAGAACTTTGGTAACCATGCAGCAGAGACTACCCTCAGCCTTTAGGGGCAGAGAGGCAAACAGGACACTACTTGCTAGGAATCAGGGCAAGAAAGCTAGCACAAAACTTTGTCTTGGATTTCACCTCTGAATCCAGGAGAGGTGACCCAGCACAAGGTAGAAACCAAGAGCACTGTGCATGGGCCAGAGATGACAGATGGAACTTCCAGGTGTGCACTGGCATCAGGCAGACGGGCATACTCGCAAGACAGACTTGAGTTTTGGCTTCCAGCATTGGCGGCCTTAGAGTTGGCCTGGGAAGATACCACCTAAGACTGTGTAGATCTTTGTGTCTGAGAACCTCAGGTGTGACCTAGGTTTGCATCAGTTTGGGTGATAAATTGTCTGTATCTATCACCCATTCTCTAACCTCAGGCAGCACAGCACAGCTATGGTCAGCTAAGTGCTCAAAGACAGAGGTAAAAACCTGCCCTGGCACCAAGCAGTGATCTATATTCCGATACAATAAAATCATGATGGAACTTGGCATGAGCCTTGGCATGTGCCTGAAGTGTGCATGTCCTTGCAACTTTGAGACTTAGGTGCAATAGTTCAGCCTCAGCCTAGTTGGACATGACAATGCCTTCACCAACACTTCTCCAAATTATGGAGCATAGCATGGAACATGTTCCCATTCTTTGGGGGTTGGAAAGAGTAGCAAGCACAGAATGTTGCCCAGAATAGTGTCAAGTTGGTGAAACCTAACTAACGTGCAGATCCTGACAGTTCCAATTCCCAGGCATGCCTATAAGTGGAGCCCCTGAAACAGCCCCAGTGGCTGGGAGAAACATGCAGTCTATTGTGACCAAAAGAGAAGGCGTCTATTCTTTTGTTCTTACTTATGGTTGATGATAATGATCTTGGCCATGAGTTCACTTCAGCAGTAGGCACACCATAGCAGCATGGGTCTTGGTCTTACCCCAGTGCTACGCTGGTTTTGTCAAGCTGTGGGCTCAGGATGTGATATAACCTTGGACTGGTCCATCCATGGTGGAGAATATCATAGTGTCTGGAAACAGGACAGTGACTGTGGATAAGGTGCATGGACCTACACCAGTCCCAGAGAGAGGCTTCTGAAAATTGATTATGCTTTATAGGTACACTCCTGGTTCATTCTGAACAGCAAAACTGCAGATTTGGGACAAATTTGGGTTGCATCAACATTTAGTCTGCTGCAGTGACAACACATAAACAGCTGACTGGTTGCAAACTTAAATTGGATGCCATTCAGAGATGAAATAATGGAAGCTATACTAGACTTAGAGAAAATAAGCAGCCTGCTTAGAATTTCTGGAAATTCAAACACAAACCAAACCAAATAAGGAAAACTGGCATAAATTCCTAATTCTTCAATGCACAGACAACATTGCACACCAGTATCAAGAGCTCTCAGATAACCCCGACTTCACCTACTATTCAAAATAAGGTACCAGAAAATGACTTTATAGTAAACAATATAAGAGAACTCACAGATGGAGAATAAGAAACATCAATTTTAAAGAAACTTGGTGAGAAAAAAATAATAAATAAGGAAGTGATTCAATACTCTAAAAGAGAAGCTTAACAAAGAGATGGAAGTATTAATAAAAAAAAAAAATTCTTGAGGTGAAAAAGTATCCTAAGTGATATTAAAAATGGATAGAAGGCATTAATAGTAGCAGAGCTCAAACAAATAAGCAAAAAATTAATAACCACTATGACAGTTTATTTCAAAATACAAAGAGAAGAACAAAGAGAAAGGAATAAAGATGAATGAAAACTTCTGGAAAATTTGGAACAGGATTAAAAGAACAAATATTTGGTTTGTTGAGGTTCAAGAGGTACTTGTAAATGCAAAAGGAGTAAAATGCTTATTTAAAAGAATAACAAAAGCATTTAGCAAACCTAGAGAATGATACAAATAGGAACAATATGGCCTGAAGACACCAGTCAGATTCAATTCAACCAGTTATACCCCAAGCATATATTCACCTTCCAAAAGGTGAAAGATAAAGAGAAAATTCTCAAGGTAGCAAGAGAAAAGACACAACACTTAAGGGTGTGCAACTGACCTGACAGTAGACTTCTGAGCAGAAACCTAACAGGACAGATGAGTGGCATAAGATTTTTCACAGTACTGAAAGGAAAAAACTTCCAACAGATAATGTTGTACACACCAAAGCAATTCATTAGAAATGGAGGGAAGATGAAAATATTTCCAACTAAAATCTGAGTGAATATATCCACTAAACCTGTCTGACAAGAAATGTTCAAGGTAGTTTTTCAAGTAGAAAGAGAGAGAAATGAGTTAGAAGGAAACAGCAGCAGATTTAAATCTCACTGATAAGAGTAACTATACAAATTAAGAAGGCTTTAATATTGTAGGATTATTCTTTAAACCACTTGTATCTTTAGTATAAAGATTAAATAAAACAATTAAATAACTACATAAATACATTTAGCTATAGGCAATAAATAACTTTTAAAAAATGATTATCAGTGATTAAATTGAACAATATACCATCAAGTTTTATTACCTAGAAGTAAAGGATAAACTTCTGTATGTGTTCACCTTCCAACACTGAATCACGAAAAAATAGAAAACCTGAATACACCAATAACAAGTACCAACATCAAATCAGTAATAAAAGTCTCTCATTAAAGAAATGTCCAGGACCAAACAAATTCACTGCTAAGTTCTACCAAGCATTTAAAGAAAAAAATGCCAATTGTTCTTAAATTATTCAAAGAAATAGAAAAAGAAGGAATTCTTCCAAGCATATTCTACAAGACCTGAAATACCTTAGTACCAAATAAGAATACAACAACAAAAACAAAGAAAAAAAAAAAAAAAAAAGAAAGCTACAGCTCAATATCCTCAATGAACATTGAGACAAAACTTTTCAACAGAATACCAGCAAATAAAATCTAAGAACTGATAAAATATTCACCATGTTCAAGAGGATTCATTTTAGGGATACAAGAATGGTTTGATATATGGAAATCAATTAATGTGATATGAAATATCAACAGAATGGACAAAAACCATATGATCATCTCAGTAGATACAGAAGAGGCAATGGATAAAATTCAACCTCCCTTTATGATTAAAAAAATCACTGAATGGGGAGATCAAAGATGGTGGACTAGAGGGTGACTGCATCTCCTGTCGCTCCAGAACTCAGGATTCAAGAAGGGGAAGTATTGAGAGACTCGGACCAACATAGAGCCGTGGGGCGAGTCTCTCCCACTGGGTGAAGCTCGGCCCGGGCGGCAGGCTGGGACAGTGGGCAGCTTCTCAGAGCAGGGCAGGGCAGCGAAAGACTTCCCCAAGCAACCTGCCTCCCTTCGGCAGCAGGCGCGATCCACAGCCAGCTTCAAGGAGCAGGCCCGCCCAGTGAAGCTTTTCCGCACAGAGCCAACCCCAATCCCTGGATCCAGCTGTGGGCCCCAGCCTGCAGACAGCTTCTGGGACCAAGGCAGGACAGGGAGAGGCTTTCCCCAAGCAGCCTGGCTCCCTCAGGCGGGGGCAAGCCCTGTCTATATCCAGCTTCTAGGAGCAGGCCCGCCCAGTGAGAGGATTTCCATGCAGAACCAGCCCCCAGGCCTGGACCCAGTAGAGGCTAGGAGCAGCTTTCTTTGGAAGCACTGCATTATCAAGTTCCTCCAAGACTTCAGGCTACTGAAGGCTGAGAGGTGATATACTAGAAATCTACAGGGACACTATAAGCCAATAAAGAAAATCTGTAATATCTGAGTCAAACTGATTTTTGACCAATATGAGAAAACAAGGGAAGAAAATGTCCCAAACAAACCTAGATACTATATCAATAAAACCCAATGACAGCACAGCAGAAGAAATGTCAGAAAGTGAGTTCAGAATATACATAATTAAAACAATCAGGGAAGCAAACGAGGAGATGAAAGAGCAAATGCAGGCATTGAAGGAGGAGATGAAAGAGCAAATGCAGGCATTAAATGATCCCACCAATCAACAGTTAAAAGAGCAAATATGGGAAGCAAGACATCATTTCAATAAAGAGTTAGAGATAATGAAAAAAAAAAACAAACAGAAATCCTTGAAATGAAGGAAACAATAAACCAAGTTAAAAACTCCATAGAAAGCATAACCAATAGGACAGAACACCTGGAAGACAGAACCTCAGACACTGAAGACAAAATATTTAATCTTGAAAACAAAATTGACCAAACAGAGAAGATGGTAAGAAATCATGAACAGAATCTACAGGAATTATGGGATATCATGAAAAGGCCAAGTTTAAGAATTATTGTGATTGAAACAAACCAAAGGAATTAAAAGTCTATTCAATGAAATAATATCAGAAAATTTCCCAAACCTGAAGAATGAAATGGAAAACCAGGTACAAGAGGCTTATAGGACTCCAAATATACAAAATTACAACAGTCCCACACCAAGGCACATTATTATGAAAATGTCTAATATACAAAATAAAGAGAGAATTTTAAAGGCTGCAAGAGGAAAGAATCAAATTACATTCAGGGGGAAACCAATAAGAATATCAGAAGATTTTTCAATCCAGACCTTAAAGCTAGAAGGGCCTGGAACAACATTTACCAAGCCCTGAAAGAAAACGGATGCCAACCAAGAATCTTATACCCAGCAAAACTTACTTTCAGATTTGACAATGAAATAAAATTCTTCCATGATAAACAAGAGCTAAAAGAATTTACAAAAAGAAAGCAGCATTACAGAACATTCTCAGCAAAATATTCCATGAGGAAGAGATGAAAAACAATGATGCAAATCAGCAACAGGAGGAACTAGCTTAAAGGAATAGCCAAATAAAGGAGAAACCAAATCAGGTCAAAAAACAAAAATGAGTCAATTGACTGGGAATACAAATCATATCACAATAATAACCCTGAATGTTAATGGTCTGAACTCATCAATCATACGACATAGACTGGCAGATTGGATTAAAAAGAAAAATTCAACAATATGCTGCCTGCAAGAGATTCATCTCATAGAAAGAGGTACCCACAGACTAAAGGTGAAAGGATGGAAAAAACATACCATGCACACAGACACAGCAAAAAAGCTGAAGTATCCATCCTCATTTCAGATAATGTGGACTTCAAGCCAAAACTAGTCAGAAGGGATAAAGAAGGACATTACATTCTGCTTAAGGGAGGCATAAATCAACAAGACATAACAATCATAAATATCTATGCCCCGAACATTGGCTCATCCATGTACCTCAAACAAATCCTTCTCAATTCCAGAAATCAAATAGACCACAAAACAATAATACTAGGCTATTTTAACACACTTCTCTCACCACTTGATAGATTGTCCAAACAAAAATTGAATAAAGAAACCATAGATCTCAATAACACAATCAACAATTTAGACTTAACAGACATATATAGAATATGCCATCCAACAAAGAATGAGTACACTTTCTTCTCAGCAGCACATGGATCCTTCTCTAAAATAGATCGTATTTTATGCCACAAAGCTACTGTTAGCAAATACAAGAAGATAGAGATACTACCTTGTATTCCATCAGATAATAATGGATTGAAATTAGAAATAAATGACAGAATAAAAAACAGAAAATTCTCCAATATCCAGAGATTAAATAATACACTATTATATGATGAATGGATAACAGAAGACATCAGGAGGGAAATAAAAAAAACTTCTTAGAAGTAAACGAGAACAAAGACACATCATATCAAAATCTCTGAGACACTATGAAAGCAGTACTTAGAGGAAGATTTATTTCATGGAGCGCATTCAACAAAAGAAGAAATAATCAACAAATAAATGACTTAACATTACAACTCAAAGCCCTAGAAAAAGAAGAGTAGACCAACACCAAAAGTAGTAGAAGACATGAAATAGTTAAAATCAGAGCTGAAATCAACGAAACTGAAACAAAAGAAACAATCAAAATAATTAACAAAATAAAGTGTTGGTTCTTTGAGAAAATAAACAAAATTGATAAACCCTTAGCCACACTAACAAAGAGAAAGAGAGAGAAAACACAAATTACTAAAATTCAGAGTGAACAAGGAAATATCACTACAGACACGAGTGAAATACAAAACATAATTAGAAGCTATTTTGAAAATCTATACTCCAACAAAACAGAAAACCTCGAAGACATCAAAAAACTTTTAGAGACATATGAATTACCTAATCTGAACCAGGAGGACATACACAACTTAAATAAATGAATTTTAAGCAATGAAATAGAATAAGTCATTAAAAGCCTACCAACAAAGAAAAGTCCGGGACCAGATAGGTTCTCAGCCGAGTTCTACAAAACCTTTAAAGAAGAGCTCATTCCAATACTCCTCAAAGTATTCCATGAAATAGAAGAGGAGGGAACCCTTCCAAACTCATTCTATGAAGCCAATATCACCCTGATACCTAAACCAGACAGAGACATATCGTGGAAAGAAAATTTCAGATCAATATCCTTGATGAACATCAATGTAAACATTTTCAACAAAATTTTAGCAAATCACATACAAAAATATATTAAAAAGATAGTGCACCATGATCAAGTGGGTTTTATCCCAGGGATGCAAGGTTGGTTCAACATTTGGAAATCAATAAATGTCATTCACCATATCAACAGACTTAAAGTTAAGAATCACATGATTATTTCAATAGATGCAGAAAAAGCATTCGATAATATAGAGCATCCCTTCATGCTCAAAACACTAGAAAAAATAGGGATAGTGGGAACATTCCTTAACATTGTAAAGGCCATCTATGCTAAGCCCATGGCCAATATCATTCTAAATGGTGAAAAACTGAAACAAGGCAGGGATGCCCTCTTTCACCACTTCTATTCAACATCATCCTTGAAACTCTAGCCAGAGCAATTAGACAGACCAAAGAAATTAAAGGGATACCAATAGGAAAAGAAGAACTTAAACTATCCCTGTTTGCTGATGACATTATTATATATTTAGAGGAACCTGGAAATTCACCAGAAAACTTTTAGAACTCACAAGTAAATTCAGTAAAGTAGCAGGTTATAAGACCAATGCTCATAAATCCAAGGCATTTTTATACATAAGTGATGAATCTTCAGAAAGAGAAGTTAGGAAAACTATTCCAATTCACAATAGCTTCGAAAATATAAAATACTTGGGAATCAATCTAACAAAAGAGGTGAAAGACCTCTACAACTAGAACTATAGAACACAAAAGAAAGAAATTAAAGAAAATCTTAGAAGATGGAAAGATCTCCCATGTTTTTGGATAGGCAGAATTAATATTGTCAAAATGGCTATACTACCAAAAGTGCTATACAGATTCAATGCAATTCCAATTAAAATCCCAATGATGTACCTTATAGAAATAGAGCAAGCAATCATGAAATTCATCTGGAAGAATAAGAAATCCAGAATAGCTAAAGCAATCCTTAGCAGAAAGAGTGAAGTGGGGGGTATCACAATACCAGATCTTCAGTTCTACTACAAAGCAATAGTAACGAAAACTGCATGGTATTGGTACCAAAATAGAAAGGTAGATCAATGGTTCAGAATAAAGGACATGGACACAAACCCAAATAAATACAATTTTCTCATACTAGACAAAGGGTACAAAAATATGCAATGGAGAAAAGATAGCCTCTTCAACAAATGGTGCTGGGAAAACTGGAAAACCATATGCAACAGAATGAAATTAAACCCCTATCTCTAACCCTACACAAAACTCAACTCAAAATGGATCAAGGACCTCAGAATCAAACCAGAGACCCTGCATCTTATAGAAGAAAAAGTAGGTCCAAACCTTCAACTTGTTGGCTTAGGATCAGACTTCCTTAACAGGACTCCCATAGCACAAGAAATAAAAGCAAGAATCAACAACTGGGATAGATTCAAACTAAAAGCTTTCTCTCAGCAAAGGAAACTATCAGTAATGTGAAGAGAGAGCCTACAGAGTGGGAGAATATCTTTGCCACTCATACTTCAGATAGAGCGCTAATTTCCAGAATCTATAAGGAACTCAAAAAACTCTACACCAAGAATACAAATAATCCAATCAACAAATGGTCTAAGGAAATGAACAGACACTTCACAGAAGAAGATGTACAAGCAATCAACAGATATATGAAAAAATGCTCAACATCTCTAGTAATAAGAGAAATGCACATCAAAACTACCCTAAGATTTCATCTCACCCCAATTAGAATGGCTATTATCAAGAACACAAGCAACAATAGGTGTTGGCGAGGATGTGGGGAAAAAGGTACACTCATACATTGCTGGTGGGGTTGCAAATTAGTGCAGCCACTCTGGAAAGCAGTATAGAGATTCCTCAGAAAGCTTGGAATGGAGCCACCATTTGACCCAGCTATCCCACTCCTGGCCTATACCCAAAGGACTTAATCAGCATACTACAGAGATACAGCCACATCAGTGTTCATAGCTGCTCAATTCACAATAGCAAGATTGTGGAATCAACCTAGATGCCCTTCAATTGATGAATGGATAAAAAAACTGTGGTATATGTATACAATGGAATATTACTCAGCCATAAAGAATGATAAAATTATGGCATTTGCAGGCAAATGGATGAAATTGGAGAATATCATGCTAAGTGAGATAAGCCAGTCTCAAAAAACCAAGGACAAATGATCTCACTGATAAGCAGATGATGACACATAAAGGGGAGTGGGAGGGGTTATTGTTAGGGTTAGGGTTAGGGTTAGGGTTAGGGAGGGGCAAGAATGGAGGAAGGAAATCTGTATAGCAGGAAAAGAGGGGTGGGAGGGGTGGGGAAGAAGGGAAAAAATAACAGAATGAATCAAACAACATTACCCTATGTAAATTTATGTTTACACAAATGGTGTGCCTTTACTCCATGTACAGAGAAACAACATGTATCCCATTTGTTTACAATAAAAAAAATCAGTGAATGAATTTGGAATAGAAAGAATAAAAGTCATTGATAATAAGACACCGACATTATGTCAAATGAGGAAACTCTGGAAGTTTTCTGAGATTTGGAGTAATTGAGGATGCCCACATTCACCATTTTTATTCAATACAGTAGAAAAAATCCTAGCTAGAACAATAAGGAAAGAGAAAGAATAAAGGGCATCCAAAATGGAAAAGAGGAAGTCAATTGTCACTGTTTTTAGATGACATATCCTATGGGGGAGGCAGCAAAGACTTCACACAAAAAAATAGAACTAATAAATTATTCAGCAAGCTTTTAGGATAAAATATCACCATACAAAATTAGGAACATTACTGTATGCCAATAGAAATTATTATCTGAAATAAAAACCTGAAAAGCATTTACAATAACTACAAAAACTAAAGTACCTATGAATGAAATAAACAAAAAGATAAAATATCTAATATCTCTATAATGAAAACTATAAAATATTGATAGTAAAAATTGAAGAAGACCAAAAAAGAAAATATAAAAAGAAATCCCCCGTTCAAGAATTGAAAAAAAGATAATATATTTAAAATGATTATACTACCTAAAACAATCTATAGACTCAGGCAATCTCTGTAAGAACACCAAACCATTCTTCATGGAGCTAGGAAAAAAAAAATCCTAAAATTTGTATGGAAAAAAATCTCAAATAGCCAAAGCCGTCTTGAGGAAAGAATAACAAAATGGGAGCAATCACACTACCTGACATCAAAGTGTATTACAAAGTTATAGCAATCAAGGTAGCATGACTTTGGCATGAATATAGACATATAGATCTTTAGAAAAACATCGAGAGCCTAGAAGTGAACCCACACATCTATAGTCACATGAGTTTCAACAAAGGTGCTAGGAACCCAAATTGGAGAAGCAACATTCTTTCTTGCAAATGCACATGCAGCAGAATGAAGCTACCAGAAGTAAACACAAGGGAAGGGTTGCTGGGTATTACAATGGGCAATATTTCTTTGAACAATACTCCAAAAGCATAGTAAACAAAACCAAAAATAGACAAATATGATTACCTTAAACTAAATGCCTCTGCACAGCAGAAGAAACAAAAACCAGTGAAAGGATAGCCTACAGAATGGGAGAAGATATTGCACATCTAACAAGACATTTATATCTAAAATACATACAGAAATCTAAAATCTCAATAGCAAAAATAAAAAACAACCCCTCTCCACAAACCCCCACAAATAACCCAATTCAAAAGGACTCTAGACCAAACTGGACATTTTTTCAAAAGAAGACATACAAATGACAAACAAATATTTGAAAAATGTTCATCAGTACTTATCAGGGAAATGAAATTTTAAACAGCAGTGATATACCAATTCAACCCAGTAAGAAAGACTATTATCAAAAAGACTAAAGATAACAACTGCTGATGAGAATGCGGAAAAAAAAGAACTTTGCACATTGTTTGTGGAATATAAATTAGTACAGCTACTATGGAAAAATAGCATAGAGGTGCTTCAAAAAACTATAGAGCTACCGTAGGTTCCAGTAATCATACTACTGGGGAAATGAAACAGGGAACAAAGGAAATGATATCTGAATGTTGAAGAGGCAACTGTGCTCTCTTGGTCATTGCAGCTCCATTCATAATAGCCAAGAAATGGAAACAACCTGAGTGTCTATCAACCGATGAATGGATAAAGAAAATGTGGTACATTTGCACAATGAAATACCATTCAGCCAAAAACACACAATGAAATCCTGTCATTTGTGACAACACAAATGGAGAAGGGGATCATTATGTTAAATGAAACATGCCAGGTCCAGAAAGAAAATACTAAATAATCTCACTCATATGTGGAATCGAAAAAAAAGTTGATCTCACAGAGGTTTTGAGCAGAATGGTGGTTACCAAGGCTGGAGAGAGTACCAGGCAGGAGTAAGGAAGGTCAGTCAGTGGGTCCTAAATTACCTCCGGGTAGAAATAAGAAGCTCTCATATGCAATTGCTTAAAAGAGTGGCTCTAAATACCAATCATATACTTTGCATTTCGAAAGCTAGAAGTAAGGATTTTGAATGTTTTTACCAAAAATAAATTATAAGTTCTTGAAAAGACAGTTATGTTAAACCTTATTTAAGTATTACACAACGCATAAATGTTTTGATATATCACATTGTACCTGATTGATATGTACAATTTCTATTTTTATATAATTAAAAATTCAAACATAGGACATATCAGTTTTAATTACACATGATAAATGCAAATATTATTATAAATTTAGTTAATACTTAGGTATATAAGAAAAATTACTATAAGCTACTCTGTCTTACACATTTTGGGATTAATTACTGCCCCCTATACAGTTTTATAAAATTGCACTGAAATGAAGAAATAAGTCAATGAACAAAGACATATGCCATTTGTTGTTTCAGAATGGTGTTATTGCCCAGTTAGAACTATTGTGATAAAGATCTAAGAATATCAGATTTATAGTAGGAATGACCTCCTCTCATTCGAATTCATGTAGCATGTCAGAGATAACTTAGCATGCAGGAAGAATACAAAATTAAATAGCAAAATATGCCTATGTGTACAAATAATTCAAAGCCCATCAAAAGATCATTTTAATTTCATATATGTCAGTTAATTAACGAAAATCTAAAAATTTAATGGAAAGAGCAACATGTTGGAACTTTAATGGAAATTTAAGTGACATATTTTCAGACATAGTAAGCAAACTAACTGGTTCTTTTTTAGTACAAAGTACAAACAAATATGAATTAATTTTAATACTATAGCATAATCAATGTTGTAATTACTAGAAATGATCTACATCTTCTCTTTTTATTTACTTGCTTACAATCTTTGTCAAATTGGCACCTGATACTAAAAAGGGTCTTATATAAGGCACTGAACTATGTGGTAGGAGGTGGACTTTGATGGTCCATATCAACTTGTGACACTATTAATTATAATATGCCGTTACTCAAAGCTTACTACTCTAACAAGTATATAGGTAAGTAATAAATACAATGATGATCAAATGATTTTTCTATACATTTTTTATTTTTTCAGTAATACTATGATATTTACTTCTGATATCTTCAAATTGTCTCTTGTCCAGTAGACTATAAATCTGTCTAAACTTGTGAAAATATCACTCTTTGGGAGCAAATAGCACACAAGTTATTTCCATAGGTACTCTTTAAAATTTTTATTTAGAGATGGGGCACTACAATGCCCAGGAGAACCTCAGAAGGCTGAGACAGGAGGATCTCGAGTTCAAAGCTAGCCTCAGCAAAAGTGAGGCACTAAGTAATTCAGTGAGACCCTATCTCTAAATAAAAAAATACAAAATAGGGCTGGGGTTTTGGTTCAGTGGTTGAGTCCTTCTGAGTTCAATTGCTGGTTCAAAAATTTTATTTACACAAAACTGTAACATATTTGCTACTTATTTACCACTTCATTAGAAGTCTGCTTATTACTGTGATTTGTATTGGCTTCTGATAATCAAAATATTTAAACTACCATTCCTAAAATAGACTCTGAAGTATGGGTGCACAAATCAACGGAAAATATACCAAGAATAACTTGTTTATAAAAACAAACTATTTCCTTGTTTTCATAAGCATGTTACAAGAAACATTAAACATTTACAACAACATGCAACTATAAGATTTTTATTTGATTATAAGATTTTCTTTATTTGGACAACATGAAATATTTTGCCTGAGAAATAATTATAGTAAGCTTTGGAACATGCCAAAATAAATTTGTTTTTCAAAGAAAACAACATGTATGAATTGTAGATAGATGGACCAATATGATAAAAATAGTCCATAGATGCCTAGGTCTTTTATTTCTAACTGCTTTCATGTAATTCCCCCACCTATTATCTGCCTTGGTATTGTTGATACTTAAAGAACAATTACAGTCTTGTACAATGGAGGAGATCAGATTCTTGTTAGAGAATATGCTGTCTATCCTGATTTTTTAAATATGTTCAGATTAAATAAAATTTGAAATAATTCAATTGTTATATAAACATATTATATTAGAAAAGATGTCATACCTAATTTAGTACCTTGTTCAATTAATTAGTTTACTTTAAAAATGGTAGGTCAGACCAAAGAAACTACTAACACTTGAATGTGATATTTGTAGATATAAAATTACACTCATGAGCTTTTTTGTAAATATAAAATGGCATATGGCTAGCAGTCTCTGATACATATTCTCCCAATTTATCATCCAAATATACACAGACATAAATTATGAGGATTTAAAATAGGATTGAAAGCAAGGACCAAAATCATCTTTTTGCAGATATTAGATGTTTTTCTGAAACCCTTAGACACTGGAGCCAGAGTGAGACTATTATATACAGTTTTATATTATCGAATATATTTTGTGTCATGAAATACTAGTCCCATAAATAACCAGACAAACATTGAATCCCTTCCTTACTTTCCACCATTGTTCTCAGAGACTCAGAAACTACACCACAAAGAAAACTAGCCAGTGAACTCTTTCATTTATGATTCTCACACATGTTACATTCTGCAAGACCAAATATCAGAAGTAGAATGGTGTGTGTCTAAAAATTATTTTGGACTCAGTCTTACTAACTTGAGTATGAAGGTAACAGAAAGACTTATTCTACATAAAAAAATCCAAAAGTTTCATCCTTTATATCTGTGCAGTTCTTTAAACAATTACTCAAAGATTGAGAATATCCAATAAGACTTGAAACAAAACTGAAAAATGAAGAATTGTGTGATAAAGTAAAAAAAAAGGAGCACTGACAATATATTGCATATTTGAGTTAAGTGTTTATTCATAAATAGGAAATAAAGTTAAAGCAAAATTTAAAAGGAAAATAACATGGAAAAGAAGAAGCATAATATCTCTATAGATGCTTACATTCTTGTTAGTAGGGGATACTGGTGACTCATCACATTCCAAACAATATCATTTTTGGAA
This sequence comes from Sciurus carolinensis, assembly GCF_902686445.1. Taxonomy (NCBI): domain Eukaryota; kingdom Metazoa; phylum Chordata; class Mammalia; order Rodentia; family Sciuridae; genus Sciurus; species Sciurus carolinensis. Next base: position 29,617,779 of record NC_062225.1, read on the forward strand.
TGAGCAACTTCAAATGCTAAGTTGTGATGATGAAATAGGTTGCAAGGATTAGTTCAAAATAAAAAAAAAGGAAAGCACTGTTGTTCAATTCACAATATTCCAAAGGAAAACAAAAATAAAATGCATTATGAAAAATAATTTGAAGTTTATGTGATAATAAGAGTAACAAAATTAGATTTAATAATATCACAAAAATATATTTTTGAAGAGGAGGGAAAGATTGAAGACTATTAAATTCTTCATCTCAGGTAGTGGGCATAAAATAATTTGTATTTCTTTGGGTTTTACTCACATAACTACAGAAATAAAATGTTTTTTAAAAATCCCTTTATTAAATAAAAAGAACTCTTTGTTGAAAATCACAAAACAAGGTATTTATACCTTGTAAAATAGTAATGAGGATGAGACTAAGGTTATACAGTTGATGTGCAAAATTAAATAACAAAAGAAAGAAAAAGAAAGGCTGAAGATAGAAGGCATATAAATATATTTTAAAACATGAATTCATTGTATGTAAGAATAATTTCTAGTGGTCCTTAAAACCCAATTCAATTATATATAAATCTAAATATTTTATATACCTTAAGTTGAAAGAAACTCCACATTTAAAAATAATAGCCATAATATTAAAAATATGTTAGGGAAATATATTTGGAAATTTTTTGAAAGTCAAGATAACAAATTTAAAATGCAATTGAAATAGCACTTAAATAAAGATTATTTTCACATACAAAAATGTCACAGTATTTATTTCTAATAGTATTTTGAAGAGACATATAACTTGCTGAAATTTTACAGTTGAAATAATATAAAGTTTCATTACTATATACACAAACCTAATCACCCTAAAAAAGGAAAGGATCAGATGTAAGAATTTATTATTATATTAAAGATTGAGGTATATGGATTATTTACAAAACCAACACATAGTTCTCAGTTTGGGGAGATGAATAAGCAAAAGGAAGGAGAAATTATACCGTTTAAGCATTATTAGGAGGGTTTACATATTGAAAGTTGTGCCACAAAAATAAATAATAAATTTTCATTCTTAGAGCTAGTGAAACTTAAAGTGTCTGTACATTATTCAATAGATACATATCTGTCTCACAAGTAAAAATAGATTAATGTAAAAAAAAACTACAAAATAACTTACATTGCTTTCAAAAGTTTTATAAATCAACACAAACAAATAGGCAAAATCATAGCATTCTCCTTAACAAATGCAGAACCAAACTAGAAAACCAAGCAGCAAATAAAAATCAATTTGAAAATAATCAATAATCAGAAATGTACCCATTAGAATTTGATAGTGTGACCTTATATACTTTCATTATCGTACAAGAAAGGATATTTTAAAATGTAAACTTTAGTAATATAAATGTTATAAGAATAAATATTTAGAAGATACAACTTATTAAATAGGGAAAATGAGTTCATAATAAGAAATCAGGAGACATAGTATATTCAGTAAATACCTCTTTGAGTCATTTTTGAAACAAGAATAAATACATGCAAACAAAAAGCAAAATCAAGAAAGATGGAATGTGTGTATGTTCAAGTAAATATATATATTTGACATCAGCGTTTTTGTTTGTATTTTTGCTTTGGTGCTAGGGATTGAAGCCAGGGGTGATTTATTGCATCCCTAGTCCTTTTTATTTTGAGACAGGGTATTGCTAACTGGCTGAGTCTTTGATCCTCCTGCTGCATCCTCCCCAGTCTCTAGGGTTATAGGTGTGTGCCAATGTGTCAAGTTTTACACCAGCACTTAAGAAAGATATGGAACCAAAGAAAATTAAACTATTTATAAGACTGTAAATAGAAAGACTAATTTTATTGTAATGTTGAATTTCTTAAAAGTGATTCATTTCTAAAAGATAGATATTTTCGATAGTATTTCAGGAAGAGAAGGATTATTTCAATAGATTCAGAATCATGGAAGTTACATAAAAATGATTAAGAATGTATCTCCTCTCAAAAATTATGGTATTGAAGAATTATAAAGATAAAAATCAAGGAATTATTTCCATTTTGAATAGTTTAAAATAGAGCAGGATTTGAAAATAACCAAAAGCTTTGCAATATAATTTTAAAATCATGTTTAATTTCAGTAATAAAAATGGCAAAAATGTTAACTTGCTTTCTTTAGAGTTATTGGTACAGATACTTAATATTTTATAACCAATTTACTTCAGTTGTATATTACCATTACGCTTCATGAAATAGAAATAAAATTTCTAAGCCTAGTTTCTAGTAGTAAGACAATGATGGTTGAAAATTAGGACACCTCATAAAATAAGTCTACTTTATTAATGAGTGAAAAGAAATCATCTCCATTGATGTGGCATAACAAGGCAATGAACTTTAGTATGTATTTCTTCTAAAATCATAAATTGATGGGCACAGAGTGTGTGTTTGATATGGTAAACAAGATTATAGCCAAATCAACTGCTATTGTTGTATATAATGATCAACCATACTTCTGCCTCTGAGGTTGGAAACACAAAAGAGGAAAAATAAACAAAATTTTTAAAAATGAAGAACCATAAGCTTTCAAAAAACCTCTTCTAGTTTCATTTTTGTCTCTCCCCAGGCAATCCACTCCCTTGTTCTCTGTAACCAAATCATCCTTGATCTTGCTCTCTGCTGCACATGATGTCCTACACACTGGTGGGCAATGGGTAATGCTTGGTCCCTCAGTCCATAGCTCCCCAACGTTTAAATTTCTCTCCATATTCCATCAGCTGAAATCTTTGGATCAGAAAGGTCCTCAGGTTAAAGACTGAAAGGGGATGGAAAATGAGGTTGCTTCGTCCCCTGTTGCTTTTGCTGCTTTAAGGTCTTACCACAGAAAAATTTCCAGTGCTGTATACTGCCTTTCCTATTTTCCTTTTTATCTTGCTGAGTCCATCCAGAGGTTCTTCTTCAAGACTGGTTGAATTTTTTAAAACAATTTATGAAGACATAATTTACATAGGATATGCTGTACATATTTAAAGTGCACAGTTTGATGGTTGGCAAAGTGTATGCACTGATGAAACCAATAACATAATCACAACTGGTAATGTATTCACCTCCCTGAGAACATTCTTTGCGCCCCTATTTAGTTCTCTTATCACAAGTCTCCTTCTTTACCAGAACACAACCCATCTTCTATCACTAGAAGTCAATTTGCATATCCTAGGGTTTTACTAGAAATTGTATGCAGCTGTGTAGAATTTTCTCTTTTTCATTTGGCTTCTTCCATTCAGCATGCATATTTTGAGATTAAACTATATCATAGTTTCAAGACAGTGTTATTTTTTTAATCATTGAGTAGTGTCCCATTATGTGGGGACACCATAATTTATTAATTAACTTGATGATGGCCATTTGGATTATTTCCAGTTGGATAATAGAAATAAAGCCACTATATTTTTGTGTACAGTCTTTTTAGGGCATACACTTTCCTTATCTCCATTAAATACCTAAAGTAGAACGACTAGGTTACATGACTGCATTCACATTTCACTTTTTAAAAAACTCTAGAATACTTTTTGAAAATGATTTTACAACTTTATATTTCCATGAACAATGTATGAAAGCCCTAACTCTTTCATACCTTTGTCAATTTTTTGTTGTAATCCATAATTTCCATTTTACCTATCACTCTTTGTACCTTATATTTTCTTTCTCTTAATAATGCCTTTAAAATATCAGATTTAATTTTAATTATGTCCAGTTTTACTTTGTTCATGAATTGGGCCTTTGTTGTCATATCTAAGATATTTTTACCTAAGACAAGTTTTTAAAGATTTTCTCCCATTCTTTGTTATGTAGGTGTCATGGTTTTACATTTTTCATTTAGGTCTATGTGTGTTATGGCTTTAGATTTCTCATTTAGGTCTATAATACATAGAATCAAATTGATTTGAGTGTAGGGTGATTTTTTGTTGTTTGATGTATGGATGTCAATCATTTATTGAAAAGATTTTGCTTTCTCCCTTGAACTGCATTGCACTATTTTCAAAGGCCAATTTTATGTGTGTGGGAGTTTATTTCTGGACTGTATCAATGATCTACTTGTTTATCTTGATGTCAGTTTTAAAGTGTGTCAGGTAATAAGGATTTGCAAGACTGGAAATGCAGATGTCTTATCCCTTCAAATTACTTCCTCCTTTCCGAATTTGTTTTGGATATTCTTGGTCTTTCAAAGTTCAGGATGAATTTCATTACTTTAAAATGCATTAATTTTCATAAAAGGAGTCTGCTGGGATTTTGTTTGGGACTTATTGAATCTATAGATCAATATGAGAGAATTTTTCATCCTAGCAACACTAAATATTCCCAATCCATCTTGAACATTATGTATGTCTTTCTTAATTTATTTCAGCAAATATTTTGTAGCTTTCAGAGACAAATTTTAGACATTTTTGTTACATTTATCTGTATGTATTTTATATTTTGATGTCATTGTAAATGGTATTGCTTTTATTTTCATTTTTAATTTAATTCTATTTATTTATTTATTTGTGTGGTGCTGGGGATTGAACCCAGGGCCTTGTGCACGTGAGGCAAACACTCTACCAATTGAGCTATATTGCCAGCCCAGCTTTCATTTTTGATTGTTATTAACACAGAAATAAATTTTTTTTCTTAATAATCTGCATTCTATAAACTTACTAATATTTGTAATTTTAGTTGTAGTTTTGTAGATTTCATTATATTCTCTAATCAATGGTCATATCATCTTAAAATAAAATTAGTTTATATATTTTTATCTAAATCATAGTTCTTTTATTTCTTTTTCCTGACTTATTCCACTGGCTAAAACTTTTACATAATGTTAAATAGATGGTGATAACACATACCTATGTCTTGTTCCTGATCTTAGGTGAAAAACATCAGTCTGTTCCTTTATCTATAATATTAATAATCATTTTTCACAGATTTTCAAAATTAGACATACAGAGCTTCCTAGAGCTCCTAGTTTGCTGAATTTTTATTAGAAATATATGTTAGATTTTGTTCAATGTTTTATCTGCATATATTGAGATGATTATATTCAAATTATTTGAAGAATTACATTGATTTGGGGATGCTATTCCAACACTGCATTTCAGGGATAAATCTTTCTTGGTCATGATTATATACTTTTGAATATGATTTGTTAAAATGTGTATGGAATTTTTGCACATATATTCATGAGGTGCATTTTCCTATAGTTTTTTTTTTTTCTGTAATCTATGTGTCTTCTTTGGATGTTAGTATAATGAGTTCCTTTTTAAGTGGGTTGGAACATTTGTTTTTTTCAATTTTCTCATCAGTCTTCTTAATTTTGTGTAGAACTTGCATTATTTCTTTTTGTTTGGTACAATTTATCAGTGATCCCACCAACACATGGATTTTTACTTATGGAAGTTCTATAAGTACATACTTAATTTTTAAAATAGACATAGGGAAACTCAGGTAACCATTTTTTCATAAACTTTGGTAACTTGTGTCTTTGAAGTGATTGGTATATTTTATCTAAATTATCAGATTCATTGGGAAAACATGTTTTCATTATTCCATCTTATGCTTTGAAGTGTGAGATCTCACCTCTCTCATTCCATTTATTGATAACTTGTGTACATGTCTTAAATTTTTGCTGCCCTAATTAGATGTTTCTCAATTGTATTGATTTCTCAAAGAATGTCTTTAATTTCATCACTTTATTTGTATCTTTCTGCTTTTTATTTGATAAATTTCAACTTTTTCTTTATTGACTATGTTCTGTTTACTTTGGGTTTGAGCTGCTCTTCTTTTATAAATTTATTAAAGTAGAAACTTAGTCATTTGATTTGAGACATCTCTTTTTTTTATCTAATATAGGCAAATGTTGCTATCAATTTCCCTTTATGGTAGTGGTTTTATTTTTTTCAGAGTCTGTAGTCATGATCTTCTTCCATGTCTCCTGTGTGCAACATCTTTCTATAGTCTCAAGAATTTAAGAGAACAAATATCTTAAGTTTAAGTCTGTATCTACATTCACACAGAGTGTATACATGTATATACACATATATACATACATATATGTAATGTTTTGCAATTTTTATAATAGTACATTCCAAAAATTATGCCACATATGGTATTCTAGGCTCAAATTACTGTTAACACTAATAGATATCACCAAAAAGTAGCGATGTTTAAGGTTGTAAGTTTGGATATCACAAGCAGAATAACACATGACAATAATTGCTATCATTTGTCATTATGTACCAAAAGTCATTATGAACCAAAGATTATGTAATGCTCTTTACTACCTGATGTCTTCATATCACCCTGTAGGACAAAGAGAATCATTATTTTATAGATAAAAAAACATACATCTGTCCATGATCCCAGAGCTAAATATTGCAAGGCTAGTGTTTGAGTCCTAAGTTTCTTCTAAAGAAAGAAGGAAAAAAAAAAAAAAAAAAAACAGTATTTTCTTTTTAATTTTAGCCTCTCCATGTCAGTCTGTGACATTTGTTCAGATTTGTTCAGATTTCATTACCTGTTAGCCTCAAACTCAATTGTAAGAAATCTTTCATCAAGAGTTTAACCATATCTCTTCCATATAATAGGAGAAAATTCTACCATCCGTGAAAATTGCTTCCTCCAATAGAGCATGTCATCTGAAAAACTCTTCTTAGAGTGTAGAAAATTACAGAAGTGCCTTGCCAGATTCCAAATTTTTTTTTCCAGAGGCTAGTTTCCTCCTGCACATTTTCATTCACTGTGCTCAAAACCATTTATTTCCTTTTTAATTTTCCCCTGACTCTTCCTCTCTGCAGAGCTTCTAAGGTCTAACTGAGTGCAGGTACTCTCTCACTCAGTTCTCTTCCCTTTCCATGCATATAATAGGTAAGCAAGTAAAGACATATTCCTAAATTCACTGATTCCTAGCTACACATTAAGGATTCTCAAAGCTGGAGGAAACTATTTATATTTTCCAAATCCTGCAGAAAGTTCTACCATGTACTATACCCCATGTTGATACTCATTCTGATTTCTCTATGACTATAATACCAAGATGGTAACAAAAAAGTCATTTATTTATTTTCCTTCTTTCCTGGGACTTGAATACTATATTGTCTGTCATCTGAAGAAACTTCTCAATCTTTCAACCTTGATAAGTGAACAATATTGTCAATATTATTAGCAAAATTCTGATATCAATTAGTGAAATACCTACACACAGGTTGAATTGGGTCTTGGTTAACTTTAGAGATACCAACCTCTCTCTGTACAGATTATACCTTGATCAGTATGTATGACATCTGACTTTTGAAGTTTCAGGATTCACAGTGAGACTTCTTAGGCTAATGAAATACATTCTAAGTCTCTTCTAGACCACATATGTTCTACCTCTGTTGTTCTCCATCATGGTGGTTTTGCTTTTGCTTCCCTAATGGGTCATTTTGCAAGATCGGGCAACACAGTTGTCAAGTTGTCACTATTAAAGAATGAGGATTGATACTGGAATCTAGAGGCCAGGCATGCGGCCTATAGTATTCACTCCCACTCCTCACCAATTTTCTAGCCTGAAATGTCAACAGTGTTGAGGACTTTTCACTAGGTCCTTTCCTATTTTAGCAGTTTTATTTTTTTTGTATGGGAATGTAGGTAGAAGAAAAGCTGACTTGACATTTCTAAGTCTCAGAGGGAATGAAATATTTTCCTGGTCTCAGTTCTCTACACACTTACCTGAACCTGTCCAGCTATGCCAGATGTTAATCCTGTTTCTGGGATGCAAAAAGACCAAGGTGAGGTAAAAAAAATAAAAAATAAAAAATAAAAAAAGGATTCAAAATAAACTTCATTAGCTATCTAGTTCTGTTATTATTTTTATTCCTAACCATATTTTTGAAAATTAGAGTGGACAACATGTGACTCAGACTGCTTTCATCCCTTTATAGCCTAGAGGCAGTCACTGTAAGTAGACAGTCACAAAAGAACTTTTAATTAAACCTATTTTCTTTACTCAGTATGTGTTTACATTTTGGTTGTCTTTATAGACACAATGCAAACTGTAGGTCTCCATGGTCCACACTGAGTAATAATCCTTATTATTTATACATTGCCACTTTGTGTACCATGTGTGTTACTTACCTCTCTTACCCTTGAACACATATAAGTTTGCCTAGGCTTGATTAAAAGTAATCTATAGTCAAAATTAAACATAGCACACACCTAACGATTTCCTCTAAACTCACATGCTTATTTTGGTTTTCGTGTTCTCACTACTCCAGAGACAATAAGAGCTGGAGGAACCCTAGTGAAATATAATAAAGAAGGAAAGATATTTCTTTATGTAGTTCAGAGCAACTTCTCTAATTCTATTTCCCCAGGGTAGGGACACTTAATTGAGAATTACTGCCAAGTCACTTCATTGCATCCTCTTCTTGCAGAGGAGTCTTGTTATCTGTTGTAAAGACTCTTCCATAGCTTAGAATGTTCCATGTTCTTGACCCAAATAATCCACAGTAATGCTTTTCCTTCTAAGGCCAGTTGTGGAAGCAACAGAAGGGGAAGTTGGTGAGGAGTCTCAGAGCTTCTAATTGATCAACACCATTTCAACAGTTTGGTCAATGAAATTAAATAAAGAATGTGAATTTAATTTATGGGAATGGGTTGGGAGACAGGGACAAAGACTGTATTGTTTATTAAAGAAAGAAAATAATTTGAAGCACAATTGAAATTAATATTGGTATATTACTATTTTTGGTTGTAATATGCACATTATTAATATAACATGCAAATACATACACACAAAATTTGCATTATAGAAAAATACAAAAAATTATTGAAAAAGAAGTGCATTATATTATATTATGAACAAAAGTCATAAAAATATGCAGCATATTTAAAAATAAAATTTCTCCAATATGCATAGCATTTTAGTGTTTTACTACATATTTTACTCATAAATAGAAATCCACATAGAGTTTTGTCATATACTAAGGTAAAAGATTTAGAATATGAACATTAGAAATTCACTCTAGAATGTTCTTTAAAAATAAAACAATTCAAACAAATATATTACAGACATTTTATTAGATTGCTGACATAATTGTAAAGATCATCTTTATATCCTCAAACATCTCACTTGTCAACCACTAGAGAATCATTTTAGTAAGTTAAAAACAAAGAGATAAGTCTCTGTTTACTGTCATGGGAAAAAGTCCAAAGTATAATATGGAAAACAAAAGCATATAGACAAACAGGAAGTAGATGAATATAGTTAATATAATATTATTAGAAAAGAAAAATGTATTCATAGAAACTATTCAGAAGAACACCAAATACAGTATTAACACTGCTTTGTTGCTAGATTACATATTTCTAGATTATGATTTGGAGAAGATAAAAGGCAATAGAGTAGGAATGAGCCCCATGTGCATGTTTATATTTGTCAATGATTGGTTGAAAATTATAGCCAAAAAAACCTTTAAATAATAACAATGAAATATAACTTAATCTCCTGGATTAACTGAACAACATGATAAAACCATCAGCAAATTAGAAAGTTTAATAGAAAACTAAGTCTTCTTACATATTTGTATGTATGTAGAATACATATATGAAAACATAATCCATACTCATACTACATAAACATATATGTACAAAATCTATAAGTAGCTACTTAGAGCTTTATAAATTAGTAAATATTTAATCATTGTAATTAAATGACAAATGAGTTTGGAGAAATAAGAGAAATGTTTAAAAGTTAGTCAGATGAATTAATGATTTTCATGCTAAAATGATAAATAAAAAGCAACCACCATGAAACTATCAAATGAAAAAAAAGTGAATATTTATTTAATATTTTCTGTAGAGAACTTTGGTATCATGCAACAAAGAAACAATAACATAAATAGAATAAGTTAAATAAATAAAAATAACTTTGACTATACAGTAAAAATTCCACCCAAAATAAAAACAATTCATTGTGTTTACTGAAGCAAAAGAATTAATAAACTATTTTAAATTCTATTATTAGTCAATAAAATTGTGAACAGGCAAAGAAATGAATATAAATTACAGAAATTATAATATACAATATAAAAAGTAGTTTTATGTTTCATTAGTAATCAACATGGCCAATATCAAAAGAATAGAAAAATACATATGAGCTTGACTGAAACATATCACCAAAAAGTAAAATCAACTAAAAATATTAAATTGAGAAGATGAATTAAAATATCATTACAAGTGATAAATCATTAAGTACTTTGGAAAAATATAAGCTCAAGAGATTATCATATTACATGTTTTTGTTCCCCAAATAGTTTCATACCAACAAAATAGAACTGGAACCCATGTAAAGTAACATTATTCACTAAGATTATATGCACATGAATGCTTATTGATACAGAAATATGCTCACAAAATAGTAAATAAAAGTGGATACTTACATTATTTGGGGGCGATAATAATGCATACACATATACTAGGAAAATAAGAAAAATTACATAAAGGTATTTTTCACTTTACTTTTATGCATTTTCTCATTTTGAACATATACTTTTATTAAAAAGTTATATTAGCAAGAATAGTTTGTGATAAATATGTTTATTAAAAATTGACCAAATCAAAATTAGTTAATCTATAGTTTTGTACTTTAGAAAATGAAGTAAACTTACTAAACTTTCTAGACAAATTTTATCAAGAAATTTTTAAAGAAGTGAATATAATTATGTTTAAAATGTTGAAAAATGACACAGAAGTTAAAATTTGGGAATTCATTTACTTATCCATTTATTAAATATTTATTAAAGTCCTATATAGGACTTTAATATATATAGGACATGGAGTGAGTCACTGGAGTTTTAAAGTTCAACATAAACGTCATGTTATCTTCCTTTGGTAGATTAGATTTAAGTAAGAATGTCAGATATTAAAGAAATCATTGTGAAAAAGAAGGTATAACCTCATTTGTACATGTATGATACATGATAATTAGATGGTGGAGAATAAGAAGGAAACAGGGAAGCTTAAACACATGAGGATTTCAGCAATATCTTCCTTGGGAGGTGATGAATGGAAAGTATGGGGAGGAGGTGAGTATTATTCTGGAGTGGGGCTTATACCAAGATATCTAAGGAAGCAGTATTACAAATAGGAGGTACAGGAAAGGTGGTCAGTGCAGAGTGCAGAGAACTCCTTAAATGGAGAATTGAGAGCAAGGAGAGAGTGATGTGAATGTCTGGAAGGTAGAGCCAGGTTATTCTGGGTTTTTGGTTTTGTTTTTGTTTTTTAGGTTATTTAATGGTTTAGATTCTCATTCTAATGAACAGGGTTCCACTAAAAGGCTTTAAATAAATAAAGGAGGAGGAAGAGACTAAGCATTTGTTTTGAAGGACTGTACCCTGTCTGCATTATAGAAAGCAAATCTGATGGAACAAAAATTGAGTTAGAATAAACAGCACAACAAGGTAGCACTAGTAAAGGTAAAGAGAAATGAAGGGAGTGGAGAGAGATTCAGGAGTTAAAAATCAACTGGATGCAGTTACTTTAGGAGTGGGAGAGCAAGGATGGGGTCAAGGATAAATTCCTATAACCGTCTTACCTAAATGGGCAGCTTCACTTGAAAGATGAGAAACATGGGAAGAAAAACACGTTTGGAAAGAAAGATCATAGTTTGCTTTTGGAAAGGGACTTTAGGGGCCACTAAAATATTTGAATACAAATATTTGAATCTGTAAATAAGAAATTGGCATACATGTGGGGACCATAGAAAAGTCGATAAATGCCCTATTTATCATTAGTAAATAAATTGCAGTCTTTTCCATATGTGCACATGAGAAAGACTAAGAAAGAGGGGGAGAGACATGATTTAGTAGTCTAAGAGGAGAGAGAAAATAAACAGCAATAAGGAAAACATAATACTTAGAGGAGTTTGAGGTTATAAAGGAAATGGAAAGGAATTATCTCACATTTAGAGGCCCCAAGAGGAGAACATATGAAGAAAGAAGAACACATTCAGTGTTGAATATTATTGAAATATCAAAATAAAACAAAGAATAAAAAAAGTTTATCGAATTTAATGGTGATGAAATCAGTGGCAAGCTTAGCACTTGATTGCTTGATAGTTTCTGATGATAGATTGTATTGGGTTAAAGAAATTGAGATTGAGAAATTGATGGGGAGAAGTAGACTGGGGACAATCTTCTGGAATGATTTTCTGGGAAATGGAGAAAAAGGATAGGGAAGAAGGAGAATAGGAGTTCAGGCTGGGAGAAAAATCTGTGTCTCATTTTTGAAAGGTGAGACTCAATCATGAAAGCAAACAAATTAGAGTCAGCAAACTCTACCACATGTGCCAAATTCAGCCTTTTTTTTTAAATAAGCCTTTATATTTGTACACAGATATACTCATTATTTATACATTTTTCATGTCTTCATTCATGCTACAATGGCAAAGTTAGTGTGATCTAGACTATATAGCCCATAATGTCTAACATATTTATTACCTTGTCTTTTCAGAAAGAGTTTGCTGACTTCTGCTCCAGATCAAAGAAATGATTTGGCTATATAAGAAACAGAGAAGTAAGCAGTAGGGTAAAATTACCTAGAAAGTAAGAGAATATTATAGGAGTCATTCAGACATGGGTAGTATTAAACTCTTGGAAGTAGTACACAGATAAAATTATCTATAATTTGAAGGCTATTCTCCTCAGGTCTTTAAAAAGAACTCTACAAATCTGAAGATCATTAGCAATTATAAACAAGATTAAATGAACAAAAGTGATATGCAAAAAGCAAGACTAAAGGAAAATACATTTTGAAGGAATCTACCATTTTAAAGAAAAAAATATATTTAATGATCCAAGAATCTTATTTGGGATTTTGGGATTGTGTGTGTACAGATACAAGGAGTTCATGAGTCTCATTTACAGTTTCAGTATAGTGGTCCATAATGATTTCATGAACAAACAAATAAGAAAAGATGTTTAAGAAAGAGTAATTTTGATATAATATTTATAATATTTTCTCAATATATTCAATAAGGAACTTTACAAAGACAGTTTTTGGTGTATATTTTACATATTTCAAGGAAAAATAATTTGCATACTATTTTAACCATTTCAAAGCCAGAAAAAGACAAAAACTATATATTATTCACTGATAAAGAGAATGTAATATTGATTGCCTTATTTGAATAATAAAAATTCCAAATAAAAGTAAACTCAATGAGAACTAATCTGGAAAAGAATGCAACAAATTAATGACCATATTATTCTAGAAATTCAAATAACACTTGATATTATGAAATAAAAACATAACGATTCATACTATAAAAATTATAGTATGTGATAAAAAGATATGCCTCACCAAAAAAAAAAAATGATGACAAAAATTCCTTTAATAAAATTCAGTGTCCTTCCTGGTAAATATGTATTTTATAAATGTGATTTTATTTATGGTAATTGTAATAAATAAGATATGACTAAACAAAGTGATTTTTTTCCCATTATTGTGAAAATAGCATTAAGTCCAATGTTACTGAGTACTAATATAGGTAAACATATATTTTTATGAATAAGTGAATGAATAAAGAGAAAGACAAAATGAGCTGGGTGCCCTGGCACATGCCTGTAATTCCAGTGGCTCAGGAAGTTGCGACAGGAGGATCCCAAGTTCAAAGTGAGCATCAGCAACTTAACAAGGTCCTAAGAAACTCAGGGAGACCCTGTCTCTAAATGAAAACACACAAAAAATGGCTGGGATGTTGCTCAATGGTTAAGCACCCCTGGATTCAGTCCCTAGTACCAAAAAAAAAAAAAAAAAGAGGAAGAAGAAAGATAAAATGAACGAAATACAATAGGTCATCTCATTAAGAATAAAAATAGTTGCTCCACCACATCATAATAATTATGTAATATTATTCTAAAACCTTTAGTCAATAGACTATGGAACTATAAAAAAATGAAAGTTAAGTGCTATGATTTTATATTTTATATATTAAAAAGTATTTTTGAACTAGAAATTTCAAAAGCAGTAACTTAAATCTACTAAAATTAATAGCTATAATCAAAATATTGATAACTATCTATACCTATATAAGTATACATTATATCTCTTAGAATTTAAAAATAAAGCAAATCAACTCTGGAGTCATGAGAATGATACAAATGGAGCTCTATGCCTATTTTTATATTATTATTAAGGATTCTTTAGAACAATGGTAAAGATTTCCATCACCTAAAAATGAATTCATATGCTTATATAACCCTAAATGAAATAACATGTGTGTGTTCATGGGAGGCACATTAGAGAGATACACAATTTTATCTCAAATAAAATGCGGAAGATAACTTAAAATAATTTAAAATATGTATAATTTGCTGGTTGTATCAAGGACAACTGTTTATAAAAATTAAATATATTGTAAAACTTTAATGCTGTTTAAGGATATGGGAATGACACAGTAGTAGAGAGTGTATCCATAGGAAGATATTGAAAATGCAAAAATAATTTGGGTATATGAAAATTTTGTATTACTGTCATATAAAACATCCTTGAAAAATTATAATTATTTAGTGGGAAAAACAAGTTAGTTCTTTATTTTGCATCGTATACAAAGTAAATTTTAAATAGAGCAGTGAATTATATATAAAAAAATAAACTTGTAGAGGAAATTATCAAAGCATAATGTATGTTTGTTATACCCATGATGGAAAAGGTCTTTTAGAAAATAAAAGCAGTTTAACAAATTATAATGAAAACTTATTATGCTGGGTTTCAAGGATGTTTATATGCTGTATGTCAAAATAAGAAATCACATAACACAAACTGTTTTAAAAAAATTCTACTGTAATAGATTCAAAGATATAAAAACCAAAAACTAATCTATCCAGCTGGGAAAATAGCTCAGTAGTAAAGTATATGCCTAGCATGCATGGGACCTTGGATTTGATCCTCAGTACTGCAAATAAATAAATAAATAACCTGTTAACTTGTTATAAAATGGATAAATATTATTGGCAATATATGCTGAAAAATGAAAACTCTTGTAAAGCATGGGGTAATACAAAAAGGTACATTTTTTAAAAGCAGTTTGGCAACATGATTAACTTTTATTGCTTTTGGTCAAGTTTTTCTCTTCTAGGAATGTATCTTCATGAGGAGTTTATTTAAGATATAGGTATGACCATGAAACAGAATCATAACTGTCCACTGGAAGAAAAAAATCGTAAGTAAAATATGGCACATTTTAGGGTTAAAATTTTTAAAGAATTTTAATAAATACTCCTCTATGTCACAAAATGTGAATTTTAAAGAAACAGTATACAAATTTACATAATTTCCAATATCAGGTAATTTTGTACAATTCCCATACTCACATACCTGTGCGTATGATAGAAGAAAATACACCAGAATTTCTAAAGTATTATCTTTGTGTATAATGTTTTTTTAATATCAGTTTTGTTTCATTTATAAATAATTTCATGTTTTCAATACTTCAAAATTTTATATGGATGCATTCATTTTATAATTAGAAAACAATGGAAAATAAAACACATTGTCAATCCACAAAGTTATGTGTCGATATTTCAGAATAAACTGTATCTTTCTAAGTGTTTTTATAGAGGGTAAAAATTAGTTTGATAATGTTGTATGACACAATAATATATATGCTTATAAAATTAATTACCATGTTTCAATAAAGTTTCGGAAAAATTTCAATGAGAAAGAGGAATTATTTTCTTTTCCAATAATCTTTGTGAATCTTCATTTTTTGTTGAAGAATCATATATGTACATGTTTGTGTGTATTTATTGCCAAGAAAGATGGTATATCAAAATTGAAGGGGAAACATATTGGGAAACTGATTTTGAATCATCTCTTACCTTCTAATCATTTGAGAAAAGAACATCATCGTGGACAGACAGCAAAAGGAATTGTAATTTGCAAAAGGTGAAAATTTTATATTTAAAGTTTACAATCTGTTACAAGTTACAAGGTTGGAATCTAGACAGTATTTTGTTATTGTTGTTGTTTGTTTTGGTACTAAGAATTGAATCCAGGGGTGTTCTACCACTGAGCTCCATTTCCAGTCCTATTTTTTTTTTTTTTTTTAATTTTGACACAGGGTCTTGCCGAATTGAAGAGGCTGGTCTTGAACTTGGGATCCTCCTGTCTCAGATTCCCAAATCATTGGGATTACAGGTGTGCACCACACTGCCTGGTTTAAGCAATGTTTCTCAAAATTAAATAAAAATTAGAATGAAAAGAAATTCTGATTAAATCACTAAAGGCCATGACCCAAGATGGGGAGAAAAATATTTGCATAAAGAAGGTTTAGGGTTAGCAGTTCTGTGGTTGCTCTCTTTGGTTCAGAAATTGCAGTGGGAACAGGTGCATTTGGGATCTTTAAATGTAATGGCAACAAGGGGATCCAGGGTTGCAGAGTCCTGGCTGAGCTCTTCATCACCATAGACAAGGTAGACATAGTTACCAGGATGACAACAAGCCATAAGAATAGCCTGGTTCACAAGAGACATAAGATGTTGGCTAGTGGACCACATTGTCCCTAGAAAAGAAGTGCATGGGCAGTCTACTAAATTCTTACTTGGTTTGTATAAGCACAAGAATTCCAGGTTGAATTAACTGAATTCTAACTTGAATCACCAAGAGAGAATCACAACTCTTCAAGTTAGTCCCAGACATGAGCCAGTTTACAAACACACAATACACTGAATGAAACCGAGACCAGATCACCTTCAGCAAATGATCTGCTACCCTACCAAAATTATAGTGTTCCTTTCTCCAATTTCACCTCATAGGGATATGCAGCAGTTTACCAAGGTGACTGTGCATTGAGGAATGTGAAATAAACAGATTTGGGGACTTACTGGACAATTATTGAAGTGATGCTAATATCTGATGATGCAAAACATCACTGTGATCCTCTAGTCAGAGAAAAAACTTATGGAGGTCAGGTGATGACTGGAGATTTAGTTCATGTACATCTCACAGTAAGTTGTGGGTCCCTGAAGCCATCCTGTGGTTATTTCCTCAGTTCCATAAAATCAAATTATAATAGTCATATCAACAAACACAATTCCCCATATTGGAATAATCTGCTTTTCCAGTCACAAAGCAAACCATTTTTCTTCTCTAGCAAAGAGAGGAGTCTTCTTTTGTCTTTTTGCTCTGCTTGTATGGAGTTTGAATTTGCTAAGGACCTTTCCCAGTGTTGCCCTCTCTATTTAATACCACACAAGGGTATCACAGGAAATAATCCACGAGGAAACTTAGAAATGTATGTCAACTTAAAAGGACACAAAAATAAGAATGATGCAATATGTGTTTCTGCAAAAAATAAGAACTGATCACTATTAATAATTACACACATGAAAGCATTAAATGTATATATATATATATATGTATATGTATATGTATATGTGTGCACAGGCACAGAGCTGTATGCTACATATCAATGTCTCAGTTATTGCAGTACTGTGTATATGATGGTGGTCCATAGGATGACATTCCCCAGTGACAGTTTAGCCATCTTAGTTTGTGTAAGGGTACTCTACAATGCTCACACAATGATGAAATGAAAAATCCCCCTTAAGAAGCATTTCTCAGAACATGTCCCTGTTTTTAAGCAATGATCGTGTGTGTGTGTATGCTACAGAAATGTCAGTTCTTGAAGTTAGTTATTAACTTTTTAATCCATAAGGGATATTCCATATATTGTTGAAAGTTCCTATTTGTGATGCATAAACATTTGGAGGATTAAAACTTCCTTCACTTGTTAAGAAAATGAACTGAAAGAGCAATACTTGATGAGATTGGGAACTTACAAGTTGTTTCTATAACCCATTTCATCTTCGGAGTTAGTAACAATAAAAGAATTATAAGTTTTGTTTCCTGAGAAAGGTGAATAAAATGTTCAGTCAAGGGAATATTTTACAAATCTTGGGGTATTATTAAATATTACTGTGTCAGGTACCCAAACTAAATTACAGCTCAGACAAGGGACTGAAAGGTCAGGTTTATTATTCACTTCAGTAAAAATGTAACCACAATACTTGTTTCTACATCAGGGAGGATTATAAGCATCATTATAACTAGTAATAACAATGAAAATAATACAGCCACATTGAATTTTTGCATTTTTCAGTAGACATAGGGCATATAGTTAATAATCATTTATATTTACACTGACTCTTTTATGAAGGAGTTTAGAGTGGTTTTTCAAATAATACCTCATTAATCATTTCAGCAAGTTACTTGGAAAGTTATTATCCCAGTTCAATAGATAGAAAAATTATATCAGAGAAAGGTCAGATATACATTTAGTTGTCCAATATTAGAGAAGTAAAGTGAATCAGTTTCAAACCTGAGACCTCTGTTTCACCCTTGATCCAACCACTGGACCAATGCAATATCAGTCCATGTTGTGGTTAGACCATCAACCTGAAGGCCTTCAAGGCTGACCTCTCTGCTATTACTTTTATAGATCTATAAACACAGAAGAGAATATCAATTTTTCATCTAAGATGACCAACAAAAGGCTTAGGCATAATTAATTTATATTTTCATTTCTTCCTAGTCCTTTAGAAATACTCTATGACTGTTGATATCAATTTAAATTTATAAATATCAAATATTTTAATAGATGCATCATGATCAAAATGAAGATGTAATAAACAAATGATGTATTTAGGACTTCATTTGAACACAAATGTACTTCATACATTTATTAAATTATTACAAGAAATAAGAAATCACACCTTTAATTCTCAATAGCTCAATTATGTAGATGTCTAGGAGCAGAAGAAAGAACCAATGAGTCAGTAAATGTGACTTGAAGAAAGAGGGAAAAATTGAAAAATATTGAATGTATACCCAAAGACCATTTGTTTGTTTGTTTTAATAAAATCACTGTAATTTCATTGCTTTATATAATGATGTTTATTTTTAAAAGAAGGAGGCTAAACAATTGTTACTCCTTGAAAGTAAAAATATACAGTGCATATAAATTAAGTAGTATAACCTTTCCAAAACAAAACATTCTCAGGCATGTTTTCCTCTTTCTCTATATCATTTGTTATTCAAAAATTAGTGTCTAAATGGTTCTGCTTTAACTATAAAAATTCACTGAATGGAACTAATCCATAACTATATATTTCTATTTTGAAGTATAGTTTTTGTTTACCTAGATCCTAAAGAATAACTTCTCTTAGCCTATCAATATTCAACTTTGTATGCTCTGAAACAAATATGCTGTTCAAATAAACATTCAAATATAATGAATTTTTTTCCATTTTTAAGTTCCATGAGATTTGAAGATTCTAATAATTGAAATATTGGATAAAAATGAAATTAAACTTGCATGCTAGAGGTTTTGAATTTATACTTTCTTTCTTCAACTCAGAATTTTCTTTTAAAACCTGACTAAAATCTGTACTGTAACTAACTTTTATAAGAAAAAAATGTGTTTTCAATAAATAAGGCAAGGAAGAAGATGATCTTTCTTGCTAGATTTGATGAATAATTCTTTGACCCTATCTTTGAGGTCTGAGAATTCAGTAAAAGCTGTTATAGCAGAAAATACAACCTTCTAAAGATGTAAGTGTAGAGATCCCAAAATTCAGAAAACAGACTGAACTGAGGCAATGACAGAACCAATAAAAAAAAAAAATGACTTTAAATTCCTTTTTTTATATATATATCTAGTCAAACGATTTGCTTTGTATACAAATCATATAAACCTGACAAGTTAGTATAGAGCTAGGTTTATTCAAAAGTCAAATATGTATTACTCTACTGTTTTTATATATTTCAGCAATTTAGAAATAGTTACATAAGACATGTGGGTATTTAGTTTTATGTGTCCCTTTAAACACAATAATATTTCAGTTACTTTTGTGTTTGCGTTGAAGGGTATCATTTATGTAACATTAAGATATTAGGATAATTCATTTTCATGTGAAAACAATATTTCTAAATACAACCTTAGTTATGCCTGTGTTTTTTATTGCTTGATTTGATAGCCAGGCATCAGTTTTAATATATGTTTTTCTTTAAGTCATGCTTCTTTATAATTTTTGTACAAGATATATCCGAAGATTTTTAAATTTTCATCATTTTCCCACCTTTTCTTAATGTGTATAAACTTTGCTGTCATTTCACTTGCAAATCTTGTATTTGTAAATATTGCAATATAGTTGATGAAGTCAAATATTTTTTCAAAGGGCTCATTTTGCATTTATCTAGATCTTAATTTCTCTTGATAGTATTTAAACCCTGGAGCAGGAGTTTAAATACATGGGCTTTGTTCCTATCTAGCAGTATCAAGCAGATATTCATTTAAAAACCAATGGTTTTGATACCATAGGAAATACTGTGTTTTACTCAACCTTCCTCAACTTACAGTTAAAATTTTAATGGCTTATGGAGAGCATGCGAAAAATAGCCCCATAATTTCTCTTCCCTCTTACGAATATTGAGATTTTTATTAAACTGACTCCATGAATGATGGTTCTTCTGGTACTATAAAAGCAATTTTAATTTTTAAAATATATTCAACAGCACTTCATGCTTTTCACTGGTCGAAAGACGACTAAGTTTTTAAAACTTCTAGTGTCTTCAGATACACACAGGTTGCCACTCTTTCACATTGATTTAGTGAATCATGAAAAACTCAAATGAAAATTCAAATGAGTTACCCAAGTACCCAATGATAATATTACTGAGCAACTTCTAAAGCTTAACACTGTCTGTAATGCAGTTCTTGAGAACTAAGGATGATCAGATTACTGAGTGTAGAAAAGTCTCCATGAATTAAAGTTCTATAATCACGTGGAGATTATAGAGTTTTCTCAAAAGTTGTACATTCCTAAGATGGTAGTCAGACTTCACAGTTTGGAATCTTTAGAGAGCAACCAATTATTCAAACTCTGCCCACGAGATGCAAATACCAGCTAATTCTAGAAAAAATAATTGAACCAGTTTTAGTCAGTATGAAAATCTTTCCTAATTTAGCCATGTCAGACCTTTTTGGCAGCTATCACTCTTTACCACTACCATTTGCAAATTCTAATGAAAACGCTATTCAAAAAGAGATTTTAATTGGATCAAATTCTGACAATCAATTTTTTAAAAGCAGTTATAGTTTTAAGTGCTTTCCCAACAAGTAGCTACTTGGCAGAATTTAAGAGACAAGTATGTGTGAGCACGCACACATGTGCTCAGGTGCGTTGTGTGTGCATGTTACATATTCCCCTGAAGCATGGATACTGTATATGACTATTTACCTGAACACACCAATTTTTAACAACTCAAGAAGCTCTTTCTATTCTCATTAGCAAATGAACATAAATAGCTCATTTTTCCTCAATACCTCATCTCACGTTTTTTAGTCCTGAAAATGAATAGAGAAATTTTTTTTAAATTGCTTTGGGTTGGAAAATACAGTCCTAGTCTTCTACAGACACTCATTGAGTGACTGGTCAAAGAGAAATTAAGTAACTAACC
The DNA here is from genome assembly GCF_902686445.1 of Sciurus carolinensis. Lineage (NCBI taxonomy): Eukaryota > Metazoa > Chordata > Mammalia > Rodentia > Sciuridae > Sciurus > Sciurus carolinensis. The sequence goes on from NC_062225.1 coordinate 29,639,280, forward strand.
CAAAGTCGCAACAACAATGGCAATATGCAGTATAGGTACAGAATTAACTACCATGAATTATTTTAAAAAAGAATTGTAGACTGTGAAGATGAAAGATAGTATTTAAGATAATAAAATGTTTAACTTAAGAAGTATATTCCTAACTAACAAATCCTGGTTTTTTGTAACCCAAGATTTTTTTTTACTAATATTTCCAAAGATTCAAAGTGGACATGAATTCTAATGAAAACAATTTATATTTCTCTTTCTCATCCTGTATCCCCTTCCCCAAATACATATGTGAATATAAATACAAACTCACATACAAATCACACATCTACACATGTACAAATATATCCTATAGGAATATATAAAGTATGGTTTCAATTATAACATTCTATGGTGACAATATTCAACCACCTAAATAAAGCTCACTTTCTATAGCATTAATTAAATTCGATACTGGACCTGTTCCGCTCAGAATCCTCTTTTAACATAGAATGTACCTTAGAGTCCTTGGAAAGTCATTAAGTACATTGTAAAATGACAACTTTTAAGGTGTTAAAAGAAGTTAATATTACAATTAAATCAGTAATTTGAACTTGATTTAATGCCTTCAATAAATATAAATGTGAATTGGCCTATACCACCCACTGGAACAGTGAAAGTAATACTAAAAAGTTCAAGCCTGTCAACAAATATGTTCCTTTATCATACTTACTTTGAAGAATGAAATCAAAATGTCAAATATTTGTAAAATATATACCTAAATTATCACCTATATTACTATTTTCTCATTAGCCATGCTGTCTGTATTATGGGAAAATAAAATATTGCATTTTGATTATTGAATAGCTAACACACTTTGGGTGGAGAATCTCTTTAGAGACTACTTTGATTTAACATTTCACCATTTGTATTTCTTTTCAAATGTAAAAGTAAAACTAGAAATGTCTTTTTTTGTCCTGTATTCACACTGGCTAATTTTATAAATGTCTTGTTATATTCAGTTGTTAAAACAAATCCTAGAAGAATCAGGTGTCAAAATTTATTCTTTATAACATCTAAGGGAAAATTTGGTGTACAGATTTTTGTAATTTCATAATCTATGAACATTTTAATGAGATATAATTATAATTACAATCAAAATTATAATTTCATAAGCTACTTTCAAAGTAAATATTTCAATTTTCACTTTTTTAAATAACACACCTCACTAAGTTTTAAGCAAAGAGATATCCTGTGGGTCTTCAGTTTTCTTTTCTGAGTACTTACTGAGGACAAATTAAATGATTCAGTTCAACCAAGCACACTGATCCACTCAGAGTATGATGATTGAGATGTATGTGTCTCTTGTACTCATTCCATTAATCATATTAATTATTCATAACTATCTTCCTCTATTCCTGTTTTATAGATACGAGAAATTTTACTGCCTAAGTTATTATAAAATTCTTTCTCAATTTATCAGTATGATATGTGCGCATGGGCTTTTCAAAATTAAAACCTGCCAAGTTTTAAATAATTAAAATTATTTAATTTGAAAATTGCATGCTATATGTATGCAGTTGCTTACAGATGTCATTTCAATAAAGAAATTTAGCACCTCTACTTTTAAAGAAACAGTCACAATGAATATTTTAACTCCATTTAGGCTATCATAACTGAATACAAAATTAAGTAGAAAGTGAAATTTTCAATTTAATGCAATTTTTTTCTTCAAGGCACAATCTTAGAAAATTAACATTTGTTGCTATGATTTCTAGTAAAATACTTATGGTGTTATTGGGTAGAATTTGACATTTAAATTTAAAAAACTATCTCATAAAATCATGTTACAATGGATTACTTGTTCTTTAGCTTCTAAACTGTCAGTATTTGAAATTTATGCAAACAATGCAGAGTTCAACTTCAACATACATTTACTCTTCCTAAAATAATTTTAAACTTAGGAAAATCATTCTTCTTTCTTGATTCCATTTTGTAGAAAAGTTTTCTCTATAGGGATATTTCTCAATAGGAGTAATTTTTCGCTGGGTCAACAAATAAGTCAGGATAAACTGGGGATTTCTGTAATAACAATTGCTTAGAATTTGCTTTTCCTTATTCTTTTTCCACCTATAACTGAGATGGTTGTTGGCATTGTTTGCTTTAATGTGTGTGTGTTTAAAAACAAGTTAATATTCATCTACGTATAGCTTTTAGGGCACCCCGTACCTTCCCAAGTGCAATGGGATTAAATGGATAGCCTACCATTTTCCACTTTTTACGGCATGGAGAGTTTGATCTGCCCTAGTCAATGTCATTTTGACTCAACAGCATCATTACAATAGTTAACAGAATTATTAATTGTTTAATGCCTTAATAACCACTTAATTCTCAACAATGCTAGAGCAATTTCACAAACTTATACTCCACCTATGCAATACACAGAGTACCAGGTTTTTTTTGTTTTTTTTTTTTTTTTTTTTTTCCTTTTTTTTGTATCCTGGTAATGCCTAGAGTCTTACAGGAATAACCTATATTATTTAAACATTGGAAAACTTTTAGAACACCTGTTTTTAGGTCCTAATTTGTTGAGAATCTTTCTACCTTCTTGGTGATTTTACTACACAAAGATTACCATTCTATTCCAGAAGTCAAGAGTAAGTGAATGAATAGACTTGGATTTTCCTTTTGTTTTATATGTTACTATCCTCTAAGAGGAACACAAATATAAGGAGAACCCAGAATAAAACAGTATGACTTTGTGTTACTTATATTCACATTATATCAATGTGGGCCTGCAAGAAAAACATCAAGCTTTATTAGACTTTTATAGAAATATTTTATTTCCTTTATTTTTAAGGGCAATTGCTTATACAGATTTTTTCAGGGATTTATTATCTGAGATTCCGTCTCTTCACTGATACACAAAAAAAGGAGAAAATAGACTCTATGGAGAATAGTTTAATAGTTCAAATTGTACTGAGTTGGATATTGTTTCAAATTCAGTGCTCTGTCTGAAAACATTTTCAATAGAATCTGTATATAGGATTATGGAAAAAATTGAGTATATATTATCAAAGAGAAAATCATGTTTTCCAACTGTTATAACTAATATTAGAAAGGGCAAAGTCTTTAAATGCTCATTAAAACTCTTCTGAAAAAGTAATCATCTAAAATCAGATTCTAAAAGAGCATTTTGCCAGAGCACAACCTCTCTTCACTAGTTTATTCCAGCAACAAGGCCTGGGCAGTCACAGTCTTTTCAACATTATGATCAGTTTTACCAAGAAAAGAGCAATTACATCCAGTGTCACTTATTGACAATCAGAAGCTTGTTACTACTTTTCTAATCATTAACACATACCTATAAGTGATTTTTAAAATTAAATAATCAGAAACTGAGTCCAAATTTACTCTCCTGTATATGAAAATAGCATATCACGAAATGCATACCCTTGTTCAAGGCTGCTACAGAAAGGGAGAATGCCCAGAACAAACCTTACTCCTTTTATTTGCAAATATTTGCATCACTTAATTTTGGGTAAGATTAAGAAGAAAACATGTCATTTCTTCTGGGGATGACAGCAAAACTGACAAACAGTACCTATTATGCCTGTCATTATGTTATTGCTAAATCATCCACAACACTGTTCCTGATATTAGTTACCAGGGACAAAGTCAAAACATGGAATTGAAGTTTCATTCTCATTACACTCAAATAGCCAGCACTAGGGGAAAAAAAAAAAAAAAAAAAAAAAGCCTTTGAAAAGTGATTTATGTCCCAGTAATATAAAAAATAATAACAAAAAGGGATGAAAGGAAGGAAAGAAGGAAGGAAGGAAAGATGGAAGGAGGGAAGGAAGGAAAGATGGAAGGAAGGAAGGATCCTTAAAAGCTTGATACAATTACACAGTAGGCCTCTGACATTCTCTATGCTGGTATAATAACTAAATGGCAAGTGGCAGGGCTATGAGATCCCTGTTGCATGCTTTAATTAAAACTGAAAATTTACAACAAAATCAACCCTTGGGTAAAGTGCTCTTTGGTTTAAATCTTCTTTGTTACCTCCTGAAATTTTGGTAATCTTACTTTGTTTTTAAATTAAGCTGGTCCCTCCTTCTTTACTTCATTACAAAAGTCAAATACCAAGAACCAGACATAAATTTCAGAATATAAAGAGTTTCATTTGTGTATGTGATTTTAAGTCCAACCCCTGTATACAAACTGTTAAAAAAAAAAAAAAAACAGGTGTTTCAACATAATGCTTTATTCCAACTTAATCTCATCCTTGAATGAACTTCCTTCAAGTTTCAACCATTAAAAAAAAGCAGTCAATTTCCTGGTGGTTGTAATTTAATTAAGTAACCTTTCACACTGAGCAAAACCCAAAAGCAAAAGGGTCATTAATCTTTCTAGTGATTAGAGACACCTCTAGAGCTTCAAACATTTACCTCTCCTTCCCCGCAGTAGAAATGCTTTTAGGAGGATCATGGTTCATACCTCACATTCCCTGGAGCCAGAGATGGTATATGTGCAGGGCCCAGATCCATTGACCGATATATCCATGGTCTCAGAGTTTGTAGGCTTGTAGTCCACATAATACTCCTGTAAAGGGGAATTCATTTGTCTTTCAGACTCTCTGGCCTTTTTCCGCCGCCTCTTCATAAGAGAGTGTTGCTGGAGTTGTTTCATGCTGGCTGGATAGCGTTTCCAAGACACATAGATTACCAAGAGGATCATGGCCACCGAGAGAAACAGAGCCACACTCCCTGCAATAATTTTGTGAAATGAAACATGCTCATACTCTTGCTCTGTGCCAGGAATTTGGAAGCCTGGTGAAGGGCTTGGTGTTTCAAGGGTGGGTTGGGTGGCATCTGGTTTAAAGATGGTAGGTTTAGGGATAACCAGAGGCTTGTGGGGAGTTTGGGGCATCAGGTGCGACCTCTCTGTATTGACCACCTGGACTTCAGAACAGATGTTATATGTTTCCACTGCGTCACTAACCTTTTCGCCCTGGATGTGCTTAGGTCCTGCACATATCATGGTGCTTTCTTTATTACCTTTGAAATTCTTAAGCCAGTAATATAGAGGACAGATGCTTCGACTGCATTCCCACATATTTCCAGACAAGGTAATGGATATTAATGATATCCACGCATTCACAGTTTCCTGTGAGATGTTGGTGAGCTTATTGGAATCCAAATTCAATTTCTGCAAATTGGGGAGGCATTTAAATGTGCCCGGCTCAATTCCTTGGATGTCATTCCCTGATAAATCCAAGTTGTGTAAGGAACTCCAAGTCCATGTCAAGCCTTGGCTAATGGAGCGAATCCTGTTCCACTGTAAGTAAATCGAACGGAGGTTGAAGAGACGTGGAAAATGAGCAAAGTTGATCTTGGAAAATTGGTTGTGCTCCAAGTGGAGCTCCTTTAATTTCAAAAGGCCAGCAAAAGCATTTCGGGATAGGCTTCTAAGACGATTGTACCCCAAATCCAGAAAGTCAAGATTCCGACAGTCTTGAAAAACTCTTATCGGCACAGTCTTGAGTGAGTTAGATCTCAAGTGCAAAATGATGAGTTTCCGAAGGCCTTTAAATTGTTCAGATTGCAATGTCTGAAGTTTATTGTAGGAGAGGTCCAGATTGCGGAGATTGGGAACTGGGTGAAATGTTTTATTGTGCAGATAGGTAATTTTGTTGGAGCTTAAAATTAATTCTTTGAGTCGACGGATCCCTTGAAATGCATCTTCATCCACTGAGCTAATGTAATTATGGTCGAGATAAAGCCATATAAGCTGGTTAAGGCCGGCAAACTGATTGGATTTGAGCTTCTGAATGCTGTTGAACCTTAATGATAAGCCTTGTGACCCTCCAGAAATGTTCTCAGGAATATCTGCGAAAGCATGAGACTCACAGTACACAATTTTGCCATCACATCTGCAGTTCTTCGGGCAAGCTCTCTGAGCCCCCGTGAGCACAACAAGCAGCAGTGTAGGAAGTAGCACCAGAACCACACTCATGCCTTTCAGCTGCGTAATTAAATGGAAACCTACAATATTAAAAAGAAGACAGATGCACATTGTGAAGCTATTAAAATACAGCACCACCAGCTTACTCATATCAGGGCATTTTGTCTAGGGCAGTAATGGGACAGTTGATTTAATAACACATTTAACTAAAGCCTCATTTTCTTCAGTGTTGCATATTTGCTGTTTAGGTTTCATTCTTTCTTCCTTGATCTTCAAATCACCACAGAGCTGTAGAACTAAGAAAAGGCTTTCCGAGTTTCAGGAGTTCCTGCGTATCTCAACACAGAAGAGCACAGAGCCTTGCTCTTCACTGAAAGCTGACATTTTAATAACAATAATATTTGATTAGTTACTGTGTTGAATAACAGTACCAAAAAGAAATGTACTACTGCGATACTGTGACTTGGTAAACCCAGTACTTGCACATCTTTCCTAGTTGAGCAAAGAGCCTGTGATTTAGCAAACGAGCTTCAGGAAGCTGTCAAGGTAATCCAAGTTTGTCCTGCCTGAATTCGTACACTTATTGCGTAATGGGATGGAAAGATATGAGCTCTGAAAAATGGCATTGGGTCTAGCATAGGCAGCCCATGAAGCATGGTATGAAGACTAATAACAGCAGGAGGTACTCTCAATTTGTTAATAAGCATATATTGTTGCGTACTGTGACTCCTACCCCAGTGACACATGAGCTAGGAGACAGAAGTACCCCTATCAGACAACACTCCAAAGTTAAGACTGTCAAAATCTTACTAAATATTTGCATAAAATGCAAAATAATCTTGTGCATATTAGTTTGCTGTTATTTTTCAGAGTCACTTTTGCAAATTTAAGGGATAAACAAGGAAAGAAACAGCAGACTACCGGACCCCCTCCCCACCATCCGGACCTGCTCACATTTCTCACTTTTTTTTCCCCCTGCCTCCATTAACTTCAGAAAGCCTGCAAAGTTGCAATCTATTGGCACTTATGCTGCATTTCCAAGTCATTGCATGTTAAGGGACTTCTTTCCTCTGTCGACAGTAGATTTATTATTTCTTAACGGTGGGGAAAAAAAAAAAAAAACTACCGTGTGCTGCAGTTTTTTTCTCTCTCTTTAATATTCATATTTTAACTGAGAGGCATTCAGCCAAACCCCTAATCTAAAAAACCTCCTTCTTCTCAAACAGTTAAGTTTTTTTTTTTTTTTTTTTTTTTTTTAATTTAAAACTCGATCTTGCTCTGTCCTTTTGCCAGCTACAGACTCATTGAAATACATTCCAGCTCTCCCAGACAGTAGAAAGGGGGTGGGGGGAGCCAGTCACACTTGAAAAAATAAGACTGGCAAATGACTGCTGGAAATTTGGAAGCTGTGTTCAGGATACAGCTTCAAAGGTAAGACAAGCCCTTGTGCAACCTTTGATAAAGTAAGGACCCCACCCCAACACACACACACACACACACACACACACACACACACGCAGTAAAGTGTTAACAATCTTCCTGACAGCAACCAGAAATACAAGTGTGGCTAATATTAACAAGGAAAAGAAGCAAACACAATATTTATCTCATGCTCAATTCCCAAGCTGTGGATACGCAGGCGGCAGAGACGGTCTTAAAGATATTTCTCAGGAGTCTGTTTAAGTCCGCGTTATGCATTTATAGATTAAACAAAAAACACTGCAAAAAGGAAAATGATCTAAAAATATAATAGCAACTATAGTGAGTCAACTGGCAAACTCAAGGCTGCCGCTTTTTGCCTGTTTCCACGTCTTTTATCAGCTAATGCCAGGACTGAGGAGAGGAAAGCTAGAGGATCAGCTTTGCTAAGAAGGAAACAACAAAAGTTCACTTACCCATCCTTTGTCATCCAAAAACGTTTCCCCCCTCTCTCAGCTTTCTTCTTATTTGGTCTCTCTTGCTGAAATCACCACCACCTTCATGACACAGTGCGGCTGTCATTCACACCATTCTGATCCCGCATGTGAGCTAGTAGCCCCATACAAACTTCCCCGGAGAAGACAGGCAAAAAATATATATATACATATATATTTTAAAAAATCAGCACGGGGTGGGATGAAGGGGCAGGGAGGAGGAAGCGTTGTGGGGGGGGGCGAGGGGGGAGGGCCTCTAGGCTCTGAGGACCATTGTGTAATTCACCAGAGACCCATCAGCAGTAATTGGCAATCTGTGCAAAAGAGCTACAGCCCATCTCGGAGGTAACCAACTTCTCTGTGAAATGAGAGGAAAAAAATAAAATCTTCAGAATACCTGGCATTCCTTATTGTGCTGGCTTTTGCCATTCCCAGATAAAGCAATTCATCCTCTGGATTTTCAGTTCTTGAAGCAAGCAGGCCTCCTGTGCTGTATGAGACCCCAGTTTAAAAGCTATGCAGGCTAGGTTTATCCATTTAGCTGGTCAGGTTTAAAGTGTTTTGTAGCTGTGCTGAGAGGCAGCCCTTGTCTAATTCAGAAGGCTTTCCAGAGACTGATGATGCTCAGAGCTTGTTGGTGCTAATGCTTGAGTTTGTGATACACTGAGTGCCCTCCGCTGGAGAAAACAGATTGCACATTAAAGACAGGAACAAGTGAGCTTGTCAGTGGTGTGCAGCCTTCCCTTGCTCAGAAAGGGAAATTAAAGGTACAGGATCACTTTTTTCCCTTTCCAATAATATAAATTATGAAAGATTTATGCCAAAGGGTTCCTTCTAGTGACTGCAAATATTAAGTAAGAAACTGCTTCTCTAAATATGACACAGTCCTTTTTACAAAGTTGTCTTGACCCCAATTTTTTTTTCTTCACGTCACAGGTGATTTATCATCATTTCTTCAATGACAGAAATAACTTGAGTTTTATTTAATATTGTCATTGGTTTGTAATTATTTACATTTTTAAACTAACCACATAAAAGCATTCTTATTGCAGGGGGAGTTGCAATTTGATCAATTGTGAAGATAGTTACATTTAAAAAATTAAAGTCTAATTAAAAATTCTCAGCATTCAACAATAATATACATTATCTAATTTTGTGCATTTTATTGAGCAGCGTAGAATGTGACTTTGTAAAAGATAGTTTCAAGGCAATTGTCATATACACTTTTTTACCATAAGTGAACGTTAACTAAGAGATTAAAAGTTTGATAAGAGTACAATTTCACCTCAGAATTCTTAGTGTACTATTCTTAAACTCATTCACTTTTTTCTTATGCAAGTGATTTATTGTAAAGTGCAATAAAAGCACTTCCATCCTATATTATTATGCTATTTCTCTAAAATTTCTAGAAATCCTCAGAATTGGGACAGGTAACTTAAAAAATCTATGATTTTCTTAAAATTCTAAGGACTATTAAAATCCTAATAATATAATGTACCACCTGCATTTTGTTCCCTATTTTTACTACATTATTACGTAATTCTCTGGGAGATAACAACTTTTTGGAATAATCCAAGAGAATAAACCAATGGAATGCAGAAGAGAGACTATTAAGTAAGATTGCTAACCTAATTCAACAGATATGAGAACTTTAAATTAATTTTACATAAGCACCTAGAATTGCTGTGGATCATTGCAAATGAATATTTTTAGAAATAGCTTGGTTTTAGATTATTTGCCAAAATATTAATAATTAAAAGAGGCTTATCATATGAATAACGCACACAATTTGACTGAGATTCATGAGTAGGCAGTCAAAGGCAATTGTCTAATTACTAAGATTTCTCCAGGAACAGAAAGGGATAACATGTCCCTCAAATATATCCTTTTCCCATTAACTGATACCTGAATTTCTATTTTAGAAATGTGTGCCTTTGGCTTAAGGCTTAATACCTATTAAAATGCAAATGCACACCACAAGAGGCAATATTATTGTGGTTACTGAAAGGAAATAAATCAATATAAATGATACACATATAATTTGTTCAAAGTACTGCAGTTTACATAGAAACAAATTCCACCCAAATATTCCATAGTAGATGATTGATTAGTTAAGCAAAAAAAAAAAAAAATTTATGAAAAGGAGTGGATGCTACCATTGAAATTACAATAAAGTTTTGAATTGGCCAACAGGAAAAGTATGACCACCATGTAGAATTGAGGAGGATAGAGACAGAAAACTCAAGTAACTAGAAGATGAAGAGTCTGGTTATCTATATTCTTAGTTTCGTTTGCATGGGGGTAAAATAAAATGTTCAGAGATGATTTTTCTGGAAGATTTAACCAGGATATATTTTATTTTGCCTATTAAAAATACTTTGTCTCTTTTTCTAATTTCTAAGTATAACGAATATATTGTATGCATGATAGTTTTATATCCACGTGTGAGTATAAGTTTTCTTTAGATAGCAGAAAACTATTGAGATATGAGAATAGCTTTTAAAGTAGACTAAAAAACATTTGAAGATGATAACCATTATCTTCATGTTTATAGTGTAATAATGGGGTAAAATGCAAGTTTTGTGTGAGATATCAAGAAAGAGACTGAATTCCAATGTAGGCACTACTATAACAGTGATATTGACAATGCCATGTGTCTTATGTTACCCTATTCTAGATTAGTTTTACTTTGCAAATTGCCCCTGGTAAAGTTATTCTTCGTTTTGCCCCTGTGACCCACATTTTGTAAACCTTTAAGTGACTCAGAGGCTAAGTGCAACCTTTAGCTATTGTAGGAAAGGAACTAGAAAAACCATGGTCCCAGGACCTCCTAATCCATAATCTTTAGTTTTTCAGAATTTGGAATATCTGATAGTCTTCAAATAGCATCAAAGTGCAGACCAAGCATTTGCCAATCCTGTTATTTAATTAAAAGTGGAACTATGTTTAAACTGTGGGGAAATATGTGCTTGTTTAAAGAATTGTGGGGAAAGATAAAGAATTATGGGGACTGACCTAGAAGATAATGGTCAGTTATTATCACACTGTCAGCCAAAGAAAGGAAAACATTCCCTGAGTGATGAAGAAGGTTCCTGAATCTAGATGCAACCCTCCGCATGCAGTCTTTCTATTATCCTACTACCAACCTTCCTTCTCTTTAAAAGCCCCTTTCCGCAGTTGAGTTTCCTAAGATGGCCTTTGTTCAGAAAGAAAGTATTGGGTAGATAGTCAGTCATGAGCAGGTTCATAGGGAGTAGACAATGAAGGACAGTAATTCACAGGGAGGACATTGGACATATTCATCAAAGAGAGCCCATAAGTCACAAAACCAGATAGCAGAAAACTTGATCTAAAGGGACAAATATCTGGAAAATGGAAATTGGAATGTCAACCCCTCTCCCTGCCACAGTAGAGTTGATTATAACCCCTTATGGAAACTGTTGTTTCAAGACCCATGTTACAACTATCTCTTGTAACCGGGTCATCACTGAAACCCTGCCACAGCCACTCCTTGTAACCAGGTCATCAGGAATCTCAAAAAGAAAATTTGCTAAGGGTTATACAAAGGGCAATAAAACACTTAAAGGGGTATGAGAAACTAAGGCAAGAACAGAGGGACCCAGATTCCTTTATAAACTCAGACTGTAAGAGTTGTGTCATTCTCTCCAGAGATGTCCACTCAGTGCCTGCACTGTGTGCTTATCTCACTTTCTTTCTAATAAACTCCTGCTTGTAACTCTGTGCCACCTATTTGAAATCCTTGCTGACAGATCACAGCAACCAGTTGCTGAGGTCACTTCAGCTCTGTGGATTTTCTTTACAGAGATAGCACTCTGCCATCTTCCTAGAACCCAGAATTTAAATAAACCTGGTTTCCTTCCTCCCAACTTTCCTCTCCATCTATTGTTTTTTTAGTGACAAAGAGGTGGGTTTGGGTCTGGTAATATTAGATAATATGTATTATTTTACAAACAATATAGACCTAAATCGGTTTCAGATGTCTTGAACATACTTGTGAGGATATAGTTGGGTAAAGAGAACTGAGAGTGGCAGAGGATTTTGTCTGGGAAATGTGTTTGAAAAGAGCTGTGCTGGTATCTCTTTTGTCCCCACATCACCTGCACACACACACACACACACACACAACCTTGACCTAAGGAAAAGAGGCAGGTATGTCAGCTTCTCTGCCTAAGTGTAGAGACGGGGCTCCAACAATGAGTCCACCAGGCAGAAAAAGCGATTCCTGTTGGGACAATTCAAAAGAAAAATAAATGGGTTCTCCAGAATGAAGGAAAGTTAAGTGTTGTGTTGGAATTGGCCTTCACTTTCAGAATTTGTCTGGAAAAACATATGTACATATGCTTTTCATGAAAGAGAAGATGGCTGTGTAGTAAGTCAGCTTGGAGCCCTTTTAAATCTTGACCAGAATCCCCAGCAGGAAGCATCTATGATTGCACTGCCAAAGCAAGCACAAAACACAAACAGAAACCAATCAAGTGTGGACAGGCACCAGAAAGATGAAGAAAAATGTATCATCTTTGACCATTTTTGTTAATGGTGTTGTTAAGGGTCTATCAGAGCATCCAAGGGAAAAAAAATACCTTTCAATATCTCTAGGTTCAGAGATCTCAGAAATCCTTTTTACAATAGTTTCAATCAGTCCAGAAGTCTCATGGGAAGGGCAGAAATAGCAGTTTATATGTATGGAGGTGAGAAGCAAGAATGAGAGAAGCTGACTCTATGTTCCTCCTTTCTCCTTGGTAGCACAGGCCCACTAGCAACTGGTCCTATCTGAGGACTAGGGGAAAAATAATTAAGATTTACATGAAGTATAAAGTTGACTAATATAGTGGACCTAATACTTGCTTTTACTGACTTGAGAATTTATGAACTAAAGAAATAACACAATTTTTGTTACCTCATGAAGAATTCAGTGATCTCACTTTGGTAACTTGAAAATGATCACAGTGAGAGTCATTCTAACACAGAAATCAGCAAATATGTAATTTATTGTATGGTTATGCTTTCAGACTTGAGAAAGCGATCAAGAAAATATTAATAACAAACTCAACCTAAAAGCATACAGTGTCTGTGAAAGGAGGGAAAGGGGTATGGGGGTAGGAAGGATAGTAGAGTGAAACAGACATTATTACCTCATGTATGTATATGACTGCATGACCGATGTAATCCTAAATATGTATAAGCAGAAAAATGACAGATTACACTCCATTTATGTATGATCTATCAAAATGTATGAATGCATTCTATTGTCATGTACAATGAATTAGAACAAATAAAAACATTTTAAAAAAGAAAAAAGTGTACTATGTCTGTAGTTATTTAATTGTAGATATCACAAAAATATAGAAATAGTCTTCCAATATTTGAAAACTATTCACCTGGTTGAGCAAATAAGTCATTTATGTCATCAATAGGCAAATGAAGTTTCAACATGTCTCTACATCATGTCACTTTTGTCTTATTAATATAAGAAATATAAGACAAAAAATACTCATGTTGTGATTTTATTCAGAGTCAGTTGGTAAACATTTACTGGTACACCACTATACCTAAGGTTTATATATATATATATATATTACTCCAAATGTGAAGTAGTTTTAACAACTACTTGCAGATGATGAACTGGTTTGAGGAATCTACGTCTATCCTCAGACTCAATGTAGTATTAAAGAAAAAATCCACTAAAACACTTATTACATGAGAAATACATTAAAACACTTATTACATGTGATCAATATGCGACTTCTTTTCAACTCTGCCCCTTCATGCTTACATTTTACTTTTTATTAAACACCTGAAATATCAAGACCATTCAAATATGTATGTATTTCTAACATTTTAATAATATTTTGGTAGCATCATGTGAGATTTCTTTTTTGTACACAAACATTTTACACTTAACATGACATTGCCAAATTGTAGATGCCCCATAAAATGTTTTTAAAATGAATGAATTAGTCAATCAGTTAATCACGTAACTTGGCAACCATCAATCAACTGATCAAGTAATCAGTTGTTATTATTGTTATCAATATCATCTTCTATAGCTTCAATAATTTCTCAAAATAGTATTAGTTCTCCCCAATAAAAGACAAAAATTCTGTGTCAATTAACAAATTTGAAGTTATGAGTGAAAGAAATCTCAACTCAAACTAAAAGTAAAATGAAAAATTATTTTATCCTATGTAATTGAAAATTCCATACTCAATATAGCTTGATCAAGTACTAAGTACATCATGGTATACAGTTACCTTGGTTTTATTTATTAGACCTAACTTCCAAATGTGTCATTTCCAATCAATTCTAGTTTCAAGATATCTCTAGTAGTTTCAGTACCATATATATCTAGATTCAGAAGAACAAATGCACAACTCATTGCATGTAGTAACCCTAATGGGGCCTCTTGGTAGTCCCCCCACCCTCAAATGAATTTTCATGTCCAGACAAATGAGATTTTCTGGGTGGTTTACTTAAAGCTTATGGATTCTACTCCAAGGTTAGCGTGAGAAATAGTTTCAAAAAAAAAGTCTGATCTCGAATGGTGGCACATACCTGTAATCTCAGTGACTTGGGAGGCTGAGGCAGGAGGATCACAAGATCAAGGCCAACCTCAGCAACTTAGCAAGAACCTGTCTCAAAATAAAACAACAAAAAAAATGACTGTGAATGTACCTCAGTGGTAAAGTGCCCCGGTTCTATCATTAAAAAATGACTGCCCTGCCAGGGTCATACCCTGTGTGAACCATGCAACTAATTCTTATCCATGGACTATGAAGCAAGGTGGTTCAAAAGATTCTCTTTCTTCTTTCTCTGGTTAAAGCTAAGAACTTTATAGCCCTATTACACTACTAAATTTAGTGGATTTTTTTCTGTTACTAGTAAAGATGGGATAATGGATAATAATGGACAATGACTGAGAAAAAACATATATATAAATGTGTGTGTGTGTGTGTATGCACATATATGTATAGATCATGCAAATAAATTACAAACCAACCAAACAGAAACAATTATGTTAAAAGAGAAAAACCAAGGAAAAAAATAACTGAGCATTACAATCCCTAGTACCCTTCTTGTCTTCTTGCTCAACCCTGATATCATATCTACATGGTTCCTCTTCTTTCCTTAACTCTCCATACTTAAAATTCTACTTATTCTGCATTACTAAATACCCCTGAACCCCCTCACTTCAATCTTCAAATGGTAAATGAACATAACTAATATTTTTGCTGCCCCCCAACAGATAAACATACACTTAAACCCACATCACATATGCTCATGCTTAAAAAATATTTAAGACTCATTTAATTATGTACATAATTCAGTTTCATCAGAAAGAAGAATCTCAAATCATCTTTTGCAAAATGAATGCCCTTTACACCTTTTCAATTTACTCATCATAATTTATTAACTTCTCATTTCTAATAACAGTAATAATTAGTTAACTTGTAAAAATTTGAAAGAAAATAAAATTTTATTAAGTGTTCAGCTGTATTTTGGAATACTGATATTCATATTCAAAACCTGTAATCTCCAATTGTATTTTAATTAAGACAATTCATGTTCATATTGTTAATGTAGTCACAACAAAAACTACTGAAATGCAGACACATAAAAATTGATTCTTTGTCTCATTTTCTTAAATAGTAAATTAACTTATCAAATAAAAATTTGATCATACATGCTAGGATATTAATGAGTTGATAATGATAGTGTACTTGTGATAAATATCCCACAGCTCAGTAGAGATTATGGTGGGTGGAAACTAGAATCAAAACCAACAAAAACAAGAATGATATAATTTTGATGCTATGAAAAATGTTAGTAAGTGAAAAAAAGAGGATGTTATAAAACAATATTGAGAAGTAATTCATATCAGAACATGAGGAAAGGGGTCTTTGAAAAATCATATTTTAAGGGTCATTCATATAAATGACTCTTCTACATTTGTGGACTGAAAATTTACCAATATTTGTGTGATCTATAGAATGTGTGTGAAACAGGACAAAAAAATTAGCAAAGAGATTTATATAGCAGAGAAAATGAGAGAGATGACTGGTTGGTGTGTTCAAAGAAAAAAAAAAAAACACTATAGAAATAGACTCCCAGATGATTAAAATTGGAATTATCAGAAAAATTTGAAAATGACTATTACTATTATGACAAAAATAATATATTACAATATGGATAAATTCAGCAGAGAAGTAGAATATGAAAACAAAAATCAGGTCAAAATTCTAGGCCTACAAACACAGCAACTGAAATTAATTACTGTAAATACAGATTTAAATGGAAATTGGACAGTCAATAGAATTTCTTAGTAAACCAGATAAGACAATAGGGTATAAAATGTAGTTTAGTGGTTTTAATATGCATATCTATACATATATTTTCACCATCATATATAGAAAGGAATATATTTCATTGAACTGACAATACTTTTCATAAAGCAACACTTCTCTGAAGTTTCTATGCTTTAATTTTATTCAACAGCATACTGATAACTATGTATTTGAATAATCTCTCAGAGTATGTAGCATAAATAATTATATAAATATACAGATACAGAATCTAGAGTTAAGAAAATCAACTTTCTAAAAGTCTCACAAATATTTAGTATTAGAGCTATAAATAGAAAATTATGCATGGTCAATGACATTATGATGTTTATATATACATGGGCAATTTTTTATTTTATAACCAATTTTGACAGAAAATTTTATTACCAAGAGGGAACTTTGGCAAAAGAATGTGTAATTATATTCTTGTATATTATACAAGAATCTAATCTATCTATCTAGTATTACTAGAAAGAAAAAGAAAAAACTGTCGTTAAGTTTACAACACAGAATATTTTACTGAAATATGACATATCCTTTAATAAAGTAAATACCAACTAAATATAGGAGTAATTTTTAAGACAAAGGCAAAATTGGAAAGTAAAATGTTATTCATCTAATGATTACAACCATGTAAAAATATATACAAAAAAAGCAGTAAAATAACAGAAAAATATTTATTGGAGGAATTTATAACTCTTTGGATACTTTATCTATGTAAAATTCTCCTTCTACAACCACTTTGAATCAGATAGATGGAAGAAAATAGATTATACCCTAAATTACAGCAAATTATTTAAGATTTTATAAGTCCACATTCCTGACTTTATTAAAGAATTACCTAGAATACTCTTTTGAATAACTTTAAATGCCTTTTCTGATGAAATACACCTTCGATTAGACATCTGCTGGAGGCAGGTAATTCGTTAGAGTAGGTATTTTTCAATGTAATCTTATTTTAGTATGTGAACCAGGCTGATAAATCTCCTTATCCTTTACATATTATGTTTATCTTCTATCAGCAAGGGAATGGTGACACAAATTTATATAATAAAGACATTGAGGACTAAACAAATAATTAGAAAAAATATATATTTAAAAGAAAAAATGTTTAGTGCAAATATAGTATTTTAGTGTTCCCCCCAAACCATATTTGTGAGACAACACAAGAATTTTCAAAGGTGAAATGATTTGACAATGAGATGGGTAATCTAACTAGTAGATTATTCCACTGATATGGCTTAACTGGGTGGTAACTGTAAGCAGGTTGGGTAAACTACAAGAATTAGGTTACTGTAGGTGTGCATTTGGGGTTCGTATTTTGTCTCTGGTGAACAGAGCTCTTGCTCTGTGTCCTGTTTGTCCTGTCCTGAGGAGCCCCATTCCTCTGCCATGCCCTTCTGCTTTGATGGAAGGCCTCACCTTGGGCCCAGGCACTGAAACTCTGAAACCACAAGCAAAAATAAACTTTTCCTCCTCTAAGTTGCTTTGACAGGAACTTTGATCACAGAGATAAAAAAACTAAAACAATTTTCATATCAGTATCCATTATGATAAATGAATCAATACAGTTGTATTTATTTAATTCATGTTCAGTTTCTTCCCCGATAGATTTAATCATATTTGACACAGCCGGTCTGTATATATTTTTGAAGTTTTTCCTATCAATTTTACTTGAAAGAGAAATGTGTTATATTTCTTTTTTATTGACTAATGCTGCTAGTAATCACCAGGCCTGTTTAAGACCTTTAGTCAAATGTGTCTTATATCATGGGCAATAACATCCTGGTGTATATGATTCAAGCTCAACTAGCAATGTGAAAAATGACCTTAGAAACATTGCAATTTAGCTGATTTCCCCCCTTCTCTATAAATGAGGGCATTTTTGATATGTAAATAGTCTCTAATTAATACATACTATGTGAATTATAATAAAGAAATGTAATATTTATATCAGAAAAGTTCAAGTAATTAATAGTTATTCTGCTTCTTGCTTTCTTGTTATTATAAACTTTGAAAAATTTGGATTTATCATGGGTTATTCCAAAAGTTATTAAAAATCCCTTCATTTTATGTACAATATAAAATAATAATGAAAATATTAAATGATCGCTTTTTAGTACATTATAAACCTTAAATTGACCTCTGTTCAGATTGAGGCACGTTTATAAGTCAATTGGTGACTCTACAAATTACCCCTCCTTTTTTAAAGAAAACCCTTCCATAGGGAAAAAAAAATAAACTTAAATATCTCAAATGTAAACTCTCTTTATTTGAAAAGATATAGGGCACAAATGAAACATAACAACTTAAAAGTGGATTTTATACATACAGTTTGTAACAGCTTCAGAGTTAGCATTGAATGTGTTCAGAGTAGTAAGATATATAAGTTGATTTCACAAGGTCCCCAAATCACCAAGTCATTGTCTTATAAAGCAGGCAGCATGCAGTTAATAATGACAATAGTAAATGAACAGAACGAACATACTTCATCAACAAAGAGTACACGACAGAGTAGAGTTTATTCCATTATGCAGGAGCATAAATAGCTAGGCAACATGGACTTAGATGCTTATCACTGTAATTCCCATCTCTGCAGAGTTCAAGGGCTCAAGGGCTAACACATTATTAGAGTGGAAATAAGAACTCTCCAGATATACCAAAACACATGTTCTACCAGGAAATAATTCTGAACTAGAAATGCTGATTTTTCATATAACATGTGCACATAACACAGAAACACACACACATGCACACACACACTCATACAAATATTTAGAATGTCTTGTACAATTTTATTTATCATAAATTATGTCCCAGGAAAATATACTTGTATTGAAAATACTTTTTCCAATTAATATCATTCACATCTAACACCTATAATTGGTCATTGCTATTAGGAAAGAACCATTATGGAATTTTGATGTCACCAGAAACTAAGACAGTAACTTGAAAAGCTGTGCCATAAGTGATGTGATTCTAGGCTTTTAGTGCTCTTCAGAGTCTAAATTTCCCCTCCCTCTTTCACAACTCAGGACCACATAAATTGTACATAGCCTATATCTTATAAATTGTAACATATTTAATAAACATGGTGGATGAAGTGAATAAGTATTGGTAGATTAAAGTACATGGACCTGGAAACTTTCCCAACTAAGAAGCTTCTCTAGCGATTATGACGTGTTGTAAATTTAAGGGAGAGGATTTATGGTGATATGCCCCATTCAAGGGGGATCCAAACAGATTGCCCACTCTGAGTACCTCACTTTGGCTTTAGGACCTGAGAATTTGTTTCAAAGACAAAAGGTCTGGGTGGGATGTATGCTCAACATAGATACTAGGACACCAAAGATGGCTTGTTGGACCTATTCAGATGTGCAATACAACTGAAAGAGGGAGCATATGGAAGAGCAGTTGGTCCTCTCCCTGTGATAGGCTACAAAATCAGATTTCATAGCAATCATCATAATTAAAGTAAAAACTAAAATCTCTTTGTTCCCTTGTGCCAGTCACTGCTCTAAACAGTTTATTTTTAACAAACATATGTGACATATACTGTTATTATTTTTCTTTTATAGGTGGTAAAACTGAGGCACAGATTTTTCAGTTAATTTCTGAGCATTACACAGACAATATGGGATGAAGTCAGCATCATACCCCTGGTAGTTGGATTCCAATGTCCACACCTTTTACCTTTATCACAGAATGTCCTAGACTAGTTCATCCTGAGGGTGTGAGAGAACACAGGCAAGGATATAAATCTCCATCCACAATGGAGGGTAGACTCAGCCCTGTTTAGGTTTGTCCTTTACACTAAAGTTGTATGGACAATGGCAAACATACAAGTTCATGAGGCATTTAACTCATTCTGAGCCAAAAAAAAAAAAAAAAGAATGAGAGCAATAACCTCTGGACATCGACCCCTGAACACTGAGTTTGTGTGGGCTGAGACCAGTTTAGTTCCTTCAGGGAAACAATGGAGGATGCTGAGCTGCTTCTAAAGGTAGTTTCAGGAACTGGAGAAAATAGTCATTTATGCCGAAACTGGAGGTGCAAGACCAAATGATGGAAGATTTGTTGGACTGAGGGCTAACAGAATTTTTATCATATATATACATATTTACACTCACACACACATATATATGTGTATATATGATAAAAAAATATATATATATACACACACACACACGCCCATTTTAAATCAAGGAACTGAACTAAAGGTAAAACTAAGACTTAGGAGAAACTTCTCTTTTTGATCTCAAGTTCAATAATTCTCTTTCTAGTAACGTATCTTTGTAAATGTAATTCATTGACTACAAGGTAGACTAGTAAAGGTAAGAATATGTTACTCCATGACCAAACATTTATGAATGTTCATTATTATTTGCCGAGAATGGCATTAGGAATGAGAGAATACAAATAAATATGATACATATTAAAATTTCAAGGAATTCTCTTTCTAAAATAATTTGTAAATTTTAAGATAGATTAAGAACGTGCTCAAAAACCTACAAAGGAGTGTGATAAACCAAGTATTGAAAGTGTAGAATATGAATGTTATGAATTACCCTGTGGCTCCTGCAACTTTTGACAGAGAACAAATTTGTAAGGCTAGAAGCCATTTGTCTGTCAACAGAAATGTCAGCAAAACTCTCCTAATGTAAGTCTTCTTAGGCTGCATAACAATTCAATCTTTACTTAGGCTGTTCTTTTAGGTCAAATTTTCACAGAAGTAATCACTATGTAGAGGAAACACCTGAGCTTTAATTTGATAAATTTCTATTCAATATTAACTTCTAATTTGAGTCATGAGAAAGTTTTTGCATGATATTGCCTTTTATACTAATATGGATGCATACATTTATGACCATGTATACATATACATATATATGGTATAGAATATATATTATTCTACAAAAAAGTGGATATTATTTGAAGAAGAAATCATTCATTATTATATTTTCAAAAATTATGTTTATGAGAAAGTGCTATATTAGGTAACATCTGGTATCTTAATATGCTTGCAAGTTTTAGTGGACAAGCACAAACTCCATTTTTTAACAATGCAAAAACCTATGGATAAATTACAGAGTAAAAGTGTTTTTGATTAATAAACAATATGTTTAATATTTCCAAAACAACAAAATTGCATATTTCAGAGTTCTGTTTTTATCTCCTAATACCTGCACATACATGGCATTATTTATACTTACATAATTTGAAAATTGTTCTTTGAGAAAATGTTGGAACTAATGATTTTATTATTGATTTGTGAATTGTGGTTGATTGACTCATTAATTTAAATGATTTGACTAAATGTAACACTTAAATCCTCTTATTGGAAATAGCCTTCACCAAAGATGTCTAAATTCTGGGGGTGGCCTTTATAGGAAGTTCTGGGGGTTCATGTTTAAGATTAGGTTTTTGGCGAGCACACACTAATACTTGAGTAGAAGTTTTCTCTAGATTGGCACTATTGACATTCTGGACCAGATAATTCCGTAAGGGGTGTTTCGTACATTGCACTATTTAGTTCCACCATAACTCTACTCACTAGTTAAAAGTAAGAGCTCCCCACACTGATTACAACCACTCAATATGTCTGCAAATATTACTAATTATTCCCTGTTATCAAAATACACTCCATTTCTCCTTCTTATGTACATAAATAAGGCTAAAGAAATTTAGAGACAACAAAACAAAGGCAGGATCTTAGCACAAGAATTTTTCTAGAAAGCTCTTGGGGCACAGGAAACAATATTGAATATAAATTATACTGAAGAATTTAAGTCATTGTGTTTTATTATGCTAAAATAATTAGCCTAAATGTTTAAAAACATATATACTTTCAAAAGTCAATCAAGTTTAGGTGGAAAATAAGTTACTTAGTCATACAGGTTTAAATAATTTGAGTTTCCTAGTTAGGAAAACATAATATTTGCAAACACTGCTGTTCTTAACAATTTCATTTGGTCCTAAATTATTAGGCCCTCAAAGTCTATCTTGTAAAATTTTCAAAATGGAAGATTGGCATAATTTTGTTTCTGAAAATGACTGACATTTTGAGAATGAATTATTTCTCACATCATCAATGGTGGCATTCTTTAGTTACCAATAACTTAAAATGGAAAATTAATTGAGGGAAAATATATCTTAAATAAAAGATCTTATTTGGCTATCCCAATAAAGCACATGAATAGTATTAATAAGATGAGCAGACACTAATTTAGTTATTAGTATAAATAATCACTCTTTTCTTGAAATCAGTAAACACAGTTACAACAAAATCAGAAACATTGTTTATTGCTAGAGTTTTAATTAAACATTGTCTTTAAATAAAATGATACTAACGACGACTCACATTTACCAGCACAAACTCCATTCTCTTCTTATACTGTAGAAATTATCATTTATATTAAAGATCAGCCCAGAGTTAGTTAATTGTGTCTAGAGTGCCATAAAAATAATTCAAACTTGGCAATTCTTAATAAATTTAAACTCTGTAATTTGTGTCAGCCTCAGAACAATTCAATAGGCTAAGAAAGCACTTATCCTTATTCCTAATACTATTAGGAAGGAAACATATGAGATATGCAGTATTCAATTACTTCATTAGCATGTGCTCCTTTATGCTGTGGAGTAGAAAATGAAACTTCTGGCATTTCTGGAAGCCAAGATGTGTCAATTTGTAAATCAAGACAAGATTTACTAAACATGTCTGTGATGTACCACAGACCCACTGATAAGCTTCATGCTGTTCTCCCTGGGTGTTGCCTTAGATTTCTCTAAATAGAACTGCTTCAAAAAACAATAAGAAACTGCAACCACCTCAAGCCATTCAGGAATTACTCAGACAGAATAGCCACACACTATCTGTGTGTTTTCTGGCTGTGGGGTGCTGATAGATGCCTTATTGCATCATTCATTTAAAATGAGATGTTAACCCTAAGGCTGCCTTTATCCACATATTCAAGTTGAGATTGACAGGTGGGGAAATAATAAACATATCACACATAGGCTAAATTTCAAAAGGAAAAACATTGGTTGGTATATTTATTTTAATTCTCAGTAGCATTTAAGCGCTCAAAAGCTTTGTTCTACAATTTTTACATAAGACTAAAGCCATTAAAGATCTTTTGTCTCAAATAATGGAAAGCACGTGTGTTCATTAATGGTGCTCTGGATGACACAACTTTCAGTACTTCATGGAGAAAGTCATGGCTACTGTATGGCTATAAAGGATGCATATTTATTACCTTTTTCTTCACCAATATTTGAGCTAGACTGCACTTCTTCTGAAAATCATTCTTTTAAATCATTGATTCTTTGTAGGTATACAGATCTGTAGAATCCATTTTGTTACTTTAATACGGGAATGGAAAATATCTTATTCTATTTAAGACCCTATTCTTCTGGATATACATAATGGTGGATTCACTGTGTTGTTTTCATATATGTGCATGGGAAAAATTATGTCACATTCATTCCACTATCTTTTCTTTTCCTATTCCTCCTTCCTTCCTTCCATTCCCTATTACTAATCTACTGAACTTCTATTCTTCCACCACATCCTTTATTATGGGTTAGCTTCAACATATCAGAGAAACATTGAAATTTTTGGCTTTTTTGGATTGGCTTATTTCACATAGCATGACAGTCTTCAGATTCATTCACTTACTGACAAATGTAATGAAGTCATTCTTCCTTATGGCTAATTAGTACTTCATTGGTGTGTGTGTGTGTGTGTGTGTGTGTGTGTATGTCTATATATAAATACCAAATTTTCTTTATCCATTCACTGTTGAAGGGCACCTAGGTTGGTTCCATAGCTTAGCTATTGTGTGTTGAGCTGCAATCACTATAGTAACTGCATCAATCTAGTGTGCTGATTTTAACTCCTTTGACTGTATGCCAGGTAGTGGAATAGCTGGGTCATATGGTGGTTTCATTCCTAGTTTTTTTGAGGAATCTCCAAACTGCTTTCCAAGTGGTAGTACCAATTTGCAGAAATGTATGAGTGCATACTATTTCCCTACATCCTCCCAACATTTATTGTCATTTGTATCCTTGATGACTGAATTCTGACTGGAGTGAAATGGAATCTCAGTGCAGTTTGAATTTGCATTTCTCTAAGTGCTAGAAATGTTCAATCTTTTTCATATATTTGTTGACCATTCATATTTCTTCTTTTGTGAAGTATATGTTCAGTTCCTTTACCCATTTATTGATTGGGTTATTTGCTTTTTTAGGTGTTAAGTTTTGAGTTCTTTATATATCCTTTATATATAAATTAATGCTCTATCTGAGGTACAGATGGCAAAGATTTTCTCCCATTCTGTAGGCTCTCTCTTCATGCTCTTGATTGCTTTCTTTGCTGTGAAAAAACTTTTTAGTTTGATGACATCCCACTTATTAATTTTTTTATTTTACTTCTTGCACTTTAGGAGTCTTAAGACAGTCATTTCTTGAGTCAATATGTTAAAGAGTTTGGCCTATATTTTCTTCTAGAAGGTGCGGGGTTTCTGGTGTAATACCTAGGTTCATAATTCACTTTGAGTTTTGTTCAGGGTGAGAGATAGGAGTTCAATTTCATCCTGTTACGTATGGATTTCAAGTTTTTTCAGCACCATTTGTTGAAGAGGCTATCTTTTCTCCAATGTATGTTTTTGGCCCCTTTGTCTAATAATGAGGTAACTATACTTTTGTGGGTTCATCTCTTTGTCTTCTAAACTGATCCATGTGTCTTCTTTCCTGTTTTTGTGTCAACACCATGGTATTTTTGTTACTACAGTTCTGTAGTATAATTTAGGGTCTGGTATTGTGATGCTTCCAGCTTTATTTTTCTAAGGACTGTTTTGGCTATTCTGGGTATCTTATGTTTCCAAATGAACTTCATGAGTGCTTTCTCTATTTCCATGAAAATCATCATTGGAATTTTGATTGGAATTACATTGAATCTATACACTGCTTTTGGTAATATGGTCATTTTGACAATATAAATTCTGCCTATCCAAGAACATGGGTGGTATTTTCATCTTCCAAGGTCTTCCTCAATTTCTTTCTTTAGTGTTCTGTAGTTTTAATTGTAGAGGTCTTTCACCTCTATTATTAGATTGTGAAAATCATTCATTATTTAGGAAAGTGCTATGTCCAGGTAGTAAAACACAGGGGATCTGAACCAGAGCACAGAGGAGATGAAGAAGAACATTTTATTTCATACTCTCAGACAATAGATTGAGAGATGCAAAAGATAAGTATGGACTATTTTGCTGATGCCTCACATGTATTATTTCTGAGTAATTGAGTGCATGGATGTGAAAAATAGGGATTGTTATTTTCTGAAGTATTGTCCTGAAGTCCCCAGGTACAATGTCATAAGCATCTCAACAGAGTCAACATCATTGCAGATATTGGGATGGAAACTAAAGGATACTAGTGGGTAGGCAGCTGGAATGGTGGACTGGACATGTGATAATCCTAGGGAGTCATTCTCACCTGCTAAAAGTGATGTGTCTCTGTAAGGTTTTTGACTCCATGGAATATAAACCAAATGGAGACCAAACATGTAATGACCAGGTCTTGCTACAATTATCTTCTACTTTCAGTGAGCCTTCAAAACATTTACCTTAATACAGAGTTCAGTTTCTGTTACTACTGTTAAAATTGAGGGCAAGGTTTGTATCCAGGCTTTCAATAAAGTAGAGCCAATACATGGAGTGACAAGAGATGACCAAGCCAGATTTATTAATTATTGGAACATTGATAGAACATATGGCCATTCTCTGAAATGTTCTCTATTGAAATAGAGAACCTGAACTGAAAAAAAGAGATTAAAAAATAGGAAAAAGTAATTGAACAAAAAAACAGAAGAAGAAAAATAGGACCAAGGAAAGTCCTGAATGATACAAAATTCAGAGATTATGAGCAAATTATAAATTTTAATAAATTGAGTAAATAATGCCATGAGCTATCAGGATTCCAAATACAAAAGGAATGCCTGAAACTACATGTTGTATTTTAAACCTTCTCTTTTAAATCATAGCTGTTGAAGCAAAGTCCTAAGAAAAAAAAAGTCATGTTTAAAAGCTCATTTACCAAATTTTGACAACATTCTATGTTAGGTCAGTTTCCTTTCCTCTGATTGATAAGAAACTCTCTTTATATACTTTAGCAACATATCTTCTTTTATTTTATAACATTTGACATTTCTTTTTGAGTAATAAATATTCAATAGATGCAATTTGAAAATTTAAAAATATGCATTTTGTATAATACTCTCCACTACAGATAACCATTAGCAATATCTTCAGTAGAAATATAAAATTATCTCATGATCAGATAATCATAGCTACATAATTTATAAAAATGCTAACGTTGCTAAACTGTATTTTTGAATCACACATTTTTACAAATATATATATATATGTATATATGTGTATATATATATATGTATATATGTGTATATATATATACATATATATATTCATATTTATGTCAACAAGTATTTTCTACACTGTTTTATTAATGAAATATACCAAAATATATTTAATTTTGTTTTTAAAATTTTAAGTGATTTTCAGAAAAGCTTTTTGATTTTCAATATCTCTACTCTCATTTATAATTTCATTTTTAATTCCAACAATCAGAAATTACAGAAAAAAAATGTTAAACATTTGTTAATGAGTATTAAAAATTACTTTTATGCTCCTCCATTAAGTATGATATTGGTGTTGGCTTAAACGCTAATCAGCACCTAGGACAGCTTGTAGCAATTATAAGGTCTCTAAAGAATGTGCTAACAAGGGAAATGGAGATGGGGAACTGGCCACTCTCTAATTCTTGAGAGAGGATCTAAATGTGACTTTCTGTATAAAGGAATGTACTCATAAATCATCTGAAGAGAGCCACCTGCACAGCAGGCATGCAATCTATCCTATATATTCCCCCAGCTTGTAGGCATGGCATGGCCCTCCATTGAATCCTGGCCTGCAGCCCATCATGAGCAAGTAATAAAATGTTCAAAATCTCTCCCATGATTCCTTCAAGTTGTTTCTTTGGAATCAGAAACAGTATGCTTGGGGCCTGGAGTTTGAACAATTGGTTAGTAGGATTAACTTTTATTTATTATTCTTAGACCTTAGACTTCTATCAGTTTCCAAGAAATAAGCAAAAAATTTAATTTTAAAATTATCTTGCCTCAATGGAGATAACCAAATTATTTTCTTTCCATGTGCAGTACTGGTATGGTGAATTATATTCAAGGGTGCCTTGTATTGAGCTATATTTTTACTGTTAAATAAAACTATACATTTGAATGTTGTGCTATTCTTTTGTGTTTTTACAATCATCTAACTTTAATTTCCTCTTTGGCACTTAAGTTTTCTTAACTGTGTTATGCTTATTTCTTTAAAATACAATTTTAATTTTTTCCTCAGTTTTAATTACTTAATTTTTAATAAAATTATTTAAAATGATTATTATTTATTGAAATTATTAAAAATCATTAATATTATTAATTAGTTAATAGTAATTATATTATTAATTAAAATTATTTAAAATAATTGTCATTTATTAAAATTATTTAATTTATTGTTATTATTTCATGCCTTACTCATTCTGATAAAAGGTGTTCAGTCTTTCAACTTTTGGAAAATATTAGAAATTTGTTGGAGCTTAATATATACTGAATAGTTTCAAATATATATAAAAAACATTTCGTATTTTTTCATTTATCTTATACACATGTAACAACATCTCTAAAAGTTTGTGAGTTGTTTTTTGTAGTTGAGCCCTCAAAAATGATTGTGACATTTTAAATGTCATTATTATTAACATTTTAATTTGTCCTGATATTTGAAATACCAGGATAAACCAAAATTTGTTTTGTTTTATGAAAGGAAAAAGATTAATAACACATGTTAATTTATATTACATAGCATTCACAAAAATTTGAGGTGGAGAAATGCAATTCTTAATTATTCTTTTTTTGATCACTTCCCTTTATACTTCACATAAACATTTAGTTCTGGCAACTGGTTGCACCTTCTTTGTAGGCCACAGGTGCATTTCAAATCTTCTTCACTTGGACTCAGATGATTATATTTTCTTTTTTTAAGCTTACCATTCTTGAAGACTGGAATTAATTTGGGCAAGCTATACTTAAATAGGCATTTCTAATTTATCATAATTAAATGATGTGCTTCAGATTCTGATTACTGTACTATGACATATTTAACCTGTTACACACTTATTTTTCTGTACTCTAATTTGCAGTTAGACACAACCAGGCTTTACTAGCTCCGTTGCCTTATGTCCTTTCCTTTTACCATATTATGCTTTTTATTATTCTTTAATTTCACATTCTTATGTACTACCTCCAGAATTGTGTGGGTGGCATTCTAAAGGAGTCCTCACATGTTAGAAAATCCTCTATGAGGAACTTAGAGAAGAATGATGGTTTCCTTAACTTACATGTATGCAGTCATAATCTTTCCACCTTAAATTTTGCATTATTCTTTTCTTTCCCTTCTACGTGAAGGGAAACTTGAATCCAATCAGATTCTTTTTGGCACCCATTATAAGTAATATGATGTTTGTGTGATTTTTTTTCTATTACTAATATTTATGAATTTTTATTAAAAGAAAATTTTAAGCATGCATTACATATTCCTAATAGGTAGATAATTACAATTTAATAAAATTAGTATATACTTACACATTTACCAACAGAAAAAGTCAAATGATATAGCAATTGGGCAAATGTTAAAACATTCAATAGTTAATATTCAGTGAAAATAAGAGTTTAACAAAAACTGACTTTTACACTACATTAAGGTAATTATTAGAGTATCTGGAAAAATCAATAAATACACATTCTCCTTCACCCAACAATTTGACTTCTAAGTATTTATTCCAAGGAACTAATTATATAATGCAACAAAGTTACATAGATCCTATCAATCTTAAAATTTTATACAAAATTGTCAAGGAATTATTTCATAGAGATGCATAGGAATTGTGGCTATTGACATATAGACCAGCGAAATAACATAGAGAATCCAGAAATATGCCCTTGCATATATAGTTAAATGATTTTTGACAAAGATGCCAGGACCATTCATTGGAGGAAGGATAGTCTTTTCTATAAATGGGGCGGGAAAACTGACTATTTATATATGAAAGAATGAAGGTGAATCTTACTATTATGACTTGAATAATAGTAAGGTTCCCCTAGCAGAATTCATATGTTGTAATCTAACCCCAACCTCCATGAGGACAGCATGAAAAAGTGGCATCTTTAGGAGCCGACTAGGTCTTGTTGGCAGTCAATAGTTTTTTCAAAATATGTGTGTATAAATTGAGTTTATTCCAGCACTTTCCATAAGGTTACTTAAAACACTGGTATTTTAAGTTGTGCCTACTGAAACCTCAGAAGATAATAAGGAATATATGCAATTTATAGAATCCTGTTTCTCCACAATATTCTATCTCTTAAAGATAATTAGGTATACAAGTGTTGCTTTGAGCAGTGCTTTTTATTATTTTGCAAACACCATCTTTAGATAGCCGTTACTTTCCCAGATGTTTCTTGAAAAAGAATCCAAACAATGAACTGCTTCCAGAATTTAACATCAAGGGAATGAGATTGAGATGGGATGAAAATATGTCTCTAAAATTAAATTTATATGTCTTCTATTATGTTATATATTATATTCAAACTTTTATTAAATAATTAAGACTTTGGCAATTGGAACCAAGGCTCTCTAATATTATATCTCTAATACTATATATAAATAATAATAGGGGATGGTACAGCAGCCATCAAATTTCAGTTGACATATTCTTCATCTATACACATTTTTTTGTGATTTTAATATTATTTAAATTTGTTTTAGAAATCTCTTTTAGTCATGCACATTCCTCTAAATGACTTTTGAAATAATGCTAGTACAATAATGATAGGTAACATTTATGCATTGGTGTTTCTGTCAGGACCTGCCATAATTAAGTTTACTTATGTAATATTATTTAAGCCTCACACAAACTTAGTAGGACATTTAGCAGTGTCTCCAGAATATTACTAGAAATGCTTATGTAGTAGCTAGGATGTAATTTAAATATGTACACACATATGCACACACACAAATCTGTTTTATAATCTCAGAACTCTGATAAAATTTGAAAACTTTTAAAAATATCTTCTAATATAGAAGGATAACAGGAATTACATTGCATAGTTTGTTTTCTATGTGTTTATGTAATAATTTTTCTGCCTCTATGGATTTGAGTCACTACGTGCTAAGTTTTAAAATACACAAAAACTCCCTTTCCACTCCTTTCTCTTTTTTTCTCTCATAGAATCATGCATATTCCTGTTATCAAATAAAATATTCTACTTAATTGAACTCTCCTTGGTTCTTTATTGTTATAAATGCCTTCATGTTAGAGACTGTATAATATCTTTGTGAAGCTATAAATTGCAATTAGCTTACAGATTTAACTTTATATTTTAAAAGGACCATTATCATTGAAACACCAAATAATGATTAAATTAAATGTCTTTCAAAATACCATGGTTTTGTAAAAGGAGTTATTTTTTATAAAAATTAATGCCCAGGCAAGAAGTTAATATTCAATAAAATATCTTTAGGCATGTGAAAATGGAAAATGACAAAGATCTGTTTGTCTATTAAGCTAAATATAATAAGTCCAGCTTTGTGTACCAGTAGTTCTCTGGTTTTTAAAACTAAAACATCACAATGGCCTGAGAAGTTTATTAACACAGAGACTGTAGAACTCTACCCTCAGTTTATTCCAGCACTTTCCATAAGATTACTTAAAACACTGGTATTTTAAGTTGTGCCTACTGAAACCTCAGAAGTTAATAAGGAATATACACAATTTATAGAATCCTGTACCCTCTGATTGGGTAGGTCTAGGGTACTACAGGAATCTGCAATTTTAGCAGTAGGTGATGGTAGTTTGGCTGGCCCAGGATGCACACTTTGGAATCACCACTTTACGATGTCTCCACAATGCACACAAACATACATCATTTTATCTCACTTCACTTCACTTTGCAGATATTGTGTTTTCCACGAATTGAAGTTTTCTGGTGACCCTGTGTTAAGCAAGTCTGTCATAGCACTTTTTCAACAGTATGCACTCATTTCATGTCTGTTTTGTAATTTCTTGCAATAATTCAAACATTGTTATTATTATTATATGAGTTATGGTTATCTGAAACCAATGGTCTTTGCTATTACTATGGTAAACTTTGGTGTTGCCATAAACCACATCCATAAAGGATGGTGAACATAATCAAGTAATGTTGTGTGTGTTCTGACAGCGATATTGCCCAGCCTGTCTCTGTCCCTCCCTTCGTCTCTTCTTATTTTCTGAGACACAACAATATTAAAATTAGGTCAGCTAATAGATCCCTAATGACCTCTAAGTGTTTAAGTGAAAGGAAGTCACATATCTCTCAATTTCAACAAAATGCTTGACACAATTAATCTTACCAAGGAAGACATGCCCAAATCTGAGATAGGCTGAATATAGGCCTATTGTACTAAATAATTAGTCAAGCTATGAATGAAAAAGAAAATTTCTTTAGGAAAAATAAAATTTGTTACTCCAGTTCATAAATGAATGATAAGAAAATGAAATAGAGTTATTGCTGATTCGCAGAAAGTTTTTACTGATTTGTATAGAAGATCAAATGGGATACAACATTACCCAAGCCAACACCTAATCTAGAACAAGGCCCTTAGTATTTTCAATTTCCTGTAGACTGAGAGAGGCAAGGACACGTAAGAAAATTTGAAGCTAGTAGAATTTGGTTTATAATATTAAAAAAATAAAAATAAACCAGCTCCAAAATATAGAAGAGCTAGATGAAACAGTAACTACTATTTCATGTAGAAGCTGAAGGAAGTTTTAGCTATATCCAAGATAACTGATGAGGATTGAAGTAAAAAATAGATTTTCAGTGTATCTTAAATGACTTCATATTTGAAGTAGTTGCCCTAGCTGGAGACATTCATAGCTAGAGAGGAAAGTCAATGCCTGGTTTCAAGGTTTCTTTATAACAGGATGTTCTTTCAGAGGCAATGAGGCTAGTTATTTCCAGTAGAAGCAATGCTTGATTTATCATCCCCAAAATCTTAGGGCCCTTAAAAATTATATTAATGTGACTCAGCCTGTGCTTTATAAATGGAACAACAAAGTCTGGATGGCAACACATCTGTTTACAACGTGGTTTATTGAATATTATAAGCCCTACTGAGAATTTCTCAGGAAAAAAAAAAACTTTGAAAATATTATTGCTCATTGACAATGCACCCAAGAACTCCAATGGAGACATTCGATGAAATTAATTTTGTTTTTCATGCCTGATAACACAAAATGCATGCTGCAGTACATGGATTATGTAGTGATTTTGACTTTCAAGTCTTATTACTTGGGGAATAAATTTCATAAGGCTATGCCTTCCATAGAATGAAGAAAGTGGTTTCTTTGAATGGAATCTACTTCAGAAGAAGATGCTGTGAATATTGTTGGAATGATCACAACAGATAGTGGCTACTTAGAACATTACACAAACATAGTTGATAAGAAAGTAGGAAAATGTAAGAGGGCTGACTCCAGCTTTGCGAAAATATTCTGCTGTGGATAAAATACTATCAAGCAACATCATTTGCTACAGAGAAATTTTTAACAAAATAATTTATTCAATGTTAAGAAATGAACATAGTCAGAACAAACTTAGGCAACTACCACCTGGGTCAATCAAGAGCCATCAACATCAAGGCAAGAAATTCCTTCAGCACACTGAAGACTCCAGCTTTCCTTGGGAGATTTTAGCAGTAAAATATTTTAAATTATGGTATCTACATCATTTTTTAGCTACACTGCTATTTCACACTTAATAAACTTCAGTATAGTGTAGACATGACTCATATTCACTGGGAAACCAAAAAATTCACGTGACTCACTTTATTTCAATATTAGGCTTATGTTCATGGTCTGGAACTGAATTTGCAATATCTCCCAGGTATGCCTGTTCTTACTTTCTTTTTACTTTCAAAAAGAAAAGCCTTAATTCCACCAAAATTTTGCTACTCTCTGCTGATCCAAAGACTCCACACAGCTTTTCAGTATTCTGCAAATGAAAACTGGTGTCAGTAACAACCAGGAAATGTGACTACTTCTGTGATAAAAATAATTGTTGAAAATTATTTTTTAAAGGAAGGATTATAGACCTTCTTATTCCTGAGTTCTGTCAATTTCTTGGTTGGGATTATACATAGATTTTTCATTTAAAAAAACAAATTCCTGAAAATTTGCATGTAATTTTATATTATAATAAATCACACTTCATCCTAGGACATAAAAATAAACATAGACACAAAATAAACAAACAAACAAACAAACATAGACACAAAAGTATTGAAAACTTTGTTTAAAATAAAAAATTTATAGAATTTATTAGGCACACAGGCACAAGGAAAAAAAGAAATCCTGACTAAATTGTGTACACAAAATGAAAAGCAATTTCCCTATCAGAAAAATTTAAAGGAAAAACATATGCAGCGAATACGTAAAGTAATTCTGAGATACACTTATAAATGTATTTTATGAAAAGAGCTTCTAAATATTGACAAAATATATGTCAATATCCCAGTAGGTATACTAGCAATGGGGCATGAAAAAACAATTCTCAGGTGCAAAATACAGTTGAGAATTCTGAAAGTGGAAAAATGTACCTTTTGCGAAATGCAAATAAAGTTGAAAAAAGAAAACAATCATGAATTTAAGAGGTAAAAACACAGTGAATACTAGGACTGGAGTTGTAGCTCAGTGGTAGAGCTCTTGCCTAGCATGTGTGAGGCATTGGGTTCAATTCTCAGCCCCACATATAAATAAATAAATAAAATAAAGATCCATCAACAACTAAAAAATATTATTAAAAAACAGTGAATACTAATATAATGGAGAATCATTCTGGTAGGAGATATAAATTAGTATAACACCTTAGAAATGAATTTCACAAAATTTATCAATAACCATACGTGTCCTTTGATTTATTGGCTTTTCTTGTGCAAATTAAATGTAAGGAAAAAACTTCAGGAAGTTGAAGATACACATTGCTACATCATCTAAAGATGAAATTAATCTTTTAACTATTATTTCATGTGTGCTTAGGTTAATTGCTTCAATCAAAATATAATAACATATTACACAATCTTTAACTAGCACTGAATAACACTCTGTAGCAATAATAATTTTAGGTAAAAACTGGTTTAAAATAACAGGGAAATAATTTTAAAGAAAAAAAAACAACCAAATTATACATAAACACCCATTATATAGTAATAGCTATATAAAATTGTCTGTGAAGGGTAGAAGAAAAGATAGTCACATAAGAGAGATGAAGATTATACAGACATTTTTCTTGTTTAGATTTAGTATGGTTTCAGTTGCATATAAATGTTTTGTTATTACAAACACATATGCACATCACCCTATGTTTATCAGAAAAATGCCCCAAACTGTGTGTTCCAGTATTACTTTTTAACTTTTTGATAGCATAATTAAACATATGAAAGGATGCTGTTTTCTTGCCTTAATCCATTAATAAATTGTGATATAGCAAAGACAATATTCGATGTTTTTTTTAAACCAAGATAATTAAGATGACCTTGATTCTGCTGCAGCAGCTCAGGGTGTGTAAACAAACACTGGGAGGGCTCCCCTGTCCAGGGAGGCCAGCCTGGGCTCTGTCATGGCTCATTGCCTTGAAATAAATCTGCTTCACTCAGAGCCAGAGCTAGCTGGGAGTCCCAGGCAAGGAACAGTGGAGTGAATCCACACACAGTAAGAGGGAGGTTGCTGTGTCAGGTAGCCATTTTTGCAGAAAACATTTTCACCTCTTTTAAACTGGCAGTTACTTTGTATAATACTGCCCTGAAAATAAATTGGTCAACTGTTGATGCTATTTATTACATATAAATGCAGATATACAATTCAAACTTGCAATTCATGTATGGAAATTTTCTTCCTTTATTTAAAAATAAAGTAGTGCACATATGATAACAAATTAAAGGTTACAGAACTCATAAAATTAACTGTCCTGTCTTCATGTACTTTGACCCCTTTTCCCTCTCCCTAAAATATAAGTACTACTTCGCTTATACATTTTCTGTTTGCTTTTTCAGAAATAAGTAAATATATGAATCTGTCGATATGAATATTAGTTCCACATAATAATACAGACATGAGTCTACTCTCAAATTTCTTCCCTTTGTTCTTATGCCATGAGATAAATCATATTTTCCTAGACATAGCTGATGATATATGTGGTCCCTAAGATTTCTTAATTAATCACATTTTGAACAAGCAAATGACATTTACTAATAATTAGTTGGTGTAATTTTGAATAATCAAATATTCATGCAACTGTCCTTTCGTAACTAAATCTAAATCAACACAAGACTCATCTATTCACTCAAGATATACAAATTGACAATGTCTTGACCAAGTTCCTGAGTCAAAGCTCACTCTGGGATGGTAAAATCATACAGACGTGCATGAGGAAATATGAAATCATTTCTTCCCTTTGTGTGGGTGGAAGTATTTGTTCCTTCAGAATTTGGAGTTGGAAAGGGCTCTGCTAAAAGACATGATTTGTTCTTTGTCCATATTTATCAAACGCAGACGAAAATAAAAGGGAGTCATTGAGATTCATTGCATTTCCTTTATCCATGTAGAAATCCAGAGAATGGAATAATTGAAAAAGGACTCTAACACAGCTTATCAGATGTTAAACATAGAGGTTTGTTGTTTTGGGGAAAACAAAGCAAAACCAAAAATGCTTGGAGTCAAGACTTCCGAACAATTTGATGTTTTGGTAGTAGAAATATTTCCTGGAAAATCAGAAATCAAATTCATTTTTTAAAATATTTTGTTTTGGTACTGGGGATTGTAAACAGGGTGCTTAACCACTGGGCCACATCCCAGCACTCCCATCCCTTTTTAAAATTTTTATTTTAAGACAGGGTCTCACTAAGCTGCTTGGAACCTCGTGGGGTTGCTGGAGTTGGCTTTGGACTTGGCACTCCACCTGCCCCAGCTTCCTGAGTCCCTGGGTTTATAAGCATGAACCCTCACACCCAGTCACATTCACTTTGGGCAAATCCTTTGATGTTATAAATTACTCTGTAAGCAATTTTCTGTTAACTTGTTTAAAATATATTGAAATTTGAGGGGGGATAATTATTTCAGAGAGTCTATACTGGTCTTTGTTACTTAGCTTTAGATTAGAGACATAAAAACATGTTTAATGTGGAACATTTTGTTAAGCCAAACACTTGTGAATGAAGTCTACACTCTATAACGGCAATTTAATAACATTATAAACAAAAGTAAACGAGGGCACAACAAGAAGGGAAAGTGTTTGCAAAATATATTAAAGTGAGAGGGTTCATTCATTCAAGTAGATAAATAAGGGTCAAATTAAGTTAAAGTCATCATTGAAAGAAGGTAGATGACTTAAGAAAAGTAAAGATGTAGACGTCAGCACACACAAAAACAACTCAAAGAACAACTGGGAAAAAAGTTTTCCCTGATGAATAATAAGATTAATGAAAAATAAACAGAAAAGAATAACCTTTCACCGTCACTACCCCCTGGGATCTATCTCATCTAAGGCACTGCGATCACTCACCTGAACTATGGGAAGAAACCTCTGCAATTCTACTCTTGTTTTTCTCCAACCTATCCTATGTAAAACAGCCAGAATGATATTTTTAAAATGTACCCAAACCATGTCATTCCTGTGTTGAATGCTCTTTTGGACTAGCTCCTTCTTCAGAAGGCAGTGCAAAGTGTAATCTTAGGGCAGAAACAAGATACGCCTGCTCACATATTTCTTTGTTATGTCTTTAGAAGAGTGTGGTGAGTTCAGACTCTTGACTGCATCTCAAATAGTCAAATCCTCACTCATCAGAGGCTTGCACAAGGTTGTTTTGTTACAGCAAGCGCAGATCAATACAAAGCAAGTTGGAAACAGTGCCTTACTTTGTGCTGATGAAGACTATCCATTCAGGAATAGATTGCAAAATTAAAATTTGCTCCTCTCAAACTTCAGCATGATCATTCCATGCCCACTGTCTATGTAGCCCTCCTTCATTCCTAACTTCTGACTGTTATTCTGATGTCCTAACAGCGTCAGGACAGTTCTTCTTGGCTTCCCTTTTGTTTATCCCACAAATGAACTTTAAATGAATCCTGGTGTTAATTTGTCTTTTCCTCAACCTGGGTGTAGTATATTTTTGAAGAATTTTTAAGAGTGTTCTGTAGGTAGATGGCATTTGCTAAAGCTACTATTGCCTTTTAATAAATTGACTGAAATTTAGTAACAAACACCTACTTTGTTGAACTCATTGATTCTGGAGACAGAAGTTTGAACAGGGCATAGCAGGGATGGCTTTTCTCTGTTGTACAATCTCCAGAACTTCAGCTGAGAACTCCCTACATAGGATGGGAACAGTTGACTGTGAAGGCTGTTCACTCTCCTGTCTGGCAACTGGGATTGGATGGCTTGAACATTGTGAATACCTTCTTGAACCAAACATGGTTTCTCTGAGTGGCTTGGCTCCCTCTTGGCTCAGCCAACTTGGGCTAATTTTATATAATAGCTGGTGGATCTAATCACAGGTGTTATAATTGAACAAGCAGAAACCACTTTTCCTTTTATGTCCCACCCTAGAGAGTTACAGCATCATTGAGTACATAGAGGTAGAAGCAGTCATAAGCATGAGCAGATTTTGAGGAAACTGTCGAAGTCAGGAAATATGTCAAGGAACTGGGGTTTATGCTTTAGAACTTCCAAAGCACTTTCCTCTACTTTTTGTGTTTAAACAGTTAGGTCAACCCAATTTACAGAACTTTAGTCATTATTAAGAAATGAGAGATCAGGATCAGGGGTGGAGATATCTATAAGTGAGACCCATGAGTGGAGTTCACTTGGAGGCTTTATTTGCCTGCATCCATTTGTAGAATAAAGTGCAAATGAACATAGATATTGAAAACAAATCTGATAATTTTGCTGATTAGAGTTCTGTGATGATGAAATTGAGGTTGAAGTTTACTTATTAAACTTTTTGGAACATTTCTATCTTTCTTGGAATTTATGATATGTTCGAAGTCATTATAAAATCAAGGATAACAGGTAGAATTTACAAAGAAAATTTAGGACCAAGATTTATAAAAATAAACCGAATATGCAATGAAAGTTAAATTTTCTTGGGAACTTTCTTGACACTATAGGAAGTAGTAAAAAGTTAAAGTGTAAAATATATGTATATATTTATCATATTTGCTTTCATGACAAGTATTTTCACTAAGTTACAACAGAGAAGGGAAGTCAGAAGAGAACATAATGGGGATATGAAAATAGGTTTTACAATGAAAATGGAAATAATATCTAGCAAATAATTTATTAAATCATGAAATGTGCATATTTGTGTATGTGTATTATGTGTTTCTGTATGTGTGTGTGTGTGTGTGTGTGTGCATATTTGTGTATGTGTACTGTGTGTTTCTGTATGTGTGTGTGTGTGTGTGTGTGTGAGACAGAGAGAGAGGGGGAGAGATGGGACTGGCTAAATAAAGCCATGTCTCTATAATTCAATAAATTATGGACCTAGTTTTCTCTCAGTTAAATTTGATATACATGATATACAACATATTTGGCCCATTTTTCACTGAATATTTATAATACATTATGGTTAATATGCAAAATATTTTAATAATTTTTATTTTATAGTGCCTAACACATGTACATTTCAGGATTATCATGTTAATCATCAGTTTTTAATGAGGTAAGAATTTTAGAAGTAGCCCAGAGAGAATTCTGGACAATTTATGAATGGTTATTTAGAACTTTACTATCTATACCTTTCTTAGAATTAATATATTTTATAGTTTAAATACTCTGCTGCTAACACACAAATGTCCTTTTAAAACAGATGGAATTTTTTTTACCCATGGGTCCAATTAGTGTTTCATAGCAAATTCTTATCCTAGTATCTGTTTTGAGATTGGGGAATATTATCCCTTAAAGAAACACTTGTGAAATATTAGTGATGCAAATGTCTCTTAGCCTCAAGTGGAAATGCTGAAAAAGATCATGCAACATTATTAAACATTATAACAGTGTCATATTCTTTTTTCTCTCAGAGGAGCTCTTTTAATTTTAAGCTCTTATCTCTTAAATTCCTCTCTATTTTATAATTTACCCCATTATTTTAGTCATATACAAATAAAACACAATATATTGTTCTCTCCCAGTGTTGTATTTAAAAAACAAAACAACAAGAAAATGAATGTCACCCTATAAATTATCTTAAACTAATAGCATCAGGTCAAATATTAGGTTTGATAGCACACCACAAATTCCTTTTTGGGTTTGGCAGAGGAACGGTGGATATAGACGATAAAAATACAAATTGAATATTTTGTGCAGAGCTCCTGATAATAATTAATCAAAAATTGTCTGGATGTCACCAACCCTCTATTCTTTAAAACATGCTTTAAGCATGTCATTTTAAAACAAAATGACAGGGGAAAAAAAAGATAAAATTTCATCAGAGTTCAGGAAGATAAAATTAAAATGTATTTTGATTTCAAGTAAAAATGAGCAATGTAAACCCATGGGTTGTAGAACTCTAAACTTCCAAATTTTCATTTAAGTTTTTAAAGGAATTTAGTAAAAAGAAAACTTGCTTCCATGCTGAAAACCACCATAAAATATGCTTCATCACTCACATAATTTAAAACTATTTTTAAAGTAGACAAATTGATAGAATGTCTAATAATTCCACTCTTATTTTCGGTGAAAAGGGACATGAAAGCAAACCCTTAACATTTGATAGCTGAAGTAGTAGCAACTGGATCTCAATATAGTCAGTATTGAAGTCAGTGGAAGGCAGACACTGATCTTTGGCAAATGATTATCTCTGGACATGGATAGACTGTGGAATGATTTTACATTATTTGAAAATAATGAGAAGAATCAATATATAAACAGTGAAAAAAAGCAAATTCAACAAAGGATTCAGGAAACAATCTTGTAAAACATTTTGGTTAAAAACAAGAAAGACACAATCACAAAAGACTTTAAAATTTGTCTTAAAAGGACTTAAAAAGAACACAACTTTGAAACATTTAAGAGTATATAGGGAGTTAGAAATTATATATGTATAAAATTAATATGCTAACTAGTAACAAAATATTACTAACATTGTAACCTGCAAAGTATTTTATAAAAATTATGTAAACATAGTCTATATTATCATATGCAACTAAAACAGAGAGGGCTTGGAATGTAGCTCAGGGACAGAGCACTTAAATAGCATGCACCAAACCCTGGGTTCAATGCCTAGTGCTGCAAACACAAAACAAAAATCAAGCAAATAAAACAAGAGAAAAATGAGAAAAGATAAAAATGTGAAAATTAAAGCGGGTTAATTTCTTTTTATCTAATGAAAAGGGTAAATATAGTTTTATATTATGTCGATTTAAATTGATCCTATTTATTTTAAAATTAATTTATATTTAAAATTGACTTCCACATAGAAGAGTTTCAAATGAGTATTTGAAAAACGTAATTTAACTAAAAGTCAAATGACATTCTGAAGGAAGGGAAAAAATTACAAAATTTATCATAGCTGAAAAGAAACAATTTAGAAAGCATGAATGCA
The DNA here is from genome assembly GCF_902686445.1 of Sciurus carolinensis. Taxonomy (NCBI): domain Eukaryota; kingdom Metazoa; phylum Chordata; class Mammalia; order Rodentia; family Sciuridae; genus Sciurus; species Sciurus carolinensis. The sequence goes on from NC_062225.1 coordinate 29,680,254, forward strand.
GGTAATAATCTAAAAAGACTACATGATTTATGATCCATTTACACAAATTCACAGAAAATCAAAACTATGAGATGGTAAGCAAATCAGTGGTTGCTGCGGATTCAGGAATGTAAAAGGGTGTAATAGGAAAATAGTAGGAGATTTTTAGGATCTTGAAACTCTACTGGTTTTAGTGCATTACACATTTGACAAAGCACATAAAACTTTACATGAGAAAGAGAAAGCTTTAATCTATGGAAATTTTAAAAATCATTCATGATGTCATGGGATCCCAGGATAGAAGGCTGACTGTGATTTTAAAAAAAAACTCAGTGTATTATAAATGTATGAAAGAGTTTCACTGAAGAAACTTAAATAATTTTGCAAGTGAGAAGAAGCTAAGGTTCCTGTTTATGAGCTATGTGGAATCTACACGCTGGTTAAGAAAGATTTTTGCTTGTTTCCATGGAACTATAGGTTAGTAGTTTTGAAACACTATATATGTAGGTTAAAGTTCAAAAACAATGTACATGGGTGGCACATGGTGGGAACTGGGTTTCTCAATGTCAGAGGTAACAGACAAATAAGCAGAAAATGTTGGCGTGACAGATGAGGTAATAGAGTAAAGTTGAAGCTATCAGTATGAACTCATGTTGTTATGGGGTGCAACTTAAGAACAGACCGATCACCACTGAGAAGTCCAAATTTGAGAGTCTTTATTAAACTGGCCAGCTGACTGTCTCACACAACGCCCCAAAAACTGGTTATTGGGAAAACAGCCCTGACCACAGGGTTGTAGGGGTTCTTATACCAAAAATCACATTAATCATAAGTATCCGTTGCTGTGATTCAAAATTACACATTAACATCATGAGATCATCGACAGAGGGGGAAGTGGGTCAAAATGACCCTTACCTAGGTACAAACTAAAGAATGGTTGCTAACATCCACACAATCACTGTTCACATGGTACGTTGTTTAGGAGCAATAGGAATCAAAAGAGAGCAATTCTTCACTACATAGGAGTTGCCATTGTATATTATTAAACATGTCACAGTAAGTAACTGATGATGGGCACAGAGGCGGGGTGTTCCCATGGGAGAAGCTTATTTCCTACATAACATGGAGTCTCAGAGAAAAATGGAGTCTGTTTAGTCATTTCCCTTAGAGTCAGGCCTATAACATTCTCATGGAGTCAGATCTGTCAGCCCATCACAGTACCAAAAATTAAAAAAAAAAAAAATAGTGACTTCCTTATAAAAAGTACAATAAGGAGAGGGAGAAATAAGAATAAACTTTACAGTAAAGATACCTCACAAATACTACCTACAAATCAGATGATCCAGGTCAAAGTTAATAGTGATTAATCACACTGATGAATATGCACCCTTGATAGAATGCAACTAGAATGATACTTCACCTCTGCTGGTCTTCTTCACCGGACCATATAGCCTAGTCTAATAATAAGAAATACACCAGAAAAGATCTAAATTAAAGGACATTTTGCAAATATCTGGCCACTATGCCTCAAAACTATGAAGATCATGAAAAACAATGAATGTCTGAGAAACTAACAGCCAAAATGATCTTTTTAAATTTTTTTTTTTTAGTTGTAGATGGACACAATACCTTTCTTTTGTTTATTTATTTTTTTATGTGGTGCTGAGGATCGAACCCATTGCCTCACATGTACTAAGCAAGTGCTCTACCACTGAGCTACAATCCCAGTCCCAGAATGATCTTAATAAGACATGGTTACAAAAGGTAATGAGTCTAGATGGAATCCTGGAACAAAAAAAAAAAGATCATTAGGTTAAAAACTAAGGAAATCTGAATAATATACTGGCATTAATTAATAATAACAATGATATTGGTTCATTAATTGTAAATGGAAGAAAATAGATGTGGAATCAATTCTGTCTCTTTTTTTTTTTTTTTTTTTGGTACAAGGAATTGAACCCAGGGTCAGTAAACCACTAAGTCAAATCCCCAGCTCATTTTATTTTTATTTTGAGACAATGTCTCCCTAAGTTGTTCAGTGACTCACTAAAATTGCTGAGGTTGACTTTAAATTTACAGTCCTCCTGCCTCAGCCTTCTAAGCCACTGGGATTACAGGCATATCTCACTGTACCTGGTTTTATACTGTCCATTTATGTACATCTAAAAGTTGTCTAAAATGAGAAATTTATTATAAAATTCTTTAAGCCATATGGGGTGATGGGACTTATAATTGATCATATGTTCTGTAAACACAACTTTAAGATTTCAAAAAAGGAGCAGGTGGCATATTCTGACAAAAGATTTATGAAAATAAATACAAAAAGGTAAATTCTCAGAATTAAAACACAGAGACTTTAAGATTTGGCCATCGAAACCTAAAGATCAACATCTCAGAAAAATTTAAAAATGACACATCAAGAAAAGAGCAAATAGCCATTGTGAGCAAAAAGTCTGAATGAAATAGTGACATCATAACAAGGAACACTGTATAATCATTTCCTTAACAGATTGTATGGAATGATACAAAAGGCTGTTCATATTTATACAAAAATATTTTTAATTATGTTATAAATAGTATACAGTTATGCTATCTTTTACAATGCATATATGCATAACAAATTATTAAAGGAATGTACAACACAAAAGATTATTATATTTATATCTATGTAGCATAATATTTTATGATTATTATCAATTTTATTTTGTGTATGACTATTTTTGGAAAATGAATAGTTACCAAGCATAGCTAAGAAACTGTTATATTCAATCAATTATGATTCCTATCAAATATAAAAGATTTAATTTCTACAAATTTTGCCCTTAAAATATAATAGCACAAAATCAAATTACTTGTGTGAATAAATATTGATTTAGTAATGCTTAATTATTTTCACACTGAGATTTTGACTTTGCTATTTAGTTGATGTAAAGTAAAATCATTTATTTAATTATGAAGTTTGGCAGTACTAAAAGAGACTAATTTCAGACTTTTTCTGGCCTTTCACAAACCATGGAACTCATTGACTCAGTTCTGGCATTAAAACCTATTGCAGGTTGGTAAAATGTTAATGATATTCTGATGGATAGCATTCTATTAAAATGCTTGAAACTTCTATAGACAAGTTTTCTCAAGGCATTGGGTTACTAACTCGTCACATTGCATACCTTCCTATCTAGTCTTTCACAGTGTAAAACACAGAAATAACTAAAGATGATCATTTCTTCTTTCATTATATTTTTCTTCACATTTTATATCATATGAATATGAAGAGAAACTTTTAACTTTGTACACATTTTTATGGTGGTGTAATTAACATGGCACAATCTTGAATGTTTACATGCCAGTGCATTCTGAATAGAATTATTTCCTATAGCTCTTAACACTCTTTGCAGACAGTAACCTACTGGTTTTTATTATTTTTCACCAGTTTTCATTAATCTTTAAGAGAAATAATATTAATCTTTTCACTAGGACATATTTGAAATTGGCTATTTAATAAAATAATCATTAATAATTCATTAAGATTAATCATTTCACTAGATTTGTTTGTATATAATTTCCATCCTCACCATCTCCTACAGGTTAAATTAAACTAGCCTTTTAAATAATATATGATTTTTCTTCTCTTTAAACCATATCAGTCATTAAAATACAAGTGACCATTTATCGTTTGCTTACAGTATGTCAGGAAGAGTTTTAGATGTTTTAAATTAATTAATTCAATGTTAACTCATTTAGATTGGGTTCATCAGAAACAGGTCTTGAGAACAAGCCTTGTGAATATGTGTTCTATTACAGGAGAGGTCTGTGCATATCCAATAAGAAAAAGAGAAAAGCCGGATTAGGGAAAATAAATGTTATGCTTATGCAAGAATATGGGTTCAGGAAGATCTAAGTAAACTTCATCTCAAAGGGATTCTATTGGTAAATTGCTCAAAAACCTCAATCCTTCTTTGCATCAAAGAAACACAGCTTTTGTTCCTATCCAGTAATTGACTGGAGGTTTTTGTGGTTTTGTATTTTTTAATTTATAAGTCCCACAAAGGAGAGGGTTTTAAAGAGGTGTGGAAGAAGAGGAACAAAGGCCAGGCATAATGCCCAAGCATCTTAGTGTTAGGTAGCTTCAGTTTCCTAAGGATTTTCCTTGGAAGAATGTTCAAGTATGAGCCATGGGGAAAAGTACCCAAGGGGTACAGCCATGGGGAATGGCCCCATGGGCGGAACTGAAAAATGCCTTCTAGGAGACAACTCTGGGTTACACCAGTTTTCATTACAATAGGTCTTGAGTTTCTATTGCTTCAGAACACAGGGACACTGAGGTACAGAACAATTATGTTATTTACCCCAGCCATGCAGGTAGAACAGTGGAGTTAGGATACAAATCTTGACAGTCTGGCTGTAGAGCCAGAAGTCCTTCTTGCGCCTATTAAAATGACTCAGGTTTTCAAAATAGCAAGTTATTTGTACACACTTTTAAGTCTGTTCTGGCAAATATTTATGAATTCATACATTTCCTAGGGCATTAAATAAAACCGAAAGTACTACAGATGTTAAAAGACTTATAAGAAAGTTTCTTATTAGGTAACTGAAGGCACTTTTTTAAAAAAAATTGACATGTTTTTGAAACACAAATTGGTTGCATAATTGTTTTGTGTATCTTTTCGATCAGAAGTTCCTGTTTTTAAAATGTTGAATTATATTCCCAGGATATGATTCATATTTTATTATATTATTTGTGTAATTTTTCAGGGAGATCAAAATTAACCTATATAGATTTGATTTTTTCAATTTCAAAGCCAAGAGTTTGTCTAGGAAACTTGTTTAAGAAGGAATCCAGAATCAATATGTAATTAAGGCACTCACATGCAAGATTTTAAAAATTACCATAGTAGGAAATATACAATGGGAAATAAGCATTTTAAGTTGATTGATATGTGGTGCTGCCAACAGCAAAGAGGATGTGACATGCTGCAGAACCAGACATAACATTGACTACAATAATAAACATTCAAGAATATAGTGTAATGAGCACACAATTATGAGTTTTAATAAGGATATCCTATAGCTAAAGTTGGAAATGCATTGTGGGGTAATGAACCTTCATCATTTAAAGATAGGCTGTACACTGCAGGCAGTGAAATTCAATTACAGGGACTGCAAGATGCATTGGAACGTGCTCCCATGAACCGTAGAATTCCCAGCCTCGTTTTGCCAATAATGCTTCCTACAGTTATGGCTGGTCACACTTTTATGCTGATCATTTAATTTATGAACATAACAGAGGAACTAAACAGTGTAGGATTAAAAAAATATTAATATTTTATCATAGTGATAAATTCAATCTTCAGAAAAGCGTATGTGGACTTGGCAAAACATAGTTATAAAAGGCAGGATGTAGCTTTAAACCTGGATCCTAATTCTAACAGGGAACGAAAAAAAAGCATATATCAGTGGAAGAAGAAATGTTTATGATAGTAGAAACATGAAGATTGACAATTATAGTTAGCATACCATTTTGAGAAGGACGGGATGTTTGGTTAGGACTATTCATTTTGAAGATTGTCAGAAAAATTTGGTGGAAGGGATACCCTTCCAATGTTTTCCTCAGGGTGTAGATAGCAACTTAGTGGAATTTTGCTTTCATTACTTTAATAATTTTATCTACATAATGTTTCTTAAAAGGAGTCCAGGCTTGCTACATGGTGGATTTAAACTTCGGTATCACAGAATGCTGGAACAGCATATCTTTTACAAAGAGTAATTGTGTTTAAGAGTACCTCTTCTCCAAGGAAAATAAAACTGTCTACAATATATGCAAATGACATGGAAACTGTTGATATGAATGAAATGTTCAGACCCTTAACTGACAGATTATTACACACTAAGAGGAGAATATATGGCACTACATTTAGCAAATTTACAGGCTATAAAAGGAAAGCACACATTCTAACTCTGTTTATATGAAAACAGCAAGCAATTGAAAAGTTACATATTAAGTTGCACTATTTAATTTTGCCACCAAATACTACCCAAGTGAATGTAAATATTTTTCTGTTCTTTACTATTGTCTTTTTTTTTTAAAGTTGATTGTTACATTTAAAAAACTCAAGAAAATGTCAATCTTACATTTTTCTTCATTATAACCTCCAGCTCCATGCACTAAAATGAAGTCATATAAATAATCTGTCTCTTAGAATCATCTTAGTAGCAGTGTCTTCTTTCACAGTGAATAATAAGGAAAACAAGACTTTCATAATCTTGGAAAATATATTGAGCTATTATCTTCATACGTGATTCTAAATGACATTTTTATCAGAGTTTTCTAGATATTTTCAAGATAAAGATGAAGTTTAAAAAGAAAAAAAAGAGCAGATAAGGAGACTTTGTTTAGGACCTTAAGCCACTTTGAGAGTCCTGCTTCTTTGTTTTTCTTATGTCTTACATTTTTAAAAAAAAATGTACATTTAAATATACTTTTATCTTCAAATTTTAGTAGACATTGTCTTTCAGAAAAGTTTTAGATTCGCAGAGAAAATTTGCACAAAGTACAGAGTTCCCATATATTCTCCACTCCTCTCTCACATGCCAACACTTTCCCCTGTTATTAACATCTTGCATTAGTGTGTGTACATTCTCTATAATTAATATCCCAGTAGGGGTATGGTATTATTACTTAAAATTAGAAGTTCACATTAGGTTTCACTCTTTGTTTTCTAGAGTTCTATGAGTTGTGACAAATGCATAATGTCATGAGTTCATCATTGTAGTCAACTGGAGAGTAATTTCACCACCCTAAAAACACTCAGGGTTCCACATAGTCATTGTTTCCTTTTTCCATCTCCTCAATCACCTACAAATCACTAGGATTTTACCTTCTCAAGAATTTTTTTTCCAGAACATCATAATGTTGATTATGTCATTGATGACATAATCATACAGAATATAGCCTTTTCAATTAAATTTTAAACTTACTGTTTGCATTTTATTTGTCATATGACTGTTAGTGACTCAGTAGCTCATTTATTTTTATCACTGCATAATATTCCATTTTAGGAATATACTACAATTTGCTTATCCATTCTCTTACTGAAGGACATCTTGGTTGCTTGCAATTTTGGCAATTATGAACTAGACCACTAGAAATATTTGTTTATAGGTTTTGTATGTATGTAAATGTATAACTCATCTGGGTAAATATCTAGCATTATGGTTTAGATATGAGGTGCCCTCATCACAAACTCACATTTGGGACAATGCAAAAATTTTCAGAGGTGAAATGACTAGATTATCAAAGCCATAACCTTAATAGTGGATTAATTCCACTATTAACAGGGTGGCAAATTTAGTCAGGTAGGGTGTTTCTGGAGGAAGCAGGTCACTGGGAATATACATTAAGGATTTACATTTTGTCCCTGGTAAGCAGAATTCTCTCTCTCTCTCTCTCTCTCTCTCTCTCTCTCTCTCTCTCTCTCTCTCTCTTTCTCTATTTTCTTGCATGTTGTCATGTACTGAGATACTTTCCTCCACCATACCCTTCTGCCATGATATTCTGCCTCACATTGACCAAGAATTATGGAGTCAATCAATCATGGACTGAACCTCTGAAATTATAAACCAAAATAAAATTTTCCTCTTCTAATTTCTTCTTGCCAGGAACATTGGTCATAGCAATGCAAAAGGTGACTAAAACAGAAATTGATACTCAGAAATGGGGTCATTGTTGTGACTAACTTGACCATATGGTTCAGAAGTTTTTGTGGTTAGTTGGTAGAAGGAATTTTGAAACATTTAGAAATACAAGCTGGAAAATCTTTAGAATATTGTGTGTGGAGATTAATGGGCAAGGAGCTCAAAACACCAGAATGCAGATAGGACTGTGGACAGTGATGACAGGGCTCATGAGATTCAAGAGAAGAAAGAGAACTCTCTTGGAAATTGAACTAGAGGCCATTTGCGTTAAATCTGGCAAAAAAGTTGTCTATGTTTTGTTCATGTCCTGAAACTTTTTGTGAGGCTGAATTTTATAATGATGGACTAGAGTCCTCAGAAAACTTGCAATGGAACCACTGTTTGTCCCAGTTATCCCACTCCTTGGCATATACCCAAAGGATTTAAAATCAGTGTACAATAATGACACGACTACATCAATGTTTATAGCAGTTCTTTACAATAAGCAAGCTATGGAATCAACCTAGGTACCCTTCAGTAGATGAATGGATAAAGAAAATGCAGTATATATACACAATGGCATAGTAATCACCCATAAAGAAGAATGAAATTATGGCATTTTCTGGTAAATAGTTGGAATTAGAGACTATCATGCTAAGTGAAATAAGCCAATCCAAAAAAACAAAGGTTGAATGTTCTCTCTGACATGCAAATGCTATCAAACAGTAAGGGATGGGGGGGAGAATAGAAATTCTTTAGATAGACAAAAGGGAATGAAGGGAAGGGAGGGGTGATGGAAATAGGAAAGACAGTAGAATGAATCCTACATAACTTTCCTATGTTCATATGTGAATACATGACCAGTGTTAGCCCACATCATGTACAGTAACAAAACTAGGAAGTTATACTCCATGTACATATAATATGTCAAAATACACCCTACTATCATGTATATTTAAAAAGAACAAATAAAAAGATGTTAAACTCATTCATTAATTTTATTGTTATTTTAAAATAATTTTGGGGAGTATCATTGACATCCAATAAACTCCATGGATTTACAGTGAACATTTTGGTGAGTTTCGATATATGTGTATACCTCTGCAAGTTGCATAATCATAATGGTAAACATTTTTGTCACTTAGAAATCCCTTTCTGTGCCATTCCAGTCCCCAGAAACGACTATTTTGCATTTCACTGTAGATAAGTTGTCATTTTCTAGAACTTATATAAACAATCATATTCAAATGTGTAACTTTTTTTAAATGATGAACTAAATTAATCTGGTGGTGGAAATTCCAAGGCAGTCAGTATTCAGGTAGTGACTTGAATATTGCTACAATTGCATGGTCAAGTTTACTTTGATAATCAGGAGCAGAAAGCAAATCAGAGATGTTTAATAAACTCACAGTTTGAGCAGAAAAGTGTGAATAAAACTGGGGTTATTGAAGTTGTGGTTCTTAAAGTGATTACAGACACTAAAGAAGGGCTAATTTATTTACCCATGGATAATAGAAAAGATGGCTTGAAGGCATCTCAGGAATTGACAAATAGCACCCATCACAGGTTCAATGGTAAAAAATGAAAATTCATTTGAAAAGAGACCATGGGAGTACCTACTAGCACAGGGGAGCCTTAGAAGTTGTTTTACCATGCTCAGCTGCTCAGACAATCCAAGGGTATTATTGTAATCATCACACAAGGGTGTTGGCTATTGCTCAAGAAGTAGGCACACCTAGGCTTCAACCATGTGATGATGGATCTGCAGGAACAAAGGATGTTGGATTTAGGGGCTCATGGAAACTTCCATTAAGATTTCAAAGGAAGGCCTGTAGAACGAGGCAAAGTGTAGTAAGGTCAGAATTCCTTTGGGCTGCCTCTGAGAGGGTCATTCATGAAGATGTGAGAAGGAAGCCAAAGCTGCCATAGAGAGTCCTCAGAGTAAGAGAATTGACAACTGTTAAGGAAAGTTGCAGTACTTGAGCAAGACACTCAAGAGAGAAGCTACATTAGTTTAATTAGCAAGGCCATAAGGGTGGAACAGAAGCCCTTTGGAGAAAACATCACTATGCATGTGCCCCAGATTCAGGATGTGAAGCTATAGGACCTATTTGGCCAGCTGGTTTTCAGTCTTGTTTTAGCCCTTCCCCTTTTTCATATGTCCCTACATATCCAATGTTGAATGGAAATGTTTACTTTGTGCCATTATATTTTGGATATATATGACTTGCTTTTGTTATTTACAGGGGAAAATATCCATGAATTTTATTTGACAGATAAGATTTCGGACTAGAACTTTTGGATAATGCTAGGACTATTAAGAATACGAAAACTCTTGAAAATGGACTGTACATATTTTGCATTGTGAGATGGGCACAAGTGTTGGGATCTAGGGGTAAAATGGAATGTTTTAGATAATAATTGCATTCCAAAAGCTCATGTGTAACATAATGCAAGAGATGAAATGATTAGATAATTAGACATGTATCCTAAAATTCAGATTACTTCATTAATAAAGATTAGCGGGTGGTAACTCTAGGCCTGTAGGTTGTGGATGGAGCAAATTGGTCACTATGAACGTGCCTTCAGGATTTATATTTTGTAGGTGGAACTGCTTTCTTGTTGCCATGACATGAGCTGCTTTCCTTCACCACACATTTCTGCCATAATGTTCTGTTTCATGTTGGGCTCAGAGCTATGGAACCACATAGATGAACCCCTGAAACTGTTGGCCAAAATAAACTTCCTCTTCTGAATTGTTCTCTTCAGGTCTTTTGGTCACAGAAATGTAAAACTGACTAAAACATCTAGGAATATGATTGCATGCTAAATTTGTGTTTGAAATTAGAAGAAATTGTCAAACTCTTCCAAGGGACTGCACCATTTTGTATTCATACAAGCAAATGAATGAGATTTACTATTGTTTCACATTCTTACCAACATTTAATGTTGCTAGTGCTTTGGATTTTAGCAATTCTAATAGGTATGTAATGGAATATCATTGTTGTATTTTAGAGTTCTTTTCACATGATTATTTGCCATCTTTACATCTTTTATGAAGTATCACATTTTTTATAACAGTCCTTAATCAGATATATGCTCTAGAAATATTTTCTACAAGTTTTTGGCATGTATTTTTACTTTCTCAACAGTATTTCACAGAGAAAACTTTAATTTTAATGAATTTCAACTTTATTTCATAGATCTTACTCTTGGTATTATATCTAGAAACTCATTGCCAACCCAAATTACCTAGATTTTCTTAAATTATCTTCTGTCCTAGAGTTTTTATAGTTTTATGTTTCACATTTATATCTCACACATTTTCAGTTAGTTTTTGTGAGAGGTGTAAAGTCTGTTTAAAATATATTCTTTTCTATGTGAATGCACAGTTGTCCTGGAACCATTTGATGTAAAGACTATTCTTTCTCTTCTGAATTATCTAGCTCCATTTTCAACTATTGATTGATTACATTTGTGTAGATCAATTTTCAGGCTCTCTGGTCTGTTCCCCCGATGATATTTATTGATTCTTTGCCAATATCATACTATCTGTATTACTATAACCATCTAGTAAGTCTTGAAGTCTCCTAGTATACAGTGCTCCTATTCTTCTGGTTCTGTTTGCTGTTTTTGTTGCTGATACTTTATGGCTATTCTTAATCTTCTGCTTTTTATATAAACTGTAAAATCAATTTCTCAATATAAACAGATTATTAACTTACTAGGATTTTGATTGAAATTGCATTGTTTCTACAAATAAAATTGGCAAGAATTAATATTTTAACAATTGCAAATCTACATTTCACTATGAAATATTTATGCATTTACAGATCAAATCTTTAATTTCTTCTTTAATCTGAGGTTTCCTCTTATATATCTTATATATATTTTGTTACATTTACATTTAAGTATTCCATTATTTTGGTGTTACTATAACTAGTCCAGTTTTAAATTTCAAATTATAACATTTTAGGAAGTAATTAGATTTTAATGTAAATTTTGAATCACGTAAACACTTTCATGGTTTATGAGTTCTAGGGTATTTTTTAATTTGGGAAAGATTTTCTATTTTGACAATCATACTCAGTCTTGGAGAGAAAACTCTAGTTTTTAATCAACATCAACCAACATGTACCTAGGGTTCATTCTACAATCTTGTCTATCAGGTGGAGGAAGCTTGGATATGGTCAAATGCTTTTTCAACTACTGATAATTCTACTGTTACACTATTTCTACTGTACTAATAGGATCATTTGATTTTCTTTATTATTTTGATGTTATGGATTACATTAATTTATTTTCAAATGATGACTCAAACTTGAGTATCTGGGAAAAAACCTCCTCTTAGATATGATTTAAAATTATATATTATTGAATTTAGAATGCTAATATACTGTTGAGGATTTCTCATAATATCCTGGTCTTGTGTTTTTTTTTTTTTTCTTCTAATATCTTTGTCTACTTATAGTATTAGAGCATTTTATGGAACAAAATTGTTATTGTTTCTTCATTATCTGTTAGAATTCATATGGTGTTTTCTATTTTGGTATTATTAAATTTCTGTAATCATCATAGGTGTATTCAGAAAATTTTTTCTTTTTGTTGAGTTTTAGTAGCATGTATCTTTGGACAAAAGGGTCCATTTCATCTAATTAATGCTATTTTGGAAATAGAGTTGTTCATAGTATTTCTGTATTATTTTTAATATGTATAGGATCAGTAGTGATAGCCCTTCTGTTACTTCTGAAACGAATAATTTATGTCTTCTCTCTTTATTCCTTGATTAGCCTGGCAAGAAATTTGTTAGTTTTTGAAAATCATATAAAAAGCATCATCTTTAGGTTACATTGGTTTTCTCTACTGATTTCAATTCCATTAATTTCTTCTGCTTTTTACTATTTGTTCTCTCCTGTTACATTGAAATTATTCTTCTTTCTCTAGTTTTCTAAGGTAGAAGCTTACATTATTGATTTCATATACTTCACATATACATATGAATATATATGTATAATAGTCATTGTTATGATCCCTTTAAGAACTACCTTCTTTACACCTTACATATTTTGATATTATATTATCATTTTGTTTTTTGTTAAAAATACTATTTAATTTTTCTCAAGAATTCCTCTTTCATCCATGTGTTATATATAACTGTGTTATTTAATCTCCAGATATTTTAGAATTTTTCAGTTGTTATTACATTTTTAGTGTATTTCCATTATGTTTGGACAGTATATTTTATATGATTTTTATTCTTTTAAATTTGTTGAAGTGTGCCCAATGATTCAGACTATAGTCTAGCTTTGTGACTGTTTGATTTGCAATTTAGAAGAATGTGTATCCTACTAATGTTATTGCACAGGAATTTTATACATGTCAACTAAATCCAGTTGAGTGATTTTGATATTTAATTCAACTACCTTCCCTGATTTTCTGCCTATTTTATCTGTAAATTACTAATAATGACATATAGAATTCTCCAGTTGAAAGGGTGGATTTATCTATTTCTTTTTGAAGTTTTATCAGTTATTGTTTCACAATTTTTGACATTGTGTATTTAGATGCATCCACATTCAGGCTTCCTTCATTTTTTGAAAAAAGTTTAATTTATTATTATGTAATATCATAAAAATTTGTCTGTGATAATTTTCTTTTTCTTATGTTTGCTTTTTCTGAAATTATCTTTTGATTCAAGTTAGCATGGCTTATTTCTCCCCATGGCTTTACCTTAAATCACCAGTGACTCATTCTTTGGACACTAACTTGGTGCTCCACAATTTATACTGCTCTTGCAGTTCTGACACAAACACACCAGAATGTGTCAGAATCCACAAATTTAAAGATCCATTTCATAGTACTGTTCTTACTTCAGAAACTAGTCACAACTATGGGGTTTCAAGGTTACCAATACTTTTTCTAGAGGGGACAAGAGTTGGGTATTTCCCATCAGTCAAGCTGGCTAGGCTGTGTGGTAAAATGCTTTTCTTGAGAGTCTTTTTTAATGAGAACGAAAAGTTCTGGGTGTATTTCAGAATGGCCTATTTTCTCTATCTCCTGCAGAAACGAATGCAGGAGGGAATTTTTCCACCAGTCTTCAACATGAGAAACTGTTGGGGCTTCAACAGGTACTACAAACATCTGAGAACTCCCTTGAATCTGAGTGGTAATGAATTTTTATCTCCCAAGTTTCTTTATTTTCAACGTCTATGAATTTGCAAACTACATGTTAAACATTCCTAACAGACTTCAACTGTTCTCCCACTCAGCTCTGATTCTCTGCATTCACAGGTCTGAGTTTCAGAATAGCAGCTTTTCTCGTGACCTCAATCCTGATTAATACAAAATGTGATATTGATTTTCAGTTTGTTCATTTTTTTTTTTCTTGTAGTGCATTTGGTAGTAACGATATATTGAACCAGAAACTAAAATGTCCTCTTGGATGTTTTAAGAATGTTGCTAAATATATTATTAATATCCATAACAAACTCTTGGTAATAAAACTTAAAACAAACTCTTTACATTTAAACTTTAAAAGTTAAGGATATAAATCATAAATGTAAAAAATAATTTTTCCATTTAAAATATGATTTTTAAAACTTGAACAAACTGTTTACATGTGGAACCAGAAATCCAAAATTCTCTTGGATGTTTTACAGATGTTTTAATATTCTTATAGTATGCACACCCTGTAATTAATTACCATGTATTCCTTGGTGCTCTAAATGGGCAATCTGTCCTTATGAGTAAAGATTCTTTTCCTCAATAATCATTTTCACGGGGTTGCCACTAGCACTAAGAGAAAGAAGCCTATTGGGACATAGCAACACTCAGAACAAAAAAGATCAGAACTCACCACAAAAGATGAATTTAAAAAACACTTAAGTAGATTGATTGTGCCAAATTATATTATTTACTGAAAAGGGTATTTAGAGTTAGAACGGTTTGATTTTTTTACCAGTTTGTATTCATAAATAAGGGCCATCTAGTTCTAACTGCTTTTCTAAACCACTATTTCTATTCTGTAAAGGTTGATAAATTATAAACTATCAAACATTATAGAAATGTAAAAAATGTATTAAATGCATGCAGTAAAGTTGAATTCTAATGATAAAGGCATATTTTTGAAAGAATTCATCCTGTGAAATTACTAAGTTCTTGAACTTTTCTACATCTTACCACAATGTTGCTTCATCTTTAAAATATTTGGTAATCATGCCAATAATAGTCTGCACAGCCAAATTTCACACAAGCTCCTTTTATATTTTCCTTCTTAGTGGGAGAAGCATGCAACTGCGGAGGTATTAATTTGTGACATGCTTGAATTTCACACAGAATATCTTTATTAACTTGAACCTACTATTCATTTTCTATTTACACTGAGTTGTAATCACCCTTGTTTGACTTTTTTACCCACCTGATTTTCTGGATATCATATTTTATTGCCCATAATTAATGTGCTATCCCTATTATTTTCAAATTTGTGAGTAGTAATTAAACAGGTAAAAAAGTCATCACAGAAAGAATCATTAATAATCAGAAGGACAAACTGACCATTTAGAACACTTTAGACTATGTGGTAATTAAAACTGGCATATGTGGATTGTAGTAAAACTCCTTGGTGATGTTATTGTGTTAATAGGGCAATTGCTTAACTAAGTTGACTTTAATGAAACTATTTCATATTACAATTAAAATATTTGAATGAACATAATAATTTTTCTATTAATTGGATATTTCCCAAAGATATGTGAATAGTACACATTACATAATGAATCTTTATACTTAAAAACTAGTTTCATCTTCAAAGTTCTATCATATATTAAAATTTGAAATTATATTTTGATGCCTTCTTAAATATAATCATTGTGAAATAGCTTTACATAACAGATTGACCAAAGGCCATGTATTCTTTGTAGTGCCTATATTAGGCAGAACAAGGAAGTTGAATAGACATTTTGCTATTAATTGGCTTTTAGAGTGTGATAACTGAGACAGAAAACGTCTCTCTAATGAAACTAGATAAATTAGATCTGAGAAGTATGATGATATTTTTGTCTTTGACCTGAGTCTGCAATGATAATACAAAAACTTAATCAATACTTGCAGTTATGTTCTTTAGTTATTTACTTATTTGTTTGTGATTCTGGTATTGAAACTAAGACCTTGGGCATATGCTTTGTCACTAACCTGAATCCCCCAGTCTACAGTTCTTTCTGAGTGACAAATAGACTTTACTGGATATTTTTTTTTTATATTTATGAACTGTGGTGTTAAATTGTATTTAAATTTCAGATACATATTAACGTCATGTGAAATACATGAAATTGTTATTTTTAAACTGTTCAATGCTCACGAAATTTCAGTGAATTTTTTCTTTTCCTGTCCAAAGCTTAGATGAAAATCATATTTAAGCTCCTCTACTCACATTGTTTCTGGAAATGAAGTAGTACCAAGTTTAAAAAAGAAGTGATATTGAAAATCAAATGTTTCCCATCAGTGAGTTTCAGCAATTCAACAGGGCAACTTAGGGAGACAGTGACTCAAAGAGATGCCGCTGACATGGCCCAGAGGTCACCTCTCCCATCGTAGTTGCCCCCAAGGCCGCTGCCACAGATGGCCGGAGGTGTTTTCTCCAGGCACTGTGCTGCATTAGATGTTACCTCATACGCCCAAAGTTCTTTTCTCTGGGCATAGCTGCCATCTACATTGCTGCCACTGAAGCTACCACTACAAACATCACTGCCACCAAAGTCACTGCCGCCCCTCAGAAATCACCTGGAAGTCTTCTCTCTGGGTGCAGCTGCAACTGCACAGTCACCACTCCCGCTGCTACCACTGACCCCCACCTGCTGCCAACACCACCAATGAAGGCAACTGCTGCTGACTCCCTGCCTGCTGCCTCGGACCACCACCACTACTGTTTCCACCACCACCCAGAGTTCTCCTGTCAGGGAGACTCCAGGTTTGGTTGCATGCAGCTGCAACCATCTTGAGATGCTGGCCAGCGGGTTCGCTGCCACTGCCACTTGGGGTGCAGCCACCCCTGTCAGGGGACAGTGGCCAGGACCTGGAGGTTCAGTGTTAGGGTACCTGCAGGTTTGACTGCACCCATGGGCTTCCTTCTGGGAGTGCTGGTTGCCACCATGTAGTTACTATTTCTCGGGATTGATCAGATATGATATCCAGAAAATCAGGTGAGTAAAAAAGTCAAATAAGGATGATACAACTCAGTGTAAATAGAAAATTAATAGTAAGTTCAAGTCTTGCTCCAAATTCCAGTGTCACTGAGATCTGGGGACTGCAATGGCCAAACCCAGGACATCTGAAGTCCAGATTGGTGAGATAGTTACTGGGTCTGCCAGGGCCAGTCTGGGTCAGGAAATCTTGTGAGAAGTAAGAGATAGGGCTGAGAAACCTTTGAACACTGACAGAGACAGCTGTTCAATTTTCCACCATGATTTATTTTATTTTTTTCTTCTCTAACATGTCTCTCTACCCTATTTATAGATAGGTATTTTTCAGGTATAAGTTTGCTGAGGACAGGGGTATACATATGGTATATATATCTATATTTTGCAGTTCTACTGTATATTCTTACATTTTTAATTTTTCTCTTTATATGTATTATTCCTCTCACTTGTCTGTTTTCCTGTTTTCCCTTTCTACCTTGTCTCCACCTAATAGTAAATCTCTGTTGGTTCGTCTTTCATTCTTCCTGTGAATTTTACTTCTAGCTTCTCTCTTTCTCCCTCATGAGCATCAAGTCCTACACAATTTCTGTTCACTCTTTGTCCACTATTTGAAATTATAAACCCTTATCAAATTTTCTGTTTATATTGTAGACAGTGATTGAACACTGTGTATAGCCAGAAAGCACTAGATGCCTTGGCGGGAGCTATCAGATTTAAAGATATATATTATTTACACTGGGTGCTGTTGATATTAGTCTCCCTCTTAAAAGTGGAATACTGGAAATCTTCAGGGACCACATAGGTCTACAAGGTAGAATCTATACTGCTCAGATCCATACAATCAGATGAGAAAACACACAAGCAACATGAAAAGACAAGGGAACAAAGTGACCCAAACAAACTAAGATGACCCAATAAGAGAGTCCACTGACAATAGAGTAGAAGAAATATCCAAGAAGGAGTTTATAATGTACATAGTTAAACTGGTCTGAGAAGCAAAGGATGGCATAAAGAGTGAAATCAAAGAGAAAATACAGGAAGTAAAAGATCACTTCAATAAAGAAAGATTGTGAAAAAAAAAACAAGCAGAAATCCTCAAAATGAAGGAATCAATAAACCAAGTTATAAATTCAATAGAAAGCATCACCAACAAACTAGACCATTTGGAAGACGAACTTTAGGCAATGAAGACAAAATATTTAATATTGAAAATAAAGTTGAACATGCAGAGAAGATGGTAAGAATCCACAAACAGAACTTCCAAGAATTATGGGATAACGTGAAAAGACCAAATTTAAGAATTATCAGGATAGATGAAGGAGCAGAGATACAAACCAAAAGAATGCACAATATTTTTAATGACTTAATATCAGAAAATTTCCCAAACCTAAAGAATGAAATGGAAAATCAAATACAGGAGGCTTACAGGACCCAAAAGGTACAAAATTAGAGCAGACCCACCCCAGGACACATTATTATGAGAATGACTAAAATATGGAATAAGGATAAAATCTTAAAGGCCATGAGAAAAAAAAAAAAACAAGCAAATTATGTATAGGGGGAAACCAATTCATATCTCAACTGCTAGGAGGTCATGGAACAACATATTGCAAGATCGGAAAGAAAATGGATGCCAACCAAGAATTTTATACCGACAAAAATAAATTTCAGTTTTGAAGATGACATTAAAACCTTCCATGATAAACAAAAGTTAAAAGAATTCACAATTAGAAAGCTTGCCATATAGAACATCCTCAACAAAATATTCCATGAGGATGAAGTTAAAAAAAAGTAAAAACCAGCAAAGGGAGGAACAACACTAAAGGAATATTCAAAGGAGAAAGTAAATTAAGTTAAAAGACAGAAGTAAACTAAAATGACCAGGAATACAAATCATATCTCAATAATAACCTCAAACATTAATGTCCTAAACTCATCAATTGAAAGACATAGACTTGAGATTGGATAAAAAAAAACAAGACCCAACAATATGCTGTCTCCAAGAGACTCACCTCATAGACAAAGAAATCCACCAACTGAAGGTGAAAGAATGGGAAAAAAATATATCACTCATATGAATTGTGTAAACAAGCAGATGTTTCCATCCTCATATCAGATAAAGTGAACTTCGAGTCCAAGTTAATCAGAAGGGACGAAGAAGGTCATCTCATTCTACTGAAGGGAATTATATATCACCAAGACACAGCAATTGTAAATATCTGTGCCCCAAACAATGGAGCATCTATGTACACAGTCAAACCCTTCTCAAATTCAAGAATCAATAGACCACAACACAATAATAATGGGTGACTTTAACACACCTCCCTCACTACTGAACAGATACTCTAAACAAAAACCAAATAAAGAAACTATAGAACTAAATAATACAATCAATAATTTAGACTTAACAAAATATATTATAAAATATTTCATCCATGATTACACGTTTTTCTCAGGAGCACATGGATCCTTCTCTAAAATAGATTATATCTTATGCCACAAAGCAACTTTTAGTAAACACAAAAAAATGGAGATAATACCCTACATTCTATCTGATCATAATGGACTGAAATTAGAAATCAATGATACAATTAAAAATAGAAGCTACTCTAATCCATGGAGAATAAATAAAACACTACTGAATGATGAATGGATAGTAGAAGAAATCAAGGATGAAATAAGAAAATACTTAGAGATAAATGAGAATACTAATACAACATACCAAAATCTCTGGGACACTATGAAGGCAGTACTCAGAAGAAAGTTTATTGCCTTGAGATCATTCAATAAAAGAATAAAAAGTCAACAAATAAATGATCTGACATTATATCTCAAAGCCCTATAAAAAGAACAGATCAACACCAAAAGTAGTAGAAGACAGGAAATAATTAAAATTAGAGCCGAAATAAAGAAATTAAAACAAAAAAAAAATTGAAAAAATTGACAAAACAAAAAGTTGGTTCTTTGGAAAAAAAATCAAAAAACTGAGAAACCCCTAACCACACTAACCAAGAGAAATAGAGAAAAAACCCATATTACTAAAATACAAGATGAAAAATGAATTATCACAATGAATACCACTGAAATACAAAAAATAATTAGAAACTATTTTGAAAATTTACACTCCAATAAAATAGAAAATATTGAAGACATTGACAAATTTCTAGAGACCTATTACCTCCTGATCAGGAGTTAATACATGATTTAAACAAATCAATTTCAAAGTAATGAAATAGAAAATGTCATTGAAAGTCTACCAATTAAGAAAAATCCAGTCCCAGATGGATTCTGAGCCAAGTTCTACAAGACCATCAAATAATTAACACCAGTACTCCTCACATTATTCCATTAAATAGAAAAGGAAAGAACTCTAGAAAGAATAAGGAGAGTAGGAACATACCTGAACATCGTAGAAGCCATATATGCTAAATCCAAGGCTGATATAATTCTAAACAGAGAAAAATTGAAAGAATTTCCTCTAAAAACTGGAACAAGACAAGGATGCCCTCTTTCACCACTTTTATTCAACACTGTCCTTAATGCCCTAGCCAAAGAAATTAGAAGAAGAAATTAGGGCATATGAGTAGGTAAAGAAGAACTCGAACTATCAGTTTTTGCTGATGACATTATTCTATATTTAGAAAATTCCACCAAAAAACTTCTAGAACTAATAAATGAATTCAGCAAAGTAGCAGGATATGAAATCAATACTCTTAAATCAAACACATTCCTATAAATCAGTAATGAATTCAATGAAAGAGAAATAAAGAAAAATACCCCATTCACGGTAACCTCAAAAATACTTGGGAATCAATCTAACAAAAGAGGTGGAAGACCTCTACAATGAAAATTACAGAACACTAAAGAAAGAAATTGAAGAACTTAGAAGATGGAAAGACTTCCCATGGCTCCTGGATAGGCAGAATTAATATTGTCAAAATAGTCATACTACCAAAAGTGTTATAAAATTTAATGCAATTCTTATAAAAATCCCAATGGCATTCTTTATAGAACTAGAAAAAAAAATCATGAAATTAATTTGAAAAAATAAGAGACCCAGAATAACCAAAGCAATCCTTAGTAAGAAAAGTGAAGCAGTAGGCCTCAAACTATACTGCAAAGTTATAGTAATAAAAATAGCATGGTATTGGCACCAAAACAGACACATAGACCAACGGTACGGAATAGAAGACAGAGACAAACTCACATAAATACAGATATCTCATACTAGACAAAGGTGCCAAAAACATTTACTGAGAAAAGAGAACCTATTCAACAAATGGTGCTGGGAAAAATGGAAAGCCACATGTAAAAAAAAAAAAATGAAAACAAATCTTTCTCTCACCCTGCCTGAAACTCAACTCAATGTGGATCAAAGACTTAGGCACTAGAACAGAGACCCTGTGACTATTAGAAGAAAAAGTAGGCCCAAATCTTCACCTTGTTGGCCCAGGACCTGACTTCCTTAACAAGACCCCTAAAGTACAAGAAGTTAATAGAAGAATCAACAAATGGAATGTATTCAAACTAAAAAGTTTCTACTCCACCAAAGAAACAACCAATAATGTGAAAAGAGAGCCTACAGATTAGGAGAAAATCTTTACCACATATATCTCAGAGAAAGCATTACTCTCTAGGATATATAAAGAACTCAAAAAACTTAACACCAAAAAAAAAAAAAACAAATCATCCCATCAATAAATGGGCTAAGGAACTGTACAAACACTTCACAGAAGATATACAATTGATAGACAAATAAATGAAAAATGTTCAACATCTTTAGCAATTAGCAAAATACAAATCAAAACTACTCTAAGATTTCATCTTACTCCAATCAGAATGGCAGTTATCAAGAATACAAGCAACAATATATGTTGGCAAGGATATGGGGAAAAACGTACACTCATACATTGCTAGTGCGACTGCAAATTGGTGCAATTAATCTGGAAAGCAGTATAGAGATTCCTGAGACATCTTGGAATGGAACCACCATTTGACCCAGCTATCAACCTCCTGGGTTTATACCCAGAGGAATTAAAATCAGCATACTACAGTGAGGCAGCCACATCAATGTTTATAGCACCTCAACTAACAATAGCTAAACTATGGAACCAACCTAGATGCCCTTCAACAGATAAATGGATAAAAAATTGTGGAGAATATTACATATTTATATATATGTGTATATGTGTGTGTGTGTGTGTGTGTGTGTATAAAAGAAGGAATATTACTTGACTTTTGACTTTAAAGAAGAATGAAATTATGGCATTTGCTGATGAATGGATGGAGTTAGAGAATATCATGCTAAGCAAAATAAGTCAAATCCCCAAAACCTAAGGTTGAATGTTTTCTCTAATATGTGAATGCTAATTCACAATAAGTGGGGATATAGGGAAGAATAGACTTGCTTTATATTAGGTAGAGAGGAGTGGAGGGAGGGGAGGGGGTTTGGGGGTAGGAAAGACAGTAGATTGAAAAAGACATTATTACCTCATGTACATATATGACTACATGACCAAAGTGACCCTACAATATGTACAATCAGAAAAATGAGAAATTACACTCCATCTATGTAGGATTCATCAAAATGTATAAAAGCATTCTACTGACATGTACAACTAATTTGAACAAATTCAAAAGTTAAAATAAAATAAAAGTGTTAGGGATGTATCTCACTGGCAGAATGCCCTGTGTTCAATCCCATTATTAAAAAAATAAAAATTCAGAATTGTGTATGTCCAGAAGGTAAATTTATCTTTACAACAATTAGTTTATGGCATAGACTGTGTGATAAAGGAAGAAATTCACATTACATATGATCTTATATGCTATGACAAGGAGGGTGGATTTTAAGATTGATGAGTATGAGTTTCAAGTTTTTTTCAGGTTTATTAAGGGAGGTATATTTGACAAGTAGGAAATACATAAATATATGTGCATATGTATATACATTATACATAAAATCACACACTTGTATTTCCAATATATATAATATATATGATCATGTTGTACAACTTGATATTTTGATATCTGCATACACTGTATACCCACCCCTACCTGTAGTCTTGATAACCACTTTTCTACTTTGTTTGTATGATGTCACTTTTTCAGATTCCATGCAAAATGAGAAAATGTAGTATGTATCTTTTTGTGTCTGACTTATTTTCCATATAAAGTCTTCCAGATTAATCCATGTTGCTACAAATAGCAGCGTCTCCTTTATTAAGACTGAATGATATTCTGTATTTATCCATTCATCAATAGACACTTAAGTTGTTTCCATATTTTGGTAATTGTAAACAATGTCAAAATTAATATGTAAGTACAGATATCTTTTTAAGATATCAAATTCCTTTTCCTTTGGACAAATTTGAGAACCGAGATTGCTGAATCTTGTGGTAGTTGTATTTTTTATTTCATCGAAAACCTTTCATACTATTATCTGTGATTATACCAATTTACACTTTCACCAACAGTGTACAAGTATTCCCTTTTTTCCATATTCTTATGGCCAATAGTTGCCATCTTTTGTAGGCATAGATGGGACTTACTTCAACACAATAAAGTCCATGTATGAAAAGCCCACAGCTAACATCATAATCTGGGAAAATCTGAAAGCCTTTCTTGCTAAAATCCCATATCATGCAAACATGCTCACTCTTACCTCTTCTATTCAACATAATATTGAAAACCCTAGCCAGAACAATTAGCAAGGGAAGAGAAAAGCATCCAAGTCAAAGGAAAGAAACAAAATTTTTTCTGCTGATGACATGAACACAATCTACAAAAAATCCCTAACGACTCAGCACAAAAGCTTGCTAGAACTATTTTTAAGCTTAAAACTGAGGGATGATATGGTATGATTTAGAGATAAATTATACTATGATAGTGAGAAACAATCAGAGCAGATTTAGAAGCATGGTCACTGAAACTGAGCAAGTATTCTGGAATGGAGGCTGGGAAATGTAGATGAGCTTTCTACTGGGAGTCAGTTCCCGCAGGAATTGGTTGAGAGATTAATAGAAAAGTTAAGAGATATAATAAAACTTAGCAAATGGGCCTGAGTAACTTGGAGGAATACACCCCATTGAGTAAGGGGAAACTATGAATCAAATTTATAGGGAAAATCCAAGTATTCTGCTTTGGACACAATGTTTCACATGATTAAACCTACACTGTCCAATATAGCAGCCATTAATCACACGTAGCTCTTGAGCAATCAAAATGTGGAAAATCAAAATTAAAATGATAGTAAGTAAAAAATGTACAAGGGATTTTAAAAACCTAGTATTAAAGGAAGATAAAGCATCTCAAATATCATGTTAATAATTGTTCTAGTCAGCTTTCATGCTGTTGTGAATAAATGACACAACCAGAACAACTGTAGAGGAGGAAAGATTTATTTGAGTGTTCACAGTTTCAGGGGTCTCAATGCACAAACAGTAGGCTCCACTCCTCAGGACTCAAAGTGAGGCAGGACATCATGGAGGAAGATTGTGGCAGAAGGAAGCAGCTCACCTGGTGATCAGAAAGCAGAGAGAGTGTTTCCACTCTCCAGATACAAAATAATACCCCATAGCCACACAGGGAATGAATCACCACACCCTACCCACCTCCAGTTACCACCCAGTTAATCACATCAGGGATTAATTCACTGATTAGGTTAAGGCTATAACCCAATCATTTCTTCCCTAAACCTCTTGCATTGTCTCACATGTGATCTTTTGGGGGACATTTCACATCCAAACCAAAACAAAAATTTTTATACTAATTATAAGTTGGAGTAATATTCTGAATATACAGAATTACCTATAATGTTAAAATGAACAATAAGAAAATTTTAAAATTTTCATGGGTCACATCATATTTTATCAGACCAAATCTTTTCAAACCAAGAGTCAGCACACTATGACCTGTTTTCATATGGCCTGTGAGGTAAAAGTGGTTTTTACATTTGTTAAATTGGTAGAAAATCAAAGAATATGTGACGGGGACAATATGTGCCCACAAAACCTGTAGAAATTACTGTTTTCCCATTATAGAAAATATCTGGCAATCCTGAATTAGACAGGCATGTGAACTTAAGAAATAGGCAGTTAGTAAGAGCTGATGTGATGGACTGACAGATCTGGCTCCATGAGAATGTTATAGGCCAGATTATAAGGGAAATGACTAAACAGACTCCATTTTGCTCTGAGACTCCATGTTATGTAGGAAATAAGTTTCTCCCATGGGAACACCCCACCTCTGTACCCATTATCAGTTACTTAGTGTGATATGTTTAACAATACAAAATGACAATTCTTATGTAATAAAAAATTGCTCTCTTTTGATCCCTATTGTTCCTAACCAATGTAACATGTAAATGGTAATTGTGTGGTTATTAGTAACCATTCTTTAGTTTGTACCTAGGTGACTCACTTTCCCCTCTGTCGATGATCTCATGATGTTAGTTTGTAATTTAAAATCATAGCAACAGACACTTATGATTGATGTGATTTTTGGTATAAGAACCCCTACAACCCTGTGGTCGGGGCTGTTCTCCCAGTAGCCCTTTTTTGGGGGGCATTGTGTGAGACAGTCAGCCGGCCGGCTTAATAAAGACTCTCAAATTTGGACTTCTCAGTGGCAATCGGTCTGTTCTTAAGTTGCGTCCCATAACACCGAGAGAAGCAAAGAGAGATGAAGAGAGAGAAAGAGAAAGAGAGAGAACACTTGTTCATATCAATCATCATTGTGGGAATTATGAGCAGAAAGATGGTGTTTAAAGTTTGACCTGGAATAAAATCACTTGAAAGAGTATTTAGGTATTTACATATTGATCTCACCAATAATATTTAAACTAAACAAGGTAAATAATGCTGGGAAAAAATAATCTCTCGTCTCAAAACACATAACACATAGATTAGATTATATTGATACTGCATGAGTTAGTTAGTAAATTAATTGAATTAGTGTTTTTATTTTATTTTCAGTAATAATTGTCTTGTCTTATACTCTTTCATTTGTCTGCACATACAACCACAACCAAAGTAAGGAAAGCCACCCCTGTTAACACTATAACAGTTACTTATTGTAGAAACCATTTTTGCAAATTAAAAAAAAATATGTGCTGGCATTTTGGAATAGACAACACTTTTTAGAATAAAATCCAAAAGCATGGATATATCTTCCTATTTTAAAAACACTAAATTAATAAACTCCATTACTTACTTTTTGGGTGGGATGGTACAAGGGATTGAACTCAGGGGTACTCAACCACTGAGACACATCCCCAGTCCTATTTTGTATTTTATTTAGAGACGGTCTCACTGAATTGCTTAGGGCCTTGCTAAGTTACTGAGGCTGGCTTTGAACGTGTGATACTCCTGCCTCAGCCTCCTGAGTCACTGGGATTATAGGCATGCATCACTGGGCCTGGCTTCCATTACTTATTATTAAAAATAATTATTTGTACCAGGTGTGGTGATACATGCCTATAATTCCAGACACTTGGGAGGTTGAAGCAGGAGGATCAAAGTTTGAGGTCAGCCTCAGCAACTTACCCAGACCCTCAACAGCTTAGTGAAACTCTGTCTCAAAATAAAGAATAAAAAGGGTTGGGGATGTAGGTAAGTGGTAAAGTGCCCCTTGGTTCAATCCCCTGTCTCTCACATGCAAATACGCACATGCACACACACACACAAACACACACACACACGCACACATACAGAATTATTTTGCTAAACATTACTTTGTCATGTTATTTAAATTAAGTCTAAACTTTTTAAAAATTTCCCTTATTTCATTTATGAAAAAGAATGAGTTTTGAAAATTAGACTTCAATATATAAGGCAAAAATTTATATAGTTATATAACAATATAATTAACAACAGTACTTGAAATATGGAACTATTTTACACACACACAGTAAGTCAGTGGTATGAGACAAGAACATATTTGTGTCTTTTTCAAGGTAATATCATGCCAAGGCATGGTCAAAACTTGCATGTTGGTGATATGTTTAAACACTGAAAGATATCTAATTATTTCCCTACTTTTCAGAAAAAAAATAGGGATGTCATACATGAATTAGACTAGTTTGAGTGACATTTGAAGTAGATTGAGGTGAGAGACCTCAGCTTTGGTTTTGGTTTGGTTATGAAAAGTCCAGTTGACATTGGGCAAATAACATCTTTCATCCTTATTTTTCTCTCTTATAAAATAAAATAACTTGTTGGGATGGATGATTGCTAAGCTCCACTCACATTCCATCCCTTTTTGAAAATTACACATTTCATTACAAAATAGTCCTGGAACATAAGGAGTCACAAGTTCATATTCAAACATGGTAAGATTATAGAACACTTCCATATTACTCTACTATAATTATAAAGATATTCTCTGGTAATATACCTGTAACTAGGAAGGTTTTACTTGGCAAAGCATTTATAATATCTGAAACATAATGACTTAGTGGTTGTACAGAAAACAAAATATTGACCTTCCTCTCCATGTTCAATTTTTTCCTATTTTATCACATTGAGCAAAGAAGCAGAGCACAAAATTGATCATGTTTCATATGGACACTTTGATACCAAATTTATTGCTTCCTTTGATCTGTAGTAGTTTTTAAACTTCCTAAAGATGGATAAGATATATAATTCATTGCAAAGTAAGAAAACATTATAAGTACTCAAAAGAGATCACTTTCTAATCATTGGATCTTCATAAAATAATTTTAAGGGGAAAAGAGAAAATATTTGCATGCAGTATATCTTATCAAAATATATATTAATAATCATAATAATATAAAGCTGGAAAATTCAAGGTGCCGTAGGTATAGGTGTGCAGATTGAATCCCTGGAAACAATTTTCAAGAAATCAGTACTTTCTTTCAAATACAGAGGTATAAATCAAATAAACTTGAAGAAAATCCATTAATTATTTTTAAATCAAGAGCATAAGACTTAAAAACTTATTCATTTATCTTTTATGTAATGGACTTGGAATATTCAGTATATTTTCTCAAAAAGGAGAAAAGAAGTCTATCTTGCTGATAGCACTTAACTCTAAAGCACACTTACAGATCACATGGCTTCCTAATTGGGCTCTGTCCTTCCAGCATTTTCTTTCCTTAAATCTCTTTTGTACAAGTCTCTCATGTCAAACTTACAGAATATCACTTTAAAATTTACTGCCCTAATCTCAAAAGCTTCTGCAGTCCGAACTTCACCTCCTTTTCTATAGTATATCAAAGAAAAAGCTATTAATATAAGTTTCATTTTATTTTCTTTATTTTTTTTCCCCACACTCCTTTAAAGCAAAGCCAGGGAGATAAGGGATGAGTCCTGGGAAGGACAGGATACAGATCAGGAAGGCAAAAATTTGTCCATAAAACAAAATCTGGAATTGAAATAGAAACCACATTTAGAGAGAACATGCACATATGAGAACAAATCTCAAAGTTGAGGATGACCTTGAATAAGTATGTCTAAGAGATATGATGGAGTGAAGAAATAAGTGAGGTCCCCTGAGTCACCAGACACAGCAGGTATATTTTGGAGGGTTCTTCCACATAGACTGTAGAATAGGAAATCTCTTAAACTGTGAAGATGGCGTACGTCTTTAGTGGTAATGATAAATGAAAAAAAAAAAAAAAAAAAAAAAAGGAATAAGGGAGAGAGAAAGAGAGAGAAAACAAAATATAAGAATAAAAAACTCTGGGAATTTTCCAGACCCTCTTGACCAGAGTATTCCTTAGCTTAGAGGTCGTGGGTGATGCAGATTCCAGTCTAAAGCATTTAAATGCACTTTTTAAAGGTTGGGTTTGAAATCATAGCAACATCACATTCAGATGAAAGATAATTTTTCATCATATTCTTAAACATCAGATTCCTTTGAGCAATTTGCAACACTCAAAAAGTATACGACAGATCAGCAAAAATGAAAGGGCATTTCCATCACCTTGGAAAACGGAGATCAAAAGAAATGTGCCAACCAATTAAAGCATGATCAATGCCTCTATTTCTTTTCTTTGCTGTCATAAACTGTGTCTAAAAAAAGAATTAGTTATTATTTTTTCAAAGCCTACCTCATCTTGATAATGTCATAGTGGAATGTTCATATAAAAACGTGATTTGGAGCATAAGAGTTTAAATATACCATTGGTGCATTACATTGATACAATTTTATGATGGCAATATTAATCATGTTTGAAACACATGGCAATCTGTCTACTGGTTTCATTCAATTTTGAGCAAAGAAATTGGCATTGGTTGACTCAAAATGTCTTTTATGCGTTTTGGAAATATATGTAAAAAACAAAATTACAATGAGTTTCTAGCTTAAGGAGTCATGTTATTTATTTATTTATTTATTTTTTACTTAAAGTCAATTATAATAAAGTACATTTTCTTCCACAATGTACTCCTTTTCTTATCTCAGGACAAGACCTGTTTTTCAGTCAGCATGGTAATTTGGATATATAAAACTCAGAAGCACATTTTCTCTATCTGCTACACAGCCTGTATTTAATTTAGGATTTTGATTTATGGATGCAGGTTAGCTTGGAAAGACAGATATAGGTTTGGCACATGCTCAAGTGTCAAAATATTAGGAACCTGGACACATCTGGAACTTTTACAGTTCTAGGGCCATTGATTATAAACTGTCAAAACCTCACTGAGAGAATAAGGGTCCAAATGAGACTCTCAAGGACAAATGCCTTAAAGTGACAGTCTGTGAGCATGCTTGCTTCTTGCATCTCACCCTGGGGGAGTTTGCTATTTTCTTCCCACTTGTAGTGACTCACACAGTCTTTTTGAGGCACTCTATATGTCAATCCTTGTAGTTTCACAAAGATTTACTCACAAAACGGAACCCGCAGGTGTGGTACCCCATGGAATCTGCTCTGAGGTAGTCACTATGTTAGTTCTCTACCGGTGGGGCCTATTTAGAGTAAACCAAGTTTCACCTGAAACTGATGCATCAACTGTAGAGGACAAACCAGAGCAACTACCTATTTGGAAGAACTTTATAGAAAGCCATGGGAGAGATAATGGTGCGTGAGACCATGTGGTAGATGGGTTGGTGAGAGGGGAGGAGACTGATTTCCTTCCCCTCGGCTTAAATTGTATTTCCAGTGAAGCAGAAAGCAAGGGCAAAGCCAGAGCATGAAGATGGAGGATTTACTGGGCTTAAGGAATAGAGAAAAAGGGTGAAAAATCTGTGAAAAGGGAAGAAAAAATAAAAGTGTGAGTGGGTTGGGGACTCATGGCATGGTTGCTTGGAGGCAGCAAAGTTGAACTCATGATTTGTAATCATGGACTTAAGTTGTGTTCAATAATTGTGCTTGTGAGTTTTGCATTAGTCATTTCAGAAACAGAGGATTAATTATAGGATTAATTATTTATAATCAGAAAAAACAATGTTTATAAATGTAGGTTTTTGTTTTGCTTTTTTTTGTTTTGTTTTTATTTTAATTATATATTTTCATTGTGATGGAACTGAACCCAGCACCTCTTGCATGCTAGACAAGTGCTCTGCATTCCCATCCTTTGTGGGAATTTTTTTAAGGGGAAAAGTGGCTAAAATAAAACTGGTTTGATTTAAGATTGTTCTCCACAGTTACTTACTATCGTAGTGCCTTAGTTTTCCTCCAGCATTAATAATTCATTCCTGTGTCAAAGATATAATGTGTAACTATTTATTTTGTAGTTAGCTAGTTTATTTGCTGTTATAAAGTAGTAAGTATATTAAGTATATTAAGTTACTTGGAAGATATTTTCATAATAAAAATTATTATGTTTTAAAATAAAGATAAAAATTCAGACAGAATAAGAGTTTGCCTTTAAACATATACAAATATATTAATAGTGTTAGTTTTAACACTAAAATTTTGACAAAAATGAAGTCCAAGATCATACTTGAAAGACAAAAATCACATATTATGCTAAGTGAAATAAGCCATTCCCCAAAACCAAATGTCTAATATTTTTGCTAATATGTGGATGCTAAATCACAATGAAGGGGAGAGGGGAAGAAAAGGAGTTCAGATTAGACAAAGGGGAACAAAAGGAAGGGGCGGAATAGGAATAGGAAAGACAGTGGAATAAATCTAACATAATTTTCCTATGTACACATATGAAAATACCTAAGTGAATCCAACCATCCTGCCCACCCACAAGAATGGGGTCCTAATTAGTATAAGATACATTCCATGCTTGTTTAATTTTATCAAAATGGATTCTGCTGTCATGTGTAAGCAAGAAGAGTCAATAAAAAATTTACTCTAGAAAAATGTTTTGCCTATACAAAGGAATACTCTAGTAGTTATAATGTCTAAGTGATAAATACAATCTTTTATTGACTCTATGTGTTTTAACTACTGAAGCAACTAGAAGTTTCAACTCCAAAGGAGGAGGATGGTGTAGTTTCCTGAAAAGTGGCAGATGGATGGAGTGAGAGAAAAGAGAAGAGAGAGGGAGAGAGAGAGAGAGAGAGAGAGAGAGAGAGAGAGAGAGAGAGAGAGAGAGAGAGAGATCCATAAGTAAAGAGCAAAGGCAAAAAGAAAAATCACCCAACCAAAGCATCACAAAAGGAAAGCTCTTCCAATCTTACACAGGGTAACAAAGACATGAAATGTTATAACAAGTCTAATAATACTTCTGATAGGACTGTGACAGCAGATTAAAAATAATATGTATATAGAGTTTGTACTATGATATAAAAGATCTTTAAATTATTATCTTTGGTTGTTTCTCCTATTATTATTGAGAATTCTATAAACAGTTCATCAAGTATAAAGACCCTAAAATATATATATATATACATGTATATATATACACGTGTATATATATATATTTTTAAATGTGATATAGATATTTAATGCAATAAAATAGTATTTTTTAAGAAAAAGTAAAATAGAAACATTTATCATCATAATGCCTATTTTAAAAGTAGTTACTACTTTATCATCATAATGCCTATTTTAAAAATGGTTACTACTCTAAATATAAAATACTATAAATTGTGTTGTGATAATAATGCCTATGTTACTGCTACTATTACTACAGAAGGTCTGGTTCATGTTAGTAAGATAAAAAGTTAACATTAACATTAAGAAAGATAGAGCAGAGCCCATAAAATTATCAGATGGAAGAAAGACATAGCTACTTAGAAATTTTAATGAAACAAAATATTATCTTTTTTTGAATTGGTTTTCTAATCCTTCCATTTTGGTTCTATAGTAACCTAAAATGAGGTTATATTAAGAAAACATTTTATTCCATATCCAGTATTAAGATGCTACTTAATCTTACATAATTAATATTTTGAAATATTATTTAAGAATGTTTAAATTACTCATATTTAATATTTTATGTATAGATTTTTAGTAAATAATGTTTTTACTTTTTAATTGTTGTTACATTTGGTTATAATTTACGCTTGTAATTATGTATACAAGCGACAGTCCTGCTACAGTTACAAGACATCATGATGGAAAATGTACATTAGGTTGTGCAATAGCATTCTTGAGTAATTTGAACATGTTTAGAATAGTCTGTTTTCTCATAGTCTGCATGAAATAAGTGAAATCATTAACTGTGGACCCTCACTTTTGATAAGAGTGTTTTCAATCCTTTAATTTTTCTTTGTATTTCATGTTATTTTTTAAATTTTGTTTGATAAATTATTGCATATACAGGGCAGATTTTCAGAAAACATAAAAGCAAGACTAAACTTTTTTAAAAATTAATTCCCTAACCAACAAATGACTTTTGTGAACATTTCAGTGTGCAGAAGATCCTCCCTGTCTCACCATTCTACATTGAATACTATCTTCTTGTCTTGGTAGTTTATCTTTCTTCCTTTACATTTTACCTTTTCCCCCTAAAAACCACTTTGACAGGGTTGATCTCAACTTGCTCATGAAGAATCTATTAATTATTCCCAAGTCTTCTTCTGGAGGTTGAAATGGATTATTTTAAACAATTCAAAGTCTTTTTGATGCTGATCTTTCTTTCCTTCTTTTCCTTCTATGGTACTTTAATAGACTGCCTTCTAATTTCTGAATTTGAACAAGGTAGAATACATCTAGACTGGTCACTGTTCAAGCAAATGTGTGACTGAAACGGATTTGTTTCTGACCATCTGAGTCATAGCACTGCAATAGTTACGTGACATTTCCTAGTAAGGGAAGAAAAACAAGTTGTGACAATCAGTTACCTAGTTTCCCAGAATGACTACATTCAAAATCATTGCTTATAATTTTGTCATAACAACTTGCTTCCATTAATGATCATTAAATAATTCATAGACTATTGTATTTGGGAAAATAAAATGCATTGAGTAGAGATTCTGTATATTTTAATGCAGATGATTATCTTTTTTACTCCAACTGAGACAAAGATGCTATCTCTAGAGGTGGAAAAAGGGGCTTGGCAGAATACCAGACATTGAGGAAAGGACAGATTTTATACCCTCCTCTCCACCATGAATGCACACAAACATATCTATTTATTATAGTCTACAAAGGTATGGGACTGCATCTGTGGCCTATTAAGGGCTCTCCACCCTTTAGAGAGAGCTTGACATTTTTTATTCTTTTCTCTAGCATACTCAAGTAAGTCTTACAGAACTCCACTAGGTTGACACTTGAAAGTTACCCAGTTACATATTCAATTTTGAACCATTGCATCCTGCATGCATTTCCCCCTCAAAAACATGAAGGAAAAGGAGAGTGGCCTGACATCTTAGTCAAAGCTATTCTTTATTTCTTTATAAATTCTTCTTTTCACATGACTTATGTTTTCAAATATTTTGATTCACCTTCAGTCAATGGCACATCACAAAGATGATCAGCAAGTATAATTTGCATCATAAATGGAGGAAATTTAATCTAATTTGTTTAATTTTGCAAAGGAATTCTGTGTGACTGATAAAAGGATATTGTTATTTTTCAACTTGTGTTTCAGGTATTATTAATTACCCAAAGGAATATTGGAAAGTGAATTTTCACATTCTTTCCTAATACATGCATATAACTGATGGAATTAAGATGTCTCCATTCCCAGGTTCAAAAGGCATAGGCCTTTTTATTAGAAGGAAAACAAATAAACAAGGAAACAGAAATAACCGCACCCATTGTCCCATTTGTTCCATTCTCATTCCTCAAGAATGTTTACTTATATTTTATTTTGACTATATATATTATCACATATAACTATATACTCTATTACACGTTTTAAAAATCATTTTATTGTGAACATAATAGGTCGAATGGGGTTAATTTCAAGAGATTCTTTTAAACTTTTAATTGGGTCATTGGAAACTTCAAACTGTCTATTTCCTCGCATTTGTGGCTCACAATTAATTTCTACTTGCAAGTCCCGTCCTAGATATGTGGATAATAGAATAGACTGATAAAGATTTAGATATTGACAAGTAAATATGGAAGTAATGTATATTTATGTACATTCCTGTTCAGCACAAAATCTGTAAATCCCACCTTCGACTAACTCTGAGTGATGAGTGATTTTTATGAGAGTCCTAGACAGTAATTCTGGCAGAAATGTATGTGGATTTTCTTCTTTTTTACTTTGACAACTTTTTCCTAGAGAGAAGGTCTATATTCATGCTTTTTATAAAATCATCATTTTCTCAAATTTTTTCCTGGTTTATTTTAACATCTTTTGACCTGGACGTCAATGAAGTTAAAGTTCCTCTCCTCCCTCTAGGCTTCTATTTGTCTGTGAAGCTCATTACCTCTACAGAATCCCTGATTTCGGTTCCAGGCCTTGGTACACAGGGAGAAACCATAACTTCTGACACCAGCTTTTTGATACCCTCCTTTACGGATTCTTAATTTGTGAGGCAAAGTTTTCCTGAATCTGCAAGACTCAGAACTTTATCTCATGGGCAAGAGTTAAATCTTAAAGCATACAAAAATTTATTTTCAAAGAAAATGCATTTTAATAAAAGTCCATATCACTATTTTATGGAAAAATTCCTGGGTACCTGGTTGAAACATTTCCCCTCCAATAATTAAAGTTATATAATAAAGGGGAAATATGTTTTTTTCTTAATACTTGGGCTTCCCTCATAAAAATGCCTTACTTATTACCTTATAAATATTCTCTCTGTATCACCGAGGCCTTAGTTTAAGAAAGGCAACTTCTTTTAGCAATATTAAGATATTGACTCTGGAATCAGTCAGGGAATGAAAAATGAAGTTATGCATATTTAATCTACTCAGCAAGGATTTGGGGCTGCCTCTGAGAATAAAGGAGAAAATTAATATCTCCCCACCCTCCTTTACAAGGATATTTATGAGGACAAAATTATTTGAAAACATCTGGGAAAGCATTTAGAAAGTATAATAGGGTATTAAATGTAGAGACTTTTATGATTGTTTTTACGATTGATAATTATATTATTTAAACTTTAGAAGAAACATTCATTTGACTTTTGTGAGTTTAACATTTCCTTTAAGCCCTAAGGGCCAATTCCTTTTTCTCTTTGAATAAAAAAATCTATTTTCACATAAATAATAGAATGTGTATTTTCCTACTTCTTTTTTAACCTTTCAAGAATTCTGCTTTACCTTGAACAGTGTTTAGCCTTGACCACCTTTTCTAAGTAGTCTGTGCTAGGGGGACTCTTATATGTCATTCCTCTAGGCAAAATAAATAATGTAGAGAATACAGCTACTTTCATAGGTATGAAGGAAAGGGCAGAATAGAGAGAAAGTTTTTTGTTTTTTGTTTTTTGTTTTTCATTTTTTACAAACTGCCAGTATACATAGTCCTATAAAATGAAAATATATATGCTACAAGTCATTAATTTATACCATTTGTTTTTAAAATAATTTTAATTTTAATCTAAGAAGTACACAGTACAATGAAAACAGGAAAAAAGGAAAGGAAGAAAGGTAGGTAAGGAAGGAGGGAGAAAGAAGAAAAAATTAGGACTTGAGTTGAAGGATTGCTCAGTAAAATGTAAACTGAAACTTTTACTTTTAGATAGAAAACTGATTACTTAGTGTTGAAAGGGTGCCTGGTTTTCAGGTTAAAGACTGGAATCATTCAGAGGAAGTAATCTCACTTTGCTTTAGGTTACACAACGTTAGGATGGACCTTTGAAGTTATGGGGATTTATGACAAACCCCACCACAGGGGTTCTTGAAGCAATGAATAATGAGGTAACTCAGATATGGATGATTTAGGTAAAAATGCTACTTTTATTTCTAATTTTAAAGGTAGGTGTACTACTACACTCTCTGAGAACGTTTACCCTTCTAAGGCTACCAAATGGGTAAAAAATAATTGCCTAGTACTGTTACCTCATATATGATATGAGGATATAATGTAGCCCAGGAAGGGAGGATGAGATCAGAGGATGCTGCTGCCTCTTAAAGAAACCACTTCCAATAATCATAGTCATCTAGCCACTATACTGAATTTCTTT
The DNA here is from genome assembly GCF_902686445.1 of Sciurus carolinensis. Classification (NCBI taxonomy): domain Eukaryota; kingdom Metazoa; phylum Chordata; class Mammalia; order Rodentia; family Sciuridae; genus Sciurus; species Sciurus carolinensis. The sequence continues at coordinate 29,716,547 of NC_062225.1, forward strand.
TTATGCAATGGATTCAGGAAGATCTTTAGATTTTAGTTGGAGTATGGTCAAATAAAAGAACATTTCACCTTTTCCAAGAGCAAAGTGTATTTGTGTATAAAGATATTTAAATTCTTTTTGAGATGGGACCTTGCTATGTTGCCCAGGCTGGTATTGAACTCCTGGACTCATAAGTTACCATTATACAGTATCAGTGTCCAATTGAGTGATAATATTATAAAAGAACTCTACAGTAGAGGCTGACTCAAAGAGAAGGGTTTAATGAACTAGTCTGTGGCTATACAATGTGATCATTAATTTCCCCACACTACAATCAGATGTATAAAAAGTTATAACTTTTTTGCCACTTCTCTATCGGTCCTATCAGCTCCCACACTCTATGGATTAACAAACACCATTAGGCTTGCCAATTAACAATATCTCAGTTTTCCTAGCTTAATCATTTTTATTTTACCTTAAATATTAATTCTACCCAAAGTCCTTCTCTTCACACTGGTTAAAATAATCCCTCTGCATAACTTCTGTCTTGACACTTTTCAGGTTTGAACACTCACTTTTGTTCTTCCACTTTTCTGAAGTCCTCCTGTTTTCTATGGTGGCAGTGTGGTGACATTTTTACTGAACTTTCATCATAATGGTATAAAGGGATGGTGAGCTGTGGCTGTATGTTGCCTGCATGCTGACTTATCTCTGCAGTGGGAAGTCTAGACTCTTCACTGAGCTAATGATTTTTTTTTTTTTTTTTTTTTGTATCAGTGATTGAACTCAGTGTTTTTTATTTTTTATTTTGAGACAGAGTCCTGTTAAGTTGCTTAGGGCCTCACTAAGTCTGGTTTTGAACTTGTGATCCTCCTGTCTGAGTCTTCATAGTCACTAGGATTACAGTCGTGTGCTACTGGACCTGGCTAGTGATTGTTCTAGTGCTGCTGACCTGTGTGACCATTTAACGTTCTGGCACCTGCTACTGAAATCCATGCTGTCATATCATGACTTACATCAGGCAGAATAAGTAGAGCTACCTGGACTGGAAAAATCTCAGGAATGCCTTGTATTTTCTTTACTCATTTCAGTCTATCATATTTATTAAAGAACAGCTTAAGTTTTTTCATTTTATGAATAATAAATGGCGAGGTTAGCTCCTAAACTGATAAGGGAAGTTGGAATAAATACTCCAGTGCAAGATGGGCTTTGTTAAAGGACTTATTGTCTTGTTTAATTTCTAACATTCTTCTCTCTTTCTGTACTGTTTTTTTTCCACTGGGCTACCCCGCTCGTTCTCTCTCTTTTTGTCTCTTTCTCCCCCTTTTTTTTTTCACACAAAAACACACAGACAGACACACGCACACACACACACACACATATACAAGATCTGTGAAGGCAAGGACATGACTCATTTCAATCATGTCTGTGTTTCTACACTTAGAAAATTGCCCAGTATATAGTGAAGGGTCAATAAATACATGTTACATACATGCATGAATATTTATTTATGTAAGCTAATGAAACTTCTCTATGAGAAATGGTCTAATTGATTAGAGAGCATTTATCACATTTGTATTCAAAGTGCAGCTTGTGGACTAGCAGCATCCATATTGCTGATAGGTGGTTAAAAATGCATCATCTTGGGTTCTACCCCAGACCTTAGGAAATAGCATTTACCTCTCATCAATTTCTCCAAGTACTTCCCATTGCACAGGGCAGTTTGGGATGCCTGGTCTTTTGTTAAGTAATCATTCATAATGTCGTAACCTCACCTGCACCTTAATTCATCAGGACAAACTTTCTCAATGAATCTCATTCAGTGAAAACTTGAAAACCCCACATAGTCAACCTTTCCATAGCTTTGAACAATCAACTTTACTTGACACATATGGGGTTGTAAATTTGTGGATGTATATTTTATAAAGTTAGTTTCTTCTTTCTTACCCTTTAAATTTGAGGAATTAGAAGAACAAAAGTAGTTGAAAAACTTAGATGCAGGCATGTATTCATGAATGAGTACTTATAGAAGGATAAATGAATTTTTAACTCTGAATTAAACTTTTAGAAAATAAAAACTTAATATGTGGTATCTTAATGAGTTTACAATTTTGTGTATATGCCAGAAAGGTGAGAAAAAATGGAAAAACTAAAAGCAAATAAATCTGTAATACATATTAATTTAATAGGTGCAAAACTGATATGTTAAAGACATAAAACTGGCATCAGAGCAATTAACTAATGTAGAAACACAAAGGAACATAAAAGGAAAGGATAATCTTATTTTAAAGATATAAAACTATATTCAAGGAGAATAAGATACCTAGGCAAAATGCTAGAGGATAAAATGATGACAGAAGAATTTGATCTCTTAATAGAGACCAAAAAAAAAAAAATACTTTAAAAGAGAAAGGTAGGAATGACTGGGATTAATGTAAGAAAAAATATACATCTGGTGTTTGCTGCTTGTCATCTTTTGGTTCTGAAAGATACTCACTATTTTTTCAATAATATCCTTTATTTTTATTTAGTTAACCAGATAGATTGTTGTTTCATAAAAAGAAATCTATGGGATAAAGAAAGAAGCATGTAAGCAAAGGACTCTCCTATGGTTTGGAGATGAGGTATACCCAAAAAGTTCATGTTAGGCAATGCAAGAATGTTCAGAGGTGAAGTGATTATATTATATTATATTATATTATCAGTGGATTAGTCCATTTAATGTATTAAGAATTTGATTGGATTACAGCATTGTAACTGTAGACAGGTGGGGCATGACTGGAGAAAGTAAGTAACTCAGGTTGTAAGCTTTATGTTTTGTTCCTTGTTCTCCTCTGAACAAATCAATCTCTCTGTCTCTCTCTCTCTCTCTCTCTCCTCTCTCTCTCTCTTCCTGGCTTCCATGAGCTGTGCAGCTTTTCCTTCTGTCATTTTCTGCCCCCCCTCAAGCCCAAAGCAATGAAGTTGGCCAACCATGGACCAAACCTCTAAAACAATGACTTCAAATGAAATAAGGAATAATTTACAAATAATTATTACAAAGAAATTGGATGACATACAGCAAACTTTGTATACATATTCTGGATGGCATACCATTATGCAGGATATATTGGGGAACCAGATATTCAAATATTGAACCAGAAATCCAAATCCACATATTCATTGACAGTAAGATGGGATTAATGGGTCCATGTGGAAATAATTTATTTTAAAGGGGAATAATGTCACTATGATAGATTATTACTTTTTGTTCCCTTTAAACCTATTTTCCTGTTATTTTTTTAAGATCCACAAGATATTTTGGGGGATTTCACCAGCCAAAGACTACATGTACTTGTTAATCTGCAGCTAGATGTGGCCATATTCCTGATGTCCAGTCAATGGTACTTAAGCAGAAGTGCATGTCACACTTCTGGGTCATGCCATTCAAGCAAAGGGGCATGCTCATTGCTTATTCTTCCAAACATTCAATGATTACAAAATACACTTGGCGAAAGGAACTGAAAGAGCAATTTTAGGCTACAATATGGTTTTCAAGAGTTTAGGTTGTCAGTGCTACACTGAGAAACATCCACAGCAGCCTGAGGCTACTTATACTTGGATGACACTGGAAACAACATTAAAATTCTATCTTGTTCTGCCATTGCTATTTTGGCCTTTGTTAGGAAACTTGATCATTATCCTTCCTATTACACCAATGGAGATCACTCACAGCAACATTTAAAGGGAGAGAATGACAAGTACCAACTTAAATTCTTGCCTCAAGGCATGGAATAAAATGCAAAGACTCAGGCAGAAAAAATATCTAAGTGTTTAAACCTATATAGAAAAGTTTACTAATTATTAATTCAGCAAAAGACTTTACAAAATTTGGGATATATATATAGCAACAGTGAAATACACCCTTTTGTACTATTTTTCCTATTTTTGTGTGCATGCATGCATGCGCATGTGAGTGTGAAACTTAGGATATTAATAGAGAATGATCAGGATATTAACAATAGGAAAAGTGATGTCTCTAAAATCTCAGAGGTTCTAGATAACCTTAAACCCTGAAAACGTATGAAAAAAAGTGAAGACATTGAATCTCCCTTGCCTGGAGAACTTTTACTTTAAAAGCAAACCAATAAACAATAACAACAATAAAATAAATAAAACCTAGAAAGATAATACTTGTACTAATGTACTCTGTTTTAGCTTTTTTGTTGCTGTGACCAAAAGACCTGACAAGAACAATTTTAGGGAAGAAAAATTAATTTTAGGGCTCACAGTTTCAGAAGACTCAGTCCATAATCAACCAACTCCATTCTTTGGGGCCCTAAGAGAAGCAGAACAATGTGGTAGAAGAGTATGATGGAGGAAAGCAGCTCAGGACATGACACTAGAAAGCAGAAAGAGAGAACTCCAGTGACTCACCTGCCTCCGATACACTGAACCTGCCTTCAGTTACCATCCATTTAATCCTATTAGGAGATTAATCCACTGAGTAGGTTAAGGTTTTCATAACCCAATCATTTCACATCTAAACTTTCTTGCATTGCCTCACACACAAGCTTTTGGGGGACACATCACATCTAAACTTTAACACTCCCCTCATTTTTTTTAATTAATTAAGAAAGGATTTGATACAGTTGCCACTGGGGCTCTGATCATTTGTTCCTACAATCTAGTGGACCCCTCACACTGCATTCACATGTTGGACTGCAATAGTCATCTCAGAAAGTGAGGAAACAACTGGACTGGTGATGACCCAGTTGACTTCATAGGACATAGTGAAAGGGAAAAGTCAGGTGAGCAAGATGGCTGTGTTACTCATTGACTCGGGGCCTTTGCTTGTTACTCTAACTTAAACTTCTTCAGCAAGCTTTTTACAAGGCCAATGCAACCTATAATCTCTTCCCAGACACTGTCAGTCAACTGTTAGGCTATACAAACAGGGTGAAGGAAGAAAAGCCTTTTCACACTATCATGAAGTAGCTGATTTCCAACAGCACCAAGGACAAGCAAATTGAGACCCGAGTGGAAAAGCCAGGTTAGCATCACAACTTCCAGTAAGCAGTAGTAATAGGATCTGACCTACTTTGTGTAATAGCTGTCCTTCTTAGAATGAGGCCTCTACAAATTGATTACAATTTAGACTGCCTTGACTATCAGATGGGACCATCTTCAGTGCCTTCTTGGATACAATAAAAAATAAAAAAAGGCCTGGAATTGTCCAACAGGGTAGGCACAGGGTACCATCAGCTAAGAATCAGCACCTCTAGGTACCAGCACCTGGCTCGTGAAGCCTGACAATGATGTTGTCATATCTGATACCTGCCATACTACCTGACAGCATCCAAACACCTAGCAGGGAGTTTCCCAAAAGAAACCCAATGTTGTCTTTCAAGTAATGAGAAAGAAAGCAAGAAAATAACCCTGTCAAACATCCATTTCAAGTTCAAGAGCCTGGGAGGTCATTTTGCCTGTTGCTATCTCTGCTGTGCAGGATATTATGTGGGGTGACCTTGAGTTCACTTCCACTTATAACATATGAGTGTGCCTGTCTCTTTTATTTAAATACACAAATGATCTTTATAATGTAAGACATTATAAAGTCATTTCTCCCATAGTAGCTTATCTAAACTGAGTTGAGTTTTTTAATAAACAAATATTTTATATACTTAAAAATGATTTGTACTCAACATGATTCAGTGGCAAAATGCAGAGAACAGCAAAAAGGAACTATTGCCCCCATATATTCAAACAAATTAAGAAAAAATATGCTGTAAACTCTTTTTAGAATTTGTGAAAATAAAAAGGGCATTGGTGACAGGTTAATATTATTTTCCTTCATCCAGTTCAATTTGATGAGCTAAATATGCCTTACCAGAGAAGTTGCATTCAACACTCTCCTAGGCTGTGGTTTTTGCATTATATTGACCTCCAAAGCAAGTCATAAAATGCACAAAATTTCCTATAATGGAAAAAAACAAACAGTTGGAAAAGGATGTTCTATTTCTTTGGAAAAATAAGATCTATCATAATTGTGTGACTGAGTGAGATTTTTAGTGGTCTCCAGGTGTAAAATGATTAATTAACCCGTGTTCAGTTTATCTGCTCTCTGAATGGTTCAACCTAGTGACTGACCTAATGATTCTGATTTGAATGCATAATAGACTTTGGAAACCTAACAGGTTCAAAAAATAATTCTTCCCTTTACCCCCAAATTGTTCTTCTCCATACTCCTTCATTTCTACAGTGGTACATTCATTAAGTTGCCATTGCACAAAACCATGATGTCATCATTTTAAAAAATTTTGGTACTTACACTTTTTGTGGTCAGTCTTTCATCAGATTGGATCTTCAAGATATATTCAGAGTCTGACCACATGCCATAAGTTTTACTTGGACCACTCTAGTGCAAGTGACAATCATCTCTTGCTTGCATGATCATAATAGCCTCCTGACCAAGAGCTCTGTTTTCAATCCCCAGAGCCTCTTTATTATCAAATCAGCATTGTGTATCTTTAGGCAAATTACTTAGTTATACGTCAATTTCTTGCATTGTAAAAATGAGGCCAGTCATACCATCTATCCATGAGTTATTGTGAATACTAAATAATTCATATGGAGCTTTTAATTGAGTGCTTGGCACACAGTAAACTCCCTTTGATATTAGTTTTTATTTTACTTCATATAGAAGCCAGATGAATTCCTTGAAAATGTATGTCAGAAGATATAGCTTCCTGTTCAAAACATTCTAATGGACTCCTATCACATATAAAATAAATGATTAAATGAATATAACTGATTTTTAGAAGTATCTATAAACAGATAAATCTAGTAAGAAAATGTAGTATTCACAATTAATATTAATCAACTATAAAAGAGAATGAAATTCTGTTATTTGGGGTAACATGGCTGAGCCTCAAGGACATTATGTCAAATAAAATAAGTCAAGCAAAGAGAATCTCTGCATGTTCTCACTCTTAAATGGAAGCTAAAACAGCTGACCTCTATAAATAGAGGGTAGAAGAATTATTTTAAGAGGCTGCAAAGGTTAGGAGGTGGGGAATAGGGATAAGTCAGTTAAAGGGGACAAAATTAGATAGGAAGAAGGAGTTCAACATTCCATACCACAGTAGGGTGAATATAGTTAACAACAATTTACTGTATATTTCTAAATAGTTAGAAGACAGGATTTTGAATGTTCTCATCACAAAGGAAGGATAAATGTTTAAGATGATGGGCATGCCAGTTACTCTGATTTAATCATTACACATCATATACATGGACTGAAATATCATGCTGTACCCCATAAATATGTATTCTGTACCATTAAAAATTAAAGGAACTAAGTACCATTTCTAGAACTGGAAGAAACAATGATCAATTTTAAGAATTCAGTGGAGGGATCTTACAATAATAATATTACACAGATGCATGAAGGAATTTATAAACTGCAATCATGAGTATGAAATGATAATTAGTGAAAATGATCTAGAAAGTTGTTGAGTATCAAAAGAGAATTTGTTCTGTCTATATTGTTTTTTTTTTTCCTATTAGGCTGTGAGCTCCTGGATACAAAGAATATCATCACATTCCTCCTGTATTTTGTAGCTGGTCCATAAATTTTGAAATAAAATGAACAAAGTTATGTTCAAAACATGGAAAAGAAACCTAGGTAGAAAACAAAAAGAAAAACCCATTAGGAAAATGACCTAAAATTTGAGTTGTCATTTCATAAACAAAGATACAGTTATCCACACACACACTATATATACACATGCACATGCAAACACACATAAATAAACAAATATGCTGCATAACAATACTTTGGTTGGTGATGGACCATATGTAAGATGGTGGTTCCATAAGATTATATTGCACAGTGATATTATGGCAATATTAGTTTATGTAAGTATGTTTTACAATGTTCCCACAGTGGTGAAATTGCCTCGTTGATAGACTTATCACAATGTATTCCCATTTTCAAGTGACACATGACTATGTATGTTTTCACCTAAGATGTTCAGAAATAAAGTAGGGTGATACCAAGTGCTAGCAAGAACACAGAGCAACTTGAACTTTCATTCACACTGACTGGAGTATAACTCGTTGAAAGCAATTTAGAAAAATATTTAACATTCTAATTTTTTTAATTCAGTTCTTTATATAAAGTCCCTTATGAAAACATAACAGAATAAAAATAAACCCAAACTAAAGCTGAACATACACACAATTTATAAACCAGATATTGTAATTTTAGTTTGACTTAATGGAAATTTCTAGGTTGCAATGTAGAGATGAATTAAAAAAAAATGGAGGCATTAATTACTTTTTCTAACATTAAATATCATCAATAAATATTACAGTATCATTTCATTTGTTTTATGGTAGGACATTTAGGGAGTTGAAGTCTCAGACCTTGTGCTTCCTAAATAATTTAATATGCACAGTCATTCACTAAGAGTGGAGGAGTGAGAGTGAGTTTGAACAGAGAAAAAGTGGTATAAAATTATTATCTTTGGGCACTCTAACGATTGCCTTTGGGAGAAATATATTGTTATTGCTGAGTAGTGCCAAAAGGAGGTCTTGGGATAAATTTGAAGTGAAAATAGTTGACACATTTGTGGAATTTTCCATTGCAAAATTTTACTACTCCCAAACTAACACATAAAATATAGACTGTAGTATTTATCAAAAGATTTTTCTGAGCAAGAGGAGAAGCATTTTTGAGAAGGAAAAATGAGATTATTTGACTCATGAAACTTTAAGATGATACTATTTTTGTCCAAATAACAAATTATCTCACATTGATTTTTAGTTAAGTTTCCTTTTCCCAAAACAATGCTTTTGTTTTTATAATTTCAATCGCCTTAAATTTATGGATGGTTGTTCTGTTGTCTAGAATATTATCTATCTAGGTGAAGGTTCAAGTACACCTGAGCACAGTAAATATTCTGTGTTATTGCATGGAGTGTTACATATGTATACATAAGGTCACATTGATTGACAGATTTGTTTTGGCACTTTATGTACTTACTGGTTTATCTCTTTGTGTCTTTTTTAGTGTGAAAAGTTGTGCATATTTTAGATCTTTTGCATTATCCCATTCTCTTGCTTCTAACCTATTCATGATATTTTCCAATTTCAACTGTTAGCTTTAAGCAACATATAGTTTCACATCAATATTTTATATAGCTGATAAATATCTGAATTTTAATTGGATATTTAAACTATTTGTTTTAATGCAGCCATTGATATAATCAGATTTAAATCAACCTTAATCTTTCTTCTTTTCTCTTTGTTTCATTTGTTCAAAAACTTTTCTTCTTTTTGTTATTGGACTGTGTTTTATTATTAATCCATTTTAACTTCCTATCATCTTATTTATTTGTTATTATATTATTATAATATTATAATAGTTTTATTCTATTTCTACATGTAAATAAACACATTAATTTATATATAATTATAGAGATAAAGATGAATTCACTACATTTGACCCCAGCTACTTATGAATGAAGTTTTTATTTGCTGAAATGAGGAAGAAAGAGGGCTATATTTTAGTGGTGAGGGCACACAAAAATTCTGTTTAAAACTATTGGTTTTTTAGATACCAGAATTCTGATTGATAATATTGATGAAGGAATCTACAATCTATTATATGCTTCTGACGTCAATGAGGCAGACATTTTAAGTAATTCTACTATGATTAATCCAGGGCATTTTATCCTAATAGAATCTGCATATGTAATCTCAAAACAGTAAACATTTACTGAGTACCTACTATGTACAGAGATTATGATGAGATTTCTTGTATCTATCCAAAATTCAGAAACTAATGGGAAAAGTATACAGAAACAGATGGTGCAAAAAAACTGAAAATTCAAAAAAACTTCTATCATAATTTTTCATTAAGAACCACACTGAACTTCTAGTTACATTCCTTGGTATATTTTTAGGATCACTGTTTAAATTTTTGCTGCCTTTAAAATTGTTCATGATATAATCGAAGTAGCTAAAATAACATTACTCTGAAGGAAAATTCATGTTAGAAAATTTTTCAGTGAAAAATGTTTACAGTTAATATTTCAGTGCTGCTAAATGGAATAATATAAATTTCCTAATATGAAGTTTATGACATTATCCCTCAACATCTGAGTCTTAAGATATCAGATGCAGATTATAAATTAATACTAATTTTTTCTCATGATTCTGATCCCTAATTTTTTCATTAGTAGAAATTGAGCAGATACATTTAACTATAGAGATTATTAGGAAATATTGAAGGTGATATTTAATATAAATGTGGGAAAAATGGTCTATCCATCCTTTGGGGCAGGGACATATATCTTACCTGAGACCATATTAAAGAATATAGTCATCCCTCAGTATCCACAGAGAATTTGTTCTAGAATCCCCTCTGGATACCAAAGTCCAAAGATGCTCAAGATCCTAATATAAAATGTCCTAGTATTTGCATATAGCCTACATTACACTTTAAGTCTTTTCTAGATACTTAGAAAAACAGCAACAATGTAAATGTTGTATACATAGGTGTTAGTTATACTGTATTCTTAGGGAATGATGACAAGAACAAAATCTATACATGTGAAGTAAATACATGTTTTTATTTTTTAATAGATCTGGGTTTGTTGAATTCATGACTGTGGAACCTGCAGGTATGCACATGTTTACATTCTAAATGGTTTTAGGAGATATATTATAGTACCAAAAATATATTTCTTTGTGAATTTATTGATTACCTATGTGGAAGTCTACTATAAGGAAAGCAGTAAACCCAGATACCAGAACTCATGATAATACACACCACAAACACTGAGAAGTTACTCAGCCAGACTTTATCTACATTCTGTATTTGAATTATCTTACAGTCCTCACAAGCATGCTAGAATCAGTCACTATTACTTTCTCCTTCTATGTGTTAACTGGCTCAGGCCAAAAAAGATACTGTCCAATTTTCTAGATGTTCTGTATTAGAGCTCGTAAATACAAGAGTCAGTATTAAAAAACATTTAGTTTTATTTTGGAATTATGACATAAAATTTTAAAAATCAGATATCATTTTCAGATTATAATAACTTTTTAAATAATCCTGCACCATTCAGTGATAGCAAAAGAGGAAGAGATTGTTTCTTTACAACGTTGTAATATTATTTGGTACATGGTTTTTAGGACAATTTAGAACTAAAATTTGATTTCAAAATATGCCTACTGCTTGACTCAGTTTTTTCACTTTTATGTATTAATCTTTTATTGGTTCTGTATTACTTTTCCCCCATCTGACTACATAAGAAGGAGGTGTGATTGTGAATTTGAGGAGGCCATTAGGGTTTGTAAATGAACTTCTGGAAAACAAAGTTGAACAAATATGAAACAAAAGCTGGAATAAAATGCAGGTATTCCTTATCATCTAATATGATGGTCAAATAAATTGAGAATCATGGGCATTAAACACTTACTTATATGAATATAGGTAATTGGTATTGGAATAGAAGTGCAATATTATGTTTACTTCAGTGATGAAGCTTTCAATTTTACAGAAGTTTGTTTTTATTTGAGATAGTCTATCAATATTATCTGTGTGATTCTGCAGATGTTTTGTTACTTATGGAAAATAACCATGCCATTTCTTCACAGCCTAAGAAATCATGGATTTTTAAAAAAATTCTGGCACCTCAAAATTTATCTGTGCCAGGTTATTCTTTCTTAATGAAAATGAAAAGATAAAGACTTTGCCTTAAGCAGCTAACCAGATTATATTTATAATCATAGTTTTAGAGTAGTTTATATAAACAGATTAAATAAATACCCTTCATAACTTCTGTCAGTACATATTAAAGCACAAACTGGTGTAGTCTAACAATAGCACTATCCACTAAAGAATTGTCTTAAAATATTTTTGAAAATTAATATTATGATTACTAATGGCAAAATATTCAAATAATACCAAATTTTAAGCTTTTCGAAGTTAAAATATTCCCAGAAGTTCCCCAACCAGGACCATGACACTTTGGAAACTGCTATCCTCCCAGATAATTTTCCATGTACCACATACTTATAACTTTTTACTTAGATTTTGATTTTACATAAAGGAATTTGTGTCTTAGAAATCTTTTCCTGGGGGACTGGGGAGATAGCTCAGTCGGTAGAGTGCTTGCCTTGTAAGCACAAGGCCCTGGGTTCGATCCCCAGCACCCAAAAAAAAAAAAAAAGAAATCTTTTCCTGGTCTGGTGTGGTGGTGCTTGCCTTTACTCCCAGCATCTCTGAGGAAACCAAAGCAGGAGAATCTCAAGTTCAAAGTTAGCCTTAGCAACTTAGTGAGGTCCTAAGCAACTTAGCCAAACACTGTCTCAAAATTTAAAAAAAAAATAATAAAAATAAAAAATGTGAATGTGGCTCAGTGACTAAACAACCCTGTGTTCAATTCCTGGTTCAAAAAAAAATATCGTTCCCTGTATAAAAAATAGACCTATCATTTTTCTTTTAAGTAATTTGGAATACTGTCAAAAATTTTTCCCGGGTGATGGACCTTACTCTTTCAGATTTTCTCCATTATAAGAAATATTAGATGCCTGTTTTGGTTTAGATATGAAGTGTCCCCACAAAACACATGTGCAAGGCAATGCAAGAAGGTTCAGAGAAGAAATGATTGGATTGGAAGAGTCTTAACCCAATCAGTGATTTAATCCCCTGATAGGGATTGACTGAGTGGTAACTGAAGTGGTAGGGCGTGGTGGGAGGAGGTGGGAATTGGGGCCTAGCTATGGGGTATATATTTTGTATTTGGAGAGTTGAGTCTCTCTGCTTCCTGATCACCGTGATCCATTTCCCTCTGCCACCCTCTCCTGCCCCCCCTCCTGCCACGATGTTCAGATTCACTTCAAGCCCAGAGTTAGGGAGCTGGCCATCTATGGACAAAGACTAAACCTCTAAAACATTTGAGACCTCAAATAAAATTGTTCTTGTCAGATCATTTTAGTCACAGCAACAAAAAAGTTAAGACAGATGTCATTATGTATAGCTTTGCTTTCTGGTGCCAGTATTTCTGGTAAATACAAGAAATGCAAGTGGTAGATCAAATGATATGCATTCTATATCTGGTAGCCAAATAATTCAAAAGACCAGCTCCAGTTTAACCTTCCAGCACCATTTATGGAATGAGTGCTTCCCATAACCTTGATAATTATCAAGTGTTTTTGTCTTAAACAGTAATTTCTCATGTCTTTTAATTTGTATCTCAGAGATTGTTTGAGATAGTGAATATTTTAATGCATTTACTTAGATTACAGATCATTTGCATTATCTCTTATACTAACTGACTCATGTTCATATTAATGACAGTTTGTAAACTTTGAGAGGTCTCTTTTTTATTTTTGGTGGGACTGAATACTTTCTATTTTCTTTGAAAATAATATTTATGCAATTATATTCTAATCAATTGATTTAAAAATATTACAAATAAATTCTACCAGGTTGTTTGCTGATTTTTCAGAATTTCCATGTTTTCACAACCTGAAGTTTAATTTATTTTCATCTAATAAAATTCATTCGTACTTTTCTTTACAGACTCTCAATAGTATGCCTTTTTGCTTATCAAGAGCAAATGCATTTTTCAAATAATCTTTAAGTAGACTGCATAATTGTATCTTTATCTATAAATGTACATCTATACATAAATCATGCATTCATGAGTATATATTTGTAATTTTGTGTGTGCATATGTATAATATTTACACATATTATATATATAATTTGTTTGCATATATATAACATACAGAAATTCTTATGCATATATGGATTTCCTTTTCACAGTATTTAATGATGTGATTAGATGCATGCAGTACACTGCAATAAAACTCCCAAATGAAAGTTTACTCTTTTTTTTTTTTTTTTTTTTTTTTGCCTGCTTCCTTCTAGTTAAGGGTCTGAGGTTCAGAGTACAGGTATAGGTTAAATTAGCATAAGTATTCTTGGACTACTTTTGTAGATTCCTTGGCATGACTAGAGCCTTTAGTCTTCAGCATGCAATAACTTTTCCATCACTGTCATATAGCTAAATAGATTCTCATTGTTTTGTTAGTGCCTGTGAAACTGATAGCTTATGAAATAAGTCTCAAAATACCCTCATATGATATGATTACAATATTAAAGTAAGCAAAGATATTACTATCCAACATGACTATGTAACATGAGGATAACTCTCTCATTTAGAAATTAATATGCTGTACTATTGGCATAAAAACAGAAATACAGACCAATGGAATAGGATAGAAAACACATGGACAAATTCACATAAAAGCAGTTATTTAGTCATTGTTAAAGATAGCATTTTAAACAAATAGTGCCAGAGAAACTGGATGTTTGTATGCAGAAAAATACAACTAGATCCCTTCCTCTCACTCTGCACAATAATTAACTCAAAATATATCAAAGACCTAGGAATTAGTGCAAAAACACTGCAACTGCTGGAAGGAAATTGGGTCAATACTCCAACATATTTAGGACTTCTCAAGCTCAATAAATAAAACCAAGAATCAGTAAGTGGGTTGACTACTAATGAAAAAGCTTCTACACAGCAAAGGAAATAATTCATATTGTAAAGAGAGAGCATACAGAATGGGAGAAAATCTTTGCCAGCTACTCTTTTGATGGGAAATTAACATCCAGAATATATGTAGAACTCAGAAGCTTAATGCCAAAACAAAGCAAAACAAAACAAAAAACCCAAATAACTCAATCAATAAATGGGATAATTAACTGAACTCATTTCTCCAAAGAATAAATGCAATGGCCAACAAATATATGAAAGAAAAATGTTTAACAAATTTGCAATCGGGGAAATGCAAATCAAAGCTACACTAAGATTTCATCTTACTTCAAATAGAATGGCAATCACCGAAAATACAAATAATAATAAGTGCTGGTAAAAATAGGCAGGAAATGATTCAGTACACATTACTGGTGGGACTGCAAATTATTATAACCACTTTGGAAAGCAATATAGAGATTAATCAAAATGCTAAGAAAGGAACCATCATATAACCCAGTTATCCCACCATTCCTTCATGTTTATCCAAAAGAACTAAAATCAACAAACTATTATGAAACACACTTATCAATGTTTATAGCAGCACAATTCAAATCGTCAAGTCAATGAACCAGCCTAGGTGTCCATCAGTAGACTATTGAATAGACAAATGTGGTATGTATACACAATGAAGTTCTACTCAGCCACAAATAAGAATGAAATTATGTCGCTTGCTGGTAAATGAATTGAAGTGAAGAATATCATGCTGAAAGAAATAAGCCAGACTCAGAAAGTCAAAGGTTGAATGTTTTACATGTGGAAATTAGAGAGAAAGAATGAATTAAAAGTAGAGGGGGCATCTCATGAAAATAGAAAGGAGTACAGTGGAATAGAGGAAGGGGGAACAAGATGGATAGAAGAGGAATGAGAAAGCAGAGGAATAACAGAAGGAAATTAACCAAACTATGTCACGTGCTTGTTTAAAGTGGTCACAATGAATTCTATTTTAATGTACAACAATAATGCACCATTTTGAAAACAGTTAACAAAGTTAGCATGCTAAATTTCAGTACATTTTGAAAAATCATGTACTTTCAGACTAATAAGCTCTTTGAGGTAGTTGCTTTCTAACCCATTATTTTAGATATTACATTGAATTTGGGACCTAGAGATACCAACCAGCAAACCTTACATCATGTGGTGATCATGCGTAACTGACCTAATAAGAGGTCTTGGAATCAGTAAGTTTGTATTCCATATAGTTTGTTCTGCTAAAAAGTTTCATATTAACTTCATTTGAGTAGTAAGTTAAATTCTGAGAATATTTTCTGTTTAGCCCAATGATAGGACCAAATCAAGGAATGAACCCTAAGTCCCCAAACAATATGTAGAAAACATGCAATGTTTTATATAATGAGATGAATTATAACCGTACCCAGAATCTATGCTCTTTTAGGAAAGAAAATATCAGATATCAGTCCTTGGTTGGAGAGCACTATTTTACTTTGTTGTCTACATTCACTGTGGACACTTAAAAACTACTTATGCTTAAACAGTCTATGAAAAGGTTAAATACCAAAAAGCAGAAGAAAAATTACACTGCAAAGGAACAGAAGAAAAGGTACAGTTGTTAAAAAGTATTTTGAAGTTGCTTTTCAAAAAGCTTAGCCACACAACATTGCAATCTACACAGTAAAAGAGAGTCTGTGGTACCACCTAATTTATTTTTTACCTTTGTAAACCACATTGTAGAACACCTTCTCGTAATTTTCTTTTGAAAGATTTAATGAGATTTTTACAACAGAAAATAGAGTTTTTAATTATGCTCTCTCAGATGAGATATTTCTACAGACTTAAGATGGATAATTTTAGGCCAAAATACATAATATAGATTTTAAAACTTCCATTCCTATAAATAGTATTATTCCAGCATTTCACAGAATTATACATAGTTGAAAATTCTTCTTGATTTAAGTAGAGTGAGCTAACACAGAGGTACAGAAAATTACAGAAGGAAGAGAAGCAGAAGGAAGGAAAGAAGAAGGAAGGAACAAAGGAAGGGAAAGAGAAAAAGACAAATATTCTAATTTGGAATTTTTTAACCAAATACAATCAGAAATTTTATACCTCTTCTATATAAAAAAAATCACAGCATTTCTTCAAAATCAGTAGTAATGACTTTATTTATAACCTTAATAATTTTAAACTAAGAAAAAATGCACTGAGAATATTTTCAATTAATTAAAAATGAGAACACAAATCAAAATAGAAACATTACTTCATCTCCTAACAAATTAGAATACAAATAGGCAAATTGGTAAAAAGATTTGTTAGTAAATACAGAATAATAAACCCCCTACCATCAACTCTGTACTCACTGAATGCATTTTCAATAAATAAAAGAATGAATTGAACATAAAATTATTCTACTGGGTTTTCTGCCCAATGATTTCAGGCATCAGAGAATTATAGTTGAAATTGTAGTATTTAGATCTGGTTGTGTATGGTTCAGGAAATATTCATAGCTTTATAGAAATCCAGTGCACTTCTTCAAACACCACCAGCTCACGGTTCACTTGTCAATCAACTGGAGTCACAGATAAAGAAGGAATTTATAAAGGCCCCATTGAGCACTGCTGGCAGCCACAGACACATAACTAAAAAGAGCATTAGGAATCGTTCTGTTTACAGCAATTAACTGGACCCAAAGCCCTGTCAGCAGTTCTAGTAGTGTGGTCCTTCTTTGTGTCTGTTCTTTAATATTCAAAACTTGCTCAGATAGTGTGAAAAATTGAATACATTCCTCTGCTGCAACTGATACATATGATAAACTCAGAAGCTAAGCTACAATGATGCATCTTAATGCATCCAGGAGCTATCACCAAATGAAACATGTGACATAAAACAGTGGCTTTGTGGAAATTTTATGCTGGGATTTTTTTTCAAGGTGGAAACATAAATATTTTAATCAAAATCCTCAAATCAGCAACTCACTGACCATCTTTCCGATGGTATTTAATGGTACTGCTCTCATTCTGTTAGTAATCTAAGGACAGTTACTCTTAGTTCTAACATTAAATAGCTGTATGACTGAGCATGCATTTTATACATTTAAGTGACAATGTAAGGGAAGAAAGCAGGCATTCATTATTTATGCCAATATCAAATTTGAGGTTTATTTATAATTAGGAGAATTCTCCAATGCTGCCTCTGAATAGTATAAATTAATGGATGTTCTGCATTTAAAAGAAAGAAATCCCCAAATGTATCCTCTTTGCACATGTGGCTCTTTTTCTCCCTACAGCCTACAACTACCTACCACCTCAAAAATCTGCCCAGGGAGCCCAGATGGTGCTCTGCCAATACCACATTTTCCATATTGTCTTAGATCTTTTTTTAGCTTGCAGAATCTCCACTGAGTACTAAATTTAAATATATAAAATTAGTTGTTTTAATTATTTATGGAATCAAAGGAATATTTAGTAGGGTCAGTATGTCAAAGATGATATTTATCATGCAGCAAGAATTGATAAACCAGTGTGGGAAATTACCTTGTTATATAATGATACATACAGTGACTTAATTCTTACCAAAAAGGAAGTGTAATTCCTACTTTATACATTTATTTTTAATTTCTTTATGTTAAATTCTATGATTTATATTATCTTCACACAAAGAAATGCAACCATCATCACTAATAATCCAGAACATTTTTCTCACCATCATATCCATTAGTATTCTCTCCACAGTTCCTGGCAACCACTAATCTACTTTCTGTCTCTCTGCATTTGTGTAGTCTGGGCATATCATCTAAATGGAATCATACCTGGTGATATTTTACATCTGACTTCATTAAGGCAGGGTAAGATTTTCCTAGTTAATTCATTTTAGAGCATGTTATCAGTACTTCCTTTCTTTTTATGGCTAACTACTCTTCCATTATATTGATAGGCAACGTTTTGTTTATTCATTAGTTGGATGGACATTTGGGTGGTTTCTATTGGCATTAGATCTGCTATTTTGCTGCCGCCATTATTCTCCCTCCCCCATGCCATCTTACAACCTAGATTGCTAGCCCTTGAACTTCCTAGTTAAGTCACTAGTCCAGATTGTTAGTCCGTGAAATTCCTTGCCAGCCATTGGTCCAATTGCTATTAGCCCATGAAATTCCACTATTTAAGAATAGCTGCTCCACCATTTTCTCTCTCTCCTCCTCACTCTTACTCTCACTCTCACTCACTCTCTCACTTTCTCTCTCTCACACACGCTGTGGGCAGACACTCTGACTGTCCGCTTAATAAAATCTCTTATGTGAATTCCTGCATCCAGAGTGGTTTCTGGGTGCTTTCATTGGTGCTGTGATTCAGATGGGCCCTTCTACCGCTACTTAGGTGGGTGGAATCCCATCTGCCACCCTGGTCCCTGAGATGCTGGTCTCACATTCCATTCGCCTGAACACTCTCCTCCACATCCACCACCGGCTTCAGATTGGTGAGTTTTCCCCTAGGTTGACTTAAACACTCCTCTGCTGACCCAAGACATGACCATCGAGCATCTGTCACCCTGGAGGCTCTCCGCAGGTCAGGGGAATCCCTAGCCACAATTCTTGCAACTACAGATGAATCCCTACACTGATTGCTGGGGGAGCAATTATTGCTGACAGGGGACTCTTTCCTAAGAAGACTGTCTCTTGTGAGACCTACTTTGGTCCTGGGTTCTCTCTAGGACACTTTTGCCTCTATGAAAGCCCCGGCACCAGGCACCCAGGTACCCCTACGGGTTTAGCCTTGATGCTTTTCTAGTGATAATGACAACTCCCTGGATAACTTGTCCTTCACTCGGGTGATTCCCTGGGGGCTGGGAGATGCCTCACTTCTATATTCACCAATTCCTCTCTCACAATGGGCAGCTCACTCTCAATCCCTACCCATACCCCCCTGGGTTGCCTCTTAGTTGATTTAAGAGTTCCTCTACCTCACCTCAGACCTCAAACTAAACAGCACTTTAGATTCCAACTTTTTTAGGGACCTTTTTAATTTCTGAGAGTACTCAGGGAAATGGAAAGAGATTTCCCTACATTCAAGTTTTCTCTGTCTTGTGACCTTTGCTTTTCCTGCAAACCCGAACTTTCTCTTTCTCTCTTTATCTCTCTCTATCGCTCTCTCTCTCTCTCTCTCTCTCTCTCTCTCTCTCTCTCTCTCTCTCTCTCTCCCTCTCCCTCTCTCTTTACCTCTACCTCTCCCTCCCTCTCTCTGCATTTCTCTTTCTATGCTCTCATGCTATTTTACTAAAATAATTAACAGCCATTATCATTTTTCTTCTAGGTCTCTTATTTTGTTTTGTTTTTCTTAATGCTATATTTTGAGTTCATAATTTTGATACTACATACCGAGGTTAATGGTTTTTTGATCAGTTCTGTTTTATTCAACTCTAGAGTTATTTGTGAACATCTGTTATATTGCAATGGAGATTCACCTATAAAAGGCTTCAAGCCTTTGCTTTTGTGTTATGTGTATATTGTATTGTCTAATATTGTGTTTTCTATGTATGTACATGATAACAAAATTGACATAAATAGCAGTCAACATATAAGAAAGAAAAATAAAAGGTTCTACATATAAAAATATATTTAGTAGAAGAGAGATGAAAATGTTCCTGGGTAGGAAAGTCTTTCTGTGATGAATCCCAGGATGTGATCCACGGTCATTGCCTGCTGGCTCTCCCCTCTCAGGGATCCAAACTGCCTTGACTGTGTCTCTCCTCTGGCCAAAATGAACCATAAGATGTTTCTGTCTCTTGTCTTTACTGACTCCTCACCCACCAGAGAATTAGACTCTGGACAGCCTTCCCTCTACTGGTGGTTAGTCCTCAGAACTCTTTCTACAATGGCCCTGAACACACTCTCTCTCTCTCTCTGAAAACCCCAGCACTGGATCAGGGTCTCCCTCAACTTCAGTCACAGATCTGTCAGGGATGTTGGCAACCCTCACTGATGGTCTGCTCCTACATGGGAAATCAGACAGGTTGTAGGGATGCCCCTTCCTCTCCTGTTTCCCTTCTCTGGGCTCCTGAGAACTCTTAGCAATGGACTCTGCCCAATCTAAAATTCTCTGCCCAATCTACCCCCAACCACTTGGCTATCTCCTCAAAAATATTCATCCTCTCTATTTGACTCCAGATCTCAAACCTCGCAGGCTCATTTTCTATTGCAACATAGTTTGACCCAATATAAGTTAGATAATGACTCCTCTTGACCAGAGAATGGGACTTATACAACTTCTGTCACTACAGCAGCAAGCAGGTAGAGATTCCCTATGTTCAAACCTTCTCTTCTCTTCACTCTTGCCCCTTTTGTGTCAATAAGATAGTATTGGGGATTTATTTATATCACTTAATGTTCTATAACAGGACCTGTTAGATACTGATTTGTTTAAAGGTAAATATCCTGAGACATGAAAGCATTTTGCCACTTTGTCACACAAAAGGAAAGTTAAAAGCTCTCTCAGCCTTTCCTTGATTTATGTTTTGGATGTAATGCCATTGTGTTAACTAACATTCACATAGACTCAGGAACCAATACAGGTAAACTTTGTAAAATAATGTTTAAAGAGGAGGCAAAGATCAACTTGTGAACTAGAACACTTTACCTAACATTTGTAGAGAGCCCTGCCTTACCTGAGATAAGGCTTTGCTTCCCACCCTGCAGCATGTCAGAATGGCTCCAAAATAAGCCAGACTTCAACTTATTTTAAGTTATATTCAAAAGATTGTTTTTTGTTGTAAAATTACTGTGATCTCAAACGGGGATATAATGTATAGCTCAGCCAAAATTCAAGATAGTTATTTCACAAACTAAATGTTTTGCTGTTGTTAATTCCATTTTGTATTTTCCTTGTAAACTCCATAACTATTGCCTGATTAATGTTTTGCAGAAGTACTGCTTAAAGGACAAACAATCTAAATTGATTTGAGATAATAAGTGATCACATATAGGACAGATAATACAGACCCCAATTAAATAAAAAGGGGTAAATAACTGTAAAGTCATAAACATTAGAGTTAAAGTCGAGTACTCTGACCTTATGACTGGTGAGACTGGCTTGCTGGATGTTTAAGATCAAGTTTAAGATCCAGATTAACACAAAAGGGTCAAGAAAACCAGTATTTGGCTCTTGCCCTCTGAGTCAGCCTGAATCCAGGGAATGGGTTCTCTAAGGAGCTTTGTAACTCTGGGCCACTCAACCTCCTGATCAGGAAGATTTATGAGAGAGAGAGGATGAAAAGCCAATCAGTGCACCTGCTGCAAAGAGGAGAGTCATTGAAAAAGGGAAACATCCCTGATGCTCCCAAAGGAAGCCACCTCATCAAGGAAACCCTGCCTAGTAAATGGAAGCTAAGAAGCTGCTCTCAAGTTCTCCACAAGTAACCCCTGTGGGAACTCAGCTGACCCTTAATAGCAGATAGGAACAAGGTCAATTTGATCAGCTTGGTCTTGAACATCTAGCAAAACTAATTATAACCAAACTATAGCCATAATGGGGTTTAAAAGGAAAGACAATAGTTCCTTTATTGGAAATTAAGATCTACACTTGTGTTAGCCCCAAGAATAAGTAAGATTGGAGGCTACAAAAGAGATTCTTAGGCAGGAGTGCCTGATAACTATCAAGAAAAACTGCCAGAGTCAGAAATTTTGGGTTGTTTTAAGGTCCACAGATCTTCCTAAACAGGCCCATGCCTGCTAAATTGCCTACAGAAGTTCCTACAAGATCAGAGACAAAAGTTCTGGAGCTGGCAGACACACACAAGTTCACCAACGAATCAGTCAATCAACTGCTTCTCCTTCAAGACTACCAGCTCCTTACACCCAAAGCCAAGACCTGTGATTCACTATTGACTCCTCCAGCTCCAAAAAAAACCTGCTTCCATCTAAAGCCCTCCCTAATTTCCTTATTTTACAGGAATAAGACTCTTTGCCCCTAACCAGCAGGAAGAAGCTACAGAAGAAAGACCAGCATCCCACTCCTGGTATCTATAAAAACAAAAAGGGAGGAATATTAGCATCAGATTGCTATTTTGCTACTGCCATTATTTTCCCTCCCCACACCATTTTACAACCTAGATTACTAGCTCACGAACTTCCTGGTCAAGTCATTGGTCCAGATTGTTAGCCTGTGAAACTCCTCACCAACCATTGGTCCAATTGCTATTAGCCCACACAATTCTACTACTTAAGAATAGATCCCCCACCATTTTCTTTTTCTCTCTCTCACTCTTTCTCCTTCTCACCCTGTGGGTAGATGTTCTGCCTGTCCGCTTAATAAAATCTCTTATATGAACATATATGTAAATTTTTTTCTATGTGTATGTTCTCATTTTATTTTGGTATCTACCTAGGCATGGAATTGTTGGGTTACCTGGGAATCCTACATTTAGATTTAGGGAAAAATGTCAAAACATTTACCTAAGGTGTTGTACCATGTTACATTCTTTTCACCAATATTAAGAGTTCCAACAGTTCCACATCCTCTTCAACACTTTATTCCCTATCTAACTCTCTCTCTTTACATGCCTATGCATGAATAAATCTTCACTGGCTTCCTGTATAACAAAGAAATTTATTTATATGGGAAATTCCCAGAAATATAAACTGGATGAACCACAAGGAATACTTGTTCTTTAAGTTATTAAAATAAGTCATTACATATTAGTAATTAAAACTATCTCACACCAGATTTAAAGTAAATTTTGGGAAAAGAGAATTTTATTTTTAAAGTCAGGAAAGCATATCCCTATATTGACTATGAAAATGTTAAAGTTTTATCTAGGTAATAAAATTATTCTGTAAGTGCTGTTGACTCAACTGTCTAACCAGCAACAAAATTGTGGCTCTCACTGGTAAAAATGTAATTTTAAAATGGATAAAATATACTTTTGAGATAAAAGCTAAGAAGTATGCTAATAGCATGGAGACAAAATGGTAGGTCTTTCTAAATTTGTTAATTGATTCTAATTAATTATTCATAACAGCAAAATGCATTTTGACACATTGTACACAAATGGAGTACAACTTCTCATTCCTGTGGCTGTACATGATGCAGAGTCACACTGGTAGGGTAATCATACATATATATAGGGTAATAATGTTCATCTCTTCATTCTTCGCTGTCCCCCACACCCCCAGTTATGGGTCAGCATCTGCTTATCAGAGAAAACATTCCGTTTTTGGTTTGGGGGGTTTGGCTTATTTTGCATAGCATGATATTCTATAGCTCCATCCATTTACCTGCAAATGCCATAATTTCATTCTTCTTTAAGGTAGAGTAATATTCCATTGTGTATATGTGCCACATTTTTCTTTATCCATTCATCTGTTGAAGGGCATCTAGATTGGTTCCACATTTTAGCTATTGTGGATTGAACTGCTATAAACATTAATGTGACGGTATCACTGTACTCTGCTGATTTTAAGTCCTTTAGTATAAACCTGGGAGGGGGATAGCTGGGTCAAATGATGGTTCCATTCCAAGTTTTCTGAGTAATCTCCATACTGCTTTCCAGAGTGACTGCTCCAATTTTCAGTCCCACCAGCAATGTATGAGTGTACCTTTTCCCCACATCCTGGTCAACACTTATCACTTATATCCTCAATAATTGCCATTCTGACTACAGTGAGATGAAATCCTAGAGTAGTTTTGATTTGCATTTCTTTAATTTCAAGAGATGATGAACATTTTTTCATAGGTTTATTAATCAATTGCATTTCCTCTGTGAAGTGTCCAGTTCCTTCACCCATTTATTAATTGGATTATTTTAATTTTTAGTGTTAAATTGTTTTTAGTTCTTTATATGTCCTGGAGATTAGTGCTCTATCTGAAGTGTGTGTGGTAAAGATTTTCTCCCATTATGTAAGACTCTCTTTTGTTTCCATTGCTGAGAAGAAGCTTTTTAGTTTGAATCCATCCCATTTATTGGTTCTTGATTTTACTTCTTGCACTTAAAGGTCACTATATTTTTATTTCCTACATTTTCAGTAAAAGTTATCAAGATGAGCTTAAAAAATAAACAGTAAAAAACTTCATAACCATAGTTCAGAAATAATGGAAAAGTTTGGTAATGATTCTATTGGAGATTTACTTTACAAAAATCAGATTGTCTATATATTAGGTAGGATAAGTAAAAGTGAAATAATTAGAAGAATTTTAATTACTATGAAACCCTATGTAAATGTTAATTATTAGTTGCACTAACATACTAATGAGTCAGATAGAAAATGCACAGAAGCAGCTAGTTCAGTTCTGAGGAATATTAGAACAATCTAGGCAAATAACAAGCCAAGTGTGAGATAAGGAAGTTGGTATTGTAAAACATCAGGGACATTAAGCATCAGAAATGACCCTGAGTGATGTATCCAGGGTTCCATTTCTATACCCACATTGCCTTCTGCTGCTTTCCACATCCACATACTCACTTCCAAGGTGTGAGTCTGTGTGCCTGAATTATGTCTGTACATTCAAACAACACAGGTAAGAACAGTCTAATTGAAGATAGGCCATGGAGTTCATGCTGTTAATCCTGACTCACAGAAATTCATATAATAATAATAATTGCTGAACACATTCCTACACAATTTATAAACCCTAATTCATCTCTTACAATTTCATGATCTGAAATATTTGTCCCCAGTGTAAAGGAAACTAAATGCAGGACTTGCCCAAATTATTCAAATTATTCAAGATTAAGGTTGGCTTTAGATTCAGGTTCTATGACTGGGCTACTCTTGAGATGATTAGCACACTTGGTGATTGGGAAAACTTTCTCTGACAGATGCCAAATTGGCTGAAACAACATCTAGGTGTCTTCCAAATCCCATTTCACTTAGACAAGAATATTTCTCTACTTCCTGGTTTCCCTGATTTCTTCCTCCCCACAACCCAATCCTGCACTGCATGTTTGAAAATGCTAAAATAGACATTTGAATTTTGTCTTAATATCTTAGATAGTTAATTATTTTTCAAAAGTGTTAGTTTTCTTTTCTCAAATACTCAGAAGGTGAAGAAAAATCACAGGAGCATGCTAGAAATAGTGAAGACATGATTAGACAGGTCAAGCCTATTTTTATCCAAAATGAACTCAAAATATCAAATCATGACATCTATTGTAAGACTGATAAAGATAATCTGAGAATAGAACACATCTTGGTATTATAAGTCATTATTTAATTCCTCCATTAAATAATATGTTTTGGAGCAAAAACCAATGCATAGCCTATTAGCCACATTGGCTTAAAATCTTGTACCAAAGATATATAGACATACAGTCACCCATAACATATTATATATTATATATATATAAAACATATAATATGTATAATATGTAATATTCTCTCTCTCTCTCTCTCTCTATATATATATATATATATATATACATACATACATATATATGTATATGTACTGCAGCAGAACAAGATGAAAAAGATATTGTATTTGGATGAAATGAAATAGTTTTGCAAAATTTCTCAAAAATAATTGAACAGATATTTAAAGCATAAGACATTTTTTCAATCTGATAGCAAGGTCTATTGCAATGCTAACAGTACTAGTTTGAAATAGATTGAAAAGTGGGGTAGAAAGGAACATAAAAGTAGAAAGGAACTTGGTAAGATGAGGCATGTAATATTATTATTATTTTAATAACTAATAAAACTTTGCCTAAATTTTAAGAGAATATTAATGTATCAGGTATTTTCATACATTAGTTTTATACCACTTTAAATTAACTTTAAAATTAATAATTAAAATTTAAAATTAATAATTTAATAAGATATTATTTTGTTCATCTTTTTAATTATCATTAAATGTGTTCAGATGTAATGAACACATTATCTTATAAATTATCATAAACCATTTGTAGAGAACATGCAAATTTTCTGTATGAATTTTAATATACAGTTACAGAAATGAGCTTTTACAATGAAGAGCAAGGAGGTATGGACTGAAACTTACACAATAACCAAGCTGGAACACCATTTTATTTGGCAAAACCAAGTCAATTCAAAACAAAACCATTTTATAGTATTTACATTTTTAAATACAGTTGTAATGGATTTGTAATATAAATGATAAGTTGAAACCTTGAAATTCAAACATTGCATGAGATGTAGTTTCTAATGATTATGCAGATACATATGAAGAATATATCAGTGTAATCACATACAGAAAATATTAAAATTAAAAAACAGAAATATTTGTATAGAGTCTTATAATCAAAACAAATTTCTTAGATTTAAATATGGATGTGCTTATGTATTGTTTGTGAATGGTAAGATCTTTTGTGAAAAGTGATCTCTATTTTACATACTAAAATTTTCCATCATATTTAGTTTTCTTAAACACACTGCTAATAAAATCGCTTTGCAAAAAGCTAAAATCCTGTTAAGCAGGGAAATATGCAAATGAAGTTACTGTTAAAGCAACAATTCATCTTCTCTACAAACAGAAGTAGTTTTCCCATACACTGAATCATGAAAATAAAAAGTGTCAAAAAAGGGAGGAATAAATATTACTAATTTCTGAAATTCATAGGAAGAGTGGACAACTTGACTTTCTCTAGGCCAGCACCTGCTCTAATAATCTCTCTTTTAATTATTTTATACTTATTCTGTTGAGAAGAGGAACTAAAATTCTTACTGACATTGAAAAATCTGGTCAATTAGCTAATTTCTTAATGGCAAAATTAACATCTTTCTTGACTAAAATAACTCATTTCAAAGTAAAATAATTGATTTAAAGATGAAAAATTACCCATGAAAAAACTCAGAAAAACAAATGATATATGATATTTTGTTTTTCTTTGCTTTTGGCTCTGTTTTTAAAAGTGATTCTTAGAGCAACAGTGGCTCAGAGGAATCTACATGGAGACTTGGTAGAAAAGAACTGTCACTGGTTTTAGGGGGGGAAAAAAAAAAAACTTCCAGCACATTTTGACAATCATGTTTCCACTGTTCACTGTAGATTATTTTCATAAAGATTTTTATATCTATTTTGTTATTCACAGGCAGTACATTTAAGTCCACTTATAATGTTTTAAAATGCAGTGTAAAATTTGTTCATAGGTCTGATCACTCCATGAGTTACCCACTTAGTTGAGCTTAGGTTTGGGGTTTATCATTTCCACCTGCATGCCCTCACCGGTGATTCCTAGTAGTTCTTTGAAAAGTTTTTCCAGCTTTATCTTCGAGTTCTTTTGCAATCAGCATACTTCTCTGCCTGATTACCTTCCCAATTCTAGTCCAAATCACCACTGTCTTTTGTGTATAAAATTAGTACTTAATGATTTTTTAGCACTAAAATGATTTTTAATTGTTCCAAACAAATGAACTCTTACCCCTTTGCAGCCTTTCACTTACACACAGAGAAAGCGATTCTTTCAAAATCCAACTAGGAGAACACCATTACTTTGTTACCGATAAAGACCTGACTGCCACATTAATGACACTTGTCGAATGATCAATTCCTGTTCATTACTTATATTGCTTTGAACCCCAACCTTTGAAAATGTGTACCAGATTGGTAGAACTCATTTATATGAAAGCACTAGTGTTGTGAGAAAATCTGAGTGTACTGGGCTCTAGTTGGGTTAGATATACCCATATCTACAGAAATTTTAAAATAGCAAGTATTCATTAATATCCTCAAATAATGCATTCCTTTACACTCACAGGTTGGCTGTCCCACACCAAATGCACCTTCAGATAAATAAAACTCCATCACCACCACTTGCACCATCAGCACTATTGCTTCCAGCATGTGGGAATGTATCCTCAAACAAATAATTATCTCATGTCTCACGTGTTATTACATGCATCTCTGTCTTTTTTGCTTTCTCCTTTAATCACATCACAATATTAATACTTTATAATTCACAAAGTAAATTTTAACTATGACCTACAATGTCCAAGTGAAATCATAAAAAAGAAAACAAATGGAAAAACACATTACATATTTATAATTTAACTACAGAATCATTTATATGGTTTAATATATATGCACATAAGTTAGAGTACATCTGCCTTTACCTAGATTTATGTTTATTCGCTATACACAGAGATGTACATATGCTAAGAAAGAAAAGTTGTAAAGGCAGCTCTTTAGTCCTGATTTCTTCAAGTAGTTACAAGACTATTGTTGGGTTTATGATTCCTTTCCATAGTACCTATTTCATAATTTCTTCTTATTCAGGAGAAATAATTCTTTGGGATTCTCTACCTAGTGAGTCTAATCAAACGTGGTTGTTCCAATATCTAAAACTTGTTATTATTTTACTACGTACTTCTAAATCAGTGTCATTACTAAATACAGTAATGTTGGAAATGCCCTAGTTCTGAAATGGTCTTATTGAAAGCCCTTTCTACTCTCTTTTAGTGAGTATAATCCTCTTTCCCTGTAATAATGAGGATAAAATACCCCAGGTAGCAAATAATCTCATTTATTATCTGTTGTATCTGTGATATGAAGAGACTGGAGTGACCAGCCTCTACTTCTAATTTAAAGGAAGTAATAGGAGGCTCCACCAACATTTTTATTGCTTTATTGACATTGACATTGTTTTAGTTAATCCTTTTTTCTAGGTTTCCTGTTTCCTGCATCCTAACTTACTCTCCATTCTCTAATAAATATTCCAAAAAATAGTAAAAATATTTAACATTAATTTAGTGCCATAAACTTTTTCACCATAAATATTAACTCATTTCAACCTCCTAGTGAGTCTAAGAACTTGTTAGCATTACTACTCTAATTTCACAATCAGCAAACAGAGGCAGAAAGAAGTTGTTACTTGCCATAGTTAATTCATCTCAGTGGCAGTGCTAAGATTGGAATACAGGCAGGCTAGCTCCAGACCCAGTATATTCATACTGCGCTCTGAGTTTAATCACAGAAATCTCTGATTTGTCCTGTTTGGTGGTCTTTGGCTTCCGTCTGGATAACTCCCAAACACCTGAGCAAGACTTACAAAGACGCTTTTCCAGTCACATATTTTGACATCCTTCACATTCTTCTGTTAAATTATTTCTGTTAAATTAGATCTGTTAAATTATTTCTATTTTCATGAAAGTTCTGAGATTCTTGGCAGATTTGGAGTCTACATAGTTTCTTCTCTTCCAAGGAATAATTCCTTTACAATTCAGCTAAAATGGCTTACTTACAGAGGTAATCAGCCTTAGATACATGATATAAACTCGGGTTACTAAAGATCTCATATATCTTTTGTTGTCAAACCTATGAAGTTCCACTGTAACTGTACAATTTTTCCTCCATACAGCTGTAAGAATTATGAATGTAGATATCACATCACATTTTATTCCTATAATTTACTAGTGGCCTTGATACATAGTATAAAATCAATAGATGTTAATTGAAAAGTTCAATGAATAAATGGGTGAATAAATAAATGGATGTTTACATTAAATACCACAGGTTACATCTAAACTGAAGTCATAGAAATAATTTATCAAATTTATTTACAATCATGTTCAGAATATGGACTGGGAAAGAAATAAAAATAGTATTACAAATCTCTTCATAGATTTATTATAGTTCTCTCAGCTTTGAAGAAATATGCTGATTTTCAAAAATCAAAGCATATGCTAATCAAATCTTATTTAGTTCATTATTTTAAAAATATGAGAAGAAAAGAATAACATTTTTGTGAGATAGTAGTGAGCATTTATAAATGTAAATGTCACTGAATTTTTATAGCTGAAAATGTACCAGATGTTATAAAGTAAGCCAAACTTGCAGGTGCCATGTTTAATGAAAATGCCTGGTTTTAAATCTTGCTTATTTGCATTTTATATTTTGTATCATAAGCTTTGCTTGTGTACAGAACTGTATGAGGTGTCATGGTGTATAGGCTGTTTAAATCACAGCCTTTATTTATTTATTTTAGGATTTGCCTGGGAAGACATAACACAAAGTAAAAAATAGCATTGGATCACAACAAATGAGAGTGATCGACAATAACTGCAGAACTTCCAGAAGGGAAAAAAAGACATGAAAGAAATGAGAAAACCTTCACATGGAAATAAACTTGGGTGGAGCTATGAAGTGGCAAGACTGCTTACAGGCAGTGAAGAAGCAGTAAGATAAATAAATTAAGTGTGGGGAATATGTAGTTTAGCAAGTCTTCTAAATTTCCTGCAGAATGAAGGAATACTTTTAGACCAGGAATAAATAGGATCATATGATATAGATTGGACAGGAAAAGGAAGTTTAACATTTGTGGTGCTAGAGTCACGCAGCAGCCAATAAAAAGTCTTCCAGTTTTCTTACCATAAAGATCACTGAGGTATTTTCCAATGAATTGCACCAAATTATTTCATCTTGTGTCATATTGCTACATGAATAAGAAATAGTCACAGAGTCAATCAGTAAAGTTGGCTACATTTTACTTAATGGATATTGTCTGTTTTTGACCTTTTTATCACAGATAAGTGTAAAAGGGCTAGTGGATTCATTTCCTTGAAATCATTGTGATTCCATTGAATTAACTGGGATAATTGAATATTGTGAACAAAATAAATAAGTTGCGTGGGACAACATTTAACCTATGTCCATTTTCATGTTCATGCTAATTAATTAATCCATTTTTTAAAAATTTCTAACTGGAAGATCCAGAGCCATGATTTCAATTTTGACTGACTACACAGTCAATTTTCTAGTAAACTACAGTTCCTTTCTTCCTATGTTCTGGTAAAATGGAATAGTAATGAATTGTCTGGACGTTTTTAATGAAAGGAATTCACTTTTACATCCTTCGCAAACACTGACCAGCTAATGCCTTTGGTTCTCTCTTTTCTTCAGATTCTCCTTTTCAGAGAATGTTTAAATTAAATGATGTAAGTAGAGTGAGATTAGACAATGCCTAAGTGAAACTATTCCCTATCCTCTTCATTGAATAATAAGTTTTTAAAGGGTCTTAAAAAACTTATTATATTAAGTATGTTTATGCTATGTATAATTATAGTTTATATATATAAAGTTTATATATTTTATTTATTTATATATTTTATATATTTATATAATATATAGTTTATATATTTTTGATCATTTGTTCAATTATCACAAGTCTTTCCAGGAATATTTCTTGAAATATAATTTTATAATTTACCATCATTAATAGTATTTTATAGAAGGAATAACTGTACATCTGATTGTCAGTTTTCTATATGGATTTCTAAAACCACTTTATTAGAATGAAAAACAAGTAGAAAAATAAAAGCAAAACTGTTCAGAGTATATTTGGTAACTAATCACAATCCACATACATATACCCAAATAAAAATAAATTCACTTAAGTAAATCAGTTGGCTTTACTTTCCTACCAAAATTTTCATAACTGGGTTCCTAATACAAAGTACAAATTAAGCATATTTCTATACATATAGATTTAATTCCACATGTTAAAAAAAAGGTCATGCTCCAACTTCTACTGACTACACTTACTTTTGTTTAAAAGATTGCAAAGGGAAGTAATTTGTATGAACAAGAGGCAGTGGAGGTGAGCAATAATGGACAAGAACTTTCAGCACATTTCTGAGAAAAGCTGGCAGATGAAAGAATGTTGACAAAGGGCACGTAATGGAGGAAGTTCCAGGCTCAAATTTATTAGGTTTGCTGTTAAGGTGAAAACTCTTCATAATCCAGAATAAAATAAGAAACAAACACACAGGAGAGAACTGAGACACAGAAAGCATGTTGAAAGGATGGATGGCCCAACTAACTTCATCATCATCAACACTTCCTTATGTTTAGCTATTTACAGATAAAGTTCTCCTCCTCTCAAGTTTCATCACCTTAGGTATTCAACAGAGTTAGAATGATGCAAATTTAATAATGAAAGTTTTAATGGAAAATAATATTAATAATTTATATTTGGTCATTATTATCCACTTTAAAGCCATAATGATAAAGCCATTTTGATAGTGTCTCAGAAATTATTAGATCAATCATTGGAGCAGAACAAGAAGAAAGAGACAGTCTTGAGTATGTAAAGAGCTGTAGTGTATGTTACAAAAATTACTTCATTTCATTGGTAGATTCACTCACAAAACTCTAAATACATCTGAATATATCCATATATGCTTTGCTTTTCTTAATTTCTATAGATGTTCTGACTTCATTTGGTTGACTTGATCTGCCTGTTTTGAAAGAGGATTATTAAGTATGCCCACAGAGATTGTTTTCTTTTTATGTTTAATAATTTTCATTGTTATTGTTCAATGTTTTCATTTTTTTTTGAGACTTATGCTCTTAATCTTGTTGGATTGTACTGTAAATCTTGTTAAAATATCATTATCATTTCAGTTTAATAATATTACATGATGTTAAAATTTGCCTAAAATGTCTTTGTTTCATTGCTTTTATCAACATTCCCTCAGCCATTTTTCTTTCTCTGTTTATATATTTTAGGGGGAAGAAAATAAGTCATTCATTCAAACATGATTTTTCTGTATTTGGAATCCTTAACAGTTCCTTTAAGTTTCTCAAATGAATCCTTTATGGTTATTTAGACTTAGTTATGTGCTTTAGTTCTTAACATTCTTCCTCCTGTTTCTTACATCCAAGTCTCATATATTTTTCCCACAATGGGTATATGAGATATAAACTTTATGAATCCTCAATTGTCACAAATGTATTTTTTTGGTTATTACTTGATCAAAAGTTTGGCAATCTATGGGATGTTAAGTTCAAACATTTAATCTTAGGATTTGAAAGCAATGATCTACTCTGATCAGTATGGTATAATTCAGGTAAACCATACGAAAACAACCTTGACTCATTCCTGTGTAAAAATATTCCCTTTTCCCCTGAAAATTGATGAATGCTGAGTGACTTCACATTTATTTTTTAGTGTAATATTTTATTCTTGTTAATGTATTTATCTCACTTAGTGTTAATTTCTTTTTTTTTTTTACATACATTGGTATCTTTCCATGAACTTTTCTTAAGTTTTGGCACATTTTTCTTCATTAATGCCTTTTTTTTTTTTTCTTGGTACTGTGGATTGAACCCAGGGGGTATTAACAAATGAATCACATTCCCAGATCTTTTTTATTCTTTATTTTGAGATAGGGTCTTGCTAAGTTGCTCAGGGCCTCTCTATATTGCTGAGGCTGGTTTTTAACTTGTGATCCTCCTGTCTCAGCCTCCTGAGTGACTGGGATCAGAGGCATGCATGGTCACACCATCTCTGTGGGCATTAAACTCAATTTTTCTTTTGTATTAGCACAAACGTGTTGTATCAAATTTCTCCTTTTGGGTTTTCTAAAAAAATGAATATCAGAAATAATGAATCAACCGTTGATCTTTCAAGATTTCTTTCATAATTTTTGTCTTTCTATTTTATTGGATTTTTTTGACATATCAGATTTTTCACATGATTAGTGTGATAACTATCTCTGCTATTATACTTTTTAATTCTTTTATTTATTTTTTTTATTTTTTTTAGGAGGGGATTCTGGGGATTGAACTCAGGGGCACTTGACCACTGAGCCACATCCCCAGGTCTATTTTGTATTTTTTTAGAGACAGGATCTCACTGAGTTGCTTAGTACCTTGTTTTTGCTGAAGCTGGCTTTGAACTTGCAATTCTCCTGCCTTAGCCTCCAGAACTGCTGGGATTACAGGTGTGCACCACCATGCCCAGCCTACTTTTTAATTCTTATACACTTACTTTCAAAAAACTATTCTAAAGAGCTTTTATTCTCTCTAAATCTCTAAATTTCTCTCTCTCTCTCTCTCTCTCAGTACACACATCCCACCCCACTGATCTTGTTTGAATTCTACAGAATCCTTTGGTTCTCTCTAAAGTTACTAATTCAAAGCTCATTTTCTTTGAAACATATTTTATTTTTCTTACTTCTTGGTTGATGATGGTCCTATTTAACTTGAAGTTTGCAATATTGTATTTTGATGCTTTTCTTTTTAATCATAAGATAAATACTCATGATCCCAAAGTGCATAAATCAAATTGTTCAGTTAAAGGAGTTATCATCACGTGAATAGCAATGTAGCACTAGGCAGGTCAAGAAAGTAAACTGCCAAACACAAAACCTACTCATTGCATGCTGCTTTGCAAAATTCATTCCACTCTACTTAATCCAAAGTATTATTTTTCTGACATTTTATTCATTCAGAGAAAGAGACAGAAAGGAAGAGAAAGAGCTTTGTCACCCTTTGTGCATTTAAATGTATAAAGATGATAATTAATTTTAGTTCTTGGAAGTTAATTTAAATCAAAATAAGTAGTATGCATTGTTCAGGTGTGCCATAGTACACTCAATTTTATGTTTTCAGATTCTAACACACTGGTGCGTATTTAGTTTATTGCTGAATAAAAATCCATTTTATGAATATACCTCAATATTCTCATCAGAATCTCTATACTCCTTTCCATTATGGTTGCACCAATTTGCAGTCCCACCAGCAATGTATGAGTGTACCTTTTTCCCCACATCCTCACCAAAATTTATTGTTGCTTGTATTCTTGATAATTGCCATTCTTATTGGAGTGAGATGAAATCATAGAGTAGTTTTGATTTGCATTTCTCTAATTGCTAGAGATGTTAAACATTTTTTTCATATATTTTGTATATCTTCTTCTGTGAAGTGTCTTTCCAGTCCATTTATTGATTGGGTTATTTGTCTTACTGTGATTTACACGATGTATGGAACTGCAGTTTTATCAGCTGTTCATGGCATTTCCTATACATCAAGAAATTTTAAAAATGCTCATATTATTCAATAACATTCTTCCAAATATTTTAACATTATTACAGGCATTGATACACACACACACACATACACATACAAACACACACACACGTGTGTGTGTGTCTGTGTCTGTTAATTTTCCTGTTTCAGTAATTATTTGTTGGGCAATTGAATGGGTAAATTAGTGGAGTGTCATAGCCATTTTTAAGCATAATTAAGGAATTTTTAAAGAGTAATGAAGAAACAGAAGGAAAGCAATAAAGACAGCAGCAAATCCCAATAATAACAGTAATATATAACATTTTCTCAAACAGCTAAATGATTATTATATAAAAGACTCAAAAAGTTTAAGGTAAAAATTCATGCAATAATATGTCAACTTAGAAAATCCAATATGGGGTATCTGGTTGAATTACTCTGTAGGCAGTGAGGATTTGTTTCATAAGAAAATAAACTAATATTAAATTAAGAAACAAAAATAGAGAAATATAGAAATGCTTATGTAGATTCCACTTACATGACTGACTCATTCAGTTTTTTACACCAGGGCACATAGAGAAAAAAGAATCATTAAAACATTTCCCTTTAATGATAGTGATATGATGAAAATCTCTGTTGATATGGTGGTAAAAACTAGGAATACATGGGAGGAAAGTGGATTAGGTATAGTCATCAAACCTTAAATTAAAAAATGGTAAGGTAATAGCAAGTCTCCATGAATGATCAGAAAACCAAAGAGTCTCTATAACTTCCTTAAAACAACTTCTTTAATTTTTAGGCATGAGTAATTAATGGCATAACACAGATCAAGTCAGAGGCTATGAGTTATTGAACTACTATGACAAACCTACAGTCTTTTCAGATCTCCCATGTAAAAGTAAAGGAATTTCTTGGGAATCTGAGAATCTAAAAGCAGAAATGATTATGCATGTGGCATTTATAGAACTTAATTACTTGAAATTTATCAGATCCACCTCAAAATATATGCAAAATGTGATTTAAAGATGCTAGACTAAAACTAAAGAAATGAAATTTTGGATCATGTCAAATTTGTCAAGAGGGTATATATATCAGGTACTGCATATGTGTTTTAGGTAAACCAGTTAGGAACAATCTTGTATCTTTGCTCAGCTGGAAAGTACAACCTAGATTCCACAGTGGCCAATATTGACAGAAATTGAGAAGCCAGGAATTTAATTTTAATGCTGAGGATAGAGTCCAAATATTAAGGAAAGCTGGATTTATTTATTCTGTGGACCAAT
Source organism: Sciurus carolinensis (assembly GCF_902686445.1). Lineage (NCBI taxonomy): Eukaryota > Metazoa > Chordata > Mammalia > Rodentia > Sciuridae > Sciurus > Sciurus carolinensis. The sequence continues at coordinate 29,753,099 of NC_062225.1, forward strand.
CAACTCAAATTAGCTAAGTTTCATAAAAAGACTTGAAAGATAATTCATACTCGAAGATTTGGTGAGATAAAACTGTAGTGGCCACTATTTTTCATCTTTGTCACAAATGGGAAGTTGTATGACTTAAATGGGTTTCCTCATTTCTCCAGGGAAGATGTGAACCTAGGGTTTCAGAAATTAAAGGCCAGGACTTCAGCAGTTATCATACAATACAGTGGGCCCCATGGGCCAAATTGATGCAATACAAGCTGGTTGTCAATTGTTCTTTGTGTTCCTAGGATAGAAAATACATGAAAAGTTCTTAAGGTCTAGTCTCATCTCCATAATTGGAAAGAAAAAAAGCTATAATAACAACAACAACAAAATAATCCTGGCAAGGGAAGTTTAAGTGGGAAGATTCATTACTTTTCATTTCATTCCTAATCTTATTTAGTTCACAGTCCTGGATATTTTTAAATGAAAAAGGAACTTGATAATAATGAGGAATGTCTCTGCAGTACCCTCTTCCTATTCACTCTTAAATACCTCTAGTGTGCCTCAAATTGAACAGAGGTTATTAACATGGCATCTGGGCCCTAAAGGAGAATAAAATTACCAGATCCTCAACTCTATTTTTGATGGACTTGGAACATCTTTTCAGTATATTGGTTAAAGTAGGAAATTAAGAGGGTTGGAATAACAAAAGGATCTTTACTTTTGGTTTGTCTCAAAGAGAATCCAGCGAGTTTATGAATAACCTCTAGTTATTTTCTCCCAAACTAAATATTCAACAGTAATAGAAACAACACCTATACTACCCACACAACATATACTGTTTAAACTTTGGCAAATACATTATGTGACATGCTCTCTTATGGGGCATAATTGGATTCATTCAGTGCCCTCTATATACACCATGAAATATTACTCAGTCATAAAGAAGAATGAAGTTATGGCATTTGCTGATGAATGGATGGAACTAGAGACAATCATGCTACATAAAATAAGCCAATTTCCCTAAACCAAAGGCCAAATGTTCTCTCTGACATGCAGAAGCTAATATACATGGGGGTGGAGAATAGAATTTCACTGGATTAGACAAAGGGGAATAAAGGGAAGGGAGGGGAAAAGGGAAATAGGAAAGCCAGTAAGATGAATCAGACATAACTTTCCTATGTTCATATAAGAATATGTAACCAGTGTAACTCCACATAATGTACAATATGAGAAGTTATACATGTGTGTATGGTATGTCAAAATACATTCTACTGGCATCTACAACTAAAAATGAACAAATAAAAAATTCTTAAAAAATCAAATGCAACATTCTTACTTCCCTGAATCTTTGGAATCCTTCTTCTACATTACATGTAGGAATTTTCAGCCTTTCAACTCTCTTTAATGTTGGCCACATGACCATCTGGGAGAATACTCATAATGACTAATTATCTCCTGAGTTTAAAGTTATTATGATAGACATTATCCTCCCTCCCAGTTAATTACAAACAATGTCAGAGCCCATATAGAACTATGGAGGTTAATAAAAAAATCTCCACATTTTTAAAAGTTAAAAATGTGGTAATTTCTCTGACCTCTTCATTTTATTGCAGTAAATAATATATTGTGAAAATGTGAAAAGAAAATGATAATGTGAAAAGATCAAATCTTTTTGGAGAATTATATTTAGATTATTCAAATCTTATTTGATCTCAACTGCTTTATGAAGGTATAAATGCATCACGACTTCAGAGGAAACACTCTAAAAAATGTGGTGCCAATTCATAATAGAGTTTATCAGATTATAAATAATTGGAGGTTGCTATAATAAGACTAATAAGACTATGTTCTCACTCCCGAAGACCAATATGAGATTTTATGTTTCCCATCACCATATCTGTGGGTTCCACAAGACTAATGGCCTAGTCTTGCAAGAGCAAAATGGTGAAAGTCTGAACACCTTCACTTCTGATTTGAAAGAAGGCAAAGATAACTAGATGTCTTCTCTTACTATGTCTATTCAACATAGTAGAGGCTATTCCAGAGAGTGCCAAAGGACAAACAAATGTATTAAAAGGTTATTGATTACAATGAAAGAAGTAAAATTGTTTTTTATTAAGATATACTAAGAAATATACCAAAAGATATTAGAACAAATGATTTCACATAAATTACTCATTATAAAATCATTTAAACATATTCTTTGCTTTCTACATGTTTTCTAGCAACCATTAAAAATGAAATTATATAGTAGTAATAGTCACAAAATAATGGAATGGAAAGTCTCAGATTCTCATCAACCACTGGAATGCAAATTCAACAGCAATACATGAACCAATTCCATATATAAGGAATCCAGAGATAAGTTAAGGTGCATCTACACAAAAGGTTTGAGAAACAACCAGAATATTCAGATGAACTGATTGCTAAAAGAGAAAAAAAATCTTAAATCAGGGGAAGAAAATGTGTATGCAGATTCAAGAGTCAAATTGTCTGAAATTAGAACATATGAGAAGAATTATACACAAAGAAGTATACTGCATTCAAATTTTCAAAAGTCAGACCAATAATTTTGAAAGACATGAGAGAATTATTATCATATACAAGGGGACCTCTATAAGATGATCATCAAAATCTTAAACTAAAAGTTGCCAGGTCAAAAGGGAGTAGAATAGTATAGTCAAATACTAAAAGGAAAAAAAAAATATTTCCAGTCAAGAAATATATTTAGCAAACTATCTCTCAAAAATGAAGTGGAAATACAGAATTTCATGGAAAAACAAAAGGTGAGTTCAACATAATTAGACCTGCCTTACATGAATCCTAAATGGCAATTTTAAAGTTGAAACACAGGCATACTAGAAAACATCACAAAAGAATTGCTGATTTGTAAAGTTACTAGCAAGCAAATGTATAAATAAATATAGATTATAGTATCTTGGAATGGTAATATGTAAAGTCCCTTCATTAATAGTTTAGAGTCAAAAAGAAGAACAAAAATTACCATATGTATAATAATATGTTAATGAGAATAATGCAAAAAAATTTTGTGATATCAATAACATAACCTGGGTGAGGGAAAAGTAAAAGTGCAGTTCAATATGCAGTTGACATTTATCAGCTTACATGTTTGTTATCACCATAAGATGTTTTAAGGAAAATCTTTGGTAACCACAAGGAAAATACCTACAAAATTTACACATGGAAAATTAGAATGGAATCAAAGTATATCACCACAAATTATTAATGAAATATAAAGACAAAAGAGAAACAGGAACAAGGTTACAAAAAAGGCAGAAAATAATTAAGAAAATGGTAATGGTAAATTGTTCCCTGTTAGCACTTTACTGTAAATAGATTAAACTCTCCAATTAAAAATCATAAACTGGTCAACTAGATAACAAAAAGAAAACAAGCCCTTTTAAGACAATGGATAGTCTGAACATGAAAGAATGCCATAGATACTCCATGTGAATGTTAACCAAAGAGAATAGGTATAGCCATCATGAAATCATACATACAAAATAAATGTTAGGTCAAAACCTTACACAAGAGACAAGGAGAACAACATATAAAACAAAACAATCAAGCTATCATGACATTATATATAATACACATATATCCAACATCAGAGCACACCAATATACAAGGTTAATATTGTAAAACTGAAGAATTAGACTAGAAGATAATATGAGTTAGATTCTTCAATACCCCATTCTAATAATGCATAGAATAACCAGATAGATAATCCAAAGTACCAGCAGACTTAAACAATACTATTGACCAATTGAACCTAACATGGACATATAAAGAACATTCTTCAAAACAATAGATACATGTTCTTAGAAGTACACAGAACATTCTTCAAGGCAAATCATGTCTCACAAAATATGTCTTAAAAATTAAGAAGCTAATAATCATATCATTGTCTTTTCTGATTGATATGGAATGAGGCTACAACTTTGTTGACAAAGACTAGAAAAGTCACAAATATAGAAATTATATTTTTTAAATTATTGAATAATTAATAGGTAAAAAAATCAAAAGGGAAATTAGAAAACATATTGAAACATACATAAAACAAAAATAGAACACACCCAAAATTTATGAGTTGTAGCAACAGCAGTACTATGACAGAAGTTTGCAGTAGTAAATATCTATGTTAAAAAAGAAGGAAGTTATCAACTAAATAACTTTTCACCAGAAGAGACTAGAAGAACAAACTAAGCTCAAACTTAGCAGATGGAAGGAAATAATAAAGGATGGAGGAAAAATGAATAAAATAATAGCAAAAAAATCAATAAAATTAGTTGGTTTTCAGAAAAGATAACAAAATTGACAACCTTCTAGACCAAGAAAAAAAAAAGAGAAAACTCAAAGAAAGTTAGAAATAAAAAAGAGAAGATACCAAAGAAATAGATTCTAAGAGACTATTGTGAACAATTATATGCCAAGTAATTGTGTAATTTTAAAACTTAGCATAAATTCCTAGAAGTATCAACCTGAATTTTATAATAGCATTAAAAATATGAAATATATAAAAAAACAATTTATCAAAATATGTAAAAGATCTGTTCACAGAAAAATACAAAATATTGGTGAAAGAAATTTAAAAAGACCTAAATAAATTGAAAGATATCTAGCTCCTACATTGAAAGAATATTCTTAAGATATCAATTTTTCCTCACATTTATCTGTATTATTAAAACAATCCCAATAAAAATTTAAGTAGACTTTTAAATATTAACTGAAAAGCTATGATAAAATTCTTATGAAAATGAAAATAACAAAAATGGTTGTCTCAGTCTGTTTTGTGTTCCTTGTTTTGTGTCACTACAACAAAATACATGAAGCTGGAAATTTTATAGACTAAAAAGGTATATTTAGCTCATGATTCTGAAGACTGGACAGTAAAACAGAGGATATCACCATCATTTAAAAAGGAACCCTGGTGGCATCACAATATGGAGGAGAAGCAGAAAGAGAAACAGCCAATTGCAGAGGAGGTAAGGCAGGATGAATGGAATTGCTATATAACAACTTACTCCTTTAAGACAAAAAGAGCTAAACTACTTCTGCTTGACAGTATGTGCATACATATTTCTATATGATGCATATTATATATATGTGTATATATATATAAATATATGTATGTTACAAATGTGAATCCCAGATGTCAAAAAGATCCTTAGAACAATAGTTTAACACACTGCATTGTATATTTCAACATAGCTAGAATATTTTTAGAATATTTTAATATTCTCGACACAAAGAAATGATATTTAAAGTAATGATCATGCTAACTACCCCAATTGTATCATTATACAATGTATAAATCAATTGCAACATCATATTTACCCCACAATATGTACAATCATGTGTCAATTAAAGGTAAAATAAAATAAAAATAAAACAGAAATCCTTAAATTCAAATATTCTAATTATTAGCTAATTTATGATATTTTTTCTTTTTTTATTTGTTCTTATTAGTTACACATGACAGTAGAATGTATTTTGACAAATTATATACACATGGAGTATAACTTCTCATTCTTCTCGTCATACATGATGTAGGGTTACAATGGTCCTATAATCTTATATGCACCTAGGTAAGTGATGTCCATCCAATTCATTCTACTGTCTTTCCTATTCCCATTCCTTCTCCCTTCCCTTTATTCCCTTTTGTCTAATCCAAAGTACCTCTATTCTTCCCTACCCTGCTATTCCTTATTGTGAGTTAGCATCTGCATGTCAGAGAAAACTTTCAGCCTTTGGTTTTTTGGGGATTGACTTATTTCACTAAGCATGATATTTAATGTGTTTCAGATCACATAAAATTTCCAATTACATTTTAATTGCCTAATGATCCAAAGTCCGATAGAACATAGGAAACAACAACTGAGCACAGTGGCACAAGCCTGGAATCCCAGCAGTTCAGGAGTCTGCAGCAGGAAACTCATGAGTTCAAAGCCAGCCTCAGCAAAATGAGGCGCTAAGCGACTCAGTGAGACCCTGTCTCAAAATAAAGTATACAAAAAAGGAGTAGGGATGTTGCTCAGTGGTTGAGTACCCCTGAGTTCAATCTCTTGTAACCCCCAAAACAAAACAAAAAACAACAACAACAACAACAACAACAACAAAACCTATAGGAAACAACTACAATTTAAATAGGAAGAAAACAGAGCAAGATGTTCTTTAGTAATATTTGGGGCTATACATATGTGATCAGCAATTAAATTAGTATTCTATTAAGAATTTACTTAGCTCTTTTATGTATGGATTTCTGTCAGGAACATTTCAACTTACAGAATTTTTTTTAAATGAAATGCATTCTATGAATAAAACAGAGGGAAAAATTTAATGGTGGCTGTGATGATGATTAAAACTTCAAAATTTGTACCAACATTTATATAAGTGAACATATATCATGCAGGCATTAATTTTACTTCATAGTGAATAATATAAATATTTACTAATATTTAGAATAGAAACACAATTCTTGAAGGCATAACAACCGTTTGAGCTTTGTTCTTGGAAATTATAAAAACTGAAATAAACGAGGAAAAAAATAATATAATAATTGAAATTAGAGAAATAATTCAATTTGCTGACAATATGAATATTCTTTTGAGAATCCAAAATATCAAACTTTAAAGGCTAGCATAATTTGACATATAGTACAAAAGTAGGCTTATGTTGCAACAATTTTTTTTAAGAGGCAAATATACAAAGCAAGATGTGATTATTAAAATAACATTATTGGTATTATTATTATTATTGCTATTAGAATGATACCATGGTGTTTTAACTAGAAGGAAGTTCACTAATTTATTGAGTAGACAAAATTTTATTAAAATCCTAACATACATTCTGGTTGAATAATTCAAAATATTTAAAAATATCTAATTTAAGCAGATAAAAATATATATTTCAGTGGATGATTTTACATAAGTTTCTGGATATATAGGAAATATTTTAAATTAGGTTTTAAATATAATAACTAGATTTGGTTTAGACTAAATATACAAATGTGACAGGTGAAAAATTATTATAACTTTCAGCATTTACTATGTGTACACATATAAAATTTTGGCTGGAGAGGAACTTGTAATATTTAAAATGGAGAAAATTATTCATGGAACATATTTCAATATGAAACAATTAATACTAAAATTCAAGTAAGAATTTTAGAAATATTTGCAATATGTATGATAGATAAAAGGTCAATATTACTATTTTATAAAGAGTTCTTACAAACCAATAGAATATTAAATGGTACAAAAATGGAAAAATTCAGGAAAGTAATTTATAAAATAAAAGAGTGATAGACACTTAAGGAAAAGTTGTACTTCAGTAAATTATCAAATTAATAGAATTTCTTAAATGTGAGGGGATTACATTTTCCCTTTCAACAATCAAAAGTAAATATGCTACAATACCCAGCATTGACTATAATAAACTGGCATGAAAAAATGTTCATATTTGAAAGTAATAAAAACTGCCAAATGTTCCAGATGCCTATTTGACAGCTCTCAAAAACAGTTGAGTATGTGCATTTTGTTTAATTAAACCATTACTTTTCAACTAAGTAGTCCTAAAAAATAATAAAAATAAAAGTTATGCTCATAGGAGTAAAACATGGAAGTATAAAAGATGATAATCCTCTATTAAGTATAATATTTCCTCCACATAATGGGCAACAGTGAGGCCACTAAAATGAGATGCCATGTCATATTATATAAGTTTAAGAAGAAAAACAGCAAATCAGAAAGGGGTTCTCCCAGTGTGTGTGGGTACACACACATGCATATGAACATCAATATTTCATATTAATAGGAAAAATATGTATGAAATGAGCAAAATGTTAACTGTAGCTTTAGCTGATATATGGCATTTGGCTTGTATTTTTTCTTTTTTGCTTTGTTACAATGGAAATGGCATTAATAGAAAAAAGTGAATATATTAAAAATAAAATATTTGCCACCAAGTACAAGAAATATGGTTAAGAAAAACTATAGAACTGGAATCATGCCATAAAGAATCACATAATAATATCCATTGTTCCTATAACTAAAGAATTTTTCTGTTTTGACCAATTCCTCACTCTACCTGTTTTTAAAACCTTCTTTTTAAACAAACTAATTTATGTTGGATTACCAAGTTAAAGACATGTTCAATAACTGTTTCTATATGTATTCTAGGGCCTCTCTCTGGTTAAGTCTTAGATTGCCACCTTCTTTTCTTTTTTTATTAACTAGGTAATAAATAATACTCATTTGCAAAATATTACATATGTATCCATGGCAATTACAAAACAATTTTCTGGGGGAAATAAAAGGATCTAAGAGAGTTTCTAGTTGAATAAGAAGAGCTTAAAAGAATGATGTTACCGTGGCTAAATCCTCATTTCTGCTATGGAATGCAATTTAGCTTTGGTTTCTTGCCTTCATTCCTGGAATAAATCAAGGAGCATCTAACTAATACTCTGAAAATCTCACCTTCTTATGCAATGTTACATTTTCTGAAAAAAAAAAAATGAATGGAACTTGAGAAAGTGACCTTTGTTGTAGACTTCATCTTTGATTAGTGGTTAATTTTTTCTGAAATTTTCACACTGGTCACTGAAATCTTGGATGTATCCTCTTCCCAATCTAGTTAAAAGGTACAACCAGCATGTTGGGCAATAATAGTAGTTTATTAACAAGATATACCCTATTTAAATATCAAAATTCTTGTAAGTTAATGATTTTATAATAAGAAAACCAAGTATTTTCAATATGCAAAGTTATATATTTTAATATCATTTAGTTTTGTTATTACTGTGCAAATGCATGCCAAAATTATTTCCTAATACACATATTTATTTGATGACAGGAACCAATTACAATTATTTTGATGTTAAATAAAATAAATACTATTCAATTGTTGATGAAAATATTGGGCTGGAATGATTCAGGTATTTTTATTGAGGAATTTCTAAAATCAAATGAGATCGAAAATGTCCAGTAACTATATGAGAACAAGGAAAATAGCAACTAGTAACTAGTATATTTCAAACTTGCAACTTTGTAATCAGGATACTTTTCCTTTATGTTCAACAGAAATTGTTGTTTCTAATAATGATGTTTACAACTGTCCACTAATTGCAAGAAGAAAACCTAAATATTTCAATTTTTCTGACCATAAAAAAAGCCAAATATGATTGATAATTCTAGACCATCTCTCAATTAACCAATGAAGTTTTCACTAAAATGTATGAATTTGAAGTGTACTTTTATGAATTACTATTTCGTAAACTACCGATTTTTATGGCTTTGCTTTATTGTATCATTGAATCACCTGAGAACATTTGTCCATTTACTCAGAAAGTATTGTTACAATTCGCTTTAGGTGAAAGTACCACTCACAATCTTCACAATTAACCCAGTTGACCAGCTTTGTGGAAAAGTTAACATCAACCTTAACCTCATGCACTGAACAGTTTTTTACTGTGGCAGGTACACATTTCAATTTTGAGAAAGTCATATTTTTATACCTTTTGTGAGTAGAATTTATAATCAATTATACACAATACAGGGACATCATAAGGGCTTTAATTACAAAACATTTTAAATTGGGTGGATGAGACCTACAATTTAGAATCTAGCAATCAAGCAATACAACAAATAATTTTATCCTCTAATAAAAGCCATAGCTGATTCCTCAAATCAAAATGTAAAAGTCACTGGATGCTTTATAAAACAGTGGAGATTCTTATACTTTCTTTTTCATAGACAAATTTCAATTCCTCGTCTTCTAGAGTCTTCCTACACAGTTGGAAAATTTCGTGTTATTAAAACTTTGTCCCTTCTCCATAGGGAAAAAGTTATTTTCTCTTGCAAATGCCCACTACAATAATTTTATCTCTCTCTTTTCTAATACTTAATATTCTAAATCTTGGTAATTATAATTGCTTTAGGTCTTGTCTTCACAGTGAATATTTTGTGAATGATATGGTTTTGTTCTTGATAGCACACATTGATAATCACAAGTCCTTGTACATATTTAGTACTGTGCTCAATCCACATGTTTACACAAAAGAATAAAAGAAGAATGAATTAATTTTACTACACTTATTTTAGCATTTATGCTTTGTATTGCTAATGAAATTATGCATTAGAATTAAATGTAGGGCACCATTTTAGTCAGGTTTTTACTTTTGTTTTATTTTATTTTATTTTGTTTTGTTTTAACCAAAAGACTTAATGAGAACAACACAGCATGATGATTTTATTTTGGCTTATAGCCTCAGAGATCTCAGTCTATAGATGGCCAACCCCATTGCTCTGGGCTCAAGATGAGCCAGAATATTGTGGCAGAAGGGTGTGGTGAAGGAAAGGAGCTTAGGAAAGGAGCAAAGAGAGCGCTCTCCTCACCAACGACAAAATGTAAATCTCCAAGACAAATTCCCAGTGACTAGTACATCAAGTCACACACTACCTAAATGCAGTTGCATCCTTATCAGTGGATTTACTCACTGATTAGATCACAATTACCTTTAATGATCTGATCATGTCACTCTGAAAATTCATGTGGTATCTCACATATAAGCTTTTGGGGGATACCACGTAATTAAACCATAACATTCTGCCACCGATCCCCAAAAGCTCATGCCTTCTCAGAATACAAAATTAATTTTGTCCATTTCCAAGAGTCTTAACAGTTCTAGCACTACTCAAAAGTCAGTCCAAAATCTCATATGAGACTCAAGGCGGTCTCGTGCATGGTTCTCTCCTGTAAAGATTCAAAACAAGCGACATATATCCAATATATATAATGGCACAGAGTAAATATTTCCATTACACAGGAGAAAAATAGGGGCAAAGAAAGGGAATGTTAACATAGAAAGACTGAAATCCAGCTAGGCAAACAAGTTATGGACCACCATATCCAGCATCTTGGGCACGTGCATCATAAAGTTTGCTCCAAATAACTGGTGTGGCTTCTCCCTTATGACCTTGTTGGTTGCAGCCCACACAGTCACTCTATTGATTTTTTTTTATCTCTATTCCTTCAGCTTTCCTTGAAAGACATCCCATGGTATTGGCATCTAGTAATCCTGGGGTTCTCCACTGCAGTTTTGGCTTCTTTCTCCTATCTTCATGCATTACCCTCTAAGGGGCAGCCCAGTGGGACTCTGAACCTCCTACACTTTGCCAGACCTCCCAGACATTTTTTTTAAATCTTCACTGAAGCCTCCTTTCCTTAACTCCAGTCTCCTGCACTACTGTAGAAAGAGAATCATGCAGTTTATGCCAAGGCTTTCCACCATATCAAGCAATTTCCAAGTCTCCTGGAAACATGGCTGAATAATCCTCTGAGTTCCTGGCAGTTGAGCTAAATGAAACAACTTGCTAGACTCCCCTGTGTCCAATGGTCTCAACTCAAATAAATTTTTATTTTTACACCCTTGAATCTGAAATGGGTATAGTCTTGCCAATTTCTAAGATGCCTTCAAGCCATATTTTCTATTACTTCTGGGTAAAATACTTAGCCTTTCTTTAGTGACTCTAATTCCCTTACCCATCCATACCTTCCTTAACCCCAGTAGTTATTGTTTAGATATGACGTATCCTCTAAAAAGCTCATGTGTGGGACAATGCAAGAAAGTTTAGAAATGAAATGCTTGGGTTATGAGAGCCTTAACCTAATGAACACATTAATTCCCTGATAGGATTAGCTGGGTCATAACTGCAGGCATGCAGGGGAGGGACTGGAGGAGGTGGATCACTGAGGGCATGCCCTGGGGATTTGTATTTTGTCTGTGATGAGGGGATATCTCTTCCCCTGTCTCTCTTTCTCTCCCTTTCTCTCTCTTTCTTTCCTGGCTCCATACCTTTACACCATGATGTTCTGCCTCACTCAGGCCCAAGCAATGGAGATGGCCATCTGTAGACTGAGATCTCTGAAATTATAAGCCCAATTAAATTTTTCCTCATCAAAAATTGTTCTTATCAGGTATTTTGGTCACAGCAGCAAAAAATATCTGACTAAAATACCCATTTTTACTCCCTCTTTTCTGGGCAAACTGCAAGTTTTTTTAATCTCTCTGCTTTGCTCTATGATCATGATTATCAAGGTAAACTTGGCTAAAACTGCAAGCAGTACCAATGCTACTGCCTGAATGCTATGCTGCCTTTCCATTTCCTCCACTGGATTATGTAGTCCCTCACCTTAATATTCAACCTCACAAAAAGTCTTAGGTCATGAGCTAAATGTAAGCAACTTCTTTGCCAGAACATAATATGAATGGCCTCTTGTACAATTTCCAGTGAGTCCTCCTTCTCTGAAACCTTATGAGCCCAGTCTTTACTGTCCACAGTACTATCAGCATTCTGGTCTTCTGAGTTCTCAACAAAATCATATATTAAACTCTGCTCACAATATTCTAACACTTTTCCAGCATGCATTCCTAAACATTTCAAAACTTCTCCTGAAATTTAAAAAAGCTTCTGAACTACATGATCAAATTAGTAACAAAGACTCTACTTCTTGGTACCAATTTTTCTTTTTTATTTTGGTACCAGGTATTGAACCCAGGGATGCTTAACCATTAAGCCAAATCCCCAGCCCTTTTTCTTATATTTTATTTAGAGACAGGGCCTCACTAAGTTTTTGAGGTTGGTTTTGAACTTGCAATCCTTCTGCTTCAGCTTCCGGAGCCACTGGGATTACAGGCATGTACCACCATGCCCAGTCAATTTTTCTCAGTCAGTTTTGTGTCACTGTGACCTATATACCTGACAATGAATAACATACTGAAGAAAAAGTTTAAATTGGCTTATGGTTTCAAAGATCTCAGTCAATAGACATCTGACTCCACTGTTCTGAGCCCAAGGCAAGGCAGAATACCATGGCAGAAGTGCATGGTAGAGGAAAGCAGTTGAGAACATAATAGAAAAGCAGAGAGAAAACTCTGCTCACTGAGACAAGATGTAAACCTCAAAGGTAAACACCTGTGATCTATTACCTCCAGTCACATCCTACTGTGCAAAATTACTGCCCAGTTAATCCATAGAAGTGAATTAATCCACTTATCATGTTATACCTGTCATATCTAATACTTTCATATCTGAAAATTCTTGCATTATCTCACACATGACCTTTTGGGGGCCACCTCATATGTAAACCATAACAGGCACTAATAATATGCTGCCTGTGTAGTCTTTCAATGCTTAATATCATCTTTATATGATTGCTATTATTTTTCTTTTCCATTTAGAGAATCATAGTCCTGCCAATTATTTTTTCTACTAACTGCCCAGTGAGTATTCACTCAGTTCATTAAAATGCCAAATTATGCCATTAAGTGATATGTATTGTACTAGAATATTCTGGAGGGTGATAGAAAAAAGATTAAAAGACTATAAGAAATAATGTATATGAAAGCATATGACACATGAAAGCATAAGTGTGAGTGTAAGATTTACCACAATACTAAATGACTGTATGACCTTGTGAAAATTGGAAAATTACATATTCATAAAATAAGAATAGATCTTGATCTACTTGAATTTTGTAGAACTAGCATAAAAATTGATGACTATTTTCAAATATATTTCTACTGAAGAAATATGCTTTGCTCTGTAGAAGTTATTTGAAAAGCATAAGCCCCTTTCCAAATGTTCAAATAAATTAGTTTTGTCAGTTGTGCAAATCACAAATACTATTTTCTATTCTCTTCAAATCACAAAAGTAATATTAAATCAAGGGTTAACATTCTTTGATGTATCATTGATACATAATATTCAATATATATAATAACTAATTTTATTCACTATGTAAAATTACTAGTTTTATGTTAGATTCAATTTCACAATTTGTTAATTCATAAAAGTATTATATTAGGGAAAAGTTTACTTATGAAAAATTAAACTCACTTTTCTGCCATGCATTATCTTGATTTATTGTTTCATTATTTTTGTTATCAAGCATACCTAAGCTATTGATATTAGATGAGAGAAACTCCAACAAAGAAAGGAATCAAAGCTACTTTTTTTCTTAAGAGATTAAATACCATTTCTCACATAGGAATATTGATTGACCAACATTTTGATCCATAGTGTAATGAAAGTTGTAATACTTTGAAGTATTTTTACTATCTTTTATTAACCAGTAAACAAATGACATTTTTTCTTGCTTAGTGCAGACAATACATTTAAGCCTAGGAATTTTTTTTGTGATGTTTTCATCTGCCAAAAGTCTTAAATTTAAAATTGGGTTTTGTTTTAAACTAAAATTTATAGGATCTGTGATAAGATATCAGTTTATTCTTTGGAAAAATTGTTTAAAAATTTTAAAAAAATCATTCACCTTTCACCAGAGATCACCTCTTTTATTAGTTTGATTTTATATTCTTCTAGATAGAATAATACATAAAAATGTAAATAAGTTCCTATGTTAAGAAGAAACTCAGTGAGACTCTGTCTCTAAATAAAATGTGAAAAATGGGCTGGGGATGTTGCTCGGTGGTTCAGCAACCCTCAGTTCAATCCCTAGTACCAAAACAAACAAAAAAAAGGATACGCATTTATATTTTCATAGTTGGTTACCTCCACCATGTATTAATGTATAATATTTTACTTTTATATCTGAGATATTTAAAGATTCCTATTGTTTAAATTTTTCCTATTATAAACAACCCAGTGGTGAACATTTTAAATATGACTTGAAGTTAGAGAAACTAAGAAAAAATTAACATCCTATAATTTAAATGGTAGGAGAGACAATCAAGATCTAGGATACTTTTGCTTTCTACCTCCCAAGAATCTGTGAACAAAACATCTTATATGCAGAGAAAGAATCCAGAAGGCCTTGTCTGCAAGATTATTTATGGATCAGATTCAATAATTCTTTGTATTCACATTTTTAAAATCATAATAATATTGTAGCACTGCAATATAGTGATTCCCTTGAAACTTGATTCAAGTTCTATGGCTTTCTTTTCCTTAAATACTATCCAAAATAACTCAACATTTGAAAAATTCCATATGGAAATTAAAGCTTCTTGGGTGAGCAAATCAAATGAAGCATTCTTTCTTAGACTATTACAGCTTGTATCTGAAAATTATCCTAAAAGTTTATGTGTTGAGGACATGATTCCAGTGTAGTAATGATCCTGACGGTGGATACTTGGGAAGCAACTGGATCATGAGGACTTGGACCTCAGGGGAGGACTGCCAATGGATAGATGAATGGACTATAAGAATGTGACAGAAACTATAGGTGGGTGGGGCCTAGTTGGAGGAGGTGTGATGTTGGGGACTCTACTTTGTACCCCTGACTCTTTCCTCTTTCTGTCTGCTTACCTGCTCCCATACTTGAGAAGTTTCCCTCCTACACCCTTCCATCATGATGTTCTGTCTCACCTCAGACCCTGAACAGTGGAGTCTGCTGACTACGGAATAAAAACCTCTGGATACATGGGTAAAATATTTTTTTCTCTAAGTTGTTCTTGTCAGGTAGTTTAGTCACTGCAATGGAAAGCTAACTAACACATAAGTTTAATAGAAACATCTTGTTGTTTTAGTAGTATGGTTAAAAGTACTCAAGTTATAGATAATAGTTCTAATTAACTTTTTCTACAATTGCTCTCAATTATCAAAACATGCATCTAATATATTTATTGACTTGGAGAATTAGGAAAGGCCAAGATTTCTGATGTATCAGAAGTTTAGATATTAGTAGAATCAAATCAACAGATTTCTAGTAACTGATATGTCACCCGGTTTTATTGAGAAGTTCACTTCAATTTCCTCAAAATATATGAAATGTTTCCTATAATTTATAATCAAAACACAAAGAGATACCTAAATAGCATTAGTACTATAATACAAATGAAATCTTACCCTAAAGGACATGGCTTTTTCTACTTTCCAAATAATATAATAAATGTAATTGTATAAAATACATGTGAAGTGTCCACAACAACAATTTGGCTAAATATACAGTTTCATATACAGTATGTGAGCTATATCATTCCTTACAATTTTACAGTGATAAAATAAAGTTTTGAATAATGTAATTATTAATCACATTTATTTAAAATAGTCGTGTTAATCTTAAAAGAAGTAAAAATAAATTACAAAGTTGACATTGAGTATTGAATAACATGCTACTTCACAAACTTTCATATACATATGTATTTCCTGTTCACCTTATTAAAATACAGGTTCTATTTTAGTAGGTTTGGGTTGGGCCTGAGAAGTGACCTTTCTAACAAGCTCCTAGGGAATGCTTATTTATCCTTGCACTTTGTGCAACAATGTATTATAGTACTAATTATTTACAAGGCAAAAAACTAAGCCTTCTTTTTAATAAGAATTATACAATTGTAGATATTAGAAATTTACACAAATATTTTTAAAACCATAGTAACATATGGTTACTAAGTATTAACATACAATTTTCCCCTGTATGGTTTTTGAATCTTCATTGCTAGAACTGGCTGACAGTGGTATAAAGTTCACAGTGTCTGTTATACCCATATATCTACATAAAATGTTCAGCTTCTCTCATTCTCAGCAGGTATGGTCTCATTAGCACCCGTGATTTAAAAAGCCTGGGTTTCTCTCAGCAAGATGTAGTTTTATTAATATGTGTTATATTTATATCTCTCTCATTTTATGATGTTATTACGTGGAACCAAATCTATAGCTTGCTCTAGGACCTGTTTACTTCATAAATATTGACTGCTAGAGGTGTGAATCTTACCAGGTTCTTTTGCATAATTACATGAGGATAAACATTAAACAAAAATGACTTAAGAATAAATGAAAATAATATCTTAAGTGGCAAGTAAGATGATATAGCACCATGAAATAAGAGTGTGGAAAGAAGATGTCTGCTAACTATTATTATATATGAAAGCTATTATTTTTGAAGAAATAAATGTACAGACATCAAACTCTCTTTTTCAGGAGAATTGTGAGTTGTTTACAGGATACATTTTCTGAAATATCTTTATTTGTTTTTTCTTAGCACTAGAGTGTGATGGTAAATGTTTAACAACAAGTCTTCCATAATAAAAAAGCTAAGATTTGTAGTGTTTTCAGATTTCCATGGTGTAAAAATTCCCTCTGGCCAATTTTAAGCTACCAATATGACATCTCTAAGCAGTTTCAGGAGAAAACACACAAATGGACTCTATCAGAAGCCAGTACACATCATTTCCAACACATTATTTATTTAGCAGACTGAGCACCACTTTGTTTTAACAACAGTGCATTGTGATAATTGTCAGTGAACATTCATTATATAATTAATTATACAGCTTCAATTAAAAATCTGTAAAATGCAAGCAGAAGACAAAATTAGTAATAAATCCAACACCCAAAGTATGATCATTACATATTTGTTTATATTCATTACATTTAATTAAAATATTTATCCATATTAGTTATAAAATTGAAATTTGATTTATTTCACTTTGAATTTCTATGAATTTAACTGACTGACAGTGTTTTCATTTTCTATAATTATTACATATTCATTAAAAATACACAGAAGATTGCTCATTCATGGTGGCACACACCTGTAATCCCAGTTGCTTAGGAGGCTGAGGCAGGAAGACAGCAAGTTTAAAGCCAGCTTCAGCAATTTATCAAGGTTGAAGGAACATAGCAAGACTCTGTCAAAAAAGAAAAAAAGGGGTCTGGGGTCTGGGGATGTAGCTCAGGAACAAACTACCCTGGGTTCTCTTCCCAGTACCAAAACAACAAAACAAACAGACAAAAAATACACACAAGACTGAATGAAACTCTATTGAATAAAATCAAATGATTTTATTATTTATATTTGACTCATCCCTTTCTTTACACTGTTTCAGAATTCTGATAAAACAAGTCAATAAACATGCTCATACAGAAATCTTTATGACCATGATCCATGTTACTTTAGGGTAAATTACAAAAAGGAAATTTATTGAGTTGAATATATAATTATTTTTTTAATTTTTTTGTTCTATTTAGTTATACATGACAGCAAAATGCATTTTGATTCATTGTACACAAATGGAGTACAACTTTTCACTTCTCTGGGTTGTACACAATGTGAGTCACACCATTCGTGTAATCATACAAGTGCAGATGGTAATGTCTCATTCCACAATCTTCCCTTCCACTGCCCCCTCCCCTCCCCTCATTTCCCTCTGTACAACACAATCCAAAGTTCCTTCATTCTTCCCTTACCTCCCTACACCCCTCCTTAGGGATCAGCAACCACTTCTCAGAGAAAACATTAAGTCTGTTTTTTTTGGGATTAGCTTATCTCACTTAGGATATTCTCCAACTCCATCCATTTACCTGCAAATGTCATAATTTTATTCTTCATTATGGCTAAGTAATATTCCACTGTGTGTATATACCATAGTTTCTTTATCTGCTCATCTATTGAAGGGAATCTAGGTTGGATCCACAATCTAGCGATGGTAAATTGAGCTGCTATAAACATTGATGTGGCTGTGTCACTGTAGTATGCTGATTTTAAGTCCTTTGGGTATAAACCGGGGAGGTAGATAGCTGGATCAAATGGTGGATCCATTTCAAGTTTTCTGAGGAATCTCTATACCGCTTTCCAGAGTGGCTGCACCAATTTGCAATCCCACAAGTGATGCATAAGTGTACTTTTCCCCCACATACTCATAATACCTATTTTTTCTTGTATTCTTTATAATAGCCATTCTAACTAGACTGAGATAAAATCTTAGGGTACTTATGATTTTTATTTCTGTAATTAGAGATATTGAACAGTTTTTCATATATTTCTTGATAAATTGTAGTTCTTCTGTGCAGAGACATGTTTGGGTAACCCTAAGATGGCGGTTGGCATTAAGCCAAGAGGTGGCACATAATTAGTGTTTATATGGCATGATCTACTTTTGCCCTGATTAGTTAACATCTCCTCTGCGCTAGTGGTCAATAGATGTTCCTCATTCATTCTTAATTGGTACCTTGGCACATGCTCCAACTGTGCTACTTAATCCTAAACTGATTGGCTGCCTTAGGTATTTAAGACATGTACCTATAGGAAGCACCTCTGATAAGCAGCACCTCTGATAGATCGCAGGACGGAGAACTAAGAACACACCTCTAGGTCGCTAGGTTGCAGAATGAAGATCGCAGAACACAGGACTAAGCAGACAACTCTAGGTCACAAGTTGCAGGACATAGGCCGCATGCCGCACCCTGCACATCCAAGAAGCAACCCACCTTTAAGAAGCAGTAGACCTTTGATAAGCGTAGCCTCTCTGAAAGAGTAGCATTCTCTAAAATTAAGCAAAATCTCTTTTCCTCTAAGCAAAGTCTTTCTTCCTCTCAAAGCCTCTCTTCCTCTAAAATTAAAAGTAAGCAAAGCCATCTCTTCCTCTATAAACTAGCAAACAAGCAAGCAAGCAAGGAAGCAGCCTACCAGATAAAGATAATAGAAGTACTTCAGTTCCAGGCCACCTCCTATAAATTACCACGAGATTGTTGCTGTGGGCGGCAACACTTCTGTTACGTGTCTACTCAGTTCCTTAGCCCATTTATTAATTGGGTTATTTGTATTTTTGGTGTTAAGTTTTTTGTGTTCTTTATAAATTCTGGAGATTGGTGCTTTCTGTGAAGTGCATGAGGAAAAGATTTTCTCCCACTCTGTAGACTCTCTTTTCACATTATTGATTATTTCCTTTGCTGAGAAGAAGCTTTTTAGTGTGAATCCACCCAATTTATTGATTCTTGCTTTTATTTCTTGTGCTTTGGGAGTCTTGTTAAGGAAATCTGATTCTAAGCTGACATGATGAAGATTTGGGCCTACTTTTTCTTCTATTTGGTGCAGGGTCTTTGAACTAACTCCTAGGTTCTTGATCCATTTTGAGTTGAGTTTTGTGCAGGGTGAGAGATACAGGTTTAATTTCATTTTCCTACATATGGTTTCTAGTTTTCCCAGCAGCATTTGTTGAAGAAGCTATTTTTTCACCATTGTATATTTTTGGCACATTTTTCTACTATGAGATACTTGTGAGTTTATCTCTGTGTCTTCTATTCTACACCATTGATCTCCCTGTCTATTTTGGTGCCAATACCATGCTGTTTTTGTTACTATTGCTTTGTAGTGTAGTTTAACGTGTGGTATTGTTATACCTCCTGATTCACTCTTCCTGCTAAGAATTGCTTTGGCTATTCTAAATCTCTTTTTCCAAATGAATTTTGTGATTGCTTTCTCTATTTCTATGAGGTACATCATTGGGATTTCAATTGAAATTGCATTGAATCTGTATAGTGTTTTCTGTAGTATGACCATTTTGACAATATTAATTCTGCCTCTCCAAGAACATGGAAGATCTTTCCATCTTCTAAGGTTTTCTTTAATCTCTTTCTTTAGTGTTCTGTAGTTTTCATTGTAGAGGTCTTTCACCTCTTTTGTTAGGTTGATTCCCAAGTATTTTATGTTTTTTGACACTATTGTGAATGGGGTAGTTTCCCTAATTTATCTTTCCGAGGATTCATCCCTTATAAATAGAAGTGCATTAGATTTATGAGTGTTGGTTTTATATCCTATTACTTTGCTGAATTCATTTATCAGTTCTAGAAGTTATCAGGTGGAATTATTTGGATCCTCAAATATAGCATCATGTCATTGGCAAATAGTGATAGTTTGAGTTGTTCTTTTCCTATTCATTTCCCTTTAATTTCTTTGGTCTTTCTAATTGTTCTGGCTAGAGTTTAAAAACTACGTTGAATAGAAGTGGTAAAAGACAGCATCCCCATCTTGTTCCAGTTTTAAGAGGGAATGCTTTCAATTCTTCTCCATTTAAAAGGTGTTGGCCTTGGACTTAGCATAGATAGGCTTTACAATGTAGAGGTATATTCCTACTATCCCTATTCTGTCTAGTTTTTTGAGCATGAAGGGGTGCTGTATCTTGTCAAATGATTTTTCTGCACCTATTGAAATGATCATATGATTCTTATCTTTAAGTCTATTGATGCAAAGAATTACATTTATTGATTTCCAGATGTTAAACCAACCTTGTATCTGTGGAAAGACCCACACTTGATCATGGTGCACTATATTTTTAATATATTTTTGTATGCAATTTGCCAGAATTTTGTTAAGAATTTTTGCACCTATGTTCATCAGGGATATTCATCTGAAATTTTCCTTCTTTGATGTGTCTTTGCTTTTAGTATCAGGGTAATACTAACTTCATAGAATGAGTTTGGAAGGGTTTCCTCCTTTTCCATTTCATGGAATAATTTGAGGAGTTTTAGTATTACTTCTTCTTTGAAGGACCTGTAGAACTCAGCTGAGAATCCCTCTGGTCCTGGGCTTTTCTTGGTTGCTAGGGTTTTGATGGTGTCTTCTATTTCATTGCTTGAAATCGATGTGTTTAAATTGTGTATGTCCTCCTGATTCAGTTTGTGAGGATGATATGTCTCTAGAAATTTGTCGATGTCTTTAAGATTTTCTACTTTTTGGAGTATAGATTTTCAAAATAACTGCTATTATGTTTTGCATTTCAATAGGGTCTGTCATGATATTTCATTTTTCATCATGAATTTCAGTAATTTGGAATTTCTCTCTCCTTCTCTTCATCAGTGTGGCAAAGGTTTTATTAATTTTATTTTTTCAAAGAGCCAACTTTTTGTTTTGTCAGTTTTTTCAATTGTTTATTTTGTTTCAATTTTGTTGATTTCAGCTCTGATTTTAATTATTTTCTTCTACTACTTTTGATGTTGAGAAGTTCTTTTTCTAGGGCCTTGAGATGTAATGTTAGGGCATTTATTTGTTGACTTTTTATTATTTTACTGAGTGAGCTCAATGCAATGAATTTTCCTCTTACTACTGCCTTCATAGTGTCCCAGAGTTTTTGATGTGTTGAATCGTCATTCTCATTTACCTCTAAGAATTTTTTTATCTCTTCCCTGATGTCTTCTGATATCAATGCATCATTCAATAGTATATTATTTAGTCTCCAGGTGTTGGCGTAGTTTCTATTTCTTATTTTATCATTGATTCCTTATTTCATTCCATTAAGATCTGATAGAATGCAAGGTGGTATCTCTATTTTTGTGTGTGTGTATTTGCTAAGAGTTGCTTTGTGGCATAAAATATGGTCTATTTTAGAGAAGGATCTGTGTGCTCCTGAGAAAAAAGTGTATTTGCTCATTGATAGATGAAAAATTCTACATATGTCTGTTAAATCTAAATTATTGATTATATTATTGAGTTCTAGGGTTTTTTTGTTTGGTTTCTGTTTGGAATATCTATCCAGTGGTAAGAGAGGTGTTTTAAAGTCACCCAATATTATTGTGTTGTGGTATATTTGATTCCTGAAATTGAGAAGGGTTTGTTTTACATACATAAATGCTCCATTGTTTGGGGCATAAATATTAACAATTGTTATGTTTTATTGATTTATGTTTCCCTTAAGCAGTATGAAATATTCTTCTTCATCCCTTATGACTAATTTGTCTTGAAGTTCACTTTGTCTAAGGATGGAAATCCCTGCTTTTTAAATGAGTATCATCCTTTAACCTTCAGTCTGTGGATGTCTTTTTCTATGAGATGAGTCCATTGAAGACAGTATATTGTTGGGTCTTCCTTTTTTAATCCAATCTGCCTTTTGATTGATGAGTTTAGGCCATTAACACTCAGGGTTATTAATGAGATATGATTTGTATTCAGTCTGGCTTATTTTTGGTTTTTAACTTGATATGGTTTCTCCTTTGATTGGCTTTTCCTTTAGTGTAGTACCTCCCTTTGCTGACTTTCATTATTCATTTATTCCTCAAGGAATATTTTGCTGAGAATGTTCTGTAGTGCAATCTGTCTATTTGTAATTTCTTTTAACTTCTGTTTACCATGGAAGGATTTTATTTGATCATCAAATCTGAAGGTTAGTTTTGCTGGGTATAATATTCTTGGTTGGTATCATTGTTCTTTCAGAACTTCAAGTATGTTGTTCCAGGCCCTCCTAGCTTTTAGGGTCTGGGCTGAGAAATCTGCTGGTATCTGTATTGTTTTCCCCCTATATGTAATCTAATTCTTTTCTCTAACAACCTTTAAAATTCTACCTTTATTTTGTATGTTGAACATTTTTATTTTAATGTGTCTTGGTGTGGGTCTGTTGTAATTTTGTGTATTTGGTGTTCTGTAAGCCTCTTGTATTTGATTTTCCATTTCATTCTTCAGGTTTGAGAAATTTTCTGATATTATTCATTGAATAGATTGTTCATTCCTTTGGTTTATAGCTCTGTGCCTTCCTCAATTCCAATAATCCTTAAATTTGGTCTTTTCATGATATCCCACAATTCTTGGAGTTTCCACTCATGATTTTTTACCATCTTCTCTGTGTGTTCAACTTTATTTTCAAGATTTAATATTTCGTCTTCATTGTCTGAGATTCTGTCTGCCAAATGATCTAGTCTGTCGGTGATACTTTCTATTGAATTTTCAATTTGGTTTATTGCTTCCTTCATTTCAAGGATTTCTGATTTTTTTTTCCAGAATCTGTATCTCTTTATTGAAATAACTATTTGCTTCTTGCATTTACTCTTTTAACATTTTATTGAAGTAATCATTCATTGCCTCTATTTGGTCTCTTATATCATCCTTTACCTCACAAGTCATTTTAATTATGTATTTTCTGAACTACTGACATTTCTTCTACTGTGCTGTTAATGGATTATATTAATATAGCATGTTGATTTGTTTGGAGCAATTTCTTCCCTTGTTTTTTTCATGTTGTTTGTGCATCTTCCTCTCTAGCAGTGCAGATACAAGGTATTAGTTCCCCCCCTATAAGTTTATAGAGTCCCTGCAGATTTCCAGTACCTCACCTTTAAGGGGGAGATCAATATTAACAGCACCCAATAGAAACAATATGCAGTCTTAAACCAAATAACCCCAATTAAGACGTTAACAGTATTGTAATAAACAGAGATGACAAGTTTGATTCTTATCTACAGCATAAGCAATAGGTTTGCAATAAGGTCTACAATTTCTAATGGTGGACACAGAGGATGGGGGAGGGGTGTAGGATGTAATGTTAATGAGGTAAGAATTGAGAATATAGAGGTTCTAGATCATATGGAGAGTGAGAATGGAATCAAAAGAAGTTAGTTGTTATGAGAAAAAGGGAGAAAGAGACTCTAGGGAAACAGATAAATAAGAGGAAAAATGAGTGAGAAAAATAAAAAAAAATATTAATATTAAAAACCCTACAACCATACTGTAATATACTATTCGAACCTCTGAGTCTTCAATAGCCTGATGCATGAAAGGTACTTGATTTCAAAGATGATGGTGATATGAGAACAGGAAACAAAAATATAAAAATGAAAAAAATGGGGAAAAAGAAAAAAAGGAAAGAATGAAAACTGAACAATTGTTTCTGTTGGAGTTTAATATCTTCTCTGCCTCCCTTCTCTTCTGATAGGCAGGGTTTTCTGGGTTTTGCTGGTAACTCCACCCTCAGGATAATAACAGTTACTAATATGAGAAGATTAGACTTGGAGGCTGGACTCCTGGAGGCAGGGAATAACAATTGCCAATTCCTCTGGAAGACTGCACCCCAGGACTCTCCTTTGGGATCTATTTGTGTGACACAGGATCCTGATCTTAGCCCCTTACTGCACTTTTGGACCCCACAATTCCTGCTATAATTTAGTCTCTAAATTGTATCTCTCCTGCCCCTGCCCTTTCAACTTTCCAACCAGGAACCTCTCTCCCTGGAGGTCCTGAAGGCTGAGCGCAGGAACTTATGCACCTATCTCAGAAAGCTGTTCTGTGTTGGGCAAGCCAGGACCAGGCATTAAAATCTGTGTGCCAGCCATATAACTGCAGGCACTGGGTCACTTGGTGACCAGGGAATGACTGGGAGACAAGATTGAAGAGCCATAGGGTCCTGTTGGTTGCCAAACCAGCAGGACTGGGTGCTCAGTGGAGTCGTGTACTAGGCTGATATTGGGTCTGAACAAGTGTTCTCGAGTTCTCTACAATCCCAGTGGGTGCTGGGCTGGTTGTCTGGACCAGCCATGATCAAGTTACCCTCACACCTTTTTCCCATCCACCAACCCTTTGCAAGGCTTCTCCTCCCTCTCCAGCAAGATGGTGGCTATTAGTACACCTAGCAGGGATACCTCAGATGCAACCAAGCCTGTAGGGCCCTTGGTGATGGTCTTTCAGGACATGGCTGATGTCCCTGGATGTAAGCAGTCACAGCCCAAGTTGGTGATGGTGGCTCACCTCTAGTTACCCCACTGGGCTGACCAGCACTGGAGATCCACAGAACATATAATTATTTTTAAGATTTTTGAATTGTTGCTAAATGACACTCAGGAAGTCTGTTTCAGCTTCAATTCAAGTGCAATGTCTGAAGGCCCTCTTTCACCAGATTCACAAAAGTCAGTCTGAATTAGAGAGAGGGAAAAATCCAAAACCTTGGAGCTGAGGTAGACCATATGTGATATAATTTAATCTTAAAATCTTTTTAATTTGTATTGGATGGTTATTATTTCTTTCTTGAATTTCCCAATAACATTTTCCTTTAATTTATATAGAACAATTAAAAATAACAATGACATTAATAATGTTTTGTATATCAAATTTATCTCTTGCCTGATAGATTTTCCTCATAATTTCTCTATGTAGTTCTTGATGTTAACATGCATAAATTAAAAATTTTCTTAGTGAAAATGTTACATTGTGCATCTTCTATTATTATAAATTTTATATCAAAGTTGCAAAGTGGTTTCTGCTGTCTCTCCTATTCCTCCTCCTTCATAATTATTTTCCATTTTGACTTAAAAATTGTTACAATTACATATCATTTGGGGAAATAAAAAAGAGCAACAAAAATTTTAAAAATCCACATAATTAAATGTAGCTTATAGGAATACATCCACATGCCCAAAATATGTTTGAATTAACATTCAATTTAAATCTACTACTTTCCTATGCACTTTCTATTCTTTTCATTATCTATTCTTTTTTTTCTACTTTTTCATTAGTTGGCAGAAAATTTCTATTTTCCTATTTTGTATTTATAATCACAGAAACATTAAAAAAATATGCATTTGTAAGGCTGAGGAGGTAGTTCTGGGGTAGCACACTTGCCTAGCAGGTGCAGAGATCTGGGTTCAATTCCCACTACCAGAAAAAATATAAAATAAATTTAAAAATATAAAAAAATGCATTCTTGACTTAAACTATAATATTACTTGATATTTTGGTTAACTGAGAAAAAATGAAGGCCTTCTAAAATTCTGTCTCCATTTATGTTCATCCCAATACCTTTGCTACTTTCATAGTAAATTTTAATGTATGTTCAAAACTCTCATAACATTATTATTGTTTCATATATAAGATATACATTTAAATTTACTCATAGATATAATTTTGTTGCTTATCTACTTCCTGGATCTAACTACCATATAGTACTTTTTTTTTTTTTTCTTAAATGCAAACTCAAGTGTGGGTTCTGTATTGGTGAGTTAATTCAGTTTTCAATAGTCTAAATAGTTTTTCATATCATTGTTTGTGAAGGACATTTCCACTGTGTATGGGATTGTAAACTGTAAACTATTTTCTGTGAGAGCAATGAAGTTATAATTTCATTATCTTCTGGCTTCTGCTATTTCTTTTCAAACATTAATTAACAGTATAAAGTTTGTTCTTTTGAAGGTAATTCTTCCTTTGACCAATGTTGAAATTTTTCTTTTGCTCTGAGTTTCTGAAGATCCTCTCTGCGTCAACAGATCTTGAACTGCTTTCTGTTTTACTTCTTTTTTCGGTTCATTGTTTCCTTGCTGCTAATAATTTAATCCATTTAGAAATATATCATCCTTGTTCTTGCTCTCCTTTCTTGAGTCTCTAACTATGTAAGGTTTTTCATTGACTCTTTTTCTACTATATCTTGTATATCTTCTTTCTTTCTCTGTCATGTTTGATTCTGTGTATCTTAATCTGACCTATCTGATAGAACATTAATGCTCTCGTCTGTTATGTGCATTATCAAATCACTATTGTGTTTGTTTATATTCTGTATAGTTCTTCTTCACATCTAAAATGCTAACTTTACATTTTCTAATTATTTAATGGAATTTTCATATTTTGATATTTTATCTCCAAAATAATACTAGTATTTTGAAAAACCCCACTACCCGATGTAACTTTCCTGTTTCTTCTTTGTGCTTGTTTTCTAGCACATTGGTTTGTCTTCTTGGTTATCTCTGATTTTATACCAGCTGTTATTTTATTAATAGCCTAGTTGGAAAATGCTAAGAGCATTCTGTGGTTGATAGTCTCTAAGATGACCTCTAATTATCCCTAATTTCTAATATCCACATCCTTAGCAATACTACCCTTCTAATATGTGTGAGCTACACTAACTGACTTGTTTTTAAAGAATTTTTTAAAAAATTTTACCTTCAAAATTAGTTTATAAAGAGACAGTGATATCTATCTTAGCTTCTCTCTCAGACTCTCCCAAATGGCTCACTCTGCAGGAGGCCTCCTTCTGCTTGAGACTGTCCTGTGGCATGATCTACAGGGTCATGATGATTACCAATAACCACATGAGTGAACAACGAAAATCATCCCTCACATACACTCTTTGAAGTGAATCTTTAGATAAGAACATAATCCCAACTGACAATTTAGCCTCTAATTCAGGAAGTTCTCAAAGGTCCTCAGTCAAGCCAATCCTAAATTCCCAACCTTCAGAAACAATGAGATAAATGTTTATTACCGTAAGATACGAAGATTTGAAATAGTATGTTATGAGTAGTAGCTACCTAATATAGTCTTCACTCTTCTGTATTATTAGGTGTGTCCCAAACATTCTTTTTGTTCAATCCTATGCCCTCACTTGATTTCTGATACTTCTCCTACTTCTATCTTTCTTCAGTCAAATTCCTAAATTTCTACACCTTCTAACATAACAAAGCATCTATCCTTTAACATCTTTCTGTTCTTTCAGGACACTACTGATGACCTTGGAAAAGGTCCTCTTCCTGTCTTGCCTGTATTTTTTTTAAAATACAGTAGATCTCAGCCCCCCCTCTCCAAATAAAGGGAATATACTTTCCTTGTTTACGAAAATATCTTCTAACTGACTTTTGTACTGCAGGGCAAACAGGTTGGACTCAATGTGCCCAAGAGTTTATTTACAACAGACTTTGCCTTTAGTGGTTGTGTTATAGATTTCTGAAGAAAGGATTCACAGAAAATACCCCCTGCTTTATATAGGTTCAGAAACAGTGTATTACCCACATAAATTAATAATTCAACTTTTGCCTTACATCTTTTTTTCTTAAAACCAATTTACATCAGAAAATGGACCTCTATTTCAACTCAACATTCTGTAGTTTATGACTAAATTTAATAATTCAGTATTAAAAAGCTTCAGTACTGTGACTTTCCCCCTTAAGTTTTTCATTATGAACCATCTCCAAGTACAATAAACTTTGCTTTGTAATTGTTTGCATATTTTCTTAGTCAATTTGGGCTGCTATAACAAAAGTGCTATAAATTTTGTGACTAATATACAAGAAACATATTTTTTACAGTTCTGGAGGGTATGAAGTCCACAATTAAGGCACAAGCAGATCTGGCACCTGGCATAGGTTCCTTCCTGGGAGATGCTGCCTTCTCTCTATATTCTCTCATGGCCAGGGGGGCTACCTTGCTCTCTGATGTCTCTCTTATAAGAGCACCAATACCAATCTGAGTTCAATAAAAAACCTCATTTACAGTTAACTGACTTTTAGTCAACTGTAAATAATGGGCAGTGACACCTACAATGTATATATAAAAGATGCCTAGATTTCTAAAAAAGACTTAAGAGCTAAATGATCAATAAACTGTTTTTTCCCTCTCTTTCTACAAATCAACAGATAATATACCCTGCAACTCCTGGAAGTTATTTAGGACTAAAGACAAATATACACTCATAAGTAAAACTTTAACCATTATTACACAAATGCATTCTTGTTATATAGAACATTATTCCACTTTTCTTGCAAAATATCATTCATTCATTTACTCACTCACCTATACATCCAGAATGATTACTGCTGTACATATTCTCTAAATTCTGGTAAAATCCCTTCTTAGACCAGTCTAAGGGACACACATAATGCAAAGAAAATGGCAAATGTGATGTCACTTCCAAAATTAATCATAAAAAGCTTGTGACTATTCCCCTAATAGATCCTGTCTTGCTTTCCTTTTCCTACAGGGCCTTTATTTTGGAAAGAGCAACAAGGTATAGCCCAGTGGAAAGGCACATGGGCCAAAGAGTTGATGTTTCTAGTTAATTGCCAGAAAAAATATCTAAGGATAGCCAGCAGCCAAATAAGTGACCTTGGAAGAGGAGTCTACTCCAATGGAGACTAGAGGAAATCATAATTCTAGTGAAGACCTTAATTGTGGCCTCATGAGAGATTCTAAATCACAGGCATTCATTAAACAATGCTTGGATTCCTGACTTAGAGAAACTTTCAAATAATAAATGTTTGATGATTCCAGCTCTGAGTTTTGGGGTGATTTGTTATAAAACAATAGGTAAATAACGCAGTCAAGTATATAGTCTCTGACATCAAATGACTTGTAATGGATTTGGTGCCATAATTCTTGACTTTTTTGCCTTGGGAAATGTATAAACTCTCTGTATATCAATGTCCTTGTTTTTTAAAACAGAGATAATAAAAATAGTGCCTCTTATGAAAAGTTCTCTTTAGTAAAAAACAATGTACACACAGACACCCACACACATGTAGACACAAAGAACTCAGAGCAGTGCCTGATCCATAGTAGGCACTTAGTGAGTGTTAATTATTAATGTTCATTCATTTAAAAAATTAAGAATATAAAGAACAATAATAAACTTTGTGAAATTGAACATTTGACATCATATTGAGTTTCAGTGTACTTTCATTTGACAATATTAACTAAGAACCGATTCTGTATCAACCTATATCAGTGTGTGTGTGTCCACCTTGTTAACAATTGAGGAATGCTGTTTTTAAATGAAAAAGAAAGACTACAGGAGAAGCAGATTTATGAGAGAATACGAGAAGCATCAAATGTCCAAGGTGGGGTCCCCTGGGCTGCCAGGTTTGGTGCAGTCAATATAGTATTGCATCATTTGAGAAGGTGAATTCTCACTCTAGAGCAACTGATGAAGGATCTGAGAAGGTGTATGTCAGAAACTTCAAAAGTAGTGCTATAAATAATGCTCCAGGAATTTTGCTAGAGATTATTAATGTGTCATATTTAAAAACTGTAGGATGGTCATTTGGATTGATATTATCATTTATAATCATCAGGGAAAATACTTATCCCCTTAATTTACAAACAATAGCTATGGTTACCATGGAATTTGTGTTTTCAGAATAACCCTCCAATGAGCACATTTTTCTGACATAAAAATTTAAAATATCATTCTAGTCTACATGGATATTAACTAATGGAAATACCAGTTACAATGTCAATCCCAATATACATAGACTCAACTCTATATGTTTGTTTTCAGGGATAAGTTCTCATTGGTATAGAATTTACCCCCACATATTTTATAGTTTAAATGTGATTTAAAATAATTTTTTTAAAATTTCATTTTCTCAGATATATTAATATCATATATAACAGATTTCTATATATTGACTAGGTATTTGGACACCATATTCAATCCTCATATTAGTGCTAATTTTTTAGATTTCTTAGCATTTTCTATGTAAACTTTGTGAACAAATGCAAATACTTGCTTATTTCCAAGCAGTGTGCTTTAATTCATTTTTCTTGCTTGATTGCACTATCTAGGACCAATTTCACAATATCAAGTAAAAGTATTGAAAACATGTATTTTCTTTTTCCTAAAGTTAGGGAGAAAATCATTTTTCACCATTAAACAAATTATTCCATAGGAATTTTATAGATAATTTCAATACTTACATTCTTCTGAAAGTATTTACAAAGGATAAATGTGTCACAAACTTTTTCTGCATTTTTTACAGTGATCATAGAATTTTTAAATTTATTATAATAATAAAAAGAATTACATGAAACTGATTTTGAATGTTAAGTCAACATTGCATCCCTTGGATAATTTTTTTTTTCCGTATTCGAGTTGTTAATCTTTTGTAGTGAATCATTGCATCTATATTTAAGAGGGCATGTACCTGTATTTTTAAATATATTACTGTCTTTTCTGCACTTAGTATTAGGCATGAAGGTGATAAACTTTTAAAGCAAGTTAGAAAGTATTTCCTTTCCAACTATTAAGATTTTGAATAAAATTTTAATTTCTTCTTGAAATCTTTGATATAATTTATCATTGCAGGAAAATAGGTTTAGCTTTTTCTTTATAGGAAGATTTTAAATTATGAATTCAAATTCTCAATACATATAAGATTTTCTGCTTGTATATTTCTTCAGTTATATTGTTAATTCTATATGAACAAATGGAATATATGGCTATATCCCAATGAAATTTTGTTCACAAAACAGGCTGCAGACAAGATATGTTTTTTTAAGACTGAACTTGTCAACTCTTGATTTAGAGATGTCTATCTGTATAGACAGGAACTACTATGGTGTACCCTCTAAAGAGGATATTGCCGATTTGTCTTTTCTTCCATTTCCTCCCATCAGGTTATTTAGGGATACGTCCTTTTTATTCATCTTTACAAAGTACAATATTTTGTTTTGATATACTTTTTCTGTCTCTATTTAATTTTTTCATGTTCATATCTTCACTATTTCTTTTATTTCTTTGGACATAATATCTAGAATATGAGGTGAATATCTAAATAATACATTTTAAACTTTTCCTTTTTTGTAATACAAGCACTCAAACTATGAAATTCCTTCTAAACACATGGACCCCATATAATCTAACAGAATGTTTTAAAATCTCATTCAGTTTGAAATATATTCCAAATGTCCTCATGATTTCCTGTTTGAGTTGTTAAAAATGATTATTTAATTTGAAAAATATCCAGAATTCCCCCAGATGCTTTTGTTTTTAATTGCCATTTAAAGTTCTTATAGTGAGAGCACATTCTGCAAAATTTTCAAATCTTGAAGTTTTTTTAGATTTTTTAAAAAGTCATTCAGTATGTGGAATACTACCTCATTGGACCATATGTGTATGCTTTAAAAAGTTTTTTTTTTAAACATTTGAGTATAGTATCTCATAGATGTCTTTAGATTTAAAATTGTTTAAATGTGTTATCTTCACTGAGTATTTTGGTCTTAACCAATTACTGGGAAATGGATGCTAGAAATCTCTTAATGTATATGTGAATTTCCAGTTTCTACATCAAATATTTTGAATATCTATTGATTTTACTTCATTGGCATTATCTCTTTAATGAATTTACTGTTTTCATCTAAAGAGAACCATTAATTTTTTCTGATATTACTCTCTGTCTTAGGGTGCATTTGTCCATTATTAATATAGCAACCTTAGTTTCCTAAAGATGGTATTGCATAGTTCATTCCTATTTTTAATTTTAGCCATAGTTAAAGTTGTTTACATCTTTTGTGAACAACAAATAACTGTTTTATACAGTTTCACAAACTCTCATTTTATATACATCTATTGTTGAATACCTTTACATTATGCATAATTTTTGATATATTTGGAAATATGCCCATCATATTAGTATTTGATTTCCCTACTGTCTGGTCCATTTTGTTTCCTATAGGAAGTCAGCAGTAATAATGCCATTTACTTTATTCAATGCAAAATTTTCTCTGTTCTTACAAGATATTTCCCTCTATCTTGAATGTTCAGTTTTCCCTATGATTTTCTGAGTGTCTGGAGTTGATGAATGTATGTCTTTTAGTATACTTGGGATTTTTTTGCCCATCAATTCTTTGACTACATTATTGCTCCCAAAGAAATTTTCCTCCTCCTCTAGGACATAAATAACATGTATGGTAGACTTGGTATTTGTTCCCATTATTCTTTGTTTCTTAGATCAGTTCATTTCTCTTCTTCTAAGTTTGTTGAATATTTTCAACACGCCTATCTTCTCCAATCTGTTCTTCAGTTGTCCTAGAATGTGTTTTAATTTCAAGAATTATACATTTTGTCTATAATTTCCTGTTGGTTCTTTTTTTAAAATTTGAGGAGGATCCAGTTTTAACTGATAAACATATGGGGAACTGTATAATGTTTCAGTACACAAATACCTTGCATAATGTTTCAATCAGATTAAAAACATCTACCTCCTTAAACATTATGGACTTTTGAGCCTTCAAAAATATAAGAAATAAATTTCTTCTTTTTTCTTATATGCTAATATTACTTATAGTATTTTTGTTAGAGTAGTCCAAAAGGACTAGGACAGGGTTATATATATTTTTTCCTTACATGTTCAATAATTTTAGATTTCATACTAGGCATTGTGAATGACACGTTATAGATATTCTGGATTGTGTTATGCTTTTTGTGAAGTTCCTGGTTTTTTTTTTTTAATTTGTTGTGTGCTTATTTTAATAGAAAAATAATTTGCATATGATTGAAATAGAATATCTGTCTCTTTTATGGTGGTTAGTAGCAAAAAATTCAGTTCTGTGAGATTCAGCTGTGCTGCTTGGAATATTACTTGGGCATACGTACTTAACAGATCAGACTAATATTTAGACTTAGTTCACAGGTAAGAAAGAAGTAGACTTCTGCTTTATTTTAAAGGAAATTTCCCTCCTTTCCAACTGTGGCAGTCATCCTAATTTACATTCTCTGTTATTAAAGTAAGACAGACAATAGATTTTTTGATTTTTAACCTCTTGATTTTTAACCACTCCTTGTGATACTGGCTGGACTCTTAAAACAAAAATTTTTAGAAGTGAAAAATTCATGCAATGTTTCTTTTTTATCTGCCTTTTGAATCAGTTAATTATTTTATAACTGATTTTTATCTATCTCATCTATTGACTTGTTATATATTTCTTTATTTCTTACTTTTATAGATGTAAAGATTTACATGCTTCTTTAAACTACTCTGCATAATGAAGTACTATAATGTCATTCCATATATAACATTATAATTTTTTTAGCATCTTACCCTACATTAAGAAAAAATTTTCATATATTTAATTTCTACATACATCTTATACCTCACAACATGTTACTATTAATTTTGGCTTTCAGCACTTAGTTGTTTTTCAAGAAATTAGGTTTTATAAAAAGTATTTGAGTATTTGCCATTTCTACTTATCTTAATTTTTAATGTTCTTTGTGTCAATATAGTATCATTTACATTTTGCTTGGTAAATATGCTTGTGTGGTTTTAGATGATGTGCAATAAAACTTCAATGGTACAATAAAGATGAAAACTTTTCAACTAACTTCCAGACAAGTTTGGACATATCAGCAGATCTAGCTACTACACAATCTCTGTGCCCTCAATATGATGGGTCAAGGCCAGTTCTTGACTTTTCTTCTTCCCAACCAGTTAGAGTAGAGTAAACAATGGAGTGGTCATCAGGTACCATGAAACAAAAGGCCCATCTTAAGAACAGAAAAGCAAAAAACTAGAGAAAGTCTAGAACCACATCAAATTCCATGGAATTTTAACCTACGAGCCTCAATTTTTATATAAAAAATATGCAACTATTTGAATTATGTCATTTAAAATTTGAATTTCTTCTATGTCAACTGAAATGATAACTTTACCAATATAAAATTGAGTACCTAAAATAGAATGTTGTTACAGCAAAACTTAAAATATGTGACATGGAATGGTGGTCATTGAGGACACAGTGTAGAAGCCTGTTGATTACTAGCGAGCCTGTGATACCTGGTTTATCTTAAAGATAAAATAGGAGCCAATAAAATCTATAATTAGAGGGGAAATGACTGGAAAATATTTTAATTGCGCATGATTACTTTTCTTCGTACAAAAGTTCTTTAAATTAGGAATGAATGTAGTCTAAATCTAGCCCTTATATAAGCCATTATGCTAACAGTTCTGTTAAGGATGCCCTCTTGCCTGCAGTTTGAACTTCAAGATGACTGAGGTCCACAGAAATGGGGGGGAAAAAAAAACTAGCTCTATATGGAAGCTGACAATGGCTCTCCAGAAATAAGATTATGCCCTTAAGCTTTTTGAAACTTATCCTAGTAATTGTTTTCTACCAGATAAAGAGACAATCAAGCACCATAAACGGAATAAAAGTCTTTTCCTTTCACTGAAACCTATTGTTTCCAATGGCCCCAAGTTATGTGTGATTAAATTGAAAGAGACTGTGATAGAAAGATCACAGAACTAGTATATAAAAGACCATAGATTTTAGGCTTAGGAACTATTCCTAAATATCACTGCCTTAAAATTGTGCAGAACCAAATGGAATCCTAATAATGTTTTAAAGAAATTACTAGTTTTGCTTGAGAAGGACTTTGATTGTAGGATCCCTAAAATAACAACAAAGAGGCCCAAAGATTGAATAGTAACTTGAAAATTGGCTAAAATTGTCAAAAGATGTTTTCCAATGTTCACTTTGGATAAGCCAGAAAAAGGTACAAAGAATTACTCTGCATTTGAGTAAGCTAGGAACCAGAGGAAAAAATGACTGCAGTCCTACCAGCAAGTGAACATAATCAGTGGCAACTAGATGTGCTAACCAAGAAATTTATTCTATTTCTGAAATAGTTGTTACTGGAAATTTCTTCATTAGAGGACTTGATCATTTCCTTCAATGGTGACAATTATGTATTTCTCATTCTCTTAAAGGAATTTTAGCTGAAATAAGTTTGCTTTAACACAACTACTGCATGTTTGCTGCTTTAACTCACTTATGCTGGGTGAGTTTGGTTTATGGATTTCTTCACCAAGAAGAAATTATGTATGGTCCTGCAAAAGAAAAAAAAAAAAAAAAGCATATAACTGAAAGATAGGAGAGACTCGATTGTAAGTAGTAAGTAGTTACTGGTTTGTACTTTGAGATGATCTCCCTTAGGGTTGGTTTGAGTGTCATCTGAACATAAGAAGAAAGAATATGGACAGATATTTGAATGTGCAGAATAACTGACTGTGGAACTTCTCATTTTAGGCAGATATATAATTTTACCTGGACAATTTCCACCCAGACAAAAGCAAACTATATTGCACAGTATCCTTTTTATCAGAATGTTACCATGTAATCAATTTTTTGGTAGGCTTAATATACAAATTTATACATGAACATATGAAAAACAGAAGAAATCTGATGCAAAAAATCTGTAGCGAACACCTTAGGAAATTAAGTCACTAAGTCTGTAGCTACTGGGAATGAAAAATCAGGGCTCCATCAACATTTGCCAGTTTCCCTAAATTTGTCTTTAAATCTAACTCAAGATGAACAACAAAAAAAATCAGTCTCCATATAAATAAGATGCCTATATCTAGTTAGCCTGTCTTCAATATTCCAATGCTAGAAAGAAACAATGAGATTATATCTGAATCTTTCCTTCTTTTCACTGGAAATTCTTCTCAGTTCCTACTACATCCCGTGTGGGCAGGGGAAAGAGTTTCAATCGGAGGAATGGGCTGGCTATGAAATAAAAGCTATGAAATTTATTTATCAAAAGTAAAGACAGAAGGCAAAATTATCTTAAGAGACCAGTTGAGTCATCCAGAAGGGGCTGGTTCTAACAAAGGAAGGAGGCTATGCTTGCTTTATTTATACTGGTACAGATCAAAGGGGACTGATAGGAGCTTCTTGAGTAAAACAGGATAGGGGATGGAGGTAAGCAGGTCATTTGACTCTAGCAGGACTCGCCCATCTCTAGTGTTTGTGCTGGACCCCGAGCAGTGAGCAAATGCAGGATACCAAGTGACTCAGGCATTCTCCAACAGTCAATATCCAACAGTGAGTTCCTGAGGCAGGATATTCCTGGGTAATGGCCTGGTTCTCCCATGTGTCATAGATGGCTCCCTGCACTACCTGTCTTTGAATCTAAATGAAAGTATTGGTGGTTAACTCCCTTGTAACCTCTGAATAAATATCCTATGTTTGTTCTCATTTAGGTTATCTTTGCTTATTTCCACATTCTGGTCAATAGGAAATGTCAAGTAAAATGCTAATCTTTGCCTCAGAAAAAATAGGTTGGGTTTTTTTTTCTGAATCTTGTTCTTTCTTCTTTGCTGATGGTTAAAATAAGGGATAACACAGCATTGCAGACGCTAGAACAGTCATATTCAACCATGAAAGGCTGGGATAGCAGGTGGTGCTTCCTTTGGGGGTAGAGAAAATATACCAATTCGGACTTTGCAAGAAACAAAATAAATATCTCTTTTGTTTAAGATATTGGTGACTTGGGGACATTTGTAATAATATCTGAAATGACACAAGAAATAAGACAGCACTTTAAAAAACACTAGTTACCTGAAGCTCAGATATTAATAATATATAAAAATCCATCTTTTTTAATGATACTATTAAATAAATCTTGGCATATGTATACAGTTATTATTTTATCATCACCACCAAAAGAAAAATATGGAATACACTTATCACCTCAGATATTCACATAAAGCACTTTGAAGTTAATTGCCTTTCCACTTGTAATCAATGTCAAGTACCAATCTGTTTTCTGGCCTTTAGATAGTTTTGCCTTTCCTAAAATGTCATAAATGAAGTGATGGCACAGTCCTTTGTATCTGGGCTGATTTATTTAGTATGATCTTTTGCCATTCATTCATGCTACCTAATGCAAAACAATTTGAAAACAAAGGTAAAGTCACAGATATCAGTAGACAGTGAAACCAAGTCCAAAGAAAAGTTAATATGTTTTACAGTCACATCTAGTGTATAGACCCTAGAAGTTCCTGGAAAAGAATATGCAGGGCATAATAGATGGCAATGGATAAAATCAAATATACAAATCCTCAATGTTAAAAAAGAATAGATAATGCATAAAGATAATGAATTAAAAATTATATTTTCAAAACTTTATTTAGAGACACAGGTTTAATTAATAGTTGCAATACAATTAGAAATACCTGTCAGTTTGTCTCTGTGATGGCAGACTGATGGGGCAGAGGTTGGATCATGAGAGTACTGTTTTCCATTATAATCCTTTGTGCATATATTTTTTAAAATTCTAAGACAATAAATATTTATAATAAGACATATGTACATATGATTTTCTGCCATCTATTTACCTATATGACAAATTGAGAAATAAATAAACAGTTAAAGCTCAAAAGGTTATGGAAAGATGGGGAAAGGGAAGCATTAGAAAGCTATTTTTTAATCAAGATAATATTAACATTGGCAGAGTCATCTGATGTAACTCTTTTGGGACACTGAAATCCAGTGACGACTTGAAACTTTCAGAGGAAGGAATGGACAGTAAATTGAGGCTAATTTTTTTGTAAATTTTAACTCCTAGCTTGACACTGCCTATCATTCCTGTACAGACATCCACACACTGAAGTCTCAAGGCAGGCAGATGTGCATCTGTTCCTGGAGAGGTTTGCACTAAGCTTTCAGGAACCATGATGAACCTTAATGAAACTGATCCCCTGGTATCAGGAATCTATGTTCTGGTCATTTCGTTGTACTTGTGATCATGGAGATGTACACTCAGTAAGGCAGCTGCACTGTTGCATCTCCCTCCATTATTATGTGTCCCTCCTCCTCCAACCAAAGTAGCTTCCAGATGATTTAAAGAATGAGTGCCTTTTGATACCCTTATTTTTTTTTTCTTTTTCCCCTTTTAGGAGACATATATTAAAGTCTGGACATTCAAAATTAACCACATATATGGGAAGAATCAGAGAGTCATCATCCATACTCAGAGAAAAATTCAGAAAATATTCTCAAAGACCTTATAGATGAAGAAACTGTGGTATATATACACAATGGAATATTATTCAGCCATAAGAAGAATATTATGGCATTTGCAGATAAATGGATGGAACTGGAGAATATTATGCTAAGTGAAATAAACCAATCCCAAAAAACCAAAGGCCAAATGTTTTTTCCTGATAAGTGGATGATGATATATAATGGAAGTGGGGGTAGGGGTGAGAGAAGAATGGAAGAACTTTAGATTACATAGAGGGAAATGAGAGGGAGGGGGGATATGAAAAAATGGTGGATTGAGACAGACATCATTACCCTATGTACATGTATGATTACAAGAATGATATGAATCTACATTGTGTACAACCATAGAAACAAAATGATGTACCCCATTTGTGTACAATGAATCAAAATGCAGTCTGTAAAAAATAAAAATTTAAAAAAGATTTAAAAAAAAAACCTAATGTTCATATATCAGGTCAAAGATAGTCTCCAGTAATCAAAAACTAAACAAAAATATCAGCAAATTCTTAGTTCAGCAGAAAATCTAATTTTTAGGTGTACTATATTGTGAAATTAAAATGATCACTTTTCACAAAAATCACAAAGCTTACAAAGAAACAGAAACAATATGGTTTATTCAAAGGAAAAACAAAAAAGGCAGCCAACAGAAACTATCCCTGAGAAATACCTGAAGGAAGATCTACTAGAGAAAAATATTTTAAGGAAGAACTAAGGGAATATGAAGAAAAGGTCAAGAGAACAATGCAGAACAAAAATTAATTCATGAACTGAAAACATGAATACAAAGATTAAAAATATAAAATGAAATTCTATAGCTGAAAATTAAAATAAAGTTAAAAGTTCACCATTTGAAATCCAAAGATACATTTGAAAAGGCATAAAAATAGTAATCTAAAAATTGAAATTATCAATATGAAATAAAAATAATTGAATAAATATGAATAGAGCTTAATGGACCAATGTGACACTATAATTTTGATCAATATATTCATTATGTAATTCCCAGAAGGAAAAGAGAGAGAATGGGGCAATGAGAATATTTGAGGAGGAACTCAGTAAAAATTTCTGAAATTTGATAGAAGATATGAGCATGAATATCTAAGAAGAGCAACAAAATTTCAATAGAATGAGTTCAAAGGGGTACACAGTGATACAGGTTATAATAAAACTTTCAAAAGCATGAGAAAAATGAAAGAGGAAAGGACCAGAATTTTGGTATGCCATTGAAGACAAGTCTCTATAAATTCAAATTAATTTGGGACAAATTATTCTATATAGCAACCAACAATAAAATACCATAGAATATGCACAAAAGGAAATGAGAACAATAAAATCTCAATGATTTTATTTTTTTTTATTAGAAAGATCTATTTTAAAATTCATATAAAATTATACACAACTGCTGGGAATACAAAATAATATAAATATTATTTCCTTTAAAATTTTAAAACAGAATTACTGTATGATTCATCACTTCCACTTCTGGGTAGATCTACAAACTCAAAAGAATTGACAGTAGAGTTGTAATAGATATCTGTATACCAATGTCCACAGAAGCATTATTCACAGAAGTTGCAATGTAGAAGCCACAGAGTGTCTACTGATGAGTGAATGGATAAGAAAAAGATGGGGCATAGATACCATGACATATTATCCAATCAAAAAAAGGAATGTAACAGAAATGTAATAGGAACAAAAAGGTATTTCTACTGACTAGAATCTATATCTCAGACTTTCAGATTTAACCCTTGTATTCTCCTCAGAGAATACACTTTATCTGTCTACTATGAAGATTACAAAACTAAAGCAAAATGTATCTAAATTTAAAACAGACCTGGAGATATAGCACAATTGTAGAGCACTTCTCTAGCAAGCATGAGACCCTAGGTTTGATCCATCACCACAGAAGAAATTTTAAAATTAAATTAATTTAAAACAAATACAGTTGAAACAAATGATTTTCATATTAACTTATTAATTAAAAAACTTAGAGATGAAAAATGTTACTTTCTCAATGGTTATGCTAATTTGGAATAACTTCACCTTCCCTTCCCATTGCAAATATATATTCAAACTACAGGGTTATGAAATGTTATTGTGGTGTAGACTTGAGCTTCAGATCCTTCCAAAACTTCAGTCTTCAATTAATATTTGTACAAAAAGAATGATTTATACAGCATACCAAAATTCATAATAGAAACTAAGGAGCAATGAAAAGGCATGCAGATGTGAAAGAGAAAATGAATTTAAATGTCTGGAGAACACTGCTTGTGAATGTCCTGACTCTTATCATCTGTTATGGTTCAGATATGAGG
Organism: Sciurus carolinensis; assembly: GCF_902686445.1. NCBI lineage: Eukaryota > Metazoa > Chordata > Mammalia > Rodentia > Sciuridae > Sciurus > Sciurus carolinensis. Next base: position 29,794,237 of record NC_062225.1, read on the forward strand.
TGTCCCCCCAAAGTTCATGTGTGAGGCAATGCAAGACAGTTTAGAGGTGAAATAATTGGGTTGCAAGAGTCTTAACCCAATCAGTGCATTAATCCACTGATAGGGATTAACTGGGTGGTAACTATAGGCTTGGGAGAGTGTGGATGGTGAAGGTGGGTCTCTGGGGGATGTCTTTGGGTTATATATTTTGTTTGTGGGAGGGGAGTTCTCTCTCTGTCTCTGTTTCCTGGTGCCATGTCTTAAGCCAGCCACTTTCATCCACCACACTCTTCCACCATAATGTCTGCCTCACCTCAGGCTCCAAAGAATGGAGTTGGCCATCTATGGACGAAGACCTCTGAAACCACGAGCTCCCAAATAAATTTTTCCTTTTCTAATTGATCTTATTGCATCTTTCAGTCACAGCAACAACAACAACAAAATGTATTAAAACATCACCTATATGCAAAGACTTCTAATCCATCTATAACTCCTTACAGAGTACTTCAAACTACATTCATTTTAACTAAACATAAATAACTATTTTACTGACATTTTTCACTTCTGAAAAAGTGCTGAAGCCCCCGTCACATTTTGAATGTTTTACAGCTATAACATACAGGGACAAGATTAGGTGATAAATCGATTTCTTGGTGAGCTTAGTAAAATTTTAAATTCAGTCTTTGTGATATATCTCACAGTAGAGAGTGCCCAAAATAATCTGGCCTATTTTTTTTAGAAGCAGAGTTTATAAAGCATTATAATACTTAAAAATCCATAGTATGGACTGTCAACCAAGAATGAACCTAATGTGAACTATAGGCTTTGAGTGATAAGGATATGTCAATGCAGGTTCGTCAGTTGTAAAAAAAAACCAAAAAACCAAAAAAACAAAAAGAAAAACACCACTCTGATAGGGGATGTTTAAAATAAGAGGAATTATCCTTGTGTGGAGGCAGTGGATTATGAGAAATCTACAACTTCTACTCTACAATGTGAATCAGAACTTGTCTAAAAATTATGTTAATGGAAAAGTATTATCCTGATGGTATCCCTGGGAAGAGAACAAACTGTGCATATTAATGGAGAAAAAGATGTTCATCTACTAGAATTGAACAATTGAATATCATGAATCTTTGACTCTCTTACACCTCAGATAATATATTTTTTCCAAATAAATGATAATAATAAACTGCATTAAGAGCTGTCTCCACAGAGGACATGACAGGCAGTTTGCCAGACTCTTACTTTCTCAACTATCACACAGATTTTCTTTTCATCCTGCACCCTGGAAAACAAAACAAAATGCCCTTTTCACTGTATTTCAGGAGTGCAGATTTATACAACCATATCAGTAGACAGAAATCCCCCACACATGGACTCCCTTTTGATGCAACATTAGAACTCTAGCTGGTATAAAGATCAATGTTCTTGGTTACGCAGCTTTATGTAGGGTCCCCATTACTGAATCAAGATTTTCTTATGTAATCATACATTGGTCTTTTTGTTGAATTTCAATATTAGGACAAAGTTGTTTGTAGTAAAAATTTGTATGAAGAGTGGATCAGTGAAAGGCAATGCATTTTCACAGATCAACCATGATGCAGTGGTAAGCTAATGGAAATCTCCTTTCCATTCCATGTCTATTTGAATTTCAAACTACATTTGTACAAGAGCTAATTACTTGCCATGTGGCAAAACAAAAATCATTTTAACAGAAAACAGTAATTACTTCAAAATGAAAAAAAAAAATGTTTCATACTCAAGAATGATGTTTCAGGGTTCTTCTTTTCTGATCTGAAAGAAGAGTAACTCTTCCTGCAGTGGCTCTCAAACAGTACATTGGGTGAGATGCATATATCTGAGCCTTCAGCAGTCCTATAAGAGTCCTCAGACCTCCCCGGGTTGGAGTTCCTGGATTAACTGAGGAGGGGAAGTAGAGTGTAGTAGTGAAATTAAAATAGCCAGAAATTCAGGATTTGGTGCCTCCCAGACAAGGATTACCCACCAATTCTTTTGAAATATTTTGAGAAAATTCATTTCTTAGATGATAATTATGTAAAACCTCCTGTAAAAAAGTCCTGATTTTTATATTTAAATGCTTGTCAATTTCTGTAATACAAATATTACCAACAATATCTATGTAGCATGATACCATTGATCATTAGGGAAGGATGTGGAATATTATACTATTATATTTATAAAAATTACAATATACTGAAACAGTTGAAATAACCACTAAAGTAAAGATAATAGTAAAATGTAATGAAATAATTAAAAGTGATGAGTCTGATAATGTTGAGGGCTTATGTCATTAAAAATGATTAAAATGTGCATTTATGCAATTTAATTTTTAATAATGACTGTTTTACAACCATACTTAAAGTTCCTAAAAAATTTAAAAAATGGTTCCTATGAACAATTTCAAGTTTGTGCCAATGTACTATTAAATGCTACTATACCTTTTAACGTATACATGTGTTTGTGCACATGTCTTATTGAAGTTACACTATTGTAATTAAAATGTGGTAATCAGCCTTAAGGTTTATAAATACCAACTATCTAGGTTTAACCTGATAGTCAAAATTAAAATAAATGTGACTTTGCAAATGGTATTTTTAGTACTTCATGCCTAGTTTTAGGAAATTGTTCTCAAGACCCAGAACACTGAATTTCCAAATCTCCACAGCTTATTGCCACTTGTAACTACATTTGGGATCACTGAAGAGACATGATATGGCTCTCATTTGTCAAAATAATACTCTTAATTCTTAGATGAACCTTTCTGTTTGAAATTTCTAGCTGGCATACTACCTTGGAATGCTGTGGCAAAACCACTGGCAAATACCCCATTTACCTCAATAAAATTCTTGGTATGAAACAAGTTTCTCTTTGGTTCCTTTCTACTTGTTCTTATTTTGGATTCAAATACTCATGTGAAGGAGAGGGTTTGCTATTTACACAGATGCATTTTCCTCTATGAGAGATGAGGTGACAGACCTCAGATGGAAGGAATTTTCACTCCATTTATTTTTCTGAAGACTCCACCATAAAGTGTCATGGCTTCTGTGTTCTCTGTGACATAAATATCTACTATGGAGTTAGATTAGGGAAGGAACATAGTATAAAACTCAAACTCTGAAAGAAGAATCTTCATTATATAAGTAGGAAGTTGGGAATCTGAAAGGTGGAATAATATGCTCAAGATTAAATAATATGCAAGAGCTAATTAATATCTGAATGCAAGCAGACCAGGTTCTGTAGCTTTATGTTCTTACCAATTCTTCTTTATTTGAGTTTGTATCAAATCTCAAAATAAAAAGAGCATATAGTTCCAGGCATTTAATTTTTCTTACTTTGGACACTCGTCCCCAAGCATTCCTTTGATTGAGCGAATCTTCATCTCATTTCATAGAAATTGTGGTCACATTCAAAGGGAAGACACTGTAGGAAAAATCTACTAATACAGAATTATGGTAATAGTAAATTGAATAAACTAATGTATTAACAAAAATCAGGCAAGTAGTCACTTGTTTATATAATAATCTACCTATTACTTCATTTTTCAATTTTAATTCAAATTGTGCAAATTATATATGGAGAGAGATGGTCTGTGAGGGTTTTCCAAAAGTGGTATAACATGGTCCAAATCAAAATATGTGTAATGAGACAGTACAAACAATCTCAGTCTCTCTCTCTCTCTCTCTCTCTCTCTCTCGCACATATACACACACACACACACACAAATTGTTTTCCAAAGCAAAACTTTCTCTTTATAAATGAAAATTCTCCATTTATCACATTTAATCTATTACACCTCATTCATTTGAAAATGCTTTTCTGATCTACTAAGTTGGTTTCATGACTATTAATAATTTACAACCTATAGATTAAAAATCATATAAAATATGCTATGTATAAGAGTTTTGTCTAAATTTTCTATCTGTAGTTTTTCATAAATAAGTGAAGTTGTATCTTTGAGTATGTCATTTCCCCAAAGTATAGAAAGAGAGGTGAAATTAACCATTGTCTAGTGTTAGTTATCTATTGCTTCTTTCTCCCCGTAGCACTTAAACATGTGTTTATATTCTTTCTAAGCAATTCACCAAAGATGCATTATAATTTTTTATTTATTTATTGTTATATAGTTCCTCCTTTAATTCAGTAGAAATGTATGCTCTGTAACTTCCAGTCTCTCATTCTTACTTGCAATCTGGAGCCACAAAGAATTTGTTTTCTTTCCTGCAGGCTCTTTCCTAAGCATCTGTAGTAATGCATTGTTCGTTTATTCATCTATTCTAGAAGAGGAGCACCCCAGTTATATAACATCTTATAAGTATACAATCTTGAGTGTCTTTACTCTACTACTTCCTCTTTTTGGAATACATCCTAACTCACTTATGTCTCAATTAAAACATTTACATAGGACTCTTAGGAACACAACTCTTAGGAATTGTCTCATTTCACTTACTGTAACTCTCTCTTAAGGGCCAAAATATTCAATCACAAATTCCTTACATATCCTCTTTTTCTAACTTGTGAAAAATTTATTATGGGACATAAAATTCAGGCTTCAAATATGAATTTAAAATGTATCTTTGAGGTGTTATCCTAAATACTGCATGCATAAAATAATCCTCATCTATTCCAATCTGATAGATCATTTCACCCAATATCTAATCTTTCTTCATAACACCTTTCTCAATAGAAACTACTACAGACCAGCTTACATTATCTTTTAATAATTAAGTTGGAAACTAAACTAGTGTGTAAAGAAGAATAATTTTCTGTTAATTGAACTTTTCACTATAAATGAAAATCTAGAAATATGACCTTCAATTTTCCCCTCTCCTTAGGAGGGAAAAAAGAAAAAGATAAAAACCTTCATTTACTTAATACCCAATTTTTGGATGAGAAAGTGTTTGAAAAGGTATGCCTATTGGGGTTAGGTTATAGAATGTGCTCAGTACTGAACTGAACTGATAGTTTCAAAAACTGAATTAATGAGATTAGTTTAGAAGAAGTAATTTAAATTTAGTGAGAGTTTGACAATTAGACCTAATTTCCATCACTTTCTCCCCATTCATTTTAACAACTATTTTTGATTGCCTATTTGTATGAGTTTTTTGTTGTTGTTGGTTCTAATCTCAGTTCAGTTTATGTTATGACTTATCGATGAATGTCACTATTTTCAGATAACATTCTGCTCTTTTGAAGACTTCCTTGAGGAATTTCAACTGGTGTGAGGTTGCCATTCTGTTATTGCCAGATGGTTTGAAACACACTGAAATGTAGTTTCTCCTTTATCTACCAAAATTTATTCATGACTGCACCATTCCAATTCCTCCGCCAAGTTCAATTCTTTTCAACTATCAGTTTCATATCCCGTGATTTAAAGGCCATGTGTTGCTGGGTCCAAACAGAATAATTAGAAGCCTTGGAAAGGAAATTCAACTATGGTGGCATCTCAGATCTTCCATAAAACACCTCTTTTAAGCAAAACATTATCTTCCCTAAAATGGATAAAGACTCCATGACTATACACATCAGAGTAAGGCAGATGGTAGCTAAAAAGAAAATTTTGAGGGTTGCAGGGGAAAAAAGTGTGCACTGATTTCACTGACCATTTGGAAGAAAGGACAACTTCATTAGCACAGAATACATAGGAGTTAATATTGATAGACTACAGTACAGTAAAAATGTATTTTTCTTCCTCTGAATATTGTATAAGCAGGAAGAAAAGAACAAGCATCCTAAGGTGAGACCTTAATGATGAGAGAGAGAAACAATGACAAGTGGATGATTATGCCTTGCTTTCCCTTCACTTACCTTTATCCCTTCTATAATGTGAGAGCAAAGATGTCCTTCTATAATCAAAGCAATCAATATAACTGTAGATGTGGTATTTCAATTTAAATTCTATGGTCATTATCTTGCCAGATCTTGATCTTCCAAAATCATCAACATACTCCTGTTATCATGGTCTTATTTTGGCACTGATTTTCCATATGTTGCACTTTAGATATTCCCAAGTAATAATCTTAATCTCTAGAGCTATTTATTTTCTCTTTTTCTCTCCTTCTCACTGAAGAGTGGCATAATTCACTGTGAGTAAAAGAGAAAGCATTATAAAAGATTATAACTTCTTTCCCTATCCCAAAAGTACCAAACATCCATTGATGAACTGTTGATTAAGGACCTAAGTTATAGCTAAGCAACAAAACCAGATTTTAGCTACATGGTTATCTCTTAATACAGTGATTCATTCTTTATGATCTAATTCTTATATAAAGTATGAAGTGTGAAATGTAATTAAATCAAGTCAAATCAATTAATTACTCAAAACACTAAATAACTCCTTCACAAAAAATGAAATTCTAGTCATTGACTGCTTGTTAGACAATGGGTTTGACTTTTATATCATATACAATAATCTACCCTGTATACTTATTTGGTCTCATATTCATTAAGCATACTTCCTCTATTCTACCACATGTCCCTGCAAACTAAATTTACTTCTCTTTACACATTCTCTCTTACCTTGATTTATAAACAGGAAGCACTGGTACACCGGTAATAGACTAGAAGACAGGAACTACATGCTCTCACTCTCTGAGACTGAATCTCAGGTGCTGGCTACATAATCAGTGTAGTTTGAGACCCCTTGCACAGCCCTTTCTTCCACAGACTCAGCTCCATATGAGAAGACCCCACAGCTATTTCAATTCATTTCAAAAGACCTGAGCTTTTAGTTCTAATATTACTTTTCCCACTTGTACTTTCATCCCTCAAAAAAGTAACAATAACTCTCATTAGTCTTTTTTTTTTTTTTTGATACCAGGGATTGAATTCAGGGGTGCATAACTACTAAGCCACCTCCTCAGACTATTTTTTAATTTTTTAATTTTGAGACAGGTTCTCACTAAGTTGCTTAGGACCTCACTAAGTTGCTGAGGCTGGCCTTGAAATTGTGATCCTTCTGCCTCAGCCTCCCTAGCTGCTGAGATTACAGGCATGTGCCACTTTGCCTGACCACGTCAAAACCAATATCTTTTGAAGAAAATATGCATACCTGAGTGGATCTGTGTTAACTGCTGGGTTTCAACTCCTATTAGATTATTTGGCAAAGCATTTTGAAAGTTAACTCTGAAATGTTAGAAAGATATTTCTGAACTGTATTTCTGTTCTCCTAGCCAGACTATACAAATTTCTATTTATCTAAACAAGTGGCAAAACTTATAAAGGAATTTGTTATATGGACAGTGGAATGTAGTGTTAAATATCAGATGGTGAGGTCATAAGCTCCTGTCTCTTGCTAAAATATGTCTAACTTTATGTCTGATGTATCTGAAGTCCATCTCTGTGATATTAAACAAAACCTGTATTTTCTGTATCTGTTTCCTCATCTATGAAATTGGAAGTATCTATTAAAAGACTGTTTTGAATTTGTTAAGAGGCATGTAAAAAATTTAAATTATAAATTATTAAAGAAATTTAAGATAGTGATATGATTTATTGCTGATAAGAAAATTAATTTCCTGAGTAAAACAACTATCTCCTGCTTAACACTTCTGAAGAATTTAATAAATGGAATATTATGGCTCATAAAGAAAATTTTCACATAGTATCATTAAAATGTTATTTTCGACAAATTCCTTATTTTGTGATTTGGGTCATCTACATGGTGATTCTTAATCTTTATATGACTATTATTCAACAATATTTTCCAAGTTCCTTCGAAATTCAAAACAGTCTTTTGACAACTGTTACATGAAATGCCTTTAATGAAACACTCAAAGTTCTGCTTTTTCATGCTTTATTTAGTTGATGTTCATAGACCCAATGAAGTCAATTCTTGTTTAAGAACAATTTCATTGACTAGGATGCAAGCTATGTAAAACAAATCCAGTACATGGTACCTAGTATGGAACTTGATGCATGATAAATAAATATTAAGATTTTATCCAGAAATATTTTACCCAAATTTATAATTAAGAATATACATTAGTAAATTTCTCATGCAGTGTCCTAATTCTTTTATATACTTAAGAATTTAGTTTCTTAACTCCTCCAATCACAAAAATTTTACAATCTGTCCTGGTAATCTAGGTATACTATAATGAAATTAAGTGCCTCTGTCTTTGGCTTTGTGTTCTATCTATGGGTCAATAAATTGGAGTTTCCAGTTCACTTCTTTCTGCCTCCAGTTGTCTACATATTGATAAATAAACAACAATTTAGGCATAGGATATGGGGCCAGAAATTTTAGTGAAAAGACATGACTTTTGAGGCTTAAAGGAATCTGCATTTCATTTCCCCTTTAGAATTGGATATTCCTGATAGCCAAACAGCTACATAAATGTAAATGATTTCTGAAGCTGGTTAATATCCCATTTCCTAGAAGCTGCTGGCTTCAAATGATTTCTTTTTTGACCGTCATATCTCACTCTGCTCTGACCCTTATAGCCTACTATGTTATATACACACCATATTCTGTCCTGAGTGGGCACCACCCTTTCCATACCACATTGGGCCTAGAAGCTGCAGCCTATACGTGGCTCTGTCAACTTCTCCAGCCATAAACTAGTTTTGCTGTTACTAAAATGATATAAATTATGACTAAAAAATACTAAGCCTTGAAGTAAAATGTGCACAATTACATTATTATTAACAGATAATAGCCTAACTGTAACCAAGCTCTACAATTCTGGGTCCTGCTTATGAAAGCAATTCTTACTTTTGAAAAATGAATTGGCTACAGTTTCCAAGCAGCAGATGAGTAGGTTTGGATCTAATTTTCTGCTACTGCTGAGTTTAATCTCATGATATTTTAATTTACCTCTTCACTCTCTCCTTCCATTATGTATTTCAGATTCACCATGACAACTGCTTTTTTTTCACTTCTTCTCCAGTTTCTTCCACCTCATAATTTAGAATTCTCATTGCTTTGCCTAATAATGTTCTCACCCTCAAAGGAAAGGTTATATATTTAACTTCATGTATTCTGTTGATTCTGAGAAGTGGCACCAGGAGTTCTTTTATAGAAAATATCAATTTTTAAAAACAGTTGCTATTAGAATGTAAAAATATTTACATTTATATATTATATATTAGATGTAAAAATATTTACATTTCTAGGATATCTTAGATAAAACCTAAGCACACAGGTGTATCAGACTGAAGGTGGCCTCAAATTCACTGCCACTTCTACTAAAAAGTGAGTTTGACTGTCCCTGGTCTTAGCCTGGCCCAGCCTTGAAAACTTGCTTGACCAGTATAATGTAGCAATATTACGAGACTTCTGAGGTTGGGGCACATGAAGAATGTAGCTCCCACTTGGTTTTCTGGGAACATCTGTTCTTGGTGTCCTCAGATACTATTTAAGAAGTACAGCTATCCTACTGTAGAGAGCATACGAGAGATCCAGGGAAAACAAGGAGAAAAAGAAGGGTCCAGCTGATCACAGTCTTCCCATCATCACTACTAATTACCAGACATGAATGGAAACTTCTTGGATGCTCTAGACCAACAAAGAGTGATCCTTAGGTTGGAATAAAAAGATTTCCTACAGAACCATGCTCTCATTCAAATGCCACAAATCAATGATATAAAATAATGTGATTATTGTTTTAGTCCACTAAGTTTGGGCACAGTTATTATGATGCAATAAATAACTGGAACATAATTCAACATCCAATGCATTTGGTAAAATCACTGATCAGATGCTCAATAATAGGAGTAGGATTATTATCTGAGTACTTCATAACATAATCATGATGCAGGTTCTATTCTGCATTTAATGATTTGAAATATTGCAGATTCTGAAACAATTCTTGATGTGTCCTTGTGACTACACTGTTAAGTTACATTAGTATCATTCTATTTTATAATTATTATGAATTTCTTTTAAGAACTTGTTTTGAAATTGATAAGAACTTGTTTTGCCATTAAATAAAGAATAGTGTATTAAGAATGAGGGAACACTGTGCCTAAAATGACAGTGACACAATTCAAGGACTCCAACTACCTACCAAAATCTCCTTAAAGAATAAATATGGTGGGTGTGCATGTGCATACACACTCATGTATACGTGCATATGAATAATGTATGTCTGTGCTATATATTGATTTTATTCATTTTATTCATGAGTTAATTTAAATCCAAAACACAATATTAGTCTCAATAGATTTTAACTTCTCTAAACTTTCAAAAATTCACTGTTTTCATTTTTAACTTTTATGACTGCCTGCCAGTTAAACAAAATCTTCTGGCATGTAGTCTGCATCTCTAACTGTTAAGCAGTGGAAAGGATGAGAAGAGAACAGCAGTCAGTGTCTAAGCAACCCTTTCACGTCCTAAAGACGTTACTGATGCTTCTTTTGTTTTTATTTTGTTTTGAATACATATACACCTACAGAAATACAGGACTATCATTGTAGTCTACTCTTAAAAATAGCTTAATTCCAGCCTCAGAAACTACATGGAATTGACAAGAGAGAATAAAGGAAGAGTATTTGTTCCAAATGTGTTTCGTAAAATCACAGTTGAATTATAAAATGAGGTTGACAGAATTCTAACAAAGAAGCATAATGCATTTTCATTCCCCCATCTATATCTACTCTCCCTTTCCACCATTTTCACCATTTTTACTTTTGGAAACAACCAAACAAACCTTGTTTTGCAGGAGAAAAGTGGGGGACTAATTTTTGATATTTCACTTTTACTCTAGAAAATAAAAATTCTAAAGATATAATTGAAATATTATGTTACCTTCAGGATTTCTAAACATTAGATCTTGAAAATTAGTCAAATATCTCTGACATCTATCTCTGTGTCCCACTAAAATGTATTTGGTATTCTTATGCTAATTTTTCTTTCAAAGTCAATCTATTTGGCTCCTACCTATGAGAAATATATTGACTTTTAAACACAAACTACTTCAAGCATTATCAAAATAGACATTTAAGAAATGTAAGTGGAAATAAAAGTTATGAAATTCAATCCCCAAATGAGGCAATCGAGTTTTAAACTTAAGGTATATCTAATTATATATGCACACATACATACACATATACATACACACACACACAAGCATATACATATACATGTACACATATGCACACACAACAATAGCTTTTCCACAAAGGGCATCTGAATGGTTGTCCCCAGTATGGTCTCTCCAAAATTCTAGTGAAAATCTTGATGAATTTATTAGGAATATGAAATAATCTTCTACAAAACTCATCAAACTATATCAAAATGTTAAATCAATAGCAAAAGCTTGCTATTAGTTCTGTATGCTTAGAAAGACCCATTTAGTTAGCATTTCATAAAACTAACTACTTGCAAAAATGTGAAGGATTACTTATAACTATACTGCTTACACACATGCTAAAGCATCCAGAGAACTTGGTACTGTACTGCTAAAGAAATTGAGTTTCAGAGGCTCTTGAGAGGGAGCCAGAATTCACTTTCCTTATGCCTGTCCTAGGACTAACCCCTTTCACCCTCTTTCAGAAGGACTTCTTCCTCTAAGACACAGTGCTGTTCCCAAGCTGTCTGATTGTTAGAACCCAAAGCTACTATTTTGGAAGCTCTGATAGGAGCAAATATAACAAAGTATATGATTTTAATCAGATTTTTTAAAAAATATTTGATTCACTGAGAATATTAAACCACCACCACCAGTGTAACAATAAAAACAAAACAGGCAGTGGAAGTAAAGAAGTTTCCATTTCTGGGAAACAGAAGGTCACTGGGAGAAAATTATTTCAACACTAAAAACTAACCTGATGGTTGCAATCATCAAGTAGCAAATTAATTTAATGAATTAAAATAACAAGTAGAGCAATCAGATCCCAGGGTCATAGAAATGAACATGGCAGAAACAGGAAAAGAAAATCTTCTGGGAAGACACAGAAGAATGTGTCTCGGAAACATTATCTTCTAGAAGATGTCATGGGAATTCCACGAAGGCAATGAGATAGCAGAATAGATCTAGTGAAAATCAAAATAATGACTAACCGGAAGGTATGTCTGAGATCAAAGATCAAATATTTTAAAAATGAAGGATCAGCATAGAAGATATGAAAACCGCAAGTGAGCAGTTGCTAGAGACAGAGATTATTTGAACAGAATAAAAAAATAGTATTTTAAAATAAATAGTTCTTGAAGAAATTAATTGATTAGATAGAAAAGAAGTTAAAAAAATAGAAGAAATAAGTAAGGGAATAAAGTCCCCCACATGACAAACTTAGGTTTTCAGATTAAAAAGTTTGAGTGTCAGATATACTAACTTAAAAAAAAAAATCCCCTGTATCTTGGTGAAATTTATGAACTTATTCGATAAAGGAAAATATATAGAAGAGAGAAAAGTTTATGTATAAAAAAAAGTTATATATACATATATATATGAAAAAATCAGCATAAGAATCAACTTCTCATCCACAATACTAAAAATCAGACATCAGTGGGATTTATACACCCCAGAAAAATAGCATACTATAAATTCTGGAAACTTTGCTAGCTATAGAACATCTGAAAATACTGAAAAATACACATAGATCTCTCCTTCCACACCAACACAAAGACTCAGTTCTTAAGAAAGTAGAAAGTGACCAACCAGTGCAAACTTCACATAAAACCAGAGTTACCCCACCTCAGTGCAAACTTCACATAAAACCAGTTATCCCAAATATATTTGCTGACAAAAATCTGTGGCCCAACGATAGGAGGGGAGACAAAATTGCAATGCCTTCAATGCACAATGGAAGAGAAGGTTAGAAAACACCTTCTTTCTGGAAGAATCCTATTTTCTCGGCTATACATGTGAAAGGAAAATAAAAGTAATTTTCTACAGGAATTTGTAACCACTGTCTTGGGAGTCCATTGACAACTTAAACATACATTATTTCTGTGATCTGAAATCCACTCCAGAAACCATTTTAAAGTGTTCCCATGTTGATATTCCTCCTGGTCAATAAGCAGAAGCAACTGCAAATTCTCTCTGGAGGAATACAGCCTTACCCAAGATTTGTCAGATTACCCAAAGGAGAACATAGATCCCTGAGTAAAGAAACGAACAGGGAAACATCAGTCTATGAACAAATAAAAAATCTGAAATGGAAACTTAAATAGCTTAGTTTAAAAAATGAAAATGAACATATATAAAAGTTAATAAAAGGAAAGGTGGGCTAAAACACGAGCAAATCATTAGAATCTATAAAAACAAGAAAATATGAAATAAACGCAGATTTTAAACTACTTTGAAATTTAAAACTAGTAAGTTATTTAAAAAGAAAATGTAAATCAAATACAGAATTAGCAAATTAGGATGTAAACATGAAGAAATTATTTAATAAATAGGGGGAAATAATTGGACCCAATGTGGTGGTGCACACTTTGTAATCCCAGCAGCTGAGGAGGCTGAGGCACAAGGACTGCAAGTTCAAATCCAGTCTCCCCATTGGTGAGGCACTAAGCAACTCAGTGAGACCCTGTCTCTAAATAAAATACAAAATAGGGCCGGGAATGTGGCTTAGTGGTCGAGTGCCCCTAAGAACAACCCCTAGTAAAAAAAAAAAAAAAAAAAAAAAAAAAAAAAATTGGGATAAAAAATAAGAGATAAATGTGTTGAGGATGGATTTATATATATATATATAAATATTTACAAATTTTATATACAAAAATATTATATAATATTAATAATTATATATAATTATATATAATAAGGGAGAGGTTTCTGTGCAATTTTCAAGTAATGAGTGAGTATGAGCTTTTACTAGAGGGATCTGGACCATTTCTATGGAACATATGGTTGAGAGAATTCCACCATGTATTGGCACCTAAGATACTGGATTGAACCAACCCAGATATCCCCACCCAATCTCTCTGGGTACTCTGCTCTCCAGTGGCCTTGACATTGGTATAGCACACATGGCAAGACTGGAATTTCAACTCTCAGGAATTAAGCTACTGAATCCCTGAAGTCAGTCCTTGGCTTTTTTGTCCTCAGTCTGCAGATGACAATCTGGTTGTCACATATCACCTTAAATTGGTGATTAATCACCCATACATTTTCATTCAATGCACTGGTAACATTCAGCAAGAGACATGATGTACAATTCCATATACCTTTTTAAAATTTATACTTTTCCCAAATTTGTATCAATATGGTAATTTTGGGGAACAAAAGAAGACCTCGAATAATATTTTTAAGAAATTACTGTTGCAGGATCAGTGTAGAAAGACTTGACTATTAGATAATCCTATGGTTTACTGTAGAGCAAAGAAGTTCCCTTGGAGTTGAGGGACACCAAGAAAAAGAAACTATAGCTCAGTATCCCATATTAACTGGTCACTGCAAGCTTTTCCCAGTGGGATGTAATTTTAAGAGAAACAGCTAACATATCCCATATGCAATCCATATGCATAGAGGAATCTACCTGAACTCTTAACAGCAGGCATTTCCAGTACTTAGGGACTGAGTGACTTGGGTCTAGTACTGATTCAGAACACTTTCCATAAGGAATGTATAATTGTAGAAAAATTTTGGAAATTTTGACACAGAAGTGTCAAAACACATGGAAAAGCCACAGATTGAATGTGTGCATAGAGGTACTAATAAGAAATAAGGCGAAATTCAACCGAAGATGCATTTAAATACACTGAGAGATTATAGAGACACATTTTCTTGTAAGTTTAAAGGAAAAATACATGTCCACTAGAAAAGAACAAAATCCAGATCATTATGTTTGAATATTATATTAGATTTAAAAATGATGAAATGATGTTAAAGTGTGCAAAGAAAAAACAATTTTGACACATATTCAAAATGTGTCAAGATTAACTTAGATTTACCCCACATATCTAAAGATTAGGTATTAGAACATGTTTTACCATGATTCCCAATATTAAAAGCTCACAAAACAGAGAGATAATAATAGAATTTTTCAAATTCTAGGAGTAAACTGGCTTATACAATTTATTTTATAAAGCAGTTTCTAGGGGTTACAAGCCAATGGCTAAAATATAGACAATAAGTAGTGCACCAAAGGTCAGGAAAGGAGAAAAATATCACATTTGTTTACAGTTAATTTTATTGCCTGCATACAAAAAATGAGTGTATAAACAAAATAGGTGATATAATAAAAGAATCAAAATATATTTCTAAAAATCACTACAATGTAACAGTGATATTATGTAGATAATCACTATCTCAGTAGAAAATTTTTAAATTAAAATATAAATATCTGAAGATATAATGATGATAAATTTCTCAAAATTCAAAACACATGGAAAAGCCACAGATTGAATGTGTGCATAGAGGTACTAATAAGAAATAAGGCGAAATTCAACCGAAGATGCATTTAAATACACTGAGAGATTATAGAGACACATTTTCTTGTAAGTTTAAAGGAAAAATACATGTCCACTAGAAAAGAACAAAATCCAGATCATTATGTTTGAATATTATATTAGATTTAAAAATGATGAAATGATGTTAAAGTGTGCAAAGAAAAAACAAACTAATTTTGTGATTCTATATGTATTCAGATCACCCTTCAAATGTGATTATGTACCTAAGTATCTACAAGCATACTCAAAATCTTTAACATGCATGGACTTACATTAATAATCTATAATAATGTATTCAAACATTAAATGCAGAAAGTAATCCAGAAGATCCTATACTATATGGAGGGAATATATAAACCATGGTGTTTATTTTTGAAATAACAAATAGGGAGAGAAAGGAAGATGAAAATGATGTTAAAAGAATGCTATTGCAGGCAGGCATGGTGGCCCACATCTGTAATCCCAGGGAATTGGGAGGTTGAGGCAGGAGGATTGCAAGTTCAGAGTCAGACTCAGCAACTTGGCAAGGCCCTGTCTCAAAATAAAAAAAATGAAAAGGAACAGGCACAATTTGGCAGTGGATAAGCACCCCTGGGTTCAACCTCCAGTTTAAAAAAAAAAAAATGCTATTGAAGAAATAGTAAGATAATGAGGAATAGGGGGTGGGGCATGACATTTTCTCCTACAATAATAATTCCACTAAAACTTGCATAGCCTTCAGTCCAAGAGGGTAGCGTACCCTATGTTGTTGCTGTTCTTTACCTCTGATGCGTTCTCCCAATCTGTGAATGATTTCTTTTTCTGGGTCACTGATAATCTTTCCAATCTAAATCATGTCTTAATTCTCAGTGATTTGGATCTTCAAATGAATATTCCTTCCAACTCTCTACCTTCTCATTTTCCTTCAGTGGTCTTTTTCATCACAGACTTCACCATGCAGTCTCCCAGTTATACAATACAATTATTTTCCAGTAGTTATAGTCCTTCATAAGTTTCATTTGGTGGATCTTGCTCCTGGCTACAAAATCCTTGTGTATCCTTCTCATACCCTCTTCTATCTTAACTCCATCGTCCTTTGCCTAATACCATATTCGATATTTTATTTCACCATGCTTTCCCTACCCTGATTCTTTTCTATTTACTTAGTTTAAATTTCATGGTCCAGCACCATAATTACTTCCTTGCAAAAATCCTCATTTTCCCCAAGCTCAGATAGACTCTTGTATCATCATGCTCATTTTCTGAAATCACAACTCTGATTAAATATAATTCAGCCCACTCTACACCCACACCCAGGCAACAGAATGTGGTCATAGGGAGAAATAAATAAAACTGTATTGACAAGTCTCTTTAAATCATGACCATGATCATGAAGTGGTAACCAAATGAACACAGATTACACTTCAGTTCTCTTACTATATACTGTGATATTTCCCTGGACATTTCTAACCTGTTCACTATCCTAAAATCTTATAACACACATTGTCCCATCCTCAATCTCAGCTGATGAACTCTTCCTACTTCACTGAAAGAATGAAGCAAAAGTCCACAAACTCCCACAATTTCATTTACCAACCCTCCACCATCTGCATCTAACTTTCTACCTTCCCACCTGTTACTATAGTGAGCCATCTGTGCTTTATGTGAAGCCAATATCTCCACTTATATACAGCTCATCCCTTCTCACTTACTTAAAGAAGTGGCTTCAATGACCCTTCCTGTCTCCTGTTCTGTAAATCCTCCCTTTTATTTCATTATTCCCATAAACATAGGAATACATTGTTACTTTTTCAATTTTATAATGAATTAGCATGCTGTTATTTCCCCACTTGCCTACCAGGTTATATGCATTTCTTTGCTCCTTTCTAGAGCAAATTCCATAACAGAATTATCTTTACTGATTGTCTCTAATATCTCTATGCTAATTATCTCCTAAACCCTTTCAAATCAGGCTTTTGCTTTCACCATTCCACTCTTCATGTTGAGGACATTGGCAAGTCTGTAGCCGCTTCACTGAGTGGTTAATTTTAAGTATTGACTTATTTGAAGCATTGCCTCCCGACTTTCCTTCATATAAGATCTACCCCTCTGAGCTGATGACAACTTATTCTAACTGTTACAGCTCAGTCTTGATCATTTGCTCTTCCATTCCAAATTCAATATTTCAAGAAACCCTTCTTGATCTACCTTCGCTATTTAGAATCTATTACTTTTTGGAACATAATTAATATCTTGATACTTCCCACCAATTATGTCAGGTAGTTTTTGCAATAAAATATTTTCATTTCTAACATTATCCTTTGATCCATGAGTAAAAATAAGAGAGTGACTCTTTTAACATAAAAGCCTGATTTTATTTTTTCTTCACTTAAAATCATCCAATAATTTTGAATCCTGCTCAAGGTAAAAGAAAAAATCCATACAATAACACACAAGGACTTGTACAAAATGCCTCCCTGTTTTCCTTCTTAATTTGCATTTTACCACTCCCTCATCACATGTGAATACAAGATTGAAAATGTAAAGGTAGAAAAATTATTCCAGCTAACAGAGAACAGGTGTTCAATCCAAGCTTATCACAATGTACAAAGAAATGTTAAAAACTGTCAAGACAAAATGTATACAATTCTATTGATAGTAAATATAGGTAGAGACATTTTCATGATAGAAAACTATCCTTTTATTCTTGTTATACCAGTATTTTCTCTTTTTGATATAAATATCTCACCTTTAAAATTCCTTTTGCTATAATGCTGAATATATCAATATTCATACTTGGATTCTCAAGTTGAGAAATGTGAATAGTTCCAATCCATCTCTTTTTAAGGCACTATAACCTGCTAGCCTACTGTTTAACTTAAATATTGTGCTTAAGATCATTTTTTTTTCTCCCTTATCTAAAATGAGGATCGAAGGAGGAAAGATAATTGTTTTATCTGCAATGTCCAAAGGGCATCTAATTGTGGAAGACACAAGCAGGTACTCAATAAAAATATTTACTGAGTGGTTGAATTACCATACTTCCTACTCTTGATCTCACTGTGAATTCCTAAGATATTTTATGTTTCAAGCATGATAAATTATTTTGTTAATACACTCTTTAATAACATTTACTCAAACATATTGCTGTTTTTAAACCTATATTCTATAAATTATGAGCCTACATCTTTCTCCACTGCACTGTTATCAGGATTTTGTATATTAGCATTGTAAAATGTTGTAAAAACATTTTTTAATGCTTCGTTTCATTTTTAAGCCTGGGAACTTATTTATATGAATAAAATATTTAGTGATGTAATAATTTAAACTTTGGGTATCTCATTACTAACAGCACTAATATTAGTATTGTGACATAAAATCTAGAAAACACTATTTTCACTGGCATGATAATACCAAAATTTAAATATCAATCTGTACTAATCAAATTATATAAATATTAAGTTAAAATATTTTAGCATGTACAATTTATTATGTCACTCAGTGATAATAAAATGAATCATGTTTTTACACAGTTGGCCCTCCCTCTCTATGTGGCTCCACCTCCACTGATTCAACCAAGCTTGAATTAAAAATATTTGGGTGTTAAAATTGTGTTTGTACTGCAGATGTTCAGATATTTTTCTTGCTATTATTCTCTAAACATTACAGTGTAACAGCTACTTGCATAGCATTTACATTGTATTAGGCATCATGCTATCTAGAGATCATTTAATTTACCTATATGGGAGGATGTGTATGTGTTATAAAAAATACTATTATTTTACATAAAGAACTTAAAAAATCTGGTGTCCAATGGGGTTCTCAAACATATCCTCTGTCAGTAATATATTTTCCTATTTAATACTATTTTCCTACTTCTTAAATCATTTATCTGTGAACTTAAAAAAACTATTGATGAAGATGAAAGTAGGCAGATAATTTATTTTTATTACAAACAGTTGTATGAAGAACTTAGGAATTACTAAATCTAAAGTATTTTCATGAGTGGATACATGTGTGAATGATTAATGTATACATATTTGTGGGTGACCATATATAGCCATAGTTGAACAATGAGAAAATAGTTATTTTTATTCTAGAATTAATAGTAGACTATGAGACAAAGTGTAATTTCACCCGCACTATCACATGTAATTTTGACCTGGTGATGGAAATGAGCCTGACATGTTGAAAGGACATGAAGATGACCAGTATTTGTGGGGCAGGGTGAGGTAATGTGATAAGATTTGAAAGGAAGTTAACTATCAGATCATATAGTGCCATACAGACCAGGGAAAAGCTTTCTGATGTTTCTTCAAACATTTTCATTTTAATTATAAATCATTTTTTCAAATAGTTTACAAAAGAAATACATAACAATACCTATAGTCATGCCCTGTAACAGTGCTTCAGTCAACAAGTGATCACATACAAAGATTATAAAGGAATTGAAAATTCCTATTGCCAGCACAGTTGAAGAAGAGATGGGAGACAAGGAAACTCAGAAGAACCACACAAAAAATTCACATTGAAAGGTTTAGCAGAAGCTTTTGTACAAGTGGCAAATGCCTTAAAAGTTTTGAAAATATGGACATCAGTACCAAAAGATTTTCTTTAATAGAGAATTCATGGTGTACTCCTTGTTTATAAGACAATCTATGACGTAAAACAAACAAAAACAAGCAAACCACCATGGATATTTTCTGAAAAGAGTGATACTTCCTTAAAAGAACTTTGGGCAGCTCCCTAAGAAGATATTGCAAAAGATGGTGTTGTTACCATAGGAAGTGACAGATTCATGTGTGATACTGCCCCTGAAGCCCTTCCAGTTGGTTAAGAGGTGAAGGGGGAAGATAGTGACAGTGGTGCTCCTGACCTTGCAGAGGCCTAGGCTAATGTGTGTGTTTGTGTCTTAGTTCTTAACCAAAATTTTATACATAAAAATATTTAAAATTAAAAAATAACAGAAAAGCTCATAGAATAAAGATTTTTAAAAGTATTTTGTATAGCTATCCCATTTTTGTTTTAAGCTAAGTATTATTGAAAACATCAAAAAGCTTTAAAAGTCTAAAAGTTTACAAAGGAAAACATCATAGTAAGCTAAGGTGAATTTATAACTAAGGCAAGAATAATTTTAAATCAATTTAGCATACCCTAATTAAACCATGTGCATGAAGTCTGCAGTACTGTAGTCCCAGGCCCTCACATTAACTCACCTCTCCCTCAGTGATACACACAGAGCAACTTCTAGTCCTGCAAGCTTCCTTCAAGGAAAGTGCCCTGTAGAGATGTACCAGGTTTTTACTTTTTATACTGTAATTTTTCTATGTCTGGATACAGATATTTACCATTGGGTTAAAGTTGCTTAAACTATTCAGCACAGTTATATGCTACATAGGTTTGTGGCCTAGGAGCAGTTGGCTATAATATATAGCCTACATATGTATTAGACCATACCATCTAAAATTTCTCTCACTATACTCTGTCATGTTTGCATGAAATTGCCTATCAATGCATTTACCAGAATGTATGTGTTAAGTGAAGCATTATTCTTTTCACAGTTATTTTTACCTGAAATTTCTTAGGTAAGTATAAATGCTTATTAGAATTTTGTAATATATTGATTTAAAATTTTTCACACCAAAACAAAACCAAGTCATGTTTTACAAATTAATTGTATTCAAATATTGAATAAATTTGGTCCATACAAAAACCAGGCTGTTATTTTAAAAAAGGAATTATTTTTACTAGCATATAGCCTGAATTCAAGGTTTGTATTTATTTTAAAACTTCTATACATTTATAACTTTAAAAAAGTTTTAAGCCAGTAAATATTAGGTTACATAGCAATTATAAGATATTCCTTATCTCAATTTTGTTTATAGCAACCATTGAGATGTAAAAGTCAAATTTGCAGTGCTACATATTTTGTGTCACTTTTGCCTGGCATTGCCTAAATAAAAGCGTTAGGAAAAATGAAAGGTCAGGGGATAAATACAAAAGAATTGTAGAAACCTACAGGTGTACAATCTAGAAAGACCAGTTACATCTCAACAACAAAATGTTCATTATTTAGATGTGTCAAAAGTTGTTTCCATCAAAACATTTAATTAATTTAACCAAATAGAATCCAATCATATACCATATATGAAAATGTATTTGCCTTGTATGCAGATAAAAGTAGAAAATGAAATGTTTTGATTTCTTTATATTTTCATAGCATGCAGAAAAATACATTTATGTCACTTCTGGCATGTAAGGACAGAGGTTTACAACAGGAAGGTGAGCGCTAATTTAATTCCTTCCTCAAAAATATCTATAAACAGAAAAATAATATAGAACATTATAAAAATAGTATGTTCATTCGTTAATTTATAACTTAAAATTACATATATCAAGATGTCAAATTCTCTAAAAAGTCAAAGTGATGACAATTTCACACAAACAAAATGAGCCATCTGTTTGTCCAGATAGCTTTATGGCTTTTAAAAGTATTCCTTTTTGCCTCAGTAAAAATTTGTGGGATTGCTTCTTTTAACGTCAGGCCAATTAAAGATTTTATTTGAGAACAATTGATATTTATTCCACTTCATATATCCCAGAACTTAAGATGAAAATTCTGCTTCTGCATCCAATCAGAAAAAAATTTCAAAAATTTTATCTCTATAAGAAAACATATTGGATAAATTTGTAATATTTTATAGTATGTAGTACAAAGCAGATTTCAATGTGCTGTGTACATGTGCTATTCCTTCTTACAGATTTCTTTTTAGCAATGATTGGGATGGTACAAACACATTTCACTGTTTTTCTTCTTTTTTTTTTTGTTTAATGAACAAGACTCAAATGTCTTGAGGCAAATTAGAATCTAATGTACTTTTCAACAGCCATCATAAATTTTGGAATTATTTCACACAATCTTTATGACACTGTTGAACCAACCTTCACTGTCAGAGATTTAAAAATCTGAACTAGTTCTATACCTGCATTTTCAAACAAGATATTTCCACTTGGCTATTTCTTTAAAATAACCAAAATGCTATGTTAGAATATGAACACATTATCTTATTGCCCCTTCTCCAAGTTTATTTATTATCAGTATTATGGAAACTAAGGCCCACAGACTCAGAATTCAAAAACTTTAGTAGATAATTTAAAAAGATCTATTTAAAAGTCCACTGCAATAAGAAAGGAACTGATCACCAGTGAGGGGCTGAGAGGACACAACCCTTGCACATAAAGGTACAGGTTGTCTTGTGCCCAGAGAATCATCAAAAACCCTTAAGGAGAAGGGGTTTGTGAGTATCAGGAACAGGAGTCTGCATGGTACTCAGGATTAGTGGAATGGGTAGGTAAGAGGAGATTCCCTGGCATTCAGGCAGGGCAGGTGTGGGAAGATGACATGGTAGTACATTAAAACATTTCTAAAAAAACTCTTTGAAAGTGGTACTGATAAACATGTCGAAACAGTTTCAGTGTTTTCACACAATAAAACTTCGAGAAGAATTATTCTTTAAACAGAGGGACTGACTTCCTCACCACTGTTCTGCATTTATCAGGATCCACTTTTAAGCCAGCTCATCCACGGACTCCTGTCTATCTTTTCCCTCCTTCTGCAGTTTTCATAATGAACTCTTGATCTTTAGTCCATAAGCACACCACACACAATGATGAGAATGTACTCCATTATTCCCATTGCTCTTCCACCTCAAGTCAACCAATATGAACTTTTCAAGAGCACAGTTTTGTCTTGCTGAATCCATTTAAAAATTATGCAGACTCCTAAGTCTCTGAAAGGATAAAGTCCCAAATTTCATAGTCTTCTAAATGTTGTATTGACAAATCTTCAAATTTAAATTGAATGTTTATTTTAACCTAATGTCTAATGCTTTGAACATGCTAAATCAACATACTTGTTAGTTTTATTTGAAGATATTGTTCTCCTTGTCAATTGCTGAAAACTTCTAATCAAGTGTGTTGTTATATGTGTTGAGGATACATAGCTCCTGTCATTCCATTTAAACAACACCCTTTATATTTATCAATATACAGCAAAATAAAACTGCCCTATTTGTTACTTATGTAAATTTTTTATTATTATTCTTTTTTATTATTTTACTGACTGCATTTTGATTCATTGTACACAAATGGAGTACATCATTTCATTTCTATGGTTGTACATGGTGTAGATTCAAGTATGTACCCAACCATTTATTTTATTAGTTTTTGAGGGAGGGTGTAGAAGAGGGTAATATGACTTTTTAAAAAATAAACAAATAATATTCAAATCATATTTTCTAAGAGTATAAAGTGCTTTTATATGGATTTTAAATATATCTCAAATTTTACAAGCTTTTTATATATAATATGCATAGCTATATGTCATTCACTCCATCATATGGCTGTATAATAATCGTTGTTGTAAAGATTATCAACAGTTTTTGCTAATTTGCTGGTTCTTTCCTATTTGGTCTCTGAGCTGTTCCAACACTAATCTGTTTGTGTTTCAGGAGACAGACTCCTGCAACTTGTTTGGGTAGGCTCCTAGAGCAGCTGTCTTCTGACTGATTTGATCAATGAGAATTTGGCTGGAGGATAAGAGAGATGGTACTATTTCTCCTTTTCTCTCTTGAGTGAAACCTCTGCTATCAGCTTCATCTTCTCTGAGACTTTGGCACCCATTGGCAAGCCTCAGTGTGGCTCCATCTCTTGTTAAGTGATTTTAGTCTAAGCTTTGAGTCTTTTTCTTTTGTCCATCAGCCTAAGGTGGGTGAAGACTCTTTGCTCTCATTGACCCTAAGAATTCTGATTGGCATCTCAGTTCTAACATCACCCATATAGCCTAATCTCTATGTATTAAATTTCTGTTTGCTTGCTGCAATGGATTAATTATTAATAACCTGGTGTATAAATCTTGGAAAACTCTTGCTGTTATTTTATATAAACTCCTAGATGTTAATTTCTTCATTAAAAATCACAGTATCACCAAACTATTATCTGAAAATTTTATATTCAATAATAATTTTAAGAGAACATTTTAAGACTTCCTATACATGTTCACCAAAATTAGCATCAAAAAATAAAAACAACATTGTAATTTAATAGCTTAAACATGATATTTAATAATTTTCTTAATTATATTTGATCATTGTGAATGTTGCAAAACACATGCTATATTATTTATTAGATCTCTTGGGATTTTCCATAACAACTTATATGTTAACTTTAAATTAAAGGAGGCAACATATGTCAAAATCATTTCAGGGAATGCCTTATCTCATGTTTGGGGTTAATTATGTCCTCTAAGTCCTCTGTATGATTTTAGAATACCACTGCTTAGTGGTGGTATTGGGGTTTTAAACTTCTGAGCAGTTCTCTTTGAAATATAAATCAATGTTTAAAATACAAAAAAATCACAAAATGTAATGCATTTAATAAGGAGAGAAAAATTAATAATTTGATAAAGTATTATAATGGTCATATTAAGGTGCATACCCATTTAAAATTATATTTCTTATTACAGAATTAACACTTGCCTATTTTAGACTCTAGAAAACCCAGAAAAACAAATTAGCCACATTTCTCTTCTAAACAGAAAAAAAAATATTGTTATACTTTTGTTATTCAGCTTTGCAAGATCACTTTCATCCATTATATAGAGAAATTTGAAGAAAATTACAAATTTTAATGTGTGAATCTATATCAAAAATATGAATATTATATATGACATTTATAATATGTTTTTATATGTATAATATACTAATACTGAAGCTTCTTTGAACAATAAAATAATCCATTAATTTATATTTGCATATTCTAACATTTATTCCTATCTGAGATCTGAGACCAGAGACCAAGGCTCACTATTAATATTGAACATTATTATGTTAAATAGATAAGTAAATAAAGGAATGTCCTTTCCTATGTAACATGATCAGCTTCTAGAAATGTCGCAAAATTTATTTTCCCGACTACTGC
Source organism: Sciurus carolinensis (assembly GCF_902686445.1). Taxonomy (NCBI): domain Eukaryota; kingdom Metazoa; phylum Chordata; class Mammalia; order Rodentia; family Sciuridae; genus Sciurus; species Sciurus carolinensis. The sequence goes on from NC_062225.1 coordinate 29,819,531, forward strand.
TCAAATAGGTCAGAGGAGGTAACTCTGAGACTTCCCAAGAACTCCTACCTACCTTTGTATTCAGTAAGATATCTTGTTGGAGCAGGGCCTGGTGGCACATGCCTGTAATCCCAGTGACTTGGAAGGCTGAGGCAGGAGGATCATAAGTCAAAGCTAATCTCAGAAATTTAGAGAGGCCCTAAGCAACTTAGGTAGACTCTGTCTCTGTATAAATGTTAAAAAGGGCTGGAGATGTGGCTCAGTGGTTAAGTGCCCTGGGTTCAATCCCTGGTACAAATTAAAAAATTAAAAAAAAAAAAAAAGAGCAACTGGTCTACTTTCACTTTGTGAACAAGGAACACTACGACAAGCAAACTTCCCTTACTGAGGTCTCTGTGGAATCCTAATCATCTTTGTGGTTCTCAATAAGAATCCTGTAAGGTATGAATAAAGTGTTGGACCTCCTCCCTGGTTCTGTTGGATGTCTTCACTTTGCTCATTTGATCCACCTTGGTGTTTGGCTGTGTGCCATGTATCTGTATAATCCACTTGTTGAAAGAGGATGTATTTTCATTGCTCAATCATATATGATAATTATACAATCAAATTATGTGTAAACTAAGCAGTGGGTCAACAGTTTTCATCATAAAGGATGAACACACAAGACATTAAATTTCTGGGTTATTCATTAATTTTAAGATATCTATTGACTTTTTTCCCTATTTTTTAAAAAACAAGTAACTCAGATATTCATACAATTTCTCTAGTTCTGGAATCCCATCTGTTTTATTCAGAAAAGGCTTCAAAAGAAAGGCCAGAAATTAAAGTATCATAACAGACAGACACAGAGCTTATTTAAGCTTGAATTGTAATAACAATATTTTTAACTAAATAAAAATGACTGTTGAGATAGCTTGCTAAAATATAACAGGAATCAAAATTTTGCATCTGTTGACATATTCTTCCACCTGTGAATTTAAACTGGCTATGTAACAATTTAATCCTAGGAAACATCCTTGTTCTTTATAAAGTAAGATTATACTTTAAGAAAGTGTTGGCCTATAATGCAGTTCTCTGAGCTCTTCTACACAGGGCAAATCAAAAAGCAATTGAAGGTATAAAACAGGGGTGGGCAAACTTGTTTCTGTAATGTGCCAAATAATAAATGTTTTAGGATTTGCTTCCCATATGGTCTTTTTAACAACTACTCAAATTTGCTATTGTAGTATGAAAACAGACATAGAGTATAAATAAACAAATGGTCATAAAAGGGCTTACCTGTGTTCTAATAAAGTTTTATTACAAAACCAGTGCTGATCCATACTGGGCCCTAAGCCGATAGTTCTTCAGACTGTGAAATAAAATCTGTAGTAATTTTTATTAAATATTCTTTTTCATTATTGGTAGATACCAGAGAATACAAAAGCACATCAAGTAAAAATAAAATAAAATATTATCTATAAGAAATAACTGATGTTTAACAGCTTGGTATTTTGGTTTATGTATTTTTAGATATTCTATCATGCATAAATGTAGTGTTACAATAAATAAATATTAGTTGACAAAATGTGATTGTGCGCATACTTAATCTTTTAGCTTTTTAAAATTTAAACATTTTGTTTTGACCCAGATAAGAGAGAGAATCATATTTGTGTTTTCAAAGGGCCTGTCCTTTGTGGTACCTTCAGTCTCTTTTTCCTCCTTGCTGTCATAGGTTCTTAAAGGTTCCTGCACTTCTACTTCGTTTAATTATCATCATCATCATCAAATCACTAAAAATTTATGTTAGTGTACATTTCATACATAGTTTGTGAGTATGGATTTTTAATAAGATACAGATGAACTACTGGAGAAGAGATTTAGGGACTATCTAAACATGATACAAAGCAATCTATCTCCCATAATACTAGATTCTCAGAGGTATAGGATGCAAAACTCATATTCTGAGCTATTTCAAAGGAACAAATATAGTGTTCTCAAGGACTTAGAAAGGAAAGTATGGTGCAGTAGGATGGCGTTTCCATCTGCAAACTCAGCCCAACTCCCTATGTTACAAGGGGCCTAGAGAAATATTGATCACTGGGTCTTGATCATGGAATAGTCTGAATGCCTACTGAAGCATGGGTTTTCCTGCAAGTCGTCAAGACTTGATAATATTTAATACCCATTGTTTAGTTAGGGCCTGGTCAACAATGAAAAAATTAAAAGCAAATACAAAGGTAAGCTTAAATAAGACAAAAGCCTTTAACTACTAAGAATGAGAATGTTCTTGAAACTTCTTGGATATTTTCCTTTAGGAAATACAACTGCATTTCATTGCTTCATCATTTCTTTTCATAAAACCTATACCAAGAAAGAGCATCCTTGCCTGTGCTCTAACTGCCAAAAAAAAAAAAAAAAAAGTAAAAACATGCAGGGGGAAAAAAACAAAAATTTATAATCTATGGATATAGATTGGTCACATTGTGGATACCTGGGAGGACTATATGGTCACACAGTGAGTAGAAGCAAACAAGCATGCAGTTAAATGCTCCTGCCACCTAAATTTCTGTGACCATGGATTAGCAGCAAAATCTCCTGACATTATTTTTCCACTCCCAGTCAGAATTTTGCTCTAGGTTTAATGCAATCAATATCACATTGATAAGTTAAGCTTAAGAATTTTCTTGGCAGAGTTATAAAAATTACAATAGCCTTTCTAAAGGTGCATTCCAGTATATTACTCTAAATCCTTTCTCAATTTTATTCAGTTCAAAATGTTAATTGTTCCTGCTGTGAATGTAGAGAATGCAGAGAATGTAGAGAGATACAAGTACAGGCCCTCAGAGGACTTTAAGAATGTGGGGAGAAGGCAGATACAACAATAGTCCTAACAAAAGACTGAATAAGAGCAGTACCTTAAGAAAGGCAAAGACCTAACAATTTGGTCCTGAGAAAGGCCTGAAGAACTCACATTTGGCAAAGCAGGTTCAGGAAAGGACTTGACAGTGGAGATGGCCATAGAGAAATACATGATGATGACCTGGTAAATGTTGCACTGACAAATTTGCTGAGCCAGGGGAGACTGGCCTCTGAATAGCAGAATAATCATTCAGTTTGGCTGGAGCATAAGAACCTTATGTTATGAAGTATGCAGAAGAATAGGGTAGAATAAATATGGAAAGGAGTCTGATGAAATATTCAAGAACTGAGGGATAATCTGTTCTTCTGATTTGAACCGGGAAGTAGCTTTCATACTAACTTCATCATCACTTTTAACACAGGTCAAAGATTTTCCTTTGTTTCCAGGTAAAAAAGTTAGATACAGAAAAGCTAGATCATTGACATAGTGGGAGCAAGTAATGAGATAATGAAGCAAAATTCAGAAAATACTTATATGTATAAAATATTATAAAAAATATTATAAAAGTGGAGAGTATACTTGGAGAATACAAATATATCTCCATCTTTGTGCCTTAAAAAATGCAAAGCACTTTCACAGACATTATCATATAAAGTTACACACTATACTCTAAGTAGCAAGAGGTATGTTCTTATTTTATAGATGCAAAAACTAAGCATCAGAATATGGGTGGATAATGGAGTGAAAACACAGGAAGACCAACTCATCTAAAACAGGATGAATAATAATACAGTACAATTGCTCTGCACTAAGAAATCAGATATGGTTTTCCTACCATGATATGGTTAAAAGAAATTCTACAGAAACCTAGATGAAGAGGCCAAGAATGAAAATGATTATTTGTTAAAAATAAATAGATCTGGTTTCAGTTTTGGTCTAGGAAAGTAGTTCAGTTGAGGGACTTCATGTAGAGTTAAGCAGTTGAGGTTTAATGTGAAGTTTATTTTGAATAGAAATAAAAATACAAACCAGTAAAAATCAAATCAATGCAAGCATTTGTAATGAAGGAAAAGCACACTGGGACCACACTCTTAATTTCCCTTGTGTAGAAAGTAAAAAATTTGTCCTGAAGGGTCATTCAAAGCATGTGACAAGTGCAAAGCAATTTCACAGACTGACAGTGGTAGACCAACTAAACATTTAATAATGGAATATATTCTTACTATCTGCCACCCAAATGTTCCTTTTTGCTGAAGGATGCTATTATAGTGGATCCTTCTCTAATTCTTCATTTGACATGAGAACTGCACTGTGTGGGACCAGAATGTAATGCAGTTATTTGAAAACTTCTTGGAGAATAATATGTACATGGCTGAAGTGGTCTGTAGCCATCTCTATAATATGTTTCTCAGGAAATTACTGAAGAGTGTAGCTGTAAAATCCCTTTGAAAGACACTGTTGAATGGTTATAACACAAAAATATATGATGCCCTGTTTCCCAAAGTTTTGGTCTTTTTATTCTTAAATTATAAATGAATTACTCGCATTTTTAAATTTCATTTGCTGAGACCAATCACTAAAAATAGCCCATCAAATATGTTCAATCAGATTTGAACGCCTGTGTCAGTATTCACAAAATAATACTCTCTGGATGTAGAGTTGTTGAGTGATTATGTCTTTTTGGTTCTGTTGCAACCGTTTGGTTTGTGTTTCCAATATCCACATGATAATCAAGTAATTTGCTTTCTTATGTGCAAACAAAAAAATCTAGTTCAAGTTAATTTAAGAAAGGAAAAGAAAACTATTAAAAATATAATGAGTAGCTCAAATAAAATATTTGAAATCTGGTAGGTGTGGGCATCAAAGGAAGCCAAGTCAAGCCAAGGCAAACTCCCATTACAGTAAGAGTGGATTAGGTTTATGTCCCACAGAAGCTGCCACTGTCCATTTACTGCCATGTCACTGGATCCTTCTCTCTTGCGAACTATGCAATATTTGAACTCTAATCACCATTCTCAGGGGTTTCCAGGTGATGTAAAATAAAAAGATGAAAAGACAAAACTGACACAAATGTCATTTTTTACTCAAAGATCCTTTTGGAGATATTTAGTAGTTAAACTGCACCCTTTGAACAAACATCAACAAAATTTGCTCCACTGATCCTATGAAAGTTTATGGTAGAATAACAAAGAAATTCATAGTATAAACAGTCTGCATTTTAAGTTAATTAAAAATATGAATTTTTCTGTCTATGAGATTTTGATTCAAGTGACAATTCCTCAACTTTCTGGCTGTGTGATGCTGAATACTAATTTATTTAATCACAGTCATAATTTCTTATGTGACATAGTAAAGGTAACATATTTTCCATTGTGCAGTTAATTGGAATTATTTCTGGTTGAATTTATAGTAATTGTCTCCTTTTAGGATGCATTTTCTTTTTCCATTATTTATACCAATCAATTAAATGGAGAGTGTGATGATGTCTGTAACTCCTATACTGTTGGATCTTAAGGAGGCACTATTCTTATATGCTGCCACTGTCTCCATATACACCATTGATTATGATTTACTGTTATCATGGAGGATGGAAAGGGCAGCATCATTTAGCCTTCCAAACTACAGTAGCTCTTTATGGACCAAGAATCCAATAATTTGGTTATGTCAACTACTGTTCTATCCCAAATAACACAATAGTCTATTCCAAATATACAATTCAAAAATAAAGAGATGACACATGGTGGGTCCATGGATCCAGTGAGACTGGTGGCTTCATATTAATGCCACCTTGTCCAGAAAACCATTTGTTACCTATTCATATATTCCTGCTCTCGCAAGTAACTATAATATTGCTTAGGTCCACAAATACCAATGTTGTCATATATCCTGTATGTAACAGTTCTTAAAATGTCTGAGTACTACCCTTTCCCTTATATATGATTATATAATAGTGTTCTTTGATAAAGAACTCAGGGAATAATTTCTATGTCCTCATATGATATTGTTGTAGGGAACTCTGCACCACTTACTCTTGGGGACATGGTTTCTCATTAAAGGCTTTGAAGTTTGAGATTTAGCTCAGGACCAGAATGATAATTTATTTTTAGTTGGGGTGGCAGTGGTTGATAATTTTCTACCTACTGATCATCTATATTTACTTTATTTTATTGTATAGATTGAGAAAAACTATGGTGGGTTAACAATCAAGGAAGTAGGATTGGTTAGAGAAAGACAATGAATAGTAGGCCAGACATAATGTAAGCCTCATCTAGTCCCATAGATGAGACTTGAATAGCACTACTTACTGTCCTGACGTAAGAAAAGAGGCATGCCTTCAAAACACAACATTGACAGATAACGAACACAATGTGTGTCTAGAAAAAAACCCCAAATATTTGCTTCAACCAAACACAAATCTCGTGCAATATGAAAGGGACAGAGAGAAACTGGGGGTTCGTCTATGTGACCTGTTACCTGTCAATATTTTCTAGGAGCCAGAGAAAAAATGCTTTAGTCCTCCAAAAGGAGAAGGGTCTAAATTTTCCTTAATAAAACACAGCAATCTTAGAGTATAAAGGAAAAGATTGATAAATTTGACCGCATTGAACTTAAAGACTTAGATATTAAGGAATGTAACAAGAAAACCACAAACTGAGATTAATTAGCAATGAGTAAACATGACACAGAATATATGTCCAGAATATTTTTAAATGCTTGAAAAAAAAATCTACTAGACACTTTAGAGAAAGATATATGAAATGAGAGTAAATGCTTTAAAATGAATTAACTTTCACTAGCACTTAGAGAAATGCAAATACATAAGTAATGGATAAAAATTCTATTTATACTCACTAGAACTGACAAATGTTAAAATGTCCAACAATGAATGTCAATTAATGACATTTATGCATATACTTTAGTTGTTAGACATGTAAATTGCTCCATTACAGTTAATAAAATAATTCCACAGGTTTATAAAGTCAAATATATATATATTCTATGACTGGAATGTTACTTTCACTAGCATAATTTTACTTTTTAGAAATGTTGTGTATAAGCTCTAGAAGATACAGAGTTTTCATGACTACATTCTGTGTAGGAAAAAAATAGTGAAAAAATTATCAGAAAATTTCCAGTTGTAGAATTTTCATGTATTACAACAATAAAAATGAAGTAAACATAGTATATACAAAATCATGCAAGAACCTTATGTTAATGTTGAATAAATACTAAGTTGCAGAACATGTTTAACACATACATTTGTATAAATTACATTAATATCAAAGGCTTTCAAAATTAAATAATATATAAATGAAAATGTAGTTACATATTTAATACCTTTAAAGGGGAAAATGAAAGAAATGATAAATAAATCAATTCAGATTATTGTTGACCTGAGTATGGAATGAGACCAGAGATAAAAAAAAAATGTAGATAACATAGAAGAGTAGGCTTTTAAGATTAAGCCCCAGATTTGTAATTATTGCTATTTATTATAAATCTCATATGTGTTATAAACATCCTATTATACAAATTTGATTTTGGACAAAACTATTTTTTAAAGGAATATAACAAGAGATCTATCTCAAAGTTAGTTCTACATGATTTATAGCTACATTTTGTCAAAAATAATTTGTATGGTATACAAATTACTGTCAAGTAGAGAGCAAAATAGTTTTTTGAAATTTTCTTTACCTTTATATAAAGTTCCCACATGTGGATTGTGATAGGGAATAGAACACTTCTGATTCACTAGGTTATCCAAGAACTCAGATACCCATTATTTATTCCTTACTTTTCTATCTCTTGACTTTCATTGTATACATACTCAATTTAGAGTCACTTCTTCCATCATATCCAAAATGCCACACAAGGGTAACTGGTAATAAAGCCATGCAAAGCAAGCATCTTCCTTCAAAGGCTATGATCTGAAAGTTGTATATATCTCTTCTTATCAACCACTAACTAAAACATATTCATAAGTCCTACATTAATTATATAGATCTGAGAAATATAGTCTTCTTGTGCCATGTTTTCAACTACAATGATAGGTTTTATTACTCAGAAGATTATGAGAAAATGAATATTAGAGAAAATGTCTGCCACCCTATAAATTTAAGCATATGAAACAAATCATTAGAATATTGAGTCCACATGAGTGGATGAATGTATTGTAACCAGAAGGTTACAACAAGGTTGTCCCCAGAAATGGAAGAATGATTCAGCATTAGGAAATATATCAATATAATCATTAGATTAAAACATTGAAGGAGAAAAATATAAACAAAGAATGGTGTATTATCTGTTAAAAAAAGGGGGAGGGGGTGAGTACAACACCATGTCCCTTAATGCCTTCTTTCTGTTCCCCAAAACCTAAAAGACAAGGGAGAGCACTCCTGAACTGGAAAGTCCAGATACATATGATCTTGAAGGACATGACTTTCTCTTACATACACTGGAAACTAAGGCAAGTTGTTAATGTTACCTGTAGAAAGCTACTGTCTTGCTTGTACACTAGGATAATTGTTTCTTGGGATGTTGATCATATAAGCAAACTAAGAAAGCTAACTGATGATGTCACTGCTTTGGCAGAGTTATATAAAACACCTCTCTGAACAGAAATAGGCATGGAAATGAGAGCATTGTGAAAAGGGTATCATTCATCCAGTCAGCTTCCACTGGATAAACACTGAGGGTCAGAGGTGCTACTTGGCAAAGTATGCAGAGGGATGGAGTTGCTGTCTTCCAGCCTGTCCCCACTGAACTGTCCTTGGAGCAGTCACTAATCTCCTGTAAGTTTTCACCAATATACATCATATATCTCCTGAGCTGTCTCCAGGCACTTTATGTGTTCTCTCCAAAATGTACCCCATAGCACAGGTAAAACCAAACCAAAGATGTGATTGATGGTTAGGTCAAGAACAAAATTTAATAACATTGACACATATTCATGATAAAAACCTACCTAGAGTCAATAATAGAAAGAAACTTCCTTAAAATAAAACAAGAAATTAGCTTATACATTAGAGCACATGCTTGTGGATGAACACTAGTGCTTGAAACACACAAAAAAGTTTCAGATTCTGGACCCACAATTAGATCCACCACCACCACCTATTTTACCCCTGAAACTTGAAAGCACACTCTTCCTCTCAGTTTAATGCCCTTTAAATATCATTCACAGGACTTTTCAAAATGAGCCTCTCCATAGCACTTGCAGTTAGAATCAATGTCCAGCCACACTGATCCAACATCCATCCCTCAACTAACGAAACAACTTCACAAACTGTGTCTTTGAAAATGCTGCTCACATTTCTTGAACTAAATCAAACCCTTCAAGAGATTAGTCAAAGTATCTTCCTGATCCAAAGTAAATTCCTCTGAATTCCTTCTTTTCAAGACAAAAATTTGCTTTTGAGTACCCAATCACACTTTGTACCTTGTCTATCATTCTTTGCTTATATGATAAGTTTCTCTGACAGAATATGCTATTTTGTTTCATGTATCACAAATCCATAGGGCCTGACCCAGAACTAACTATAAGTACCTTTTTTATTCCATATACTATACCTATTTTAAGATTCTAACTTTCCAGGACTAGTTTGCTACAGGGCAGGAGATCATCCTATAAAGTTTAATTTAAATTAACAATTTATAATTAAAAATTTCATTATCATAATATTGAGATATTCCTAGGTCAATAAAGGTGTATCTATAAGTTGAATATTGTGCCTCAGATATGGTTTTACACTTCTTTATTTAGTTCTTTAACCCACACATCCTCTTATTATGTCCTTATTATACTTCTTATTACTTCTTTTATACTTCTCCCTTGTTTTTATACATTTTGAATGAGGGCCTGTGGGTGGCTTGGCACCTAACAACAACCTACTGAGTATGTTATATTAAAATTAACGTCCCTTTTACATGCTTTGTGATTCATATTCTAATCACATTGTTGACATTTTTTGGAAGTTGATCCACCACGAAAAGTGTGCGTTCATGCATGTGGGTGTATATATTTGTGAATTATGTTCTATGGGATGAATCATAGGCATGAGAGAGTAATCTGTGATTGTCATCTAAATTAGAAATGTTGAAAATTGAAAATAAAAGAGTAATGATTTAAAAGTTAACTAAAATGGAGGAACAATACAAAGCAAGCAGCAGTGAAGGAAGTGATTTTCCTCTTACATTTATAATTCTATTATAAAGCTTCCCATTATGTAAAATAATTGACTTGACATTACAAAAGGAAGAAGGCTAATAACCCCAAGGTTATTTATATATACATATATATATATATGTATATCTGTATACATATATATACATATGAATATCATGTGTATATGTATCACACACACACACACACACACACACACACAACTTGTCTTTTCCAACCAAAAAGAAAAAGAAAAAAGAAAATAAAAGAAAGAAAAGAAAAGAAATTTGAGACAGATATTGAATGTTTTCTTGCAAATTGACATGATAGAGGACACACTTGTAAATCTGGTTTAACAATGGAAACTGGACTAAATATGTGTTTTGCACAATACAAAGTGTAAAATGGATTTACTTTCATCTGACTTATGAGATGTTTGCAAGAGTCAAATCTACATTCAAACTCAGTATTGACTTGAATATCTTTCATGAGTTACCTGGGTCCTATAGGTAGTTAATGATAAATTCTGGGATATGTAAGATTCATATAAAGAATATGCAAATTATGATAATTTATTGTCATGGTTGTTAGATTGGGATTTAAGTAGATACAAAGTTAGAAATAAATATGATGAATTTCAACATGCAGTTACCCATTGGCAATTAAGTACATAATGTGATGATCACTATGCATTATTCTATGAATAAGCTACAAATTTTACTGATTTTACTACTCCCTTGTCAAAGTCTTTCAGTGCACAATTGATTAAGATGTTGCATAATTTCATAGATGTCTGATTTACTCATAATTTTAGATTGCTCTACAACTCAAAAAACAAACTTTACTGATGCAATTTAATTGTATGTTTTTCCCCATTCACTATACTTGACTGAGATGCATGCTTCACTGATTGAACTAAATGACTCACAGGCTAAGGTTTTATAGTTTTTATCAATGGAACAATGTATTTCCATGTCTTGATTTTTCTAAGAAAATTCAAAGTGTGCACAATGTCTCTTGAGAATGCAAGTTCTCTAGTTACAATGATTACCATTTTTATAGGTATTATTTTTATTATTTTATTTAAAGAGTCCCTCAGGTTCGTAAACATTCTAAACATTGTAGTTCTTTTTCACTGTTACTTTTTATCATTGTAGATATTTATGAGTGATAATATTAGGTCTTAGTACACATGTACATTGTACAGTGATCAAATCCGAGTCATTAACATATCCTTTATCTTAAACATATATCATTTCTTTTTTGTGAGAACAGTCAAAATCCTTCCCTCTGACTATTTCAAGATGTGCATTACATAATTGCTAAATATAATCACACCTATGTCCAACAGAGCAACAAAATTATTCTTCCTAACTGTAGCACCTTGCCCATTGACTGGTCTGCTCCTACCTGTCTCTCCCTTCATCCTCCCCAGCCTGCAGTAGTTACTATTCTACTCTCTGCTTCTATGAGATCAATTTATTTAGATTCCATATATATGAATGAAATTCATGCTTTTTTTTCTGTACCTGGATTATTTGACATGTTTTCCAAAATTATTCATGTTGCCACAAATGACAGGATTTTATCTCTTTTATGACCGAATAATATTTTATTGTATATATGTAGCACGTTTTCTGTAACCGTTTATCCATTGATGGACATTTCAGTTGGTTCTATCCCTTGGTTATTGATACAGTAAACACTTAGGTGCAGATGTCTCATTGACACAGTGATTTCATGTCCTTTGGATATGAACCCAGTAGTGTAATTGATGGATTAATGGTAGTTCTCTATTTAAGGATCCCATACATGTTTTCCTTAATAGATATACAAATTTACATCCCCACCAATGTTGTGTGAAGGTTCCCCTTTCTCTACAGTCTTGACAGTCAACATTTGCTATCTTTTGTCTTTTTGGTAATATCCATTCTAACTAAAGTGAGAGGATTTGTGAGTGAGGTGAATGAGTGTTTGTTCTAACTAACATGAGAAGCTTGAGGGTTTGGTTTGCATGTATGCCAGATGGTTAGTGATGCTGAGCCATCTATCATATACCTATGCCCAAATGTATGTGTTTTCGGAAATATCCACTCCAATCTTTGACCAATGTTTAAATTTATTATTTGTTTTTATTTTTTTTTTTCTTCTTCTTCAACAGAAAAAGTATTCATAACAACAATCTGCCCATGTTAGGCCTCCCATTTTAGCTGCAGGTAGGAGTGAATATGGGTGTTAGAAATATAAAGTACTTGCCTTTTTTGACAATGTTGCTTCTCTTCAGTATACACAGAACAGGTTGTTTGGCATACGTCTTCTAATTAGAATAATGCTTTAAAACTTTTTTTAAGTAATAAAAAAGCAAATGGTAATCATTTCTTTAAATAAACCCCGACATTCTTATGTTATATTTTTGTTTCCTTATCTTAGGATTTTTGGAACATAACAACATAGTTTCAAATTGGTAGAAAAAGGCCATAGATATACTTGGCAAGACTAATTTAAGTTCCTAATTTATATATCAAAATATGTAGAAATTTAGCTGAAGATCTTTGGCAAGATAGAGAAAGATAAAATACAATTTGTCTCATCACAGGTTTCTTCAGAACTTAAAAGCCTCTAACTGGTGAGTAGTTACTAACTAGTAATGCTATCTGAACTATGTAAACTTCTGCCCAATTCAAAGAGCCTGATTTCATGCTGTGCAATGGACCTTTTCATCAGTTAGACTGACATCATTGCTCAGGAAAAGTTTTTTAAAATCCATTAATTTATTCTTTCTTTTAAGGAAATGTGGAGTGACAGCGAATGGACCTGGTTCTCAGTTCAAACTCAACATCACCTGAAAGTCTTTTGTCCCTGTGATACAGTGACAGTCATGTGTCCCTGATTATTTTTTGCAATCCAGTAACAACCAACAATTTATAATTTTCTCAGTTCTTATTTTAAAAATATAGTTCATCATTTTTCTGCATTTGATACTAGTCCACCTCTGACAGATTATTTGGTGCTTGTTCTTCCATTTCCGTGTACAAAAAAAGAAAAAGGAGCAAAGTCTTAATAGAGGTGACTAACACCAATTCTGGGCAAGTCTTGCTCAAATTCAGGATGGGTCACTATTATCTGAATAATCAAAGGGTCACCATTTAAGAGTTTAGAGTAGTTTGTTCTTCATCTATAAAACATCACTAATGATTATATAAACTTTTAAGCAATGATATGTGATAACATATTCAAAGCCCTTAGACCAGTGCGTGGTCAGTAAGCACGCTATGGATCAGGTTTATGATGATGATGGCGATGACTTAAGTTCATTGTCAGTTAAATTCTAATTAAAAATTAGTTTGAGAACAAACATTTATGTATATATACAAATACATGACATTTATAATATATGTTTTCTTCTACTTCTTTATTATTGTTATCATCAACTTCATCATCATTGTTATTTTAACATTTAACAAACTTGGCTTGTGAATAGTTTTAGATTTATAGGAGAGAGTCCCGAGATGATGACAAAGGAGTTCCTCACAATCTTGCACCCAGAATCCCCAAAATTCATGTATCTGATCATCCACTGCTGGAAAATTTACTCCCTATATAGGTTCTAAAAACTCATGGCAAACAATCAAATAAATGTGTACTTAACTTTACTAATAATAATCATGGAGATAATTACAATTGTGAATTACGATTTATTAGTGAACAATTGACCAGAAAATCTGTCTAATAACAGTAAATGATTCTATGAAAGAAGAAAATGGTGGAATGCAACAGAAAGACAAAGGTTAAAGCAAGTGTTTATGTTGTCAATTATTAAGTGAAGGTGGTCATGCATCACACCAACCACAAATAGGAGCTGGATTAGGACAAAGTTTCCTTGGCACAACAAAGGAAATGCCTTAAGTTAGGTCTCTTGTGAGGAGGTTGAGAAACCATCATAAGGCGAATGATAGATGATGGGACCACAGCAATGACATGATTCACAATGTTTTCACTTATAAGAAACAAATGGTCTCACGTTCAAACTCTACTCTAGCTAACTATAAAGCAAGTCATTCCAACCTCACTTTACAATGCCAGTTTTAGTAAGTTTTCACAGGCCGTAAGGGGACAGAAATTCACACAGTTTGGAAAGAGCAAAATTGGTAATCACATGGTAACAGTAATTTTAAACTACCAAGCAAAAAAGTAAAAGCATGTAAACTACAATTTTAAATTTAAATCTTTACCCTAGAGAATAGCTTACCTTTCAAAGGAAAATGTAAGAAAGTTTACCATATCTATTTGTGAAGTTTTTTTTTTTTTTAAGGAAAACCTTAAGGTCACTCAACAATTGACAGGTTAGTTATATTTTAGTTTATTCTAACAATTGCAATAGCAAATAGTAATGCAAATGAGCTTGATCTATATAGTAATTGGATCAAGTAAAAGAATGGGAGGGGTAGGGGGAAGGAAAAAATAACAGAATGAATCAAACAACATTACCCTATGTAAATTTATGATTACACAAGGTATGCCTTTATGCCATGTACAAACCAGAGAAACAAACATGTATCCCATTTTGTTTACAATTAAAAAAAACAAACAAGTCAAAGACATGACTTCAGTTTGAAAAGCTCATTGTCACAAGTGTGAATACTAGGAAGTCTAAGACAGTTTTCATAATATTCAAGGTATACAACAAAATTCTATATTTATTTACAAATTTATACAAAGTAAAAGTTTAAAAGTTGCTTTAGAATGATTTCTACATATTTTGTGGTAGGACTTATCTTTTTGAGATAAGGTAGAGAAAACAAGAGGTAGAATGTGACTTAGCAGTCTTTTTTTTAATAGAAAAGTGATCTGCAGCAAATTTGGCATTTATTTCATTCCACTATTGGGTATTTAGATGCACCTGCATCTCAATATAGGGTGTCTGTTTTCTCCTGCATATCCAAAGAAATATATGCAACTTTAAAAGTAAATAAGAATAACAAACAAGCCATAGTCCTCTCTTGACTGCAAGCCACTGTATAAACTTCTTATCTCTTACCATCTCTGAATAGACCAGTTTGTCAGTAAAGTTGCAAGTCATCTTATTTCTGTCTTGGTTTTCTGCACCAATCAATGTACCCTGCAAGTCACTGTGTTAGGATTACTATTGTGACACTACATGAAAACATCCTCACAGGAAATCAGTAGTAAGCTTCCGACTGTTTAAGTGTAGTGGACAAGATTGACCTCATAAGGGCATTCATTACAAGTTAATACTACCCGAATTTCCTTTACATTGTTGGTTACTGGTGTAAGTTTATAACTGAAATTGAGAATATTACACAGAAGAACTTTCTTGAGCCTTGTTATTTGGAAGAAAATATCATTATATACAATTTCATTCATCCCCTAACCTCTACAAAAATAAACAAATTAAAACTACACTGAGATTTGCCTCACTCCAGTCTGAATAATAATTATCAAGAATAAAATAACAATAAATGTTGGCAAGAATGTAGGGAAAAGATACACTCATACATTGTGGGACCATAATCACACTGGTAAGCAGTATGGAGATCCCTCAAAAAACTCCTTGGTATATATCCAAAGGATGTAAAATCAGCATACTACAGTGACACGACCACATGTAATGTTTATGGAAAAACCATTCACACTAGCCAAGCTGGTGACCTTCAACAGAATGAATGGATACAAAATTATGGTACATATACACAATGGAGTATTAGTCATAAAGAAAAATGACTTTATGGCATTTGCCAATAACTGAATGGAACTAGAGACTATCATGCTAAGTGAGTAAACCAGTCCCAAAAGTCAAAGATAGAATGTTTTCTTGAATATGCAGAAGCTAATACAAAACAAGGCGGGAAGGATAAGAGAAAAACAATAGAAGAAAAGTCAGTGAAATAGACAAAGGTGGATGAAAGGAAAGAAGGAGAGGTAGGATAGAAAAAGACAGTAGAATAAATCTGACCTAACTTGCTATGTACATATATGAAATACTACCACAGGGAATCTCCCTATCATGTATATCCACAAGATATTAATTTAAAAAATCTATAAAAGCAATAAAAAATAACCAAATGTAGACATCTCGCAAATTTCCATCAGTGTCAGACTTCTCCCCTGAATTATATGTATTCAGATACTAAATTAACCTCTTTTCTATATGTGTTGCAAATTCTTCTCAACATTTGGAAGTCCAAATTTCATTTTTACTTTTTTATCACAAAATTGTTGTACCTCCTCAGTGTTAACTCATGCACTCATGCTATTCCTTATGCCTAATAATAATGCTGGATATCTTGACTCATCACCTTTCTGCATTCTCCTACATCAGAATCCACATCTATAACATGTTCTGCATTGAGTCATTCTCTCCTCATCTACTAATACACCTAATGCAGATTTGGGTGATCTTTCCTTAAACTTCCATGGTAGCCCAGCCCTGCCCTTGGCCTTTCTGGATGGGCCTCTGCTAACTCATTCCTTATAGAGCAGACAGTAGCATCTTTTATGGAATGTATCTGATAATGTCACACGGTTTCACACTCTGCAATTATATCCCATTGTATCATAGTTAAACACGTGGCCAAATGCCTTGCCTTCAGGAGATACCTTAATACCTGTTGCAAACTCATTTTCCCTTTCTTCATTATGTTCTAGTCTCCCAATCCTCATTCAGTTCCTTGAGCACACCATGTTCCTTCATGTGGTATAGTTTTGCTCTTGCAGTTTCTCCTCCTGGAATGCTTGTTCCCATCCCTGATCCTCACTCATTAATCAGATTGCAGCTCTAGAGACATAGTCCATGAAAGGATTAGCTGAACCTTGTTATGAATCAACATAGCTCCCTGTTCTTTCCTTATAACACAACAGTTTATAGTTTTTATTTACTCTTTTAGTGCCACAGAATGATATGAGTGTCATTAATGTTACAAAAAGAAACCATGAAAGACTATAGCTCTTTCTCAATGAGTTCAATATAGTACGAAACTCTTTTTAACTCTGTGGGGACTCTCTAGCTATGCTAGAGATTAATATTCAAATACAAACTCTTTATATTTTACTTAAAGATTCAATTCCAAATATTCTCAAATTTTGTAAATTCATTTGTAGAGTTTCTGTTATCAATTACTCATAAAGATATTCTGACTTCAGATATTGGTTTTGACCATTACCTTTATGTGTTATCATGCATAAATCATTTAACCTTTGAGGTCTTGAAACAGAATATACCTAATTAGGTTGAAGGATTAAATAAGGTAATACATGCAAACTTTATAAAATTGTCAATAATCTTAGTAATCATTTGATAACTGTGAGCAATCCATAGTTATTTCTTCAACTAGATTTTTAACTTTATAGTGTATTACTATATGTTCACCTCCTGATTCCTATGAAAGCACCTAGCATGTGATTAAAAATAAAAAAGAATCAACAAAGTTAAAGTTAAATGTGGGTATTTATTAATTTCTTTTACACAAATGGTTGCCAAGTCTGTGGTTAAATTTAGAGTAAAATTCTAAATAAAATCGCTCATGTATGTACCTTCTGAAGTATTTAGCTATAAAAATAATTATACCAGAAGAGTAAATACCTGACTTTCCCTGCTTGAAAATCAGGAATAGTCCACAATACATCAAGAAGAGTAGTCTCTTAAAATGAAAAGGATTTAGAATTCTGAAAATTTCTGATTTAACATTCTTATTCTTAGAATACATATAGGTGTTATGAGATTTAAAAAAGTTCTTTGATGCAATCATAAATTTAAACAAAATTAATACTTTTAAACATTTTTAATGTTGAATTTTTAATACCTTAACATTTTTATATATTAAAGTATAGGTATAGAAGGAAGATTTTACCTAGGTAACACTGAACATTTTATCACCAAACATCTTGTGAAAACTATGCTTATTTATCGATAAATATTGATTCAAAAGAGAATCTTTGAAGAAGAAAATGGAGACATTGGTTTGATAGATAGGTTCACTCAGTTATATTTAATTTGGGAAAATCAACTTCCTTCCTTTAAACTAATCTATAAATTAAAAGTGATCTCTTTTTTGGCTTTGGCTTTAAAAAGGATTTTAAAAATATTTATTCATGTTTTTCTGATCATTTTTTCATTGCATATACAGATATTTGTACAAATGAGATAATACTATATCAGAAGTAATATCATTGGAGAATTTTTTTAAATCAATAAATATATTTTTGCATATTTTATCAAAACTACATAGCAATAATTTAATGATTTATTTCCCAATCTCATATTACTAAACATTGAGTGGTTTAAAATTTTCATCAAAAAATATTTAAAGCATATTTGTAGAATTTTCTCATAAAAATAAATTTCTGGAAATGGAATTGCTAAATCAAGTATATTTCAATTTGATAAACATTCACAGATTACCCTCCACTAATAAAAAGTTACATTTTTTCCAACACTCAAAATCAGAAGTAGAATCATATTTTTGTATTCCAGCTTGGAAATAAATCTCTTTTTTTCTCATGGATGGCATGATTTCTCCTCTAATTAGTCAACACAAATAGAATGACCTTTTAAAATGTTTTCTCTACTTTTCCCATCATCTTCCTATTTATGCCTTTCAGGAGACATTTAAAATACTTTCAGTTTTACTTTTTTGACCTCTCACAACATAAATTGTTTTGTTGTTGCTCTTTTCTCCTGGTCAAGTTTAATAGATATCTCTATTTAATGAATCTATTAGGTATTGATTCCATTGCTGTTTCTTTGAATGTCCCCTTTATCAATTTCTTGTTCTTGTTCCCTTTTTTCAAAAAAATTCTGTAATATTTTTATATATATTTATATTTTTATATATTTGTAATATTTTTATATTTTAATATAATATTTAATAATACTTTTATATATTTGTAATTTTTTTTTTTTTTTTTTTTTTTGCGGTACTGGGGATTGAACTCAGGGCCTTGTGCTTGCGAGGCAAGCACTCTACCACCTGAGCTATCTCCCCAGCCCTGTAATATTTTTATATATTTTAATATTTTTATTTTTATGGATGATATGTTCCTTGAATTCTTGTATGACTCCCAAATATCTCTGTTTCTCCCTCAGTTTGGGTCTGTGGTCATTTGCTTTTTTTCCCCTCAGGTATCTGTACTTTCTATTCCAAAACGTTCAACATCTTATTCTGTAGATGAGAAATTCAAAAGATCCCAATGTGATTTGTTAACTATGAGATCTTTTTTTCTAAAAGCATGTATAATTTGCAATTTTCACTAGACTTATGGGATTTTACAGATTTTATTGAGATACATTTCCTATTTTCTCACATTTTAAAAATCTTTTGTCTATACTTAAACTATTTTTTGAACTGAAGCTTCTAGGTAACTAAATCTATCTAGTCTCACCAGTCATCTATGCTTTTGCAGTTTTATAGCTTGCAAATCCACTGTTAAATATCATAAAATATTGGTTATATGATTATGAATGTCCTTCAATACTAGTTATAAAATTCAAGCTATTTAAATATTCAGTGTATATGCTTTGCTTATTCTGGATGGTATTGCTATTTCTAAATGAAGAGTTAATTCTTATTTTTTTTTTATCTCCTCAAAGAAATTCAGGGATATGATACACAAATAAATTTATCAGTTTTTTAAAGGAATTTCACAAGAGGGAAGCTAAAATAAATGGGCAAAAGGCAATATTCAACAGGATGATTCAGGTAAATTCTTAGTGATAATCCAAAAGGGGTTTCTGAATGATGGTATACCTACCTTCAACAGAATACATAAACACAAGTGCATACATACCCATGTGCACAGCTAATCCAATATTAAAAGTAGATAGGCAACTACATAATAATATTTCCAAGATAGAAAATTTATGTAAGAGGGAAATTCTGTATTGATACAAAGAAAATAAAAGCAACAAAAAGTGTATTAAAATTGAACAAGTAAATAACATTCAGTTCCAAAATCTGTTTCTTGAAAAAAATGCATCAGTTGGTTAAAGACATTTTAGAAAAATTAGAAAATAAGAATATTCCAGCAAAAGGTCTCTACTAAAATAATTTTTAAAGGACAGAATCGGACAAAAAAAAACTTTCTCACACTAAAAGCCCAAGATGCACAAAAGAATACAAATAAAGAAGTTGAGAAATGTGGATAAATCTAAATTGAAATTTACTTTATCAAACAATAACAGTGGTATCTAGCTTATCTGATAAAATAAGAAGTAAAATATTCTGATTGCTTTTATAACCGGAAAATGAGTGATTATAGTGATCCTCTCTAATATTGGGGTAACATTCTTTTCTTTGTTAGAGTAACAACAAAGTTATTGAATTAATAACTGCTTGAAATGATATTATATTGTTCTTCAAGTGTTTAGTGTTTAGTATTGGAAAAGAAAACTGAATATAGAACAAGACCAAAGATACATTAGAAATGTTTGGGTAATTAAGATACCAAAAAGCTGAGTTGACATTAGGGAATAGGAGTGAATTAGTTAAAAATTTATTTCTGTAAGTAAATTTTATCTATTGAAAATAGCTCCTTCAGAACCCTTTAAGATCACTTAAACATACTTAAATAAATTAGAAGTCAGAAACCATGTTAATAAAATATTAATGTGATAAATAATTTCCTAACATTGCTTAATTTAGTTTTGTTTGATTTCGTTTTACATTGCTTAGACATCTCTTTTCAGCTAACAGTGATATAATATGTACAACATAAAAATACTCAGACATAGAACATATACTTGGAAATAAAGACATTTTATTCCTTATTTAGCTTTTAACTTTCCACTATATACCACTATCAATTTCAGTGGAGGATCAGTTTTCCCATTATTCCAATACAACAATATATTTTACCATATTCTTTAACTTTTAACTTACAAAAACTTAGAAAATATTCATATTCCTATAAAGTGAAGAGAACTAAATCTATATTTTTTTAAATCCCACATAGAAAACATCAGCCTATCATTCAAATGTAGTTCATTCAAATAAATCCTACTATACAGTCAAGGAAATTATCACTCTCACCTTGTATAAGCTATACCAACTGCTAGGGGAAAATCTATATGTTTTACATTTCATACATCTAATATAACTTAGTTATCACAACTGAGCAAGAAGAATTTATTAAAAGAAAATTGAGCCTTTCTTTCTACGTAACACAAATTACAAACAATAAAACACCATATAGTATTAGGAATTTGTATACAATATGTTAATGCATATAATTAGTATACACAACTACATTTTGTATATGTATCTTTATATACATATGTGTATAAAATATGTCATATAACAAAATATAACTATTAAGAAATAGTAAATAGATATACAGAGTGAAATAATTGCATGCCTTTATATGTATAAACATACACACACATGATATAACAACATTGAAAACATTCTCACAACAAAAGGATGGGTTATAGTTTGAACACTGCAAAGTACAATACACAGTTTAACAACAGTTAGGAGAAAAAAGTGTGTGATCACCTCAGGGCAGAAAAAAAAGCATTTAATAAAATTTAAAACTTTATTCATGCTCATACTATTGTTTACATAGACATAGAAATGCTGTTTTGTTTTTTTTAATATGTATCTGTCAAAAATCCAAAGGGAGCATTATGCTTAGTATAAATACATTATACATAATATTTTTGTAATAAAACATTTATAAGGATGAATTATTACTGTATATATTCAATATTGTCCTGATAATTGATACAGATTTAAAAAATAAAAAGGTATAAAATTATAAATACACAATGAAATAAATATTGTTTGTATATTTACTTAAAGTATACCTTAGTATTTATATTATAACTTTTTATATAAATTTTGTTTTACCCAATTTTGAATATAAAATTATATTTGAAAATAAGAGTTAATTCCACAGTCATTCTGTTGTAAATAAAATTAATCAATAATAAGTGTTATTGGAATAGAGGCTTATTTTTTATCTTTTAAAATATATTAACAGTTTATATAATTCAATTTTGTTTTTCTTTTCTTTGCAGCCTAAGTATATTAAATATTTTTACTTTTTACTAGAAAAGATTAATGGCCAGTATTTTTCCAAGTCATTATTAATTAATTTTACTTAATCACTCTTGAAAATAATTGTGAAAATGACACCTTATTCATTTTTCATAAATTTTACCACACACTAGAGAAACATATGCTCACTTATTCATTAAAAAGCAGTCTGTTACTATATACTAAGCAATAGATCAGGTATCATGGTAGAAATATGAAGAAAAAAGTGGGTCTCCATCCTAAGGCATGGCAAGAATTACAGTAAAAATCAGTTAAAGGATTTTTGGTAGGTGAAGAAAAGCAAGGATCAGAAGCTTCATGGAGAGTATGCAAAATGAGATCTAGTCTTGTTGTGAAGTATAAGAAATGTTTTACCAATCATGTACTATTCAAACTGAGATTTTGTTTTAATAAGTAATCCTCCTGCAAGTGAATATAGGAGATTGCAGAGAGTGGTTCTAGACAGGGAAAAGCACATGTGGCTCTGTATAATGGATCCAACATGGTGAATTAATAGAAACAAGCAAATGCCAAGTTTGAATGAGCACATGTCACAATATGAGGCAACACAGCTAGAAAAGTTTAAAAAGGCCAGGGACTTGTAAGCCATGGCTATTATGCAAACTTCTCGAAAGAGCAATGTGAGGTGATCCAAGATGGCGGACAAGAGGGTGACTGCATCTCCTGTCGCTCCAGAACCCAGGATTCAAGAGGGGAGGCATTGAGAGACTCAGAGGGGGTGAGTCTCCCCACCGGGTGAAGCTCGGCCTGGGTGGCAAGCCTGGACAGGAGCGGCTTCTCAGAGCAGGGCAGGGCAGCTACAATCTTCCCCAGGTAGCCCTGCTCCCTCTGGCAAGCTCCTTCCACATGGCCAGCTTCTCAGAGCAGGCCCCCCAGTGAGAGTCTTTCTACACAAAACCAGCTCCAAGTCCCGGAGCCAGTAGCAAGCTCCAGCCCGCAGGCAGCTTCAGGGACCAGGATAGGGCAGCCAGGGACTTAACCAAGCAGCCCTGCTCCCTCCTGCAGCAGGCTCCTTTCACGGTCAGCTTCTTGGAGAAGACCGCCCTGTGAGAGCCTTTACGCACAGAGCCAGCTCCAAGCCCTGGAACCAGTAGCGGGCTAGGGGCAGCTTTCTTTGGAAGCCCTGCATTATCAAGTTCCTCCAAGACTTCAGGCTATTGAAGGCTGGGAGGTGATATACTGGAAATCTACAGGGACACTATAAGCCAAAGAGGAAATCTCCAATATCTCAGAGTCCCACTGACATCTGACCAATATGAGAAAACAAGGGAAGAAAATGTCCCAAACAAACCTAGATACTATATCAATAAACCCAATGACATCACAGCAGAAGAAATGTCAAAAAGGGAGTTCAGAATGTACATAATTAAAACAATCAGGGAAGCAAACGAGGAGATGAAACAGCAAGTGCAGGCATTGAAGGAGGAGATGAAAGAGCAAATACAGGCATTAAATGATCGCACCAATCAACAGTTAAAAGAGCAAATACGGGGAGCAAGAGATCATTTCAATAAAGAGTCAGAGATACTGAAAAAAACAAACAAACAGAAATCTTTGAAATGAAGGAAACAATAAACCAAATTAAGAACTTCATAAAAGCATAATCCTGTTCTCCAGGATAGAACACCTGGAAGACAGAACCTCAGACATTGAAGAGAAAATATTTAATCTTAAAAACAAAGTTGGCCAAACAGAGAAGATGGTAAGAAATCATGAATAGAATCTATAAGAATTATGGGATATCATGAAAAGGCCAAATTTAAGAATTATTGGGATTGAGGAAGGCTTAGAGAAACAAACCAAAGGAATGAACGATCTATTCAATGAAATAATTTCAGAAAATTCCCCAAATCTGAAGAATGAAATGGAAAACCAAGTAAAAGAGGCTTATAGGACTGCAAATATACAAAATTACAACAGACACACACCAAGGTACATTATTATGAAAATACCTAACATACAAATAAAGACAGAATTTAAATGCTCTGAGAGAAAAGAATCAAGTTACATTCAGGGGGGAAACTAATAAGAATATCAGCAGATTTTCAATCCAGACACTAAAACTAGAAGGCCTGGAATAACAATTTACCAAGCCCTGAAAGAAAACGGAATGCCAACCAAGAATCTTATACCCAGCAAAACTTACTTTCAGATGTGATGACGAAATAAGATCTTCCATGATAAACAAAGCTAAGGAATTTACAAAAAGAAAGCTGGCATTACAGAACATTCTCAGCAAAGTATTCCATGAGGAAGAGATGAAAAACAATGATGACAATCAGCAACGGGAAGGAACTAGCCTAAAGTAATAGCAAAATACAGGAGAAACCAAATCATGTCAAAAACAAAATGAATCAAAATGACTGGGAATACAAATCATATCACAATACTAACCCTGAATGTTAATGGCCTGAACGCATCAATCAAAAGACCATAGACTGGGCAGATTGGATTACAAAGAAGAAAAATCCACAATATGCTGCTTGCAAGAGACTCCATCTCATAGAAAGAGATACCCATAGACTAAAGGTGAAAGGATGGGAAAAAAACATACCATGCACATGGACACAGCAAAAGAGCTGGAGTATCCATCCTCATTCAGACAATGTGGACTTCAAGCCAAAACTAGTCAGAAGGGATAAAGAAGGACATTACTTCTGCTTAAGGGAAGCATAAATCAGCAAGATGTAACAATCATAAATATCTATGCCCGAAATGTGGCTCATTCGTGTACGTCAAACAAAGCCTTCTTAATTCCAGAAGTCAAATAGACCACAACACAATATACTAGGCGATTTTAACACACCTCTCTCACCACTGGATAGATCCTCCAACAAAAATTGAATAAAGAAACCATAGATCTAATAACACAATCAACAATTTAGACTTAATGGACATAGATAGAATATACCATCCAACAAAGAACAAATACACTTTCTTCTCAGCAGCACACGGATCCTCTCTAAAATAGACCATATTTTATGCCACAAAGCTACTGTTAGCAAATACAAGAAGATAGAGATACTACCTTGAACTCTATCAGATCATAATGGATTGAAATTAGAAATAAATGACAG
This sequence comes from Sciurus carolinensis, assembly GCF_902686445.1. Classification (NCBI taxonomy): domain Eukaryota; kingdom Metazoa; phylum Chordata; class Mammalia; order Rodentia; family Sciuridae; genus Sciurus; species Sciurus carolinensis. Next base: position 29,844,665 of record NC_062225.1, read on the forward strand.
AATAAAAACATAAACTTCTCCAATACCTGGAAATTAAATAATATGCTATATATAATGAATGGATAACAGAAGACATCAGGAGGGAAATAAAAAAATTCTTAGAAGTAAACAAGAACAAAGACACATCATATCAAAATCTCTGGACACTATGAAAGCAATACTTAGAGGAAGATTATTTCATGGGGCGCATTCAACAAAGAAGTAAAAATCAACAAATAAATGACTTAACGCCTACAGCTCAAAGCCCTAGAAAAAGAAGAGCTAGACCAACATCAAAAGTAGTAGAAGATAGGAAATAGTTAAAATCAGAGCCAAAATCAATGACATTGAAACAAAGAAACAATCGGAAAATTAACAAAATAAATAGTTGGTTCTTTAAAAATTTAAAAAATTGATAAACCCTTAGCACACTAACAAAGAGAAGATGAGAGAAAACCCAAATCACTAAAATTTGGAATGAACAAGGAAATATCACACAGACATGAGTGAAATATAAAACATAATTAAAAGCTATTTTGAAAATCTATACTCCAACAAAACAGAAAACCTCGAAGACATCAACAAGTTTCTAGAGACATATGAATTACCTAAACTGAATGAGGAGGATAAACACAACTTAAAGAAATCAATTTCAAGCAATGAAATAGAAGAGGTCACCAAATGCCTACCACAAAAGAAAGTCCGGAACCAGATAGATTCTCAGCCGAGTTCTACAAAACCTTTAAAGAAGAGCTCATTCCAGTATTCCTCAAAGTATTCCATGAAATAGAAGAGGAGGGAACCCTCCCAAACTCATTCTATGAAGCCAATATCACCCTGATACCTAAACCAGACAGAGACAAATCGAGGAAAGAAATTTCAGACCAATATCCTTAATGAACATCGATGCAAGAATTCTCAACAAAATTTTAGCAAATCGCATACAAAAACATATTCAAAAGATAGTGCACCATGATTAAGTGGGTTTTATCCCAGGGATGCAAGGGTTGGTTCAACTCCGGAAATCAATAAATGTCATTCACCACATCAACAGACTTAAAGAATCCATGATTATTTCAATAGATGCAGAAAAGCATTTGATAAAATACAGCATCCCTTCATGCTCAATACACTAGACAAAATAGGAATAGTGGGAACATTCCTTAACATTGTAAAGGCCAATCTATGCTAAGCCATGGCCAATATCATTCTAAATGGTGAAAAACTGAAAGCATTCCCCCTAAAAACTGGAACAAGGCAGGGATGCCCTCTTTAACCACTTCTATTCAACGTTGTCCTTGAAACTCTAGCCAGAGCACTTAGACAAACCAAAGAAATTAAAGGGATACGAATAGGAAAAGAAGAACTCAAACCATCCCTGTTCATTGATGACATGATTATATATTTACAGGAACCCAGAAATTCCACCAGAAAACGTTTAGAAGAGCTCATTCCAGTTCTCCTCAAAGTATAAATCCAATGCATTTTTATACATAAGTGATGAATCTTCAGAAAGAGAATTAGGTAAACTACCCCATTCACAATATCCTCGAAAAAATAAAATACTTGGGAATCAATCTCACAAAAGAGGTGAAAGACCTCTACAATGAGAACTACAGAACACTAAAGAAAGAAATTAAAGAAACCTTAGAAGATGGAAGGATCTCCCATATTCTTGGATAGGCAGAATTAATATTGTCAAAATGGCCATACTACCAAATGCTATACAGATTCAATGAAATTCCAATTAAAATCCCAATGATGTACCTTACTGAAATAGAGCAAGCAATTATGAATTCATCGGAAGAATAAGAAAACCAGAATAGCTAAAGCATTCCTTAGCAGAAAGAGCAAAGCAGGAGGTATGGCAATACCAGATCTTCAACTCTACTACAAAGCAATAGTAACAAAAGTGGCATGGTATTGGTACCAAATAGACAGGTAGATCAATGGTCCAGAATAGAGGACATGGACATAAACCCAAATAAATACATTTTCTCATATTAGAGAAAGGGGCCAAAAATATCAATGGAGAAAAGATAGCCTCTTCAACAAATGGTGCTGGGAAAACCCAGAAATCCACATGCAACAGAATGAAATTAAATCCTATTTCTCACCCTACACAAACTCAACTCAAATGGATCAAGGACCTCGGAATCAGTCCAGAGACCCTGCATCTTATAGAAGAAAAAGTAGGCCCAAATCTTCAACATGTTGACTTAGGATCAGACTTCCTTAACAGAACTCCCATAGCATAAGAAATAAAAGCAAGAATCAACAACTGGGATAGATTCAAACTAAAAAGCTTTCTCTCAGCAAAGGAAACTATCAGCAATGCGAAGAAAGAGCCTACAGAGTGGGAGAAAATCTTTGCCACTCATACTTCAGATAGAGTGCTAATTTCCAGAATATATAAAGACCTCAAAAAACTCTACACCAAGAATACAAATAATCCAATCGACAAATGGGCTAAGGAAATGAACAGACACTTCACAGAAGATGTACAAGCAATCAACAGATATATGAAAAAATGTTCAACTCTCTAGTAATAAGAGAAATGCAAATCAAAACTACCCTAAGATTCCATCTCACCCCAAATAGAGTGGCAATTATGTAGAACACAAGCAACAATAGTTGTTGGCGAGGATGTGGGGAAAAAGGTACACTCATACATTGCTGGTGGGGTTGCAAATTAGTGCAGCTACTCTGGAAAGCAGTATGGAGATTCCTCAGAAAGCTTGGAATGGAACCACCATTTGACCCAGCTATCCCACTCCTTGGCCTATACCCAAAGGACTTACAATCAGCATACTACGGAGATACAGTCACATCAATGTTCATTGCTGCTCAATTCACCATAGCCAGATTGTAGAACCAACCTAGATGCCCTTCAGTTGATGAATGGATAAAGAAACTGTGGCATATATATACAATGGAATATTACTCCACCACAGAGAATGATAAAATTATGGCATTTGCAGGCAATGGATGAAATTGAAGAATATCATGCTAAGTGAGATAAGCCAATCTCAAAAAACCACAAGGACGAATGATCTCGCTGATAAGCGGATGATGACATATAATGGAGGGTGTGAGGGTTAGTGTTGGGTTAAGGAGGGTGATAAGAACGGAGGAAGGAAGGACTGTATAGAGGGAAAGAAGGGTGGGAGGGGTGGGGGGGAAGGAGGTAAAAAATAACAGAATGAATCAAACAACATTACCCTATGTAAATTTATGATTACACAAATGGTATGCCTTGACTCCATGTACAGAGAAACAACATGTATCCCATTTGTTTACAATAAAAAAAAAGAGAAGAACCTACAAATGGCCAACAAATACATGAAAAGAAAGAAACAGTCAATATCATTAGCAATTAGGGAAATGCAAATCAAAATTAACTGAGATTTCATCTCATACCAGTCAGAATGGCAGTCATCAAGAAGACAAATAGTAATAAATGATGGAGAGGATGTGGAGAAAAAGGATCACTTTAACACTGTTGGTGGGACTGTAAATTAGTACAACCACTATGGAAATCAGCATGGAGGTTACTCAAAAGACTAGAAATGGAACCACCATATGAACAACTATACCACTTCTAAGTATTTACTCTGAAGAATTAAAGGCACCTTACTATAGTGATACATGCATAACCATGTTTATAGGAGCACAATTCACAGTAACCAAACTATGAAACCAGCCTAAGTGTCCATCAATGGTTGAATGGATAAAGAAAATGTGGTGTATATACACAACAGAGTTTTATTCTATTTAGCCATAAATAACATTGAGATTATGGCATTTGCAGGAAACATGGATGGAACTAAAGACTATCATGTTAAGTGAAATAAGTGAAACTTAGAAAGTTAAGGGTTGTATGTTTCTCTCATATGCAGAAGCTGGACAGGAAAAAGAAAAACAAAGATGGGGTGTATCTTCTAAAATTCAAAGGGAGAGCAGCAGAAGAAAGGGACCAAGAGGTGGGGCGGCAAGGAGGGAGTGGGAAAGTGCGATATTGACCAAATTATATTGTCATATTGTATGCATGTGTGAATATGTAACAACAAATCGCATCATTATGTACAACTATAATGCACCAATTAAAAAATGTGGGGGAAAATAAAAAAATTAATTGTACACATTAAATCATTGAAGAAAAAAGAGCAGTGCGAAAGTATTGAGGAATTGTAAGAAGATAATGTATGGATCTTTTACATGTTACTGGAATACAATGCAGTGAACGGAAAATGTTAAGAAATAGAAAAGACTGAGCTATGAAAGTATCAGTTATGGCTTCAGTAACTGACATGCAAAATTTGAGGTTATACCTTTAAGAAATCATGAGAAGACATTTGAGATAGGCAGTTAGATTCTCTAGAGGCAAGGTGTGGCCTAAAAATATAATTATGAACACATCAGTGTATAAATGATAATTGAATTGATAGGATGAGTACTGAGAAAATATACACTGTAAGAAAGAAGAATGTCCACAAGGGAGGTATTAATGAACTCAATTGTTTAAAGACAGATAAAGGAGTAGCATGGTAAGTGAATCTGAAATTAGGAATACCGAAGAACAAAATGACATAAGGTTAAAGGAAAACAGTTTATCAAAAAGGAGAGAATGGTTGACAGCCTGAAGTGTCTTATCAAATATGACAAGATAGAGTATGTTAGATTTCAATGGATGATCAAATATATAGACAGACACTAGAATCATGCATCAAACTCCTAATTACATTAAATGTTATTTGTGCAACTGAATGTTGAAGCAGTAATTTTCCAATTTACTTTTAGTGGATAAGTGCTGCCACACATAGCAGCCACAGGAAGCACCATTCATACAGATTTTAAAGTTTTGCCATGCATAAATTGTATTTCCATTCAGAAGCTCAATCCTGTGCCTGGGTGATGAAAGCAATAGATGCCACACTCCAGTTAAGAAGGAGAAGCCATGACACAGGGTTTACAAAGAAAGTAATTGAGTTATTTACAAAAGTCTTAAATCTTCACTGACAGAATGAAAGTGAATCGGAAGTCACAGCAAGTAGAGACAATATTTTTTGTATTTTCAAAGTTGTTGGTGTTTCCCTGTAACTCCAAGTGAGTAATACTATATGAGACTTTCCCCAGCTTGTAGAACTTCATAAATGATCTCCTAAGATTGGGGAACATAATGGACTGTTTAATTTATGTCAACAGAGGAGAAAACGTGAGAGTCGATCAGTGTGGCTTCCTTAACTCTGGTGCCAAGGAGATGTGAATGTGTTGGGTTGGGCCTGATACTCCCAAGTATTTAAGTAAAAAAAAAAAAAAAATGTGAGTGATTCCCTTGTATGAAATGTGGGCTACAGTGGTGAGAGGTTCAGTGTGTGGTTTTCACCTTTAATGCAGGTTCTATCTTAACTGAATAAAAGTGAACTTCTGTTGTCAAGAAACTTAATAAAGGTCATCAACAATTGTTGAAATAGCACTATTCCTTCCTGTACTTTACAGAAACTTCAAGTCTGAGAACCATAGCTAAGTGGTTAGATTTCCATTATGTTCCCACAAAGGGTCCCATGGAAAATAGAACTCGTACTACATATATCACATTACCAAGGAATTTAATGTTATCTCATAAGAATCAGAAGTCAAGTAGGCACTTTTCTAACCTAATCTTTCACCTCTCTCTCCAATGAGCATGCTTGAATGGATTAGAAATTTTGACTCAATAGGTGGGAAATGGATGTAGCAATCATACTTCCCTCCATCACTACAGGGACCCACCTGCTTCCAATACAAGCTAAAATGAGTGGCAGCCACAACTTTAAGTTGAATCAAAAGGTTTTATTATAAAGATACAAAAAATACTATTTGTTAATTGAGACATTTAACTACCAGTATTAGAAAAATCATGAACTTACTCTAATTTTATCCACAAGAAGCACAAAATCACGTATACAGAACAAATATAATGAGTATGTTAATAAAAGATGAAATCACTCTTGATTATAACCTTTGAGTCCAGATTCACTAACAAAACTACTGCACATATATTTATTATAAAATAACTATCTACAATTGTGCATACCTTTGGTATATATTATAAATTATATCAGGATCTTAATCATTTAATATTCCCAGTCAATAAAACTCTACTATGTTTTCCCCATTTTTTGTTTTAAAGCAGAAATCAGTGAACTACAGCTGATAAGCAAAATCTCTCTACTTATTCTTATAAATAAAATTTATTGTAAAAAGCTATATCCATTTATTTATTTATCATCGATAGCTACACACAATGGAAAGAACCTAGTTAATAATTTTTCAAAATTATTAAATCATTATAAAAGGATTAAAAATGAAATGAATTTCAAATTGAAGATGAAAATGAACTTATATTAAATAAACATCATTTATGAAAACATGCAATAGGACTAAGACAAATCTATTAACCGGTACTAATATCTGATATAATGACAAATATTTACCCACATAAAATAAGAAACCACCAATATTAAACTTGGAACCATCCAAGGACACAGTTAGAAATATTTAAGAGAAATACAACATTTCAATTAAAATTCACTACATTATGTAACCAATAATTCTAGGAAAAAACAAATAAAATGAAGATATCAAGCACTTAAAATATGGCATCAAATCAAGTCTGGAACAATTTTTTAAAATTCCTAAAAAGTACTTACAACACCATTATCATTAGTATCAAAATATCATTAATGCTAAAATTGCCACAACTAAAACTCATATAGAGTCTTGAAGTAGAAGATATGAGAAGAAGGTAGAAAAATATAATAAAGGAAACCATTATACAATATTCAATGACTTGATGTTATCTCCTTATGAATAGTAAGACACAAATTAAGGACTGACCAGATGGTCAGGTACCCATTCCATTCAAATATGAAGGATGTTAAGATAGACAGTTTTTAAAACAAAAAAAATTGGAAATACATGAATTGACCCTGCTATCATATAGTATCTTTTAATAAATATTAAACACATAAATATGCACACATATATTCAAAAACAATCAGATACTAAAACTAACTGAAAAATATATAAGTCATAGATCTATATTATAGCTATCCAAATTATTTTATATTATTATGTATTTTATTTTGCACTTTTAAATAAATTATGCCATTTTAATCACCCCAGATTTTATTTTAAAATCTTTAGACTACTTTATAAAGTGTTTTGTAAAAATAAATTCATGTTCACTTTATTCATTTTATTAAACAAACACATAAATTTATCTGTCAATTTGAAAGTAAATGAGTTTGAAATATAGAATAAACCTAAATAATTAAAGATGTTAATAGGGATGAAACTAGATGAAGTGGCTCTATTTTATCTAACAGTAAAGTCAAGCATTTAGAAGAGATGGAAAAGTATCGGTGTATGAGGAATATTGCTTAAAAGGTTCCATAATCTCAGAGATTCACACACAAATGCAGAATAGAAAGACATGCTTCAGCAAGAAAAAAATGAATAAATTAAACCCAGAATGTGCTATGGGGGAAACAGATTAACTCAGAAAAATCAAAATTGTAAAATAAATATTTAATATATATGTACATACATATATACAAATAAATATGTGTATATATACATATATACACAGATTTTTACTTAAAATACTAAAATTGTGAAAAAAGTTTTACTAGATTTGGAAATATGCTCAATTACTAATCATTTATTTGAAAAAAATCATAAATATAAACTTTGTTATAAAAGAAACAATTAAATTCAGTCCCTATAATCTATATGCAAACAAGAAAAGGATATAATTAAAATCTTTTTTTCTGGTACCTGGAATTGAACCAAAGTGCATTCTACCATTGAGCTACATCCCCAGCCCTTTTATAACTTTTCATTTTCAGACAGATATCTGTTGCCCTGACTAGCCTTAAACTTGTGATGTTACTGCCTCAACCTCCCAAGTGACTGGGGTTAAAGGTGTGCACCACTGTCTTGGGATAATCCATCTTTTCAATAGGAGTATTCAAAGTCATTTTGAGAATTAGATTTATTCAAATAAAAGAACAGAAAAATAAAAAAAGAGGAGAAAGCCATTATAGAAGAATAAACAAAATGAAAATTAAATGGCAAATATCAACATGAGTTATTGTTGTAATATAAATAAAACATAAGGTTTATGGAATTATCATATTAATACATATATGTCTCTCCACGTGGATATGTATATAAACATATTTATTTGCTGATTATGAGATATCAAAACAGACACACACATGCACATATAAAAGTTGAAACAGAAGCAGTGATACTATACAAATGTTTAAAAAAAGATGGTAATAATATCAGTATTACTTAAAAAATATACCAATAGGAAAAAAAGAGAGGCTACACCTTGATATACATATAAGTCTAGGGAAGTTATAAAATTTATCAAATTGTATACATGTACTAATAATTTCTTCATTTATTCAATGAATAATATATGCCACTGTCCCACTGTCCCTGAAGTTAGATACAAATGAGACAAAATTTCGGATCTCAGAGAGCTTATGTTTTAGTAGGACAAGGTGTGTTTGTGTGCAAGTACACAATTACACACACACACACACACACACACACACACACACACACACATACACACAAATACCAGAAGGAGAAGGACAGAGTGTGAAAGGAAAAGTTGGAAACTTGCCATATGGGCCCATTGGAGAACATTACAGGAAGTGGAAACAGTTAAGTATCAATGCCATGAGCAGTTCCAATTGTGAATTGATTGTTGTAACTGACTTTAAGTCTTTTACACATTTAAATTCAATATTTGCCTTAGTAAATCTGTTTTGGGGTTTAAGTACACATCTTGATTAGTCTTCAGTCCTACAAGACAAAGGGCATAATTTAAATGCTAAAAATATCTTTTGGTAGTTAAAATGCAAATCTCTGTATTAACTTTTTTCATGCACCTTTGTTAAATTCACTTTTATGATCTAATAGTTTTAAGGAAGATTTTCTTGTATATTTACTTGAACACTCAGGTCTTCTGTTAGTAAAATCTGTTATACTTTTCCCCTTTCTTCTATTTATATCATTCATGTTTTTCTCCTTAGGGCACTAAGACCACAGTCAATGTTAAGCAAAATTGTGAAAGAATATATGCTTGACATTTCTTACAGTCAGGAGAAAATCAATTCATATTTTAATTAAATATAGTAATAAATGTAGATTTCTCATAATGTCCTTTCTCAATTTGATAAAACCTTTTGTTCTACAATTGATGAGTTCTGTAATGAACAGTGATATCATAAAATTATTTTTCTCCATATGTTGAGAAAAATAAGATTTTTTAAAAACTAGTGTGAAGAAATACATGAATTGATTTTGAAGTGTTTGAATTGAACTTCCATTTCTGAGATAAACCCCTTTTATCATAATGTATTTTATTTATTTTTTGTTCATTTCACTTTGTTTCATTAGAACTTTATAGTCATGCCCGGTAGTTGAGTTCATTCTGACAAACTTATACCTACCTACATGGACTTCGATGTCAGTTCATGGTGCCCCTTTTCCCTCCCTATTCTCCTTCCTCTACTGTACTAGATTACCTTTCACTCTCCTATATTTTTATATTTGATTTTTTATTTATACATATAGGTGAAATTCCTAAGGTATATTTTTATATGCACAAAACATTATTTTTTAAGGATCCATTCCTCATTGCCTCTCCTTTCCAATCCCTCTGTTTCTTTATATTTTTAATATTGCAGTAATCAAGTACATAAGATTTAAAAGAATTGGAGTCACTCTTTTTATATGGATTGGAAAATGTCATTTATCATAATGTCCTTAATGAAGTATGGTATTAGGGTTGTAGTAGATTATTCAACATGTTGGGATGTTTTCTCCTCTGCCATTTTTCAGAAATGGTTGTGTGCAAATGTATTCATTTTTTTCATTTAAATATGTTATAATATTCATCAATTGAATTTTGGGGCTAGAATGTTCATGTGTGTGTGTTGGTGTGTGTGTTTCCCATTTCTATTTATTTAACAGATATAATAGGGCTTATGAAGTTGTCTATTTCAACTTGCGACAGTTTTGTAAGATGATATTTAAGAATGCATCCCTTCATCTTTGTTGTTGACTTTCTTGGCATAAAGTTGTGTGTATTATTCTATTAGTATCTTTAAATCTGTGAATATGTGATAGTATTCTTCTTCTAATACTAATACTAATCATTTTTTTTTCCTTCTTCGTTTTCTCTATAAATTTTGTTAGGAATTTATCAATTTTCTTAATTATTCAAATAACAAATTACTTACTTGGGGTGTTTTCTGAATTTTCCTTGCTAGTGTAAGAAAAAATATATGAGTAATTACTGTTGTGTTTTAGACTATTCAAATTCTATTAAATTTCACTTGCTTTCTCTCCACCTTTGCTATTAGCACAAATAGTCTCAATCCAGTTTTTGGTTTTTTTTTTTTTTTCAATAAACTCTATCATCTTCCTTCCTACACTGCCTACATAGACACCATGGATTTGTTTTCAAAAACCTATGATCACTCTGTTCATGTTTGAACAATCTGGAATTCAGCTAATCTGTTCTTCCTTGGAAAATATGCTCTTTGATAGGTCTTTTACCTGGATTTTTGGGTGTATCCACATAGGTAAAAATGTTACACATCCTTTTTATAACACATAACCAGAAAAAAAATTTATGTACTGGCATTTTTAAAACTTTCCTAAGTCAATTTTTATTTTCAAAATTTCCCTGATTTAAAATATATTATTTTTAGTTATTTACACCTTAAATGTAAATGTTTTTCTTTTCAGAAACAAAAGAACACTATTGACTTCTGAGAGATATATTTAATACACTTATCTGTCTACTTTCCCACAATGGATATCAGTTTTATTGACTTTCTTGGTTAAGTGGAATAGTAGTTTTGAGTTTGCAGTTCTAGCCTCATTATCTGAAATTAAGAAGTAAAGAATTTGGAGACATTTTCTTTGATCTTTCTTCCTTTCTTAAAAAATAATGTCTCCTTTATTGTTGAATAATTGTGAAGTTGAACTAAAGAGTAAATGATTTCATTTGCCATTCTAATATTGTTCATTGTTCATTATTCTATTGTTCATTGATTATATTCCTGATGGATTTTCAATGAAGCATATAAGTCTAATGAACTAAAATGTAATTCTGTAATCCATTTAAAATGTATAAGCATCTCTGAAATTTTCATTTTATCCATTTCCTTGGAGAATTGTTGCTTTTATACAATGTTCTGCAGCATTTCTACATATTTTTGTAAAGATATATGTTGTAATAAAATCAGTACAAAATTTGGGAACATTAAATGTTACATAAAAATCATGCTTTTTACTCATATATATATTCTATGCAGAAAGAAGTAAATGGGATAATAAATGCAAAATTATTTTATAAGATGAGAAATAGTATATAATTGATTTTATTACTTGTTAGCCTATTGCACTGCCAGACTAGATGCAGTGACTAAGTAAAAACAGAACATAGCCATACACACATATATGCACACACACCAAATTTGCAATGTAAATGTTTATCACCTGAAGGTGAACTATAAAAGAGCTGAATATGACTTGTCTACAGCCAGCTGGCGGAAGTCCTGTGTTGAGTTACTGTTTCAATTTCATCATGAGTATTTAAAGAACACACATTCAGACACACTCACACACCTGGGCCCCACTTAGTAAATTCTATTATGCCAATTGCAGCTTTGGCACAATCTCTTAGTAGAACTGCTATCAAAAGGTCACTTTTACTCATTCCTTTAGAGCCATTAAAGAATAAGCATCAATTACATATCTTTCCTTGACTATTAGAAAGGTCAAAAGTTACATAAAGGCATACCTTTAACTTTAAAACGTGATTAAACTTCCTGAAAATTATAGCTCTTGTATTACCTGAGAAATATAACAATATTTTCCTCAATGAAGCAAGACAAAAAAGCCTTTTCATAGTTTTATGCTTTTTAGCTGACTTATAAATTATGTGTGGTGTTGAGGAATAGTGTTAGGCAAAGAGAGCAAAACAGTTATTTAATTTTAAGAGAACTGTATTATATTAATGAAAAAACTGATGTTTATTGTAATAATTTGAAAAATTTACACTTTTTGTTTCTAGGATGTTCATTTAACTCTGAATACTTAAATACACTTACTTTCAATTTGTTATTAAAGTGACTAAAACTACTAAATAAGTAAATAATATTCTAATTATTTCTTGAAAAACAGAAAAGGACCTCACCACAGATCAAAATTATATTGAAGGGACTGGGGATGTAACTCAGTGATAGAACACTTGTCTAGCATGAGTAAGAACCTTGGATTAAATCCCCATCACTGATAAAAACAAAAAACAAAAAATTGCATTTTGGATTTATGTATTCCAGAATACCTGCACCTTAGAAGGAGAGTATGGAAACTCTTTTTTGAAATCATTTGACTAATAGAATCATCTCAAAATCATTTGTTTGTTTGTTTCCCTGAGAAAATATCAACAAATACAGCAAATTCCCAAGTGCCAAGTAAAAGAAGACATGACATACGGGTTATTCCCAATCCAAAGGAGCTGTCTTTGTAATTAAGATCTTGATGTTGAAGAAGCAGGGATTAAAAGCAAAGGTGATTAAAGACAAATCATATGATAAAGATATTGGCCAGCAAACTAAGTGGCATTCCCAACAAACTTACTCTGTTATCTCTGCAGATGCCATTGAAAGACACATCACATAAAACAAAGGTATTATCCCATTAGTTTACTTACAATAAACGGCTGTTGTGAAACACAAAAACAATAAATTACTAAACCCAGAAGTGTAGCATCCTGCTGTGGGTTATCTCTGGATTAACTCCCTCCACTTGTCCAAATCAATCAAATTCACAATTTGTTAAAATAATATCAGAGAAAATTAAACTTAGCCATTTCCTCTTTTATGACTACAAATTCACTCAGGGACAAGCAATCACTCAGAGGACTCTGAATAAATAACCCTAGTGGGAAAGGACATATTACCTTCCATAAAAATGAGGTAAACAAAAAATAATTCCTGGATATATTAAAGTATGGAGAGATAGAGATGTATCAAAGAACTCTGGAAAATCTGAGCTAATGTTTTTATTAAAGCAGAGTACAAAACCAACAAATGCTTACTACACATCCCTCCATCCCCCTCCCCACACACATTCTTCTGCTTGGTATTCTAAGTGAGATATGAGAGATTAGTATATTTCCAATAGAGATTTAATTTATTGAAAACATATTATTTGCCAGGTAATTCAATTCTTCTCAAATAGTATTTTCTGAAACATCATAAAACCCCAAACCATATTATTGTCCACAATTTAGACACACACAAAAAACTTTGCAGAAGAGATTGTTAGAATGAAAGGAAGCAGTTAAATAACTATTTTATGAATACTCAAAAATATCAGTTTGCCTTAAAAATGCCATAAACACAAAATATTAAAAATGTCTTTTTATTGATTTAAAAATTCATTTTATTTTCAATTTTTAAGCTCAAAAATAGTGAATAAAGTACAATAAAAAGTTAAATTTAAATATAAATACCCAGAAAAATTTCCTTAGTTATTTTGCATTTCACCTTAGAATTTTTACAAAAGCAAAATAATATATCCAGAAGCTGTCTTTGATCTGTGAAAGCTAAGTGATTCTCACATTTCCAAGAATTGAGGAAATAAAAAAAATCAACATATCCATTACTAAACATCTTGTTTTTTAGTCAAAGATCATTATTATTTAAGACTTCATGTGATAAAAAATTTGGACTGTTCCAATTTAAAAGGCTACATGGAGCAGAGAAAGTAAAATATATGTACTACTTATATATATATACACAGGGGAACTAATAAGCACTGATTTTTTTTTCTTAAAATTGATTAATTTTGAAACTTATGCCTTTATAAATTCACACACTTAAAAGTGACCGTAGAAGACTGATTAGACTCTACTAGAAGAAAATAAATATACTAAAAGTTCAAATATAAAGCAAATAAAATTCTATATCATATATTAAAGTAGGTAAAATAATAAGTATATACAAGCAAGAAAATATAAATTATAAACCAAAAATAGATAATTTGTATTGAACATGGATTATGCAAAAGAACGTTATTGTATGTTTTACATATACTAACTCATTCCTCCCATATCATCTATGAGCTGGATGCTTTTAAGTAACTCAGGCTCTGAAGTCAGACTACCAGACATTTCTTTTTGGTGTTGTTATTGAAGTAATCAAACTCTCAGGTCCTCAGTTCGTTCATGTGAAAGTGAGGATGATAACCCTTTCCTGAATACATTTTTTCAGATGACAAAATATGGTGTTTTGGTTGTTGTTGTTTTACCTTAGAAGTAGCTTATTTTATTGTGAATGCTAGTGGAAAATTTAGATTTTATGTAGAGCAAAACAAGAATACCATTTACTACAGATATTGCATATTGGCTCATCTGGTTACTTGACATAGTACTGGAAAATATCATTTTCACCATGAATCCTCTGTACCTGTGACTGGTACCCAACTGCCATTTCTTTCAAACTTGCACTAGTTCAAGTCTACTCCATCGGTGTGAGTATAGTTCTTTGATAGTTCTTTCTTCAGAACAGTATATAAGAAAACCACTAACCTGCTATGCTATGATTTTATGTCCAATTCTGTCTAATAGTGATTTAGTTGTATGAACTAATACTGACCCTTAGCTAATGTTAATTGATTATTATGTCCTCGATAAATTTAAATGCATTATCTTACTTAACTTTCTCTCATTTAATTTTCACATCTATTCTGTCGGGTAAGTACAGCATGATAATAGATTAGATATAGATTCTTATCCATTATCTCATTTCATAAACAATATTATTAATCAATGTCATAACTTTTTGTTTGAAGTTTACCATTAACCATTAATTTTTGCCCCACTTTTTCCCGAGATACATAAGAGAGACATGTAGATGGCATGTGATAGGGAAGCTTGTCTCACCAATCAGTGGCAGGAAGAAAAACAGGTCTCTGTGGTCTCCCAGTCAGGGCTAGCAATGAAGGTAGTATACAATGTTGCCCCCACTCTATATCTCCTATGATCTCTGTTTTAGCATTCTGCATGTTTACAAAGATATTTTTTTCAACTTAATACTCAATACCTTTTAGAGTGGAGACTCCAAAACCCCAGTAAATTCTCCTTAAGTCTTACTTTTCATTGCCTTCTTTCTGTATTTTCTCTGTAGACATTTTAGGTTGCTGTTGGGACAGATTGCATGAGCTAATAGCAGATGCTCTTTTTTTGGCTGAAATTTACTCTGATGTTTTTGGAAAGTTCTGTGTTCATTAAACAAAAAAGTAAAGTAAGCCAAATATTAGTTTTCTTTCATCTGACTTTAGATTAGTTCATTCAAAGGAAAGCTAAACCACAGCCCTAAAATGTTACCAAGATACAATTATTTTAATAATAATAATAGAATATTTCCTTTAATGGGCAATCATAGTTTGACTTTTTACTTTTTTCATTTCATAAATTCTTGAAAATCTGCATTCCAATAGAAAATTGGAATCTTTTAAATTTGATTGGGGGAAACTTATAACATTACTTTTCAATTTCCACAATAACATATGGAAAGCTATTTTAATTTGATTTCTACAGAGGAGGGCTGGAATTTAAAAGGACATTTCTATTGTTGTACAGCTGGTTAATGACAGAAGTATATTTTATATTCTGATCTAAGTGACTAAAACATTTCTATTTTTAAATATACCACTGCCTTTCCTCATGTAGGAGGACTCAGATTTTTAATAAAACAGAAAAAAGAAATGAATGAAAACTTGTACACTGAAATATGCATTTTAAGTGAATACATTATAAATTTAATTCCATAAATAAACTCCTATAAGAAATTAGGAAAATAGACAATTAGTTTTCATTCATTCATGATTTTCTTATAGGAAATTAGAGGTCCCAGACTAGCTAAACAGAAAAAGAATGCAAGGAAATATTACTCAGTTTTTTTTTTTTTTTTTGAATAGACAAAGAATCAGAGAATTGCTTTCAAAATCAAAGTAAAACTTCACTTTTAGTTTTTCTTTTTTTTTTTTCCTGTTTGTGTGATAACTGGACAAATTGTTCCACTCTTTATGTTTGGATGTCTTTACTGGTATAAGAGTCAGGCTTTATAATATGAACCTATAAAAAACTGGGGGATTTACAATAACTATAAAATCAGCATTTGTTGCATTTTTACTATGTCCCAGGCATGGTTCTAAGAACATTATATGTATTCATTCACTTAATTTGCCCATGGCCTTAGGGCTAGGTCAAATTATCATTGAGGTTTTACAGACAAAATAGAGAAACACAGTTAAGTATTTACCAGATGCACCCCAGGCAGTCTCCAGGGCCTGTGCGATTCATCACTGCTCAGCTGCTTTTCATCAAATGAAAGCCTGAGTCGAAGGTGGTTTGCAAATGGCTATCGAACTCCTATTTTCATTAATGGTTTTTAATATTGTTTTATTTCATTTTACACATATGTAATATCTATGCATGAACTGAACATTATTTAATCTAAGCAGACATTTGCTATATAAATGTGCGTGTGTGTGTATTAAATGCATCTAAACAATAACTATTTGGGCATAAAGTCATAAAGTAAAGCATAAAAATGTGTCAAATATATCAACACAGTTCAACTGTGTACTCTTGCTTTATAATAATTCTTTTCTTTACACATATGTTTGTAATCTTATGTTCAATTCAAAGATGGTGACAGAATATAGAAAAATGCAATTAGGCGTCTCTATATAGAAGCCTCCCTGACCAGTTTAGGCAGTTTTCCTGTCTAATGCAGGGTTTCATGTTCATTTAGTGAACACTGAATGTGATAATTTACATGAAGTCCTTGTGGCTGAAGCCTATCTTCTTATGAGATATTCCTTGCTTCCCTTCATTTCTCATGAGAAATGGCAGAGCCATATACACAGTGGGATAAGAATACAAGTGCTCAGCATCTTCTCAAGGTGCCAGTAAAGAATGGATGTTAGCATTCCCTGCTCTATCCTTTTTCCTTCAGCGCTTTGTGCAGTCATATGCACAACACAGAATTGCAGTAATTCAGATTGCTGAGCAGCTTCTTTCTAGAATCAACATTCCCATACAGGCTTTGGTCTAAGCAAGAAATAAGCTTACGTATGTATGTGTTCATGAATGTGTGTATGTATCAATAATAAAATAAACATCTTCTATCCTGATAAAATAACCCTATACTATCATGATTTAAACAGCATTTCACAAAAATACTGGAGCATTGAATACATAAATGTCTGTTGTTATAATGAGTTGTTATTATGGTTGCTATTGGTACTATCATCATTGACAATAAACCACTACATTTTGCAATGTAATTTTGTTATCTTCTGTGAACTGCAATTGACTTAGTAAGAACTGGGGTTATTCACTTTTCTCAAAATGTCTAAATTGGGACTATATAATAATACTTATTGATACAAATATCAGGCAGTTCACCAGAAATTTTGACCATTGCCCTGTCAGCAAGATTTTGAAAGTTTCCTGACCCAAAAAAGTAGTTTCAAATATCATACAGAAAATGAGTGCAGAATCACAGAAGCATTGGATTTGACGCAGTAAATCTCTTTAAGGGCTATCATTCTAAACATTATTTTGAAGAAAATATTTATCTTTTGTCTTGATATATAATCTGCATATTGGTATACTGTGAATGTATAATTAAAATGGTAAATAGTCTCAAATAAAGAACACATTCAATTTGGTGTGCTTTTCAGATTTCTGACAAATACATTTGTGTTATCACTGAATTTTTCTCTGAAACAACTGAGTGGGGTACATCCATTTCTAATGCTCTACCCAGTAATTTTTTTGCCAGAAACTGATTTAATGATATTCATTCACGTGAGACCACTGCATTGCTACATTGAGGCTCAGGTTACACTGGAGACTTACATTTGCTATCATCCTGGTTTCATTCCTTTATCTATCATTAGGGTGGATTTTCACATTTATGGGCAGGAGAATTGTAAACTATATTGCAATGTTAAGGACAACATAGCTAAAAATAAAAGAACATGAATCTTTTAAGTGTGGTAGACATTGGTTTACTTATTCTTTGCCTTTCCTGTGCTACTCACTGATTTACCACTGATGCTTGGTCTCAAATTAAGTTTTAGAAATTTTATCATTTTTACACATTATCAGAATAGTACTCATGTGTATTCCTTCACATAAAGTGTGACCATAAGAATGCCATATGATATAAAGAAAAATGACAACATAAAGTTAGTGTACTAATGGAGTATGAAAAAAGAGATTTTGTGAAATCCATCTGAATATTTTTGGAACTGTCAACACATTAATTGCATCTTACGTCTTTATTTTAGCTTCCATTAAATTTTTGAGATTTTTACAAAGCTACTGTACCTGAAGTATACATCCTTTGTCTATTTATTAACTAATTCATGTTTGATAACCAACAAAATGCCTTATCCTTAGTAATCAGGCCACAAAATATTTTGAATGAATTAATTCATGTACCAAAGTATTGAATTTCTCACTACTGATAGTAAATTGTTTCAGTCTCTCTGGAAGTTGTTGGCAACTTTTATTAAAAGTTTAAGAATATTATTTACCCAATATGACATAATATTCAAAAAGTTAGCCTATAAAAACAGCTTTCATGTGTCCAAATAAGTAGTGCATAAACATAGACTTTACAAAATTGTGGTAAAGGAAATCTATTTAGTGTTGTTTCATAGGTATGGGTATTTTTACATGACGTGCAATTATCTATTATTTATACTTAAGAATTCTTAATATATATCAATTGTATTTTGATAAATTAACCATAATGCATCCATAGAACTAATATTCTGCAACCATTCAGACAAGTGTTAGTTTCTTATGTGCTAACATGGAAAGATATGTGATACACAGTTAAAAAAACTAAAGGGTAAAGTCTCTGAAAAAAATAACCTTAGACTATTTATTCATTTATGTTCTCTTATTATACATATAATTTTTCAAAAATATATTTAATAGGAATTGTCTGTTAGAATAGGTGAAAGAAACCTCATTTTTTAATTTTTAAATTAAGAATAATTATTAAAAAGAGGTGACTTTATTGATATTATTTCATGCATAAGGCATTTAAAGCAAAATGACACAGGAAAAATATGGCAATACTAAAATGGCAAAATAAAATTATAACCTGCAATACAAAATAATATATGTTATTTTTATAACCA
Source organism: Sciurus carolinensis (assembly GCF_902686445.1). NCBI lineage: Eukaryota > Metazoa > Chordata > Mammalia > Rodentia > Sciuridae > Sciurus > Sciurus carolinensis. The sequence goes on from NC_062225.1 coordinate 29,863,958, forward strand.
TGTATTATTAAAAGTGCCAGGTAATCTCAGTATTCAGCTTTTTATGGGAAAAATTAATTCACCTTTTAAAAATACCCTGTTTCCATACATAAATAACTCATAAGCTACAGTAGAGTGTTCATACACATTGCCCCTGTTAGCTTACTTTATTGAAGTTTTGAAAATGCCAAAACTTCAAAGATTTTGGAAAATGCTCTATTTAGAAACAATTCTGATTAATTCAGTATATCCTTTTTAAATGTCTTTCTACCAAGCAGTTTTGCATGATAATAGTGTATTTATTTCTTAACGTTTCAAATTCTCTAGCTTTTTTTATCCTCTTCACACCAAAGTCATAATTATTTCCATAGCAACCATTCTTATTGTCAGAGGTAGAAATTTTTGACTTCAGTTGGGTATTTTTTTAAGGAGCAAAGGAACATTTAAAGAAACCAAAGGTGCTATATTATGAAAATTGACAAGAATGTAAAGAAAAGATATTCATTGGGTTCTGCTATGATTTGAGTAAGTATTACCCAAAGGCCCATGTGTTAAAAGCTTAGTCCCCAGCATGAAGATATTGGCTGGTGGTGGAATGTTTAAGAGGTGGAGCCTAATGTGAGGTCTTTATGTCACTGGCAGCAAGCACTTGAAGAGGTTGTGGGACCCTGGTCCCTTCTTCTTTCCCTCTTATTTTCCAGTCATGCAGTAAGCAGTTTTGCTCCACCATACCTCCTGCCACCATGTACTGCCACAGGCCCAAAGCAATAGTCCAGCTAATCAGGAATCAAATTCTCCAAAACTATGAACCAAATAAGCATTTTTACTTTATAGGTTGATTAAATGAGGTATTTGTTATACTAATGGAAAGTCAACTAACATATGCATTTCTTTTAAGAACTTACACAGAAAACTAACTATTGTTCTATGCTATGGTCAAACATAACACTTTTCTTTAATAACATCAAATTATGAATAATATGTTCTTCTACACAGGCATAATTTCTTGTATCAATGAACAAGTCTTAACATACATGAAAGGCAGAATATACATTCACATTTTCAGTTAGGAAATCCACTCTATAATTTTCAGACCTTCAGTTATTGAATTAAAGGAAAATCTGTGTTAAGAATACAAATTAAGGTAAAAATAATCCATTCAAAAATTAAATAATTCATTTCCTCTTGGCCCCTTCCAAATTTTAGACAGCATTTTAATTAATGTAGTATTATATGTTGTCATTTACAAAATAGCATTTTATTATACTCATTTATGAAAAATAAAGTATATCTACCATAATACATTCTCAAATAGAAGAAAGATAAACATTGAAACAAAACTTATTTTTCTTGCAGATTTTATTGCTTGAAATTATTATTGAATGTAGATAGTGTGTTAATAAGGAGGAGGGAAATAAGTTTTATCATACCTATAGATGGCAGGTTATTTTAGTTGAATCTTCTTGGCAGTCATTACCACCACCACCAGAACATACTTTATAAGGAAAGAAATGAATGCAAAATATGAGCTCTGTCCTTCCCCAAGTCACACAGAAAATTGGCTGTAGATCCCAAGCTATAGTTTCCATTCTCCTAGTTTATTATTCAATAAATCAGTACATAAAATGAAAGGGCAAAAAGATTAAGCTAGCAAAATGTCAAATATAGGTGCTTTGCATGTGCCACTGTGACTATTTATTCATGAAATTTTTAATTTCAAAAAAATGATTAGCCTATACAGAATTTATTTATATATTAAATAAAAATATACCAAAAACTACTGTATAAAAAATGAGTGCGGTAGCATTTTTGGTCAAAAAAACATGCACATATACTTTTCTCTCTGTTGGTAAGTCTCAATTTAGCCAAGGGGACAAAATAGAGATAAATTAGGCACAAGCAAGGAGAAATGCTAAAGCTGGGCAAACTCTGGAACTAACAGTTTTGAGTTTCAAAGCTAGAATATGAGGATTAAGTTGTGCCTCTTGTAATGTCCCTTTGAAGAGCTGGATGCTCAGCAGGAGAATAATGAGTCCACCAGTGCAGATTGGAGCTCCCTCTGCGTTTTCAATGAGGGTCCATATTTAGGCTAATTATGCTGCTCCTCTAGCTGCCTGGTTTGCAATCTCCTGCTTTTCACATCTCTATGATTGTATTTAAACATTTTCTTGTTTATTTCTTTTTTTCATCTCCCCCAACATATGTGAGCCTCTCTGAGGCAGGAATTGTGCCTAGTTTTAATTTGAATCTCAGATCAATATTTGGCAAAGGGTACAAACTCAATGTGTTATTGTAGACTACATTGATACCATGGACAAACCAATGGAATTTTGAAAAGCTCTATTTTGTCCAGATTCTAACTACTTTCTCATAATTCTCCACCTTTCTATGGCACTAAAATACATTTACACCAAAAGAGTAAATTTTGCAACTGAATATTGTGGAGCTTTGGAGAGTTTAAAAAATAATTTAGCACACATGTGCAGTTTTAGTTTATCTTTAGGTAGATGTTAAAAACATCTACTAAATATCATGCACATAATTACTGCATGTATGTCATAAGGAAGAAAACCAAGCTTCAAAGCGTTTAAAGGAATTGCCTAAAATCAAAGAGATAACTAAAGCAAGCAGTCAAGTTCAAAGACAGAAGCATTTCAATATTTCTTTTCTCAATTCTGGGACTTCATTCTAGAATACCACACTATTATTCTAGAAGTAAGATAAAAGCACATCATGTTAAGCCACAATTAACCGTTTACACTTCAGGGAATGAATCTAAAAGATGTCTGGTTTATATTTTGCTTGTATGTTTATTTTTAACAAGGCTAAACACAATGAATAACAGAAGAGTTAAATTTCACAGAGGAGAAGAATTAAAAATTTTAAACAGCATACCTACTGCCTCACCCAATTTTTAAAATAAACCATATTTTGTGTTTTTTCTAATCATAATAAAATCATATTAACTAGAGCTAAATAAAAAAGGAACATATTAGAATATATTTGTGATCCTGCTAATTAGCATTATTGTTAGATATTTATATATAAATTTGCTTGTGAAAAAGTGAACAGAAATCACAAAACTTATGTCAAATCAGTCTTGTAACTTCCATCTTCAGTAACAAGCAAGAAATGAGCTATTTTATTATTCATTTTAACCTAAAGCAAAACAAAAGAAGGATATAAAGGAAATAAAGACAAAACCTCAAATCAGTGAAATTAAAGACTATAACTCTAGAAAAAAATCAATGAAACAAATAGATGGTTATTTGAAAAATTCAGAAGATTAAGCAAACTCTAGTAATACTAAAAAAGATGAAAGGAGAGAAGAAACAAGTCCCCAGTATTAGGAATGAAAGGGTATCAGTACACATCCTGTAGCTCCTTTAAGAATAATAAGGGAATGATACCATAAAACTGACAATAATTTGAAAACATAATAAAGCAATTACTCAAAACTAAAATCTATAAAAACTCAGTCAAGATGAAATAATTTGAAACCAACCTATAATCAATGAAAAACTAGAATTCTTCATTTAAAACCTATTAAAGAAAGAAATCTCCAGATTCTAAATGAGTTAATTGAAGAATTCCAGTGAATACTAAAGAAAAATTAACACCTACTTCATACAATTTCTTCAAAAATAGAAGAATACCACTACCAACAACAACAAAAAAGTCCAAGGGGGGAAAAAAAAGAGAGAGAGAAAACCCAAAGTTTTGTATGCCATGATGAAATGTCTTAGGTATTCATTGCTAGTTTGAAATTTGAAAACCAATCAATTAGTCTGCCATATCAATAGGCTACATAATAAAAGTCATATATTTACTGTAGATAAAGCATTTGACAAAATTCAACACCAATTAAAAATAAAAACTCAGCAATTTAGGAATAGATGGGAACCGCTTCCACTTAAAAAAAAAAATCAAGAGAAAACCTACAATTAATATTACCATTAATGTGAAAGACTAAATTATTTGAAGATTGAGAAGTTGTGAATGTCCTCCTTCAATACTATTCTTCAAAATTGAAGTGCAAGTTATAGCCATTGCAATAAGATAAAATAAGCAAAACATTTAAATTCCATATTCATATTTGAATGAAAAAAAATGTTTCCATTTGCAGGCAGCACAAGGAATTTACATGAGAACAAGCTCCTACAATAATAAGAGATCAGTAAAGTCACAGCATAAAGATCAAATACAAAGTTAAATTTATTTTCTACATATTAACAAAGAGAATGCATAAACCAAAATTAAATATATAGTAACACCTAAACTTGCTTCAAAGAAATAAATAATATAATAATTCTAATAAAATATGTGTAGAATATATAGAGTCAAATTATAGAATGTTAATGAAAGAGTTCAAAGAAGATCTGACTTAGTAAAACAATGTACTGTATTCATAGACTGGAAAACGCAACAATTATAATGTAAATTTCTTCCAAATTGATGTATAATTTTCTTGCAATTCCTATCAAAATCCCAGCCATGTTTATGCATACATACACAAGATTATTCTAAACATTATATAAAGATATAAATTTTTAGAATACTTAATACAATCCGGAAAATGAAGAATGGAAGAACAATTCATTTATCCTACATGAAATCTATATAATCAAAGCAGTATGATACTGACATAATCAATAAATAGAACAGAGGATTCAGAAATGGTTTCTGTCCTCAACTGAATTTAGACAATGTCACAAAAAAGAATGCTCTATGCAGGATGTATAACTTTTTCCACAAATATTTCTGGAGCATATGGATATACATAGGGTTAAAAAGAAATTCTGACCTCAGTGGCATACTTTATTATATTAAAAGTGGTCATAGATTTACAATTTACAAAGGTGAATATTTTTAATATCCTCTATGAAATTGGTAATCATACAGTATTTGTCTTTCTGTAGTTGGCTTATTTTACTTAGCATCAGGTCCTCCAGATTGGTCTATGTTGTTGCAAATGGCAATATTTTTTTCTTTTCATGGCTGAATACTATTTCATTCTATTCTATTCCAATAATATTCTAAATGTTCTTGACTCATCCACCTATCAGTGGACACTTTATTTACAAATCTTGGCAATTATTAATAATGCCTTGGCAAACAAGGTGGTACAGATATTTCTTATTGACACTCATCTTGATATTTCTTTAAGATATTGATTTCACTTTTATGGGATATATATTATATATATATATATTTATATATATGTATGTATCATGGAGGATATGTGTGTGTTTGTGTGTATCCTCCATGATATAATTACTCACCATTATTCAAACTAATGGAAGAAGAGAAAAATGAGAGTTGAGAGTTTTCAGGGGCTAAGGGGGTAAGGGAAATGAGATATTAGTCATGGGGTCCAAACTTTTGGTAATGAGATGAAAAATTCTTACCAGAATGTGGAGCATAGTAGTTATAGTTAATATTCTTATCTAAAATTTTAATATTACCTTTAATATTAATATTGTTACCTTAAAATTAGCAAGAAGAAGTTTTATGTTCTCACTATACAACACACACAAAAGTGGTAACAAATTGTTGTGATGAAGGTGTTAATTTATTTGATTATTTTTTTAAAAGCAGTATTTTTTGAAAATAAAAATTTAAGGAATTTAAGCTGTATTATGAATCATCTCTTGAAATGACTAACATACTATTTTACTTATTTACTAAAGTAGACAAAGAGTGTGTGCTTTGTGCTGGGCACCCCACTAAGTTAGGAATTCATGACTAAGTACAGAGAAAGGAGAATAAGAACAGAAATAATAATATAATTAAGTTAGTATTATTGCAAATGTTTGAATAAAATCCAAATTAATCCAGAAAAAAAATGTTTGAATTATTTTGAATATTTATTTTTAGTACAATAATTACTCTTAGATTTAATGATTTTACTGTTTGTACACTTCAAAATCTTTTTTTCAAATTCTTTTTCACATAAAGCATCTCTTTTTATTGCAGTACTCATAGATATGGTGGTTGAAAGCATGTCTTAAAACTTTTTTGATTAAAATTATTTTTAATTAATACATAAGAACATAAAAATTATACATGTTTATGGGGAACCATTTGATGTTTCAATGCATGTATATATTCTAATACTCAAATCAGGTATAACTCAGCAATGAAGCCATCTGCTTCTGAACTTTTTCCTTGAAAGATAACTTCTTATAACTATTTTAATGTCATCACTCATCATTAATCTGTTCTATTTCTTTATGACCCCTTCTTGATAAATGTATATATATTCATGAAATTATGCATTATTCTAGGTAATCAAATTTGTTTGCATAGGTTACATAATAATTTCAAGTGATTGTTTTTGAGTGTGTGTTTCCATGGTGTCAGTTGCAAGCTCTCTCTTTTAATCTTTTATTTATTTGACTCTTTAAGTTTTCTCTTTTTCTTAGTTTATCTACTAAGGACTTGTATTTTTCTTATCATGAAGAAACTGGTCTTTGTGTCATTAATCTTTTTTCCTGTGTATATTCTCATTCATTTTTGTTCTAATCTTTTATTATGTTTTCTTTCTGCTAAATTCAGATTTCTTTTTTTGTGTGTGTGTGTGTTTTTCTAGCTCATTGAGATAAGTAACATGCTGTTATTTGAGATGTTCCTGCATGTTGTATATAGACATTGAGTGCTATGAACATCCTTTTTAGTTTTGCTGTACCCCTTAGGTTTTGGTATATTGTGCTCCAATTTTCATTTGTTTCAGGAAATCTGTCTTCCTGTTTTCAACTTTGATCTATTAATTGTTTAAGTTTTTTTTTTATAATTTCCAAGGATTTATATAATTTCCAAATGTATTTTTTTGTTATTTTTGTTGTTTCTTGTTTAATTTACTTATTTTTTGCAATTTTTAGTTTTAATGCACTGAGATCAAAAATGATATTCAATATAATTCTATAAAAAAGTTGTTGAGACTTGGTCTCTGACTTCTTGTATGATCTATCCTGGGGAATGTTTTATGTGCTCTTGAGAAAAATACACGTTCTGCAGTTATTAAATGAAATGTCTATAGATTTCATTTAAATCCATTTGTTCTGATGTTTAAGTCAGTTTGATCTTTGTTGGTGTTTTTTCAAAATGATCTGTTCATTGTTGAAATAAATGTGTTAAATTTCCAGCAATTATGTTGAAGTCTGTCTCTTCTTTGAGGTCATTAAAAGTTGCTTTATATACTTGGTGCTCTAACACTGGGTACATGTATAGTTAAAATTGCTATTTCCTCTTGCTGAACTGATCCCTTTATTATTATGTAATGACCTTCCTTGTCTCACTGTACTGTGTTTGATGTTATGACCATTTTATCTGATATAAATATGGTTATTCCTGCTTTTTTGGGGAAGGGAATTCTAGTTGCAGGAATATCTTATTCCACAATTTATCTTGGCCAATGTTTGTCCTTAGAGGTGAAGTGGGTATCCTGTAACTGACATACAGTTGGGTCTTTTGTTGTCATTTTAATCCATTCAGTCACCATATGTCTTTTAATTGGAGAATTTAACTCTTTGACATTTAAGGTAATTATTGATAGTAAAGGTCTTACTACAACCACTTTTAAATTTCTTTCCTAGCTTTATAACTGTTGTTTTCTTTCTCCCTCTCATGCAATCTTCCTTTGTGGTTATTTATTCTAGCAGATTCCTTGCTTAATATTTTTTGATTTGTCCATTACAGATTTTTATATTATGGTAATCATGAGTCTTACGAAAACAATGTCTGATTACAAGTTATTTTAAAATGATAGCAACATGATTGGGAAGATAAGAAACAATAACAACAACAACCATAAAAGAAAGAGAAAATAGTCCAAGAGAAAAGGTGCATACTTGTAAGACCAACAGGAAAGTTGAGGCAGAAGGATCACAAGCCCAAGGCCAGCCTCAGCAAATTAGTGGGCCCATAATTCAAAAGAAGATGATAAAAGATTAGGGGATATACCTTAGTGGTAGAGTGCTTGTCTAGCATGTGCAAAGCCCTGGGCTCATTCTCCAGTACCAATAAAAATATAAATAAAATGTACTGCTAATAAAACACTATACTTGCACTCTGTTTCTTCCCTCTTTTTGAATTTTTGATGCCCCATTTTATATCTTTATTGCATATCTTTTACATATTAATAAACTTATTATTTAATTGCTTTGTATACTTATTGTATATAAAAGATATCCATGATTTATATAACATGATTACAAGATTATTCTCATTTTATCTGTATAGTTACCATTACTAGTGAGATTTATTCTTTCTGATCATGTTTTTTATTCACTAATATTTCCTATTTTCAGTTTAAAGAGCTCCTTTTAACATTTCCTGTTGAATAGTTCCAATGGAGACATATTCTCTTAACCTTGATTTGTTTGGGAATACCCTTATCTGTTCTTCATTTCTAAAGGACAACTTTACTGAGTACAGTATTCTGTTAGCACTTTTTTGTTGTTGCTGTTTGTTTGTTTGTTTAGAACTAGGAAAAATCACATGCCATTTTGCCATTTCTCTCCTGGCCTAAAAAGCTTCTGCTCAGAAGTCTGCTGTCAGGTAAATAATGATACCTTTATGTGTTGTTTCGCTTATTGTCCTGATAATCTTTTCTTTATCTTCAACCTTTGAGAGCTTGATAATAATTTGTTTTGGGATATAATTAATTTACTTAAATCTGTCTGTTGATCATTCTGCACTTAGATATTTGTATCCCTCTCTAGGTTTGAGAATTTTTCTAGTATTTCCTAGAATAAAATTTTGACTCCTTCGGCATTCTCAATTCCCTCTTAAACACCAATAATCTGAATATTTTCTCTTTTTATGCTTTCTCAAAGTTCCAAAAAGCTGTCTTCATTCCTTTTCATTCTTTTTTCTTTTTCCTCTAAAAATATTTTCACGTACACTGCCTTTGAGCTCACCAATTCTTTCTCTATTCGATCTCTTCTACTTTTGATATAATTTAAATTTTGTTTAGTGTATATTTTAGCTTGAGAATTTCTGTTTTTTTTTATGGCCTCCATTTCTCTGATAACTTTATCTGTTGGGAAGTTATATCATTTCTATTGTCCTCTAGACACTTGTTGAATTTCATTAAAACAGTTGTTTGTTTTAAATTCTCTAGCCAAGAATTCCCCCATACTGATTATTGTGGGTTTGGTTTCTGATGCTCTGTCTTAAGTGTCTGACTACAAAAACCTCCATGCTGTGTCCTATACCCTGAGCCCCCAGTCTGCCTAGTGACCACAGTGGCAGTATTAAGGCTCAGACTGCTATGGACTGCCGACTACTGAGATGAATTCCTGGCCCGAAAACACAGCAAGCAACCACATGTGATGGTGACCAGAACGAAAGTCTGACAGACTAGAGCCATGTGTCTCAGCCTGATTGGGGTTGCTTAGTGTGCAGGCATTGTCCTAGAGATGGAGGACATTGCAGATGCCCCACTTAAAATTTTACCAGCCAGCACACTCTTCCAAGGCAAAATCCTGCACTTACTACCCTTTTCTATCTCTAATGAATGAAGTCGTTTCCTATGCTATACTTCCAGTTTCTAAATACTATTGGTGAAGCAGTCCTATAACAGGGACTCCTTTGAAATTGGAAAACTTAAAATGACACAGCCATTGCCCAATCTCACTCCTCTAAACTGTTCTTTTCTTTCTCTATTGTAGATTCCTATAGGCAGGGAACAGAATCTGAATGGAAACTGCCCCCTAAGTCTTCTTGCCAGGAAGACACAAGCAGGAATTAAACAAAATCAGATTTGCGACCTCACATCATCTAACCACTCTGCAGCGGCATATGCATATCTCTTGATCTACACTTCTTTTTCTTACCTATTTAATCCTGAAGCTATTATCAATATAGGGAAGACATATTTCTAGGCTAACTGCCTTCCCAGTTTTAACCTGACAATAAATCCATTTCTTGCATCATCATCATTTCTCTTTTTGTCAATTTAAGTCTCCATGCAGCAGGTCTCTTAGGACCCACAGAGTCAAGCCTTTGGCTGGTGTCCACAGTCACACTTCCTTAGCCACCCAGGGTGATGCTAAGGTGAATCACTCCTGAGTCTACAAGGACAGGCACAATCTCAGGAGTGCCCTTGGGCCTGAGCATAGTGGGGGCGATATAGGTTAAAACATGAATCTACCTCATTAGTGTGTAGTATTTGCCTGGTGCTGGTACCTGTCTAGAAACTCTGTTTAGAATCACTTGTCTGGGGATAGCTGTGCTTGCCTTAGTTTGAGAGGTGGGGAGCACCAAGTATGTTGCAATACTAATTTATACCTGATTGTCACAGCTAGAGGGACCTGCACAACCTTTGGAGGCAGGTGGTATGCCCCAGGCTCACCCGAGGCTGGCAATGATACAGGCCAAAACCTGGGTCTGTCCCACTGGCACACAGCTCTCTAGCTGATGCCAGGGTAGTTCTTGAGGCTCCATCTGTGAGCACTGGCTTGGGTTCAGGGACCTTTGTTTTCTGCCTTGCAGTGATTTTCATCATGGAGGGCCAGGTCCTGTGTTGGAGTTCATGCTCTGATCCCTAGCAGTGAAGCCTCACTTCCTCGCAATCCCGGGCTCTGCTGCCCAAGGGTGGGGGCATGGTGGTAGAGGCAGTCACTTAGCATCCTGGCTAATCCAGTTCCAGTGACTCAGTCTAGGGATACAAGCATTGGGAAAGAAGTTCTGAAGCCCTGCCTGACACTGAGGTTTACCATCATGATTTCAAGTGCATGGCCTGGCCTTAATTCCTTTTCCCTTGAACTTGAGGGAGGCATTACATGGGTAATTCTTTCCTTTCTTTAATGAATGTTTTCTTATTATGCTAAATCACTATGATCCCTCACTTAACTTCCAAAGCTCCTGTGAATGTTGTTTGATGCATTAATATTTGTTCAATTTGGTGTGACTTTAGGGAGATAACTACTAGAGGATCTTACTGAGACTTGCTCTTGCTGCACCTGTTTCCAAATTACTATAAGAATTTGTTTTCTATTACTCTTGATTCATTTTATCTTTTCTAAGTTAACCTTAACTCTAGACCTTTGTAATGCACACAACTATAGAAGTGATAAAGATTTTATAATCTTCCTCTCACATACCTCCTGGTTGTTTTTAATTATCCTTTCTGTAGGATTAAATAACAATGGTTCCTGTGCCAACATTAGTTGTTTGGAAATTTTTTTTTTTTTTTTTTTTTTTTTGATACAGCTTCCATCTACTCATTGGGCACATGACTTCCACTTGGAAATTCATAGGTTAAATTGATAGGTACCAGATAGACTTGAGCAACAGCAACATGAAGTTAAGGGGATGACTCTATATAGACTGGGCCTACTTCCTGGTCCTCTGCATTCTTTCTTTTTTAAAAAACAATATACTTACATCGTTCTCGCCCTGCTTTGGTTCAACTCAATAGATGTTATGTTCCTGGATTAAAAGACAAACAAACAAAAACCAACCTGTTATCCTTAGGGCTATTCTCTCAGGGCCAAGGAATGCAAGACTCCTCCTTCCAGGAGGAAGATCAGTTTCCTTGAAAGGGGGCTTTTGTGAGTTTTATATAATGAAATTTTCTTCACTATTATTTTTACTTCTGCTCCAGAATCCCATAGAAAGCCATTTAGGATCCCATATCACATATGCTTTTTCAGTCAAGTTTGCTCCTAATTTATAGCATCTTTTTTCCTTTGTCCTTTATGACTCCAAGATTTTTGAATGTCATTGGTCAACTAGATTTTTTTTCCCAAATGTCCCTTAATTTGAATTTATCTGATATTTTCTCATAGACCAAAATGTTGCCTTACTGGCAAAAACACCATAAAATTATGATATGACTATGTCCTTCCCAGTTTGTGGCAACCAGCATGGTACTCAGTTTCCCTGAACTGGGCTGATAAAGGACTGGAAAAAGATGAGCAAACACAAAAATAGAGAAAAGTTGGACTGGTGGGTGGTTCAGCTGACCTCTGATGGAGGAGGACTCACAATGGGCAGGCTCTGCATATTTATTACATTAGTTTTTACATCAAAGGAATTCATTATGAGAAAGTTACTTTAAAACAGAACTGACGTTAAAAGTTTGAACAGCCCAATTACAGTCATGAGCTTGTGCCCACAATTCTCCACTCCAGGGCGGCTTAATCCTGAAGCTTAGATCATGAACTGATACACCCCATGGCAACCAAAGAATTTTCCTTTGAACAGGGTGTCACATTAAAACTGGGCAGGTTCCTTAGCACTGAGGGATTCCCAAAGGAGGTGTCAGCCTCTGTTTCTGGGCAGTTCAAAGACCCATAATTCATTTGTCGCTCCTGTCACCAGTTGGTTATATTCCAGAGTTCGTATCATTGATACCTCTCATTACTGGTGACATTGACCTTGATCAATTGTGTATAGTAGGTCTTCCAGGTTTCTCCACCGTAAAGCCATGTCATTCTCAAGGTAGTTAGTCAATATCTTGGGTAGAATGCATACTTGGATATTCTGTATTTCTATTCCTCCTTAAACTTTTAACATGTCAATGGGTGCTATCTTTTTTATTACAGTGTTATTTACCAATGATGATTTTATTATTTCCCTCTTGCATTTTACATGAGACCTTTTCCTCTTCCTCTATTTGTCTAATCAATTATTATGTGTGAGTATAGTTTTATGCATATTTATTTAATCCCATTTTTATAATATTACATCATTATTCATATGCTTGCTCAATTTTTTTTTCAAGTTTTGGCCAATTAGATTCTTTGAGCTTTTTTTCATATACAACATACATCTCTATCCTTTTATTTACTAAAATGAATTTATATGTTGTATTCTAACTCAATGTCATTTAGTTAATTTTATTCATCCTCTCTTCTTTATGTAACTTCCTTTGGTTATTTTGGTTTAAATCTTGACTTCCTATTATATTCTACTGTGTCTTTGTCTACTGCATTGCCACATTTTAAAATTAGAGACTTATAGTATGTTTTAATGCTTGGTAAAGCTAATTACCTTTTGTAGTTTTTCTTTTTCAGCAATTTCTTGACTATTTTTGAATGTTCTTTTTTTCCTCCTTATAAACTTTTGGATAAAATTGTTAAACTATAAAAATTATTTTTATTATTGAAATTTTATTGAATCTGTAAATTAAGTAAAATGTAAATTTCCATGATGCTATGTCATCCTATATAAAAATCTAAGCTCTTTCAGTTTCTTCAAATGAATACTTTAGTATCATTCAGGAGTTTTTAAAAACTTCTCAAAATGATATTTTGCAATTTCTTGTTGTTTTATTTTTAAGTATTCAGTATTCTTTGTTGCTGTGAAATTCTAGGTACCACTACATTGTGTTTACCATTTGTATATAAGAAGGCCACTGATTTTTATGCTAATTTTATATTCTTCTGCATCACTAAATGATTTTTATTGTTGCAGTAATTTTTATTATTGATTTTCTGACATTTTCCAGGTTTAGTATCAAATCCTCTGTAATTAGAATAGGTATGTTTCTTCTTTAATAATTCTTACTCATCAATTGATTTCCTTTTTCCAGCTTCCCCGGTACATACTTCTCATACATTGATGAACAAGGGCAGAGATTGTGGATATCAAGTTGTGTTCCTGATCTTCTGGGAAATACCACCAGTGTTTCCTCAAGGAATTCAACACTGGCTTTAGGCCTAAGGGAAATATATTTCATCATGTTAAGAATATAGCTCTAAATTTCTTTCCTTTGAATGTTTTATTATGAATGGATATTGAATTTTGTTGCAGGATTTCCCTAAAATGTGCAAAGAAAATCATATTTTTTTGCTTTGGTGTATTAATATCTTGTGTGTCATTAATGATTTCCTGTATTGAAGAAAGTTTATATTGTTGATAAAAATATAACTTGACTCTCTTCTACTAGTCTCTTAATGTGGCATTGCATTCTGCTCTAATATTTTGTTTAGAATTTCTGCATTGATACCGAGTAAAATGGTCTGCAGTTTTCTTCTTAGTTATTTTTGTATCCTAAGAACTATTAGGGAAATTTTGTTTCCTTCCATGGTCTATAATAAACAAAAGCACATTAAGATTGCATGATCTTTCAAGAATTAACAGAATTACTTACCCTGGAAGAGTAACTGAGCCTGTTGTATTTTTGTATGGGGTAGTCTTTAGTATCTTTACATGTTCTATAAAATATGATTTGTTTAGCCTTCTTTAATCCAAGAGGGTCAAATTTTATAATCTTGTTTTCCTCAAAAATTATTGATTTCATTTAGGTTCTCAAACAGATATCCATAAAGTTTTGAAAATTACTGTCTTTTTTATTACTTCTTTTTTAATGGTTATTTCTCCCTTGTTATTGATTGACTATGATACTAGGGATTTAACTCAGGAAAATTCTACCACTGAGCCATATCCCCAACTTTTTTACTTCTTTCTTCCTTCTTCTCTCTCTCTCTTTATTTATTTATTTATTTTATTGTAAGATGGGTGTCACTAAATTGCTCAGGCTATCCTCAAACTTGAAATCCTCTGTCCTCAGCCTCCACAGTAGCTGGTATTATAGGCATGTACAACTCTTCCCTGCTTTCCCTTATGTCTTACTGTGTATATGTTCTCCTTCTTTTTCTGTTTTGGTAAAGTCAACAAGTGACTCACACACTCCCTTTACTATTTTTAATAAGTTTGGGGTTTGGTATACTACTTGGATTTTTTTTGTTCTTTCATTTCTGATTATTTCTGTTTTTGGTTTATATTTTTTGTATTTTTGTTTTAGTAGTTAACTTTTGTGTCCTTGTTTTCCCACTTAACCATTTGCTATCTTGTTTATCAGTCCCCCACTTTTTAGTATCCATGACTGACTACTTTTTATCTTTAAAAAGTGGGAATTTTCTTGTCCTTTTTCTCTTATCTCCAATTGTACTATGTCCACTTAATCATAATATATATTTGAGAAATTGTCTTCCAGTCTTATCCTTAGTTTTGTTTTAAAATATGTATATTTGTATATTCTAAAAAATGCTGCTTCATGGTTATTTTACCTTTCCTGCTTCTAAATACTACTTTTTCATGGCATTTAATTTTTATTATAATAAGGTATTTTAGAGAATCCCAAGTTCAATAAAACACATCTATGTCAGGGTACAAAGTCCAAGTAATTCAGTTAGGTTCTTTATTTTCTCTATTGTGGAAAGGAGTCATGGTTTTCTTTTTCTCTTATAGGGTAGTGTCCTAAATATCCCTATCACTTTTACTTTGTTTTCCGATTGCCATGACACTTCTTTCCCCTTTATGACTTTGAGAAAAAAATAATAGTAAATAGGTTAAGACTGTCCCTTAAATTGTGCTTTGTTAAAATCAACTTTTATCATTAAATAGACCCTTTCCATAAATCACTTTTCAGTCACATATTTTGATGGCTATCCCTATAAGGATTTGATATTTTGAAATTATATCTGTGTAGCTTGGAGTCTGATATGCCTGGCTACTTTCTTTAATATTTTTGTATTTGGGTGTAATTAATTTTTCTGGTATGTGCTAAATCTTATTCTCGGGTCCTGGTCATAATATCCCAACTCTTTTACTCACAGTTTTTCTTGTTCTGCCACTAATATCTGTGGCAAGGTGGGACCAGTGGTAGCACATAAAAGCTTTGGGTTGATAATCATTGTTTCTATATTTTTCTTTTTTGTAATGTTTTGCATTTTTGACACTTTTTGTCTTCAGTTGATACTGGGGTATGGTATGGCAAACATTTTTGCTGATATTAGATCATTCCATACCAATTGGGAAATTTAGGTAAATAGTTTGTGACATTGCCTTTGCTGGTTACAATATTGAATGTCCTTCACCATGTTTTTATATCAGATTGAGAAATTATATTTATTGACATGTTTTCTTAAGATCATTTTTAGAATTAAATGCTTAATTATCCTTTGCTCAATGGCTTTTTGTAAAAGATCAGAGTTTAAATAATAATTGGGTATTAAAATATTTCTCTGCAATTTTAATGCTAAACAGTACAAATCTATCTTTCATTATATATTAATAGCAAATCTTTTCAAAATATTGTTTAATTATATTTTCAAGGCAAAAAAATGCAGTTCTTTTGAAAAATTTCTCCTTCACAGGCTGACACTGCTCTTCTCTTCCATATCCCTAAAAGGTGACACAAACAAAGGTGTCAAAATCAGTAAGGAAATTTTAATTTGCACTGAAAGATAAAAAAACACTCCACAGAAACTTTGAACTTCTCATCAAGAGAATACCTAAGAGAAGAAAATAGTTTATTCTGTTTATTTTTGAAGGTTATGCCAGGAAACAAATCCTAAAGCAAATTCTCAAACACTGTATTGGGAGGCACAATCCCAGGGAGGAGAAACTGAAAAAGAAAATGGTAGAAAGATGGAGAGAGTGAAGAAAGAAAATGAACACAAGGAGACACACTACAGACTGGATATAATTTGTGCTGTGGTTTCAATCTAGAAATGTCCTCCCAAAAGCTCATGTTTTAAAAGCATGATCCCCAATGCAGAAAGGTTCAGGGGAACTTTTAGGCAATGATGAGAGCTATAAATCTCATCAGTGGGTTAATCCATTTGATGGATTACTAATTTGAATGGACCACTGGAGGATAACTGCAGGCTGGTGGGGCATGGTTAGAAGTAGGGTACTGGGGGTTTCCCCTTGGGATTATGTCTTATCTAAGATTTCTGCTCCCCCCCCCCGTCTCTCTCTCTCTCTCTCTCTCTCTCTCTCTCTCTCTCTCTCTCTCTCTCTCTCTTTCTCTCTCTCTTCCTCCCTCCCTCCCCCCCTCTCCCTCCCTTCTTTCCTCCTTCCTTCCCTCCTTCCTACCTGCCATGAGCTGAGCATCTTTCTTCTACCATACCCTTCCACCATCAAGTTCTATCCTTACCTCAGGACAAGAGTAATGGAGTTACCCAATCATGGATTTAAATGTTGCAATGATGAGCCCCAAATAAACTTCCTCCTCTAAGTTGCTTTCTCCACCAGTACTTTGATCACAACAATGTAAAGCTGACTAACATAATTACTCAAAAAAACAAATGATTGACAAATTATGTAAAATATTCCCAATCAAGCCCTTGTTTCTCACAGCAGGGAAGTTATTTTCCCATTTGTCCCTTCTGTCTTCTACTTTTCATTGATACTTCTACGTACATTACCTGGACCCTTCAGGTACCTTAGAGAAGTAAAGCTTTGGTGGTTCTGACAGTCACTTGGCCTGAGTTAAAGATCCCTTTACTTCCTGTGTTTCTTGCTTATTTTCCAGATGAATGGTGTGATGTGCTTATTAATGATACTCTGATACTGAATTAGTTCACCAAAGATAAAGGTTTTATCCTTGGGAATAACCTGAGACATGACTGTGGCAATTCTAGCTAATTAAAATTATAGTTAGATATTGTATATAAATTTTCTTATAAAAAAAGTGAATAAAAATGATAAAACATGTCAAATCAGTCTTGTAACTTCCCACCTTCAGTAAAAAGCAAGAGATGAGTTGTTTCATATTCATTTTAAACTAAACAAAACAAAAGAACAATACAAAGGAAATTAAGATAAGATCCCAAATCACTGAAATTAAAGAATAGAACTCTACACCCAAACTAAGTCAGGTGACAGACCTGGAGGTCAGGAGAGACTAAATTCCTCTGGGTTAATGTATAATAGGTCCTCTTTAAAGGGTCAAATTGAAGACCTTCATATGATAATTGGTATATGTTAATATATAATATAACAAAATGATGTTATATATAACATTTGTTCTTTTAGTTTTGGATTCTGTGATGATAAGTGATTGTTTTTCAGTTACAGGTAAAATGCAACTTTTTCTTAATCAGCCATGGAAAAATTCAATGAAACAATAATTGTATTTACTTTTCCAATAGTATCAAGTTAAAAAGCACAGATAACAAAATATTGCTATTTTTTACACCAAGATCATTTTTTAGATTTTTATTACTTAAAGAATATATTTATTATTTTGTTTCAATGTGTAAGGAAGGAAGGCTTTCACTTTCATTTCAATAATCTCTTGAAAGAATAAGATGTTGAATAGATTGCTATTTCCATTTTTAGAGCCATTGAGCAATTTTACTGAGTGTATTCTACAATAGGAAACACATTAACTTGATGCACATGATAATTTTGGAGCTGTTTGTTTTCTCTGTAATTTTCCTATTCATCTTTAGACTCTGTATAGGGTGACCTTTTCTTCTGCATAACACATAGTGTTATCAAGTTAAAATTGAGCTAGGGTGCAATGAAATTAATACTAAAACCATACTTTTCTGATCTTCAATAATTCCTATCACAGAGTAATTCCAATATTGTGAGAATTAAAACTCTCCCTTTCCCAAAGTCCTCAATATTGTAAATCAAACAAATTCTAGTCTTAAGTGACATTAATTAGTGAATATAAAGTAAATATCATGTTATAATTTATTCATATGGAAGTTGAAGAAAGTAGGAGCAAATTCCTTGCAGGTATTTATATAATTGAAATAAAATTCAAGCATTTAAAAGTTGCATATATATTTTAATAGAAATAATTATGGTATAATTTTCAGTACAATACAGACCAATAAGCTTATAAAATTAATGTTCAAGAGACTTACAAAATATAAATATGTATAAAATTCTGAGAGTAAGCAGTCCAAGAAATCTGATTGGAATATATAAAAGCAGTGTTGATGAAAATAATAATTAGAACTATCTTTATATTTATTTCCTCCTGTAAGAATGTACATTTTGGAGGAAATCGGTATCACAGTAAGTCCTAATTAATCATATCATTCATGAATTTTCATTAATGAGTAAATAATTAAAATTAATCACCCAAGTTCCCTGAAGCCATTCCTCTTCTTAAAAGGAAATGTGGAGAAAGAAACAGCTAAAAAAATAATGGTTAGAATCTGGTCTGTACTTTTAAAATATAGTTGGTTTCTTTCTAGCCATGTCCTACCATTTCAGATTTCTTTCATGTACTATTTAACAGCTAAAATTTTAAGGGATTATCTCTGCTGCTAAATTTAGTTTATATGCCTTTTGTCAACAATGTAAACGGATAGTGAGTTCATATTAATTTATACCAGAAAAATTAGCCTTATGTGACTTAGACAAAAATCCTTTATTTTGATTGCCTATAGGTAGCTCTCATTATCTTGGTATATTATGCAAGAACCTAATTTTCACTAACCAACACAGATGCTGTAAACTTCTCAACAGCAATTTGTTCTGAATACCCTTCTCCTTTTAATTTTACCTTCTAGCCCCAAGGTTGGTATTAATAATTTAAGATCTGAAGGCTGTACTTCACATTTAAATCTCTGAATTAGAATAGTGAAATATTCCCTACTGATGACTTATGAAGGTAAGGTTCAGTAGCATCTCCCCTGACTATTCTGCTTTCAACTGGAACCTTTGTTAAGTAGAATTCTTACCTCCTCATAGACATAGATGCTTCGCCTTCCGATACAGAATCATGGTTAGAAAAAGTCCTCAAATGACCCTTTGAATCACTCTGCTTTCATTTATGTTTCCTCAAGATTTTTGCTTGTTTCAAAAGAACTAGTAACCTTCAGGAAAAAAATACCAAAAAAAAAAAACAAACAAAAAACAAAAAACACTGATCTAAGGAATGAGCTTGTGAATCATCAGTGCTTCTTTTTTCAATGTGAAATACTACTGCCTTTGAAACATGTCTATGGTGATCTTTAAAAAGTCTCTTCTCCATTTACAGAGAAACCTATTCCTGCATGTACTTCTCAACACACTTTCTTCTACTCCCTCTCAAGATTCTCACTGCAAAGAGCACAGAAATGTACAAATAAAAAAAAAAGTTAATAGCCAACCAACCAACCAAACATTGTAGCATCAACTAAAATGTGATCTCTCATCATATAAAATAATCTCTCTACTGGTAAACTTGTGGAAGATGATTCATAATAAGACTTCATCATAAAATTATTTCTACTTTCCTGTACCTTTGCTCTACCTAGAGTGAAAATAGATCTTTTCTGCAGGATATGGGATAGTGGGAAATGTGTGTGGAGGAAAATCCTAGATTTCTTCACTTCTGAGATATAACCTGCATAGCTCATACAGTTCCGGAGATCATTCCTGCCACATAGACATTATTTCCAAAGTCTCTCCTAATACAAAAGTCCAGTTTTCAAGGTAAATTCAAAGATTTTACCTATAGTAGTGAAGTTATAAAGAAAGTTAGTCTTCAGCTTTTAGGGTATGATATGATTTACATGTCAGAACTCTTGTCTCATTGCATGTAATTAAGTCAATCTGTTGAAGTAAACCATTTACTTACTCTGTTGCCATGAAGAATCCTAGAGAGGGAAGAGAGTGAAACAAAAAGGAAAAAGTTCTGTTCTGAAGGTCTGCAGCAGAGCAAACCTAAACTTCTAAGACCTAGGAATGCTCAGTGGGAAAATTTAGGCAAACCATTTTAACACAGCAGAAAACAGGGAAGAAGAATTCTATAGAAGGGTCAATTTGATCTCATTGAAAACAAAGGAATAAAAGCATATGAGGTTACTATATTTGAGAATGTACCTTGACTCACAAAATAATTTCCTTATCTTTGGTTTAACCTGGAAGTGTTTTGCCTTGGAATTTGAGGGTAACAGAAATAGATTTCTTTTCCTTTTATATTCATATATTTTATAAACACTAGGGAAGAGAACCAATATATATTGAACAACGTGATCAGGAATAAAATTTTAAGTTTTGGAAGTGATACAGTTCTGACACCTGTTTTATTCTTTTGAAGTATTTACAGTTTTGCCTTCATTACATCCAAAATTACAAGTATATTCATTGTTGTTACATGGCTGGGGTCTGCTAGGAAATTGAGGCAACTCAAAGAATCCCCCTTAAGCCCCAATTCATGCTATCAAGTAAGAAAGATTTCAGAGGTTTTCAAGATGGTGGCATAGAATAGGTCACATTCCTGGCTGCTCCATGGAGTGAAACCAAGAAAGCAGACAGGCAGCTTCTCAGCAAGGTAGGTAAACACCAAAAAGAAAAGTGAGAGGACATCACTAGAATTTAAAACTGGACATTCAAAGCAGATCAGAGGCTCAGGAGGTTGGATATAATAAAATAAGGAAAACATTCCCAGTGGCACAGGCTCTACCATGGCCAGGTCAGAACTACTAGACAGAGTGGTGCCTCTGTAAGCACAGTAGAGGGATAAGTGATTTAAAGAAACCTGCATTTTTGGGAGGCCTGAGGTGTGTCAAGAGCCTGGATATGGAACATTTAGAGATCAAGGATAATGCCAGCAAACTTGAAAGCCATGCTGCACAATATCCACGAAAGAAGACACCATCGCTCCAGGCAGCCTACAGAGGGCAAAGAAGGAAACATTTTGCATCCACTGCCCAGGGACCAGCAGCTGAAGGGGTCAACAGCTGAGGGGGCTGATTCCTGGCCAACCCAAGTTTGGCCTGAAATACAGGTTCAGTAAACACATACTTCACTACACAGAATGTGCTTAAGTGACAAGGAGAAAAATCAGACACAGAGAGAGGTTTACACAGGGGACAACTGGTCACGGAAACCAACCGGACTCTACCCCTCCCCCTCCATTCCAACTGCTTGAAGGACCTGGTCAGCAACTCAGAAAAGTTGGGGTGGAAGATATTGGAGACTGAACCTGAGACCAGGAAATGTGGGGTCCACAGGTGATGAAGGGGACAAAGAATTGGCTCTCCTACCACACAATTGGAACCGAGGGGTGATTCCTGGGGTACAGTCTTCCAGCATGGACCAGCAAGTACTGGGTGCTAGAGGTGTGCTGATTTTAAGTCTACAGACAAATTGACATTCAGCAGAGAGCCTGGAGCCTGCCTAAATCTAAACCCTAGCTCCAGGAATTCCACCTTTGGGATTACCTCTCTCACTACAGCACTCGAGAGGGTGGAGCATCATGTTCCAGAAGACCCCACCTAAAACTACTGATGGGAGAAACAGAATCTTTTGCACTCAACTGGAAAGAATTCTTTAACTTTTCATCAAAATTTTTTAAAATTATTTTTCTCTCCTTAATTGTGACCTTAATGATACATGGACATTTATACATATTCATATTTTTCTCATTTCTAGTAATCTGAAGCCAGTTATTTTTCATGGATTATTTTTTTGTGAACCATGATAGTTGATTAGTATATTTTAGTTTTGTTTTGTATTCTTTTATTTTTATTTTTGATTCATTTTTTAAGTCTTACTTTATATACATATTTTTTCTCATACTGTTTCCCTTATTTCTCTCTTCTTCTGCTAATAGTCTATCTCTATTGTTCTCTCTTAAACTCTTCCTTTAATTTTTTAGTTCTTTTTCTCTCCTCCTTCCTCATAATCTTCACATCCTATATCATTACTGTTCTCTCACTGTACCATTTTGAAATTATAAACCCTTTTGGAAACTTGCTGTTTTATTGTGGGCAATAATTGATCATATCATTTATGTTTATTGTGATAATTAACATTGCAGATGTCATAGTAGGAAGTATTTGGCCTACTGCAATATATTGTTTGCATTGGTTAGTGCTATTATTTGTCTCCCACTAAACAATGAAGTACTGGAAATCTTCAGGGACACTATAAGTTCACTGTAGAAGTTCTACTGCCTCAGATCCATATTGTTAGATGGGCAGACACTGAAACAACATGAACAAGCAAGGTAACAAATGGCCCCAAACAAACCAAGATACTCCAATAACAGAATCCACTGACACCACAGTGGAAGAAATGTCAAAGGAGTTTAGAATGTACATAGGTAAACTTATCTGCAAAGTAAAGTACAGTGTAAGAAATGAAATCAGAGAGAAAATATAGGAAATGAAAGATCACTTCAATAAAAAGGCAAGAGATTTTGAAAAAAAAAAAAAAAAAACAAGTGGAAATGCTCAAAATGAAGTGTAGGGTTTCTTCCACATCCAGCATGGGTGAGGAAAAATGTTTCTGTCAGAGGGATGAGCTAGCTATAGATTAATCACTAAGAAAGTTATTTAATAAAATAACCACAGGAGACAATTATCTTTTTAAATCAAAGGGGGACGTGATGCATTGATTGAGCCATTCTAAGATCTGGCTTCTAACAACAATGGAGGAGCCCACCTTCCCTTTATTTATAGTTGTACAAGTGAAGGGGGACCAGGAGGAGCTTCTGTGAGGAAGAGAAGGGAGTGGAGTTAAGGAAGTCATTTGCTTTAGCGGGACATCCCAGAAGGATCAGTATACTCCAGACAGTGAGCCACTCTGCACAGAAGCCACATACTTCAGGTGCTCTGGAAAATCTCCTAAAGACTGCCAGTTCCTAGAAGCCAGACTTCCATGTCTGATAGCTGACCAAGCCTGGTTTTAATTGTGCTAGTCATAAATGACTCCCCACAATGAAGGAAACAATAAACTAAATAAAAAATTCAATAGAAAGCATTACCAAAAGACAAGGTCACTTAAAGACAGAACCTCAGGCAATGAAGACAAAATTTAATCTTAAAAATGGAGTTGACCACAGAGAGAAGATGCTAAAAATCCATGATCAAAGCTTCCAAGAACTATGGGATAACATGAAAAGACCAAATTAAAGATTTACCAGGATAGATGAAGGTGTGAAGATATAAATCAAATACAAATAAATGCACAATTTTTTAATGAAATAATATCAGAAAATTTCCCAAACCTAATGAATGAAATGGAAAATCAAATACAAGAGACTTAGAGGACCCCAAATGTACAAAATTACAACAGATCCACACCAAGGCACAATATAATGAAAATGCCTAATATATAAGAATAGAATTTTAAAGGTTGCAAGAGAAAAATATCAGATTATGTATAGGGTGAAGTCAATTCAGATCTTAGCTGATTTCTCAACCCATACCCTCAAAGCTAGGAAGTCCTGGAATAACATATACCAAGCTTTGAAAGAAAAGATGCCAACTATCAACTGAGAATCCTATATCCAGCAAAATTAATCTTCAGATTTGAAGGTGAAATAAAAACCTTCCATGATAAACAAAAGCTAAAAGAATTTGCAAATAGAAAGCCTACACTACAAAATATTCTCAGCAAAATATTCCATGAAGAGGAAATGAAAAAAAAAAGTAAAACAAGGAAAGGAAGGAACTACACTAAAGGAATAGTTAATCAAGGGAGAAAATAATTCAAATTAAAATTTAGAAATAAATCAAAATGACCGGGAATACAAATCTTATCTCAAAAATAACCCTGAATGCTAATGGCCTAAATTTATCAATCAAAAGACAAAGACTGGAAGATTGGATTAAAAAATGAGATCCAACAATATGCTGTCTCCAGGAGATTTACCTCAGAGGCAAAGACATCCATAGACTGATGGTGAAAGGATGGGGAAAACATATCATTTGTGTGCATCACACAAGCAAGCAGGGGTTTCTGTCTTCATATCAGATACAGTGAACTTTAAGCCAAAGTTAATCAGAAGGGACAAAGAAGGACATTTCATACTGCTCAAGGGATAACAATAGTAAATATTCATGCTCCAAACAATAGAGTATGCACATACATCAAACAAACTCTTCTCAATCTCAAGACTCAAATAGACCATAACACAATAATACTGGCTATCTTTAAATGCCTCTGTCATCACTGGAGAGATTCTCCAAACAAATGAAGAAGCTATAGAAGTAAAAATATAATTGATAACTTAGACTTAACAGACATATATAGAATACTTCATCCATCAATGACAGAAGACACTTTCTTCTCAGCAGCACATGGATCCTTCTCAAATATAGACCATGTTATGTAATCTATCCCATATGTTGGCATACAATTGTAATATTACTTTAATATACTTTTAGCATCTGTAGGGTTATTTTGATAGCTCCATTTCCATTGATACTAATTTTTGTGTTCTTCTGCTTTTTTAATTACACTTATTTGATTTTTATCAAATTTTAGCTGTATTATTTCTTCTCTATTTCATATATTTCTGTGACTACTTATTTTTTTATTTCCACTATAAAACTTGAAAATACTTTGTTATTCTAGCTTCTGTCTGATACAAGTTATTTAAGTTATCAATATTCATCTAAGTACTATTTCATCCCATAGATTCCAATATTTTAAGTTTTTATTATCACTTAGTTCATAGAACTTTTTATTTATTATTTTATTTTCTTGTGCTTTCTTCCTTTACCTCTGAGATATTTATAAGTGCACCATTTAATTTTGAAATAGTTGATGTGGGGCTGGGGTTCTACATATCTTAAGGTGACTGATTTCTAATGTAATTAATCATGCAGGAAATAGTCTGCATGATTTAAAATTTACAAACAAGTAATGGAAATGCTTTTTATATTGATTGTATTGGTTTACATACATGTCAAAATTGATCAATTTTATGCATACATAAAATATGTGTATTTTACTATACTTCAATTTTACCTCAGTAAAGCTATGGTGGTGGGGAGAAAGAAAAAAATATTTCAGACAAGTTGTTCAGTGTAAAAAGCATGAGTTTATTGGAAGGGATAGGAAGAGGGTAAGGGAATGCTCTAAAGGAAGTGAGACCCCTCAGAGAGGAGAGGAACAGTATGTCTTTCCTGTTGTCCAGTTTTATTGGGTAGTCCCAGGGAAGTTTACAGAGACTCCTACTCCGGTACACCACTTGACGTTTGACTGACAGCAGGAATGACATCGGACTTTGTAGTCCCTGCTGCCATGACCACAATCAGGTTACTCTGGCCCATGCTGACTAGTGCTACTGGTAATCTTTTCTTACAGATTTTATGGTTAGGAGGAATTATCTTTATTTTCCCAAGTTCCAGGTTCTCATCTGTGAAACGGTAAGAAAAGTTCCCCCTTCAGGCTAACTTGTATTCCTCTTATGGCAATTATTTCAGGCCTACATTTCTCCTGCAGATAATAGGTAGTTTGTCGAAGAATGGGACATATCCTATTCAGTTAAGACAGCCAGGACTGCAGGTAAATAAATCATTTCTTAGAGAAGAAAGGATGTGTTGCAACCACTTACATCTGTCTATCCCATATCGATTATCATTAAAGGACCTCTCCCATTTGACTCCAACCAAATTTTTCATTTATCACTGTTACATTGCTTTAATATTATTGAACCAACAGCTTAAAATTTAACTTACTTTCTTTTTAGATGTTCACTTTTTTTGCCATTTACTAATATATGCATTTGTCTGCCTTCCAGGTTTAACTATCTGATAATGGCAGTTTTCCCCCTCTCTCCTTGCCTCCTGTCCCTTTCACCAGCTCTGCATACTACTTATATTTAAACTCCTTCCAATGTTTAACCCCGCACTAGGAATAATCATATTTATATCATATCTCTCCTTTTATATTTAAAGCAGGGACAGTAAGTATTGTTTCAATTACCTGCTCAGTTAGAATTGGTTCAGAAGTGGAAAAGTTCCTAACAATGTAAGGTGAGGTAAATCTTACCCAGTTGAATGAAGTCAGAGAAAGCAAAGCAGGGGCTGACCACTCTGTCACATGGACTATCACCATTCCTTCTACATAACAAGCCTTTGATGAATAATTCAATACACATTCAAGCTAAATATTTATTTTAAAAATATAAGCCATTAAGAAAAAGGAAAGATTTCAAACTTTAAACTCAACAACCCTAGCCATACTTCTTTACAATGTAGCAGGAAGATTTCTAAAACTGCAGCTCTTTCTCTTGGCTACAAAAAACTTTAGTGACTGAAAAAGTGTTTACTTTATATTTCGTTATAAAATAGAATTAGTTTCCTAAGAGAGATCATTTTCAAAATTTCTCTTTAAAAATATTTTTCCCTTACTGCCTTAGTAAACATCCCACCCTGAAGATTCCTTGTCCTTCCTATGTATCTATCTTTTTTTTATCCAGTCCCAAAGATAACTTTATCATGCTTTGGATACTAATGCCATATCATACTGTAGGATAAACAGGCCATTAGCATTAAAAACACACATTTCTTTTTTATTGAAAAAAATTTTTATGAGAGAGGAACTTAAAATTTGCATTTAAATAGAGACTATTCAATAAGATCCTGCACTAGAACTTTTTTTTTAGATATGTAATTTTTATGAGGTTGGTAAACATTGCCACTGTCACAGGTTTTTTGGAAAGAAGTCAAGGAGTGAAAGGCAAGCTAGCAAACTTAAACATGTATAATCTCTTAATTCAGGCATTTTGATCTGTATTAAGTTCTCTATAAACAGCAGAGTCATTTCTTGATATTCAAAGCATTTAAAAGTTTAAAACAAAACATTTGAAGGCATGGTTAGATCATTCTTCATGCAAACCCAGTTAAATTCTAGATGTAATTACCCTGTACTAAAATCATTTACTGTCAGTCACCTCTTGGAGTATAAAAATATGTGAATTCCTTTCTCAGTGAAAAAGTAACTGAAAAATAAAGTTTCTGGTACAAACCATGTGCTGGGTGAAACCATTACTATCTAATTGAAGTCGATAAAATAATGCAGTCTATGATAGTGGTTCTAAAATTTTATGGAGCTTAACAATTGCATAAGAACTTTCCAAAAGAAAAAAAATATATATATTACAGTCAGTAATTCTGATTTGGGAGGGACACTGAAGGAACATCACATTAACTGTGATGCACATTTTTCATACAAACAAGGAGAGTAGAAGCAAAGGATGCTAACATAACAAAGATGCTAAACTAAGATGTTGAAAAGTTCTTGTGGTGATACAAAGGCTTAAATTGTTAGAACAGGCTCATGGAAATGATCCTTTTGTACCTGAAACCTAGTTTGATTAATAATTCATAATATTCAAACAGGACCAAGTATAAAAATATGATTTCCTTCTGGAGGAGTAGGTGATTATAAATCACAATTTCCAAGAAATTTCTTTCTCTTGCATTAGGACCCTTGGTGGTAGCTACTGTGTAAACAGGTATCATCTGAACGTTGCATTCAAAAACAGTTCACCAAAGAAGTTGTTTCAATTGTGGCTTACTGGTTTCACACTCTGTAAAGTGGATCCTTGACTTCTCCCAATTCTCTAAGTAGCCATAATCTATAAATCTATAATTTCACTTTTATTGATATTAAACAATTTATAGAGGCTATCTATCTCTTCTAAAATCATTTATCTTTCCCAAAAATACAGACTTCTTTCTTGACTGTTAGTATGTTGGCAAGAAGTCCAGTGCAGGACCTGAGTGTATTTATGTAAAGACCACAGGAGGCCTGTCAATCCTATTTTCTAAAAGAACATTCTCATCTTCTATAGCACAGTCTTGCTGTTTAATCTTTTATTCTCACTCCTGACCATAAACTAATCATAAGAAAATTTCCCCTTTTAATCAAGAAATAATCTTTCTGCTATTCTCTTTCTGCAAATATTCATGCCAAACCAAGTATTGTTTCTTGAATAGAGCCTTGAAGGAGTAATTCACATTGCATGTCTGATTTAAACAACTTTTTCCTGATATGTGACTATACATAATTCCTTTGCTTAAAATAACTATTACTAACTAGTAGAAACATACCTGATAAGGGTTTGCACCCTTTACATTGTATATATTACTACATTCTCTTGCACATTTGCCAATATTTATCAATTCTGTTAAAAATCAATGACTTACTTATATTACAGGAATTTATGCAGTTTGTTCAAGTCAAAAAAGTCTTTTGAATTAGAAAAGACCTGGCATTAACTAGCCTCATACAGTTTTTCCTATACAATGTTCAGTGGAATATGCTGTATGAGAAAAAAAAAAAAAGACTGGGGGAGCCCAGATATACACAGAATTAATGAAAAACTTTTGAGCAAGTGAGAGTAAAATTAAAATCAATTTTTCAACCATAGTTCATCAATATATATTTTTTGAAAATATATATTCATTTAAAGCTTGCACTAACAAAATCTTCATCCATTTAGTTTCTCTAAGCTCCACAACTAATAATGGAAGCTGGATTGATTTGGGGTCTCAATGTCTCAATGCCTAAACTGGACCTCTTTCCAAGATAGTGTGTCTTTTCAGTGTGAAAAAGCATTATAGAAAGAGGAAAGAGGTCCTGTGGTAAATTAAGTTTGACAAACATTGAAACAAACAAAAAAAAAATCCATCTATTTACTAGCTATAGGTCGCCTCAAAATTTTTAATACATTCTCATATAATTTAAGTCTTGCAAAGGAGGACATAGAAGGTAATATTTACCAATTTTGTTTAAATTTTATTATGACAGAATGAACCCTATAGTTAGTATTCCTTAGAATTCTTTGTGATTCTGAGCTATAGATTTTAGATTCCATCAGTAAAGGAATAGTATCACTGAAACTGTGTTAGAATGCTGGCTAAGAAAAATACCTCTACTTGGGTGAATCATCTAGAACTGATGATGGATTAATAGAGATGATGTTTTAAGTTAATATTAGTTTTCAGAAGTAATGGGAATCAAAAGTTTAATGATAGCTTTGCCCCTTTCAGAGGTGCAAATGGAATATTAAAAACATTTAGTGGAATAGTATTTGATACTGCAATAAACTAAATTTCACGTACAATTTTGACAGCACCAAATACCAAAGTGGTTCACAGTGAACATGTATTTCCAACACTGAGTCTTTAGAGCAATTCCTTTTCAAAGTTACTTTCACTATACCTGATATAAGATTTTTTAAAACTGGAATTGCTCTATTGTCTGAGACTGTGCTCATTTTCTTGAGCTTTCAAAAGTCCTCTTCTTTGTTTAAAAAGAAAACAATTGCTGCAATGCATTGTGCTAAATTACATCTAAGAATTCAAGCCATTTCTGCAGCAAATTCTATTTAACTGTCCTAATATCCTGTTTTAATAAGGGTTTCACTAGAGAGATAAAAATTAAATGTTTGCCAGAGTGATGCATTAATAACTCAAAACCTTTAATTATAGCAGTGCCCAATTTAATTAAACCCTACATTACAAACTGTCAGCTTTCATATCACAGACCCCGATGTTGAATGGTTTATAGCTGAACTATTTAAAAAAGTTATTCCATGTTTCCGAATATGATACAAGTTCTCCACTTATGAAAGAATGAGCTTTGTTTTCAATTGGGGGAACAAAAGCACTCAATACAAACCTAAAATTGACAATGAGGGCACAATTTTTATTTTATTACAATATTTCTGTACAATTCTTTGATGATTACTACTAACCTAAATTAGTAATTATTTGAAGCAAATTGAAAGCAAAAATGAAAGATGAATGAGGTGCCTCATATGAATTTCCTTTTACACAAAGGTAAAGAACTTGATTAAATTTAAGATGCAAATGAATAGCTATCGGCTTATTCAAATAGTACTGTACTTAATTTGCAGTAAAAGTACAGCTCTGGAAAGGTTCCTAAGTCCTCCCTTTTCTTCCTTATTCCACAACTATTAAGGGTTTTAAGATTAGAATAGTAGATTGACAATCTGAGGAAGAATAAATATCATCTAGAGGACTTGTCGAAATAGATTATTTGGCCCCTCCCTCACAGTTTCTCATTGATAGGTCTGGATGAGACTCAAGAAGTCTCATGTCCAAGACCTTTCCAAGTTATTCTGATGCTGCTGGTCTAGGGACCATTACCCTTTGAGTAGAATGAACAGAGATTAGACTCTTATAATACACTAACAGAAACAAACATGGAATAAACAATGAAAGTGAGACTTAGAGAAAAATTGAGAGGTATGTCTCTAGCTTATGAACTCTTGAAATTTCTGAGTGACAGGATTTTCCTTTGTATTCACCATGGATTCCTCTGACCATAAATGATAATTTATGATAATGAGGTGACTCAGTGTGAACTTCCACCTATGATATTCGCAACACAGAAGCTAACCATGTCAGAAAGACAGCCATGTGGTTTAGATTAGGTCTTCAGTCATGAGGTTTCAGCTGACTTAGAGATAATAGTCAACCACATGCACATTAAATTAATGCCTATCTAATGAAGTTACCATAACAATGGACACTAACCTTGGTAGGTTTCAATACCTTGTGATATTGTAACAAGTGGTTGGAAGTCAGAAAGTGACATTTCAGGAGAAGTTTCTAATGTAGAGCTCTCTTGCATTCCCTATGGGTCTTTTCCTTTAGCTGGTTCTAATTTGTACCCTTCTACAAGAATCCCTATGAATGAGCATAGTATCCCTCAGAGCACTCAGTATTTTAATAAGTTATGAATATATCGTGGTTTGAGAAAGCCCAAATTTTACAGTTAGGGTCACAAAAGGAGGTTAGCCTCCCTAAGTTTGTAATTGGTCTCTATTTCCTTGCAGCTGGTACTAGAAGTCTTGAACAGACTTGAATTTCAAAAGAGCTGTCCCTTTATCCTCAAAGTTCAGCTAAGTTTGAAGGTGGAGGTGGGGAGTTGAAGGAAAGGGAGGCAGAGGGGAAGGGAGATGCAGCAGAGGAGTGAGAGGGAAGGAGGAGGGAAGGAGAGAGACTGCTTAGAGGATGCCAGGTGAAACCCAAATTTTTATGTGCTTCAGAGGACACTTTATCCAACAGTACTAGCTTTTCTCCATACACTGTTAACCTCCCTATCCCCGTAACTACATCTCCTAAGGGACAGATGAAAGTAACAGTGGAAGCATTAGGTATTTTCATTTTCAGCACACTATTCTAATATCACTAGTATATTTCGACGTATCTCACAAGGTACAGTACTATGCCACAAAAATTTGGATATGTTTTAGACTTTCCATGCTTTGGGGACTATTTACAGTTTTGTATGACACAACACTGTATTATCAAAAATCTTAAATAGTATCCATTTCATATATTAAAAGGGAAAAGAAACATTCTACTTTTCTCTTACATGCTAGTCAAAAGAGCCTGCAGCAACTCCAAACATCATATAAATATGCCTATAAAACGCTCTCCTTAGATAATAGAAAAGACTTTTATAAGAGAAGAGGCTACTAAGTATTCTTCAGTTCCTTAGGGGTTGGCAGGGGTAGAAGAAACTCACTTGCCTGAGAAATTTAGGGAGGAAAAAAAAGCATTAATTAAAATTTCTTCATCCTTCTAAGTGGAGTTCATTACAATACTGTGTATCTATAGAGTAATAATAAGCTTCTTTAAAATGAATTCACTGAGGTTTGACAAAGTATTGCCCCTGATAGCAATTATGTGGCAATTCAGAATACAATGATTTGTGATATGCTTTTTTTTTTTTTTTTCCCTATATATTTTATACAGCCATTGTGTATTTATGTTGAATGGTGCCTTTTCTCTTGAACTACAATTTTTTTAGCAGGGTTAGAAATTTATGTACAAGTTCTACAAAGAAGTGAAAACTTCCTAAATACAGGGCTCTGTGCCAAGCTTTGGGGATTAAAAAAAAAAAATGATGGTAAACTGATAAAAATTATCTACCCTGAGGCACTGAAAAGCAAGACTATGACTGTAGACTGTAGAGGTTTCTATTTAGCAAGGTGATGAAATATTTCATTAAAACTCTCTCCCTCTCTCTGTATCTTCCACCCTCTTTGCACATACTTGGCATTCAAAAATATTGATTGCTCACTTGAACTTCTTATAATTTTAAAGTTTAAAACATGAATATAGTTATAGGCATCCCACTCAGGCATACTGTTTCCAAGGGGAGCACAAGAGAGTTATATTAAAAAAAAAAAAAACAAGGAAATTCCTTCTGCAATTATTTAAGTCCATAAATCTAAGAGGAATGAATACATTTTCACCTAAAGTAAAATAGTAGCAATAGAGAATTTTTAGGTGATTAATATTATTTAGTTGTACATTTTCTTAAACTGGATTTGATAGACATATTCTCACTCTCCTACTGCAAATGTCATTCATTTATTTTTTGGGTGTGTTCACACATATTTGTTCTTTTAAGTTACACTAGAGAAGTTCATTGAGGTTTTAAAATTAATCTGCTTTCATATATCTTTCAAAGCTCCTACTAGAGTCAAAATATGGAATATTAGAGAAAAAATTGGTTGGAATGCTTTTTCCCTTTTTAATGCTATATTTTAATATTTATATGTCAAAACATATGTTATTATGATTTAGATGCATCTTTCAAAGGTCCATGTGTTAAAGGCTTAGTGCCTGGAGTAGTGATACTGGACGAGGTAGAACATTTAGGGGGTGGTCCTAGTAGGAGGTAATTAGGTCACTTGGTGTTCCCTTGTAGTGTGATAGGACACTAGCTACTTTCTGTCTCTTGTTGTTTCCTGGCTCATGAGGTCAGCAGTTTGCTCTGCAGTTCACTCCTGCCACGATGAGCTTCTTTTACCATGGGCCCAAAGTGGGGGAGGTCACTAGATCTTGGGAAGAATCCTCAAGAACCAAAAAAAACAAAATAAATATTTTATTTTTATAAGTTAATTGCCTAAGGTATTTTATTGTAGTAATGGAAAGCTTATTAATACATGTATCTATACCCTTCAATCTACAATAATCAGGTATAAGTCTAAGAAAATATGTACAAGATTTACATGAGAAAAACTACAAAATGT
Source organism: Sciurus carolinensis (assembly GCF_902686445.1). Lineage (NCBI taxonomy): Eukaryota > Metazoa > Chordata > Mammalia > Rodentia > Sciuridae > Sciurus > Sciurus carolinensis. The sequence goes on from NC_062225.1 coordinate 29,897,451, forward strand.
GAGAAGTGTTAAAACCAACATTTATATTTGATGTTAAGGGATAGGAAGACTCAATATTGTCAAGATGCCACTTCTGCCCAATTTGATCTACAGATGCAATGCAATCACAATCAAAGTCTTGGTAAATAATCTTGTGGGTATAGATAAATTAAGTCTAAAGTTTATATGCAAAGGCCAAAGTCCCAGAAGTGTCAACATAATATGGAAAGAGAAAAACAAAATTTTTCACTATCAGTCTTCAATACTTACTATGAACTTTAGTAATCAGTAAAGTGTGTTACTGGTGAAATAATGAACACATACATCAATGGAAAAGAAGAGCAGTCCAGAAACAGATTGACCTAAATATAATAAATCGTTAATTAACAAAGAGTAAAGATAATACAATGGATACAAGACAGACATTTAAACAAATGGTGCTGGAACACCAGGTCACCCACGTGCAAAATGAATACAAACAGGAGACCTTACAAAAGTGATTCAAAGTTAACAAAAATTAACTCAAAGTGGATGACAGCCATAAATCCAAAGCTCAAAACAACAAAACTCCTAGGAGGTAAAACAGAAGAAAATCTACAAGACTTTGAGTTTCATGATGACTTTTGGAATAAAATACCAAAGGTACCACCTACAAAAGAAAGAATTGATTAGTTAGATTTAACTATAATTAAAAATTTCTGCTCCAGGAAAGACTTTGTCCACAGACTGGAAGAAAATATGTGCAAAAGATATATCTGATAATGGAGTGCTATCTAAAAACTCTTAAAACTCAATAATAAGAAAATTAACAATCTCACCATAAAAATGGGCCAACATACTAATCAAAACCTCACCGAAAAGATAAGTATAATGATAAAAAATAAGCATATGAAAAGATATTCCATGTCCTACATCTTTAAGAACATAGAAAATCAAACACCGAAATCTCCTTCTTCATCTAATGAACAAAATACAGACACTGAATATCAATTTTCTGGTACGGATGTGAAGCAATAGGAACTCTCATTAACTGTTGGTGTAAACACAAAATGGTACAGATATTTTGGAAGACAATTTGGCTATTTCTTACAAAACTGAAAGTACTTTTACCATGTGATCAGCAGTCACTTTCTTTGCTATTTACCCAAAGGTTTTAAAAACTTACATCAACAAAAACCTGAACACTGATATTTATAGCTTTATTATAATTGCCAAAAATTTGTAAGCAACCAAAATGCCCTTCAGTAAGTTAGTGGATAAACTATGGCATGACCAGAGAATGGTAACCTAGTCAATCCTAAAAATACAATGTGACATAGCCATGAAAGGATGTAAAGATTCTTAAATAAAAATTATTAAGTGATCGAAGTCAACCTGAAATGGTTTTATACTATTTTGATTCACACTATATGACATTCTGGACAATACAAAAGTGAAAAGATCAGTGATTGAAAAATGTTTTTTGCAGGTAAGATAAGATTCTTGGAGTAATGAAACCAAGTTTTATGAATACAGAATGGCAGACACATGTAATCATGCTTACCCAAATCCATGGAATATACCATGCAAAGAACGAACCCTAATGTAAACTATGAACTCTCAGTGGTAAAGATATGTCAATGTGCTTTCATCAATTATAACAAATAATATACCACTTTGGTGGTGGGTATTGACAATGGGGAGACTACACATGTCCTTGGGCAAGGGGTTAAAATAAAATCTCTGTACCTATTCAGTTTTGCTGTGAACCTAAAATATCTCTAGAAAATAAATTATATTTATGTGCATGTGTGTGTGTGCATAATTATTATTAATATATATCATATATTAATATATATGCTAATATTATTAATATTAGTATATAATATATGTGTGTATGTATGTGTATGTTTTCTATAGTTTAGTCATTCAATTATATGACTAGCTTTACATAGTGAACACTAACTTTCATATTGCTATTTCAAAATATTTAAAATGAAAAAATGGTACTAGAAGAAAGCTCTTACAGAAAAATGACAATTAATAAGCATAAAAAATTGTTAGCAAATCATCCAAGGGTGCTAACCCTAATTTCAAGTGTTCCTTTAAACATTATAAGTTACAAAAGAGAAAATATAGGGGTGCTATTTGTAGTATCCCACATTAAATCCTCAAAATTAATATCACTGATATTAAAGAATATTAAAGCAAAGCTTCCCCATGTGTCTCTAAATAAAATATTCTAAAATGGGTACATTATTTCAGTTGCATTCTGTCAGAAGTATATATACTGAATCTATAATGAGTAAACACTTAACAGACCTAAACAGAGGGATATTTAACAAAAATAACTGACCTTAATTTCTAAAAAATATTGAGGGTAAGGAAACAAAATGTACAGAGGCCCAGGAACTGCTCTGGATTAGAGTAGATTAAAGAGGCATGTCAACTAAATGCAAAGTTGATTCTGGCTGTGGAAAATGGCATGAAGGTATTACTAGTGGAATTATCATATGTATGACAAAGAACTTATATTCAGAATATGTAAAGAACTCATATCACTCAACAATAAAAAGACAAATAACCCAATTTTAAAAATGGACAAAGGGTTTGCATAGATATTTCTCAGGAAGATATATAAATGTCCAATAAGCACATGAAAAGATGCTCAACATCATTTGCAAAATGTATATATAAAACTACAATGAGCTACCACTTCATACCCACTATGGTAGCTATAATTAAAAGATGAACAATAACAAAAAAAATTGAGTATGAATTTTTAAACAATAGTGTAAGATTTAGGTTATATTTCTCATTTTTATATCTTCAATGTGGTTGTTTATGTGATTTTTCTTATTCTTGGGATATATATATTAAATAGATTAAAAGAACACAATAATGCCTTCAATTACTTTCAAAACCAGAGGAAAATGGTTATCATGGAACATGCACTAATATACATTTGTATGTGCAAATACTAATTTTTTTGTATTTAGAGAAAGAGAAACAAAGGGGCAAAATATAAACAAATGGTGACATGAAGAATTTTGCTAAAAGATATGGGGGGTTTCTTAATGTTATCCTTGTAAGTCTTTAAAGATTGAAATTATGTCAAAATATAAAGTCATTTAAAATGGAAGAAAATATGTACAAAACTGTGACAAACATAGAATAATTATTTTACCCACAGGAAAATTCCTAAAGGAATCTTCACAGTTAAAGATATTCAATTAATAAAATTTATATCAGTACAACTCATCATGAATATAGAATCTTTATTGTAATTGATAGAAAATTCTGAACTACTTTTGAAAAGATTTGAGTAGTACCATTCAAAATCATGGTTTGTCTTTCAATTTATTCCTGCTTCTCTTTTTTTTCTGTTTTATAATAATGCTGATCAATATTTTTGGGGTGAGAGTATTGAGTTATTGAGAATCCTATACATTTCTTTATTTCACATATACAGAGTTGTGCTCTCTTTCTCCCTCCATCTTACACAAATAGTTATTCCTGCTGTAGTACTGAATAAGATAAACTCACCCTTTTATTTCATATTTAATTTTTGCAAGTATACCCAGGTTTTAAGATGTTATATGTACAGGAAGTGGACACTGGTTTGTGAATTAGAGTGCATTTCTTAAGAGAATTCATATAGTATTTAGAAAGAGGAATATAAAGGAAATTCAAGTAGTTGTACTGCATTCTATCAGGATATCATGCAGGACTTATGTGCTGAGTCCCTCAGCAACAGTAATTTGCAGGGTAAGATGACTGCCTCAACATCAAATCAATTTTGCTTCTCTATCACTGTATCTCTCCTCGTTTTGTGTGTGTGAAGAATTTCTTCACCCTCTATGCAGTATCTTCAATAGTTTCTCTTTCTTCAACCTACCAATTGCTCTTTCTGCATCCTGTGAATTGCTCTATTAGAAGATAAATGTGTCAATTTCCACAACAAGGGGTTGTTTGTTATGATTGCCCACAATCTGACTAATATTATTTTTGATTTAAAAATAAGTTTGGAGAAAATTGTCTTTAAAATCATAATCTTTTCCCATTTATTCAACAATTTTATTTCTATCAGTAAAATTAATGATTATTGGTACAATTTTAGGTAGGCTTGTGACCATATTTTCCTAAGTATTTAGCAGATATCTTCAGGATTTCCTAGTAATTTTATTAATTTTACTGATGTTTAAACATTGATTGCTGGGCACAGTGGCACACGTCTATAATCCTGTAGCTCAGGAGGCTGAGTCAGGATTGTGAGCTCAAAGCCAGCCTCAGCAATTTAGCAAGGTCCTAAGCAACTCAGCAAGACCCTGTCTCTAAATAAAATACTTTTAAAAAGATTTGGGGGTGTTGCTCAGTGGCTAAGTGCCCCTGGGTTCAATTCCTGGTACAAAAAACAAAATAAAATAAAATAATCTTCAATTATATTTTTTACCCAATTATTGCCAGTATGATTTAAAAAATCAAAAAACAAACAAACAAAAAAAAACCTATTGTTTTGGAATTGACCATCAGAAGGAAATACGTGTTGAGTTTTTTTTAATCATCTTTGTTGTTGGTTTTAATAATACTGGTTGATAGCTAAATTGTTTATTGTTCACCATATAAAGAAATTACACTTGAAGTTCTAATACATACATGAACACAAATAAATGAATAAATGAATATTGAGTTTTTTTAGGAGTAAACATTTCTGTCTGTCCAGGCAATGATAATTTATTTTTTTAATTGATATAACTAAATATATAAATTAATGTCCTAGCATTAGATGAATTTTATGATTTAAAATAACCTACTTAAGACTATAGCCTTTTATTATTCAGGTACTCTATTATAAAAAACTACTTCTAAAATTAATGATGGGAATATTTGATATGCGCCACAGATTCAAGACTCCAAACTATCTACATAAGTCAGAAAATATTATACACAATTAGAGACACAACCTGATGCTGCAAAGATTTACCTGGCTAATATATTAAACCTAGGCATTTTTGACTTTAAAGTCTAAATTCTATTTTCTCAATACACTTAACTTCTGTCTTTCTATATTGTGTTATCCCTTAAATAACTTACAGTGAAACTAAACACCTCAAAATTTACCAAATAGACAACATATAATTCCTATGCTATTTTCAAATATTCTTGAGCTAAGAGGAAAACAGTGTAATTTTTGAAATGTATTCAGAACCTTACAAGAAATATTAGTATACAGAGATAAATGTACAAAGTAAAACAAAAGGTGACTATACATTTCAAAATATTATGTGGTACACAGTAAATCACACGATTTTATCTGTCAGATTAAATATGTGATTAAAAGATTAAAAAACAGACTAATTTTGCTTATGTCTATGATTATGAATGTAGAATACTAAATATCAGTATGAAAAGACTCATGGCTTTCAGAGTATTTAGGATAACAATTCTTCACAAATTGATGTGTACAGTTATTTCAAAATCACCATTCCAATACCTCTTTTAAAGACCTTCATAGAATTAGCCTATAATAACTTGAAAAATGTTGAAAACAAATGTGTTATGACAAAGGAGGCATTATTATTGTTAATACCATTAAATATTATTGTAGCAGACAGAAATGGACAAATATTAAGAATATAACATTAAAACCTGGATTTATAAATGATAAGTTAAATAACTGAAAAATAATTATAGGCAGATTCAATATTTAAATGTGCAACAAAAGCTAGAAGAATATTACAAAACATCAAAGTAGATGGATATTAAAATATTAGTCTCTAGGTTAAAACAAAAATCTTCCTACACATTATTAATAGCCATTGTAATTGGGGTGAGATGAAATCTTAGGGTAGTTTTGATTTGTATTTCTCTTATTACTAGAGATGTTGAACATTTTTCATATATCTGTTGATTGCTTGTAGATCTTCTGTGAAGTGTCTGCTCATTTCCTTAGTCCATTTATTGATTGGGTTATTTTTATTCTTGGTGTAAAGGTTTTTGAGTTCTTTATAGATTCTAGAGATTAGTGTTCTATCTGAAGTACGTGTGGCAAAAATTAATACATATTATTAAGTAAATCATGGCATGAACAAAATGTTTAAAACATATTCCAAGTAGAAAGGATTTTTTAAGTGAGTCTTAAAATTTAAAGGTAGGACTGGGGATATAGCTCAGTTTGTAGAGTGCTTGCCTGTCAAGCACAAGGTCCAAGGTTCAAACCCCAGCACTGCATAAATTAATTAATTAAAAGTAAACATTTCTCTCCATTTTTAAATGTGCTAATGTCTTAAAGAAGTTAGTTGTTGTTAAGTAAAAAAAAATAAGCATATGTAATGTTTACATTTGTTATTGGTCAAAGAAATAACAGAAAGAATAATAACATTTTTTTTGGAAACCTGCAGAAGTAGAAACAATAATAGTATTCAGAGATATCAAGATTTTTAAAAAATGATCAAACTTGTGAAGGAAGGATAAATTTATAGAGAAAACTCTCCAAAGGACAGACTAAAATACAGCCAATATCATCAAATGCTTTTAAACAGCATATTAATTTGTTACATTTCCTCTTCTTATTTTAAGGAGCACATCAAATAAAAGCAATTATCATGTTCACAGAGGTTTGCATAGAGGTGATGTCCATCATGAGTTGTATATAAAAATTAGTAGGGTACAAAAAGTTTATCCAACATGAAGTTCGTGGATAAACAAATGACAATAAACTAATAAAAAGGAGAAACTCAACTAGTATCTCTTAAAAGGAGATAAACAATGAAGTTGAAGTAGTTAATGACAGAACATTCATTTAAGAATTTACATTAGCTTTGAACATGTGTGCAGGAATTATTTAACAAGTTTTAGTTGCTTCATCAAAATGTAATTAAGGTTAATTATAGATACTTTAAAAATCAGGTAGGGTTAAAGAAGAAAATTTAAATCAGTGAAAAGCCACTATCAATATTTATATGTGCATAACGCCTATATTGTCAAAACACACAGAAACATAAATTAGTAAGAGTCCAAGTTAAATACATTACAAAAATAATGGAGTTTAAAATGTATGCTCTTTCTTAGTTTTTATTAAACATCCATTTATTATGCATGACAATATAAAAAAGAATGAATTAAAGAATTAAAAATAATCATAAGGGTATGTCATTTGTGGTTACATCAAATACCTAGTGTGACATTTTAGGCAGGGGACCAATACCTTGCATATGTTGTCAGACTGTAAAAAGCACAAATTCTAGTTATTTGAAAAAAACTATCATTATAAAATTACGCAGCAACACATTTGTTACTATTTCATTTCACAGAATTAAGCATTTTTTGAGGATAGATCTATTGAGGAGTTGGTGTACAAAAAGAAAGTTCCTACTTATGAAAGTATGTAGAATTTTTTTTATGTTACATGAAGGAAAATTGGCCAGAGTTCTCTGAACTAACAATGACACTACCAGCTGTTATATGTTTTTGTCTCTTTTTTACTTCTTGACTATAGGATTGGTTCATTGTGTTAGATACTCATTAGTATATAGTCCTTCTCTATCATTGGTAATTTAATCCTACCTTATAGTTTTATCAGTTTACTCATTTTACTTTATGACTTCAAGTTATTGGAAACTTGCAAAGTAATATTTATCGCATGATTTCAATTCTAAATATTATATTATATACATACATAAAAATGTTAACAATTACTTTCAGATGATTTGAATTATAAATTATTTTTCCCTTCTTTGATTTTATCTATTTTGTCTAAGAATCTAAATTTACTCCACACTGCTTTGTTGATAAGAAAAACATTTACATGATAAAATCATATTTGGAAGTCTTAATATTAATAATGTCATTTTATAATAAAAATGACATTAGAAAATGCACCCATTCACTCAACATTTTAAAAAATGCAAAAAAGTCAATATCCCTTATGTTTTACTCTTTTGCATCAAAAAGTTTAAATATTCATAATATGCTTATCTTGCAGTCTTTAAGAATTCAGATTTGTGACTTTTACTCTTTTGTAATGATTTTAGGTTCTAATGAAGAGATTATTATTAGTGATAAAGAGTGTTGTTGTCAATCCAAAAATAATCAGATTTTATTGTTTAACCTGAAAGGTTTCTATATATCAAATTGCAATTTCTCCCACTTAGGCTGTATTTCACAAGGATTATGAGAATTTGGTGTATTTCTTTTGGTATTTGGCAAGAAACCACTCTTTCGATAAATTGGGTCAAACTGGCTAATCTCCTCCAGCTACTTCTGAGAGTCACTCCACATGAGAATGATAAGTGAGAGGTGCAACTCAAGTGCTCCCACTGTGGAGAGACTCCATCATCTCCTGTCTAATATTGATGTAGCACCTCAAATGAAGGATTTGAAACCTTCCACTCGGTTTGGAAATATGCCAGAGCCATCTTTACTCATGAATCCTTGCTGGCAGTTGAACTAGTATAGTGAAAATATGACATAAGTGGCCTTTTTAAGAGAAATTTAAATGTTTCTACTCAAATTTGGGTTACTTATTTTTCAGTGCTTTTAGCTCATTATATATTTACTCTTAGAAGACTAATACCTGGTTTTGTATGCATATTTTACTAATTCCACCTATTGAATAATAAATGATCAACTATTACTTAATCTTTACTAGGTTATAGATTCATACTAAGAATAACAAATCACTAAGAATAAGATGTAGCAACCTAGCACATAAAAATACAAGTATCAACAAATCATCTTTCAAATATCATTCCCTAAATGCAACAAATCATAAAATCAGCTACAATAAAGTTCCAAAGAGTAAATATAGAAAATTCTACATTGATGCAAACATTATTGACAGAAATTAAACCATATGTATTGAAAGCTAAAATAAATGTGAATCTCTGTCCCTATATTGAACAAATCTAGACCATGTCCCTGTATTTAACTTAAAACAGTTGGGGATAAGCAAATATCTGCTTCTGGAGATATGAGAGTGGGTCAAATAAAATAGTTTTCTTATCAACACTTATATCTTGCTTAAGCCTTACTTTAAGACGCTTACCTCACTTTCCACATCCATTTATAGCTACTTTAACACAAACTGCCTAATCTTGGTTATTCAGATTATAAGTCCTCTCTTAATATCACACAACTTGCATTTTTAAACACTATAAATATTTCCTCCTGAGACACTACTAACACTATGCTAAGCTGATAGTCCATCCTTTTTCAATATGCTTAATAATGTCAGAATTGATTAATCAACTTTTTCTGGTAGGTCTTCCTAGAGGATGACATCAATAGTATTAAAATCTTTAAAACATGACAGAACTAAAGGTTCTATTTCCACAAATTTATCCTTAGAAAATAGTTCCCAAATTTAGTCCATACACATATCTAATTACAAAAATGTTAATTGTAATACTTTTTACTATAGAGAAATAAATAACCATAGAGATATGTTAATTTTAATTAACATATTCATCAGACGGAATGTCATAATATCAAGAAAAATCAGGTATTTTAAAACTTAACATTATGCTCAAAAGGAGTGAAATATGATCATTCAAACCTTTTTTTTTTTTTTTTACTTTCCACTCTACCCAAATCTACCCCTCCCTGATTTTATCTATTTTAATAACCAGTGTCAACATTTATTACTCTTCTAGCCAAAACACATAAACATTATTTTGGTTTCTTTCTTCTCCCACTCCTATAGTTTGTCTAAACCTTTACACTTTGTTTTAATCACTTAACATATAAAGCCCATCTTTACTTTTTAATTTTTATTTCCAATTCTTAAAGATATTCTCACCACTTTTCAAGGATACTGTAACACCAACTGGTTCCTTTTCCTGTTTAACTTTTAATTCTTAACACAGTTGCTGGTTGGATCCTTCATAAAATGTAAATTAGATACAGCTCAAATTACTTTAACATCTATTCATGGAAATTAGAATAAAATTTACACTTCTTATTTTATCAGGATTTCTTATAAAACATATGGTGATATAAAATAAATATTCTTACATTTCCTTATAATAGAGAATGATATAACATATACCAGTTTTTCTTACTTCTCCAACTGCATTGCTTACAATTTTCTAGCTCAAACAAATCAGTTTCACTGACTTCCCTTATGTTCTTCCAACTGCCATGCTCTTTTTCCACTGGGCCTTTGCTCTTTTTCTACTAGAATGATTTTCACTAGCATTTAATCATTCGTTGGGGATTATTGGGGAAATATAATTTTTAAATTAGTTTAAATATCAATCAAGAAACCCTTTTCACAAAGGTGGTAGAGAAAGAAAACACATTTATTAATGTATTTTATTAAGCAATAAAGTACAATGTAACACTGCAGGCCATCATTTATGAGATTGCAAATTCAGAAAGAAATCTCACCATTTTAAATAGACAAAAAGATACAATCCATTGCATGAACATTTTTTTCATAATAAACATCAAGTTGAAAGAACTTAGTCATACCTGTTCATCCTAAATTTTTCTAGTAATTCAGGTGAGCATCAATGTAAACTAATTGATTTTACCAGAGGAAAGGAAACATAGAAAATAAATTAAACAAAAATCCAAATTTCTAAATTTTTGATGAAAAATAGTTTCTTACCACGTTGAGCAAGCCTTTCACTGACGTTCCTTTCCTACTATCTGCATACACTGGAAGATAGGGAGACAGTCTCCCCTGATATTTAATTTCAAACACATGGCTTCTAGGTCATTAAAGAAGACTTTCCTATGTCATAAAAGTGAGAATAAGTAAAAGAAAAGAAAACACAACAACAAAAAAGCCCAACTTTGGTTTCTAAAAAGATACATTTCAAAGAGACAACAAAAGTACTTAAATGTGTTCTAAGGTAAATGTTCTGACAAAAAAGGAGAAAATCCATTTCTTTATTTTCTACAAGAGGAATTTAAGCCTTTCTTCCTTTGTAAATTCTATTTGCTTCACAATATATTCCTGGTCTATTATTCCTAGTATGTATACTAGCCAAAACTTTCTACTTGTTTCCTTATTGAATGTTCAATATTTATAATTACCATTTTCCTTTACTTTTAATATTTCCCTCAGAAAGCAAATTTTCCAGTAAAATAAGTCTATCCTATTTAGTTCCTAGAAGTTATTAAGTTGCCTTTACACTAAAAATAAAAAATACATAAAGATAAAATTGAAAAAATGATGAGAAAAAATCTGAAAACTATAAAATATTACTAAGAGAAATTGAAGATCTAAATTAGTAGAGAGATGTACCACTTTCATGGGTGAGAAGACTCAATATTGTTGACAGTAATTCTTTCCAAATTGTTCTATAGATTTAATTAAATTCCAGTGAAAACTGTAATACCTTATTAGTAGAAATGGCTTATATTAAAATCTATAAATAAATTAAAAGGATCACAAATAACCTCAAAATTGTGAAATATGACAAATTTTGAAAGATTAATTTTACAGAATAAGTATAAATCATCCTCAAAGAGAGCCTATTATTTTTATTTCTTAATTTGAAGGTAATAGCAAAAATCTTCTTTTTTTTTTTTCATGTAGAATTTTGGTGCACTTTCTTCTATCTTCATTCAATATTGTTAAATGGACATTAAGGACAAGAGATGACTTATTGTGAACTAAGACCTGAAAGGAATCAGTACTAAATCATTTTAAAAAGCCAAGTCTTAACTCTAAAGAGATTTAACTCTGTGTTCCAAGGAAAGCTTTTTTAAGGAAAAAAAAAATTTTTCTAGTTTTGCCCTTACCTTTCTAAGCATAATTTTTATTGTATTTTTTTAAATTGGTGTTATATTACTTAGTCTCTAAAAGTGTCTTCTGAATGTTATACCATGTAGACCACTTTATAAATTTTACTTTTAGTAAAGGACAAACACTTATTAAGCCTCCAATTCAAGGAAAAGGGCATTTCCAGTTCTTAATGCATATAAGTAGGTATATAGTTTCTCCTCTTATGATTTGGCTACAGTTCACATAAACAACCATTCTACAACTGTTCATATTTATTGTTATATAATTTTATATTTCATTATGAATGTATTACTTTTTTCAAATAAAACCATGCCCATTTAATTTGAATGTTCTTAATTGAAGTCAATCGTGACATTACAAAAGCATATTCAATAGATGTTGCTTTATATATTTTGGAAACAAGGTAATTTCTACACTTTCACATTAGGAAAGCAGGCTTACACACACACACACACACACACACACACACACACACACATACACACAAATTCTTACAAATATAAATAGATAAACAATATTTGTATTGTTCAGATCAGGAAGGAGAACAAAAGTTTACTTCCCTTTCACCATATGTCATTGATTCTGGGCAGTTATTCAGGCAACAAATGGTCTATTTAAATATAGACTCATGAGTTTGATATCTTTTCAAGTTCTTAAGAGTATTTCTGTCATCTCATAAAAGAAGGGTCAATCTTTTGTTTGGCATTGTAAAGGAAGAGAGTTTTTAAAGGAAAGATGATAAAATGCATGAAAGAAACACTATGCTCATCATAATTAGGACCAGGCCATGTTTTCTAACTACTGTGCAGTTGAAGTCACCATAAATCTCCTTAGACCAGAGGACAAGGTAGAGTACCTTTTGAAAATTGACCCTCTTTTAGTAAGCTGCTTTTAAGTTGTAACTTCCTCTAGGAAAGCTTTCCTATTGCTCTCCCCACTTCACCTCTCTTGAATTCAAATCTCTTTCCTGAACTATATAATATACCTTTATTAAAGAACCAACATTTTTTATTTTACATAGATTAAGTGTGTGTAGTTGGGAGGCTTATTACACATATAGAAAATAACATCTTAATTCTTAAAAAGCTAACTTCTGATTCTTCTGCATATGTTTTCACATTGATGTATAAGTTGAGAACATCTGAAATATTTACTGAATTATTAAACAGATACTCTATAAACTACTATTTTTGCTATGATACTTTTTGAAAAATTTAAAACCATATATTGTATAATATGTTAGTATATAAAAGTTTCATAACTCTGTCTACCCAACAATTCATTAAGCAAAGAGCCCAAAAATGTCTCTCAGCCTGTGAGGAACATGGGTGTTTCCTTGGGTTGATCTATTTCTTCTCACATGTCATTCAACAGTTATCAATTCACTTATTTATTGTGCTGCTCCCCTATGCCCTGTTTTTCAAAATAAGTAGATTATATAATGGAAAACCTATTTGGTCCAAAATGCTTTTTATATTTTCTTTTGATACTGAATATGTGCTTAAACATTAATTCAAAATTAAATATGCCAAATATACAACAAACTTGTCTCAATGTTGGACAACAACAGTTTTATACTAGTATTCCATTTAAAAAACTTGATATTTAGAGGCAAAACATATTTCCCCTTGTTCCACCCAGCTGAGTGATTTTCAATGAACCAGTAAAGTTTAGAGAATGTGCTTTAGATTTTTAAGACAACACTTGTAAGCATGTTTCTAGACTGCTTCTACTACTTAAAACCAATGGTATCTTCATTTTTTTTTCCCCACATTGAAATTTTATGCAGTGGATTAAAGCACAGGATTCTCATCAATCATAAATTCATAAAATATGTTTACACATGTGTTTCTTAGTAATGAGAAGACTAATTTTTAGTGAATGAAAAAAAAAATTGTGAGACTGGGGATATAGGTCAGTGGTTGAGTACTCATCTAGCATGTCCATGACCCTGGGTTTGATACCTAGAACAAAAAAAAAAAAAAATTTTTTTTTCTTATACAAAAAAATTATCTATGCCAGTAAGTATTTGTAGAAAATAATCTTTTTTTTTGATTTTTTTTTTTTTTACATTTACATAGGGTAATGATGTTTATTTTATTTTTCCCCTCCCCCAACCCCTCCCACCCCTCTTTTCCCTCTACACAGTCCTTCTTTCCTTCATTCTTGCCGCTCTCCTTAGCCTAACTCTAAACCGAACCCTAAACCTAATGCTAGCCCCTCCCACCCCCCATTATATGTCCTCATCCGCTTATCAGCAAGATCATTCGTCCTTTAGTTTTTTGAGATTGGCTTATCTCACTTAGCATGATATTCTCCAATTTTGACCATTTGCCTACAAATGCCATAATTTTATCATTCTTCATTGCGGAGTAATATTCCATTGTATAAATATGCCACAGTTTCTTTATCCATTCATCAACTGAAGGGCATCTAGGTTGGTACCACAATCTGGCTATGGTGAATTGAGCAGCAATGAACATTGATGTGGCTTTATCTATGTAGTATGCTGATTTTAAGTCCTTTGGGTATAGGCCAAGGAGTGGGATAGCTGGGTCAAATGGTGTTTCCATTCCAAGCTTTCTGAGGAATCTCCACACTGCTTTCCAGAGTGGCTGCACTAATTTGCAACCCCACCAGCAATGTATGAGTGTTCCTTTTTCACCACATCCTCGCCAACACCTATTGTTGCTTGTATTCTTGATAATCGCCATTCTAATTGGGGTGAGATGAAATCTTAGGGTAGTTTTGATTTGCATTTCCCTTATTACTAGGGATGTTGAACATTTTTTCATATATCTGTTGATTACTTGTACATCTTCTTCTGTGAAGTGCCTGTTCATTTCCTTAGCCCATTTGTTGATTGGATTATTTGTATTCTTCGTGTAGAGTTTTTTGAGTTCTTTATAGATTCTGGAGATTAGCGCTCTATCTGAGGTATGGTTGGCAAAGATATTCTCCCACTCTGTAGGCTCTCTCTTCACATTTCTGATAGTTTCCTTTGCTGAGAGAAAGCTTTTTAGTTTGAATCTATCCCAGTTGTTGATTCTTGCTTTTATTTCTTGTGCTATGGGAGTCCTGTTAAGGAAATCTGATCCTGAGCCAACAAGTTGAAGATTTGGACCTACTTTTTCTTCTATAAGATGCAGGGTCTCTGGTCTGATTCCGAGGTCCTTGATCCATTTTGAGTTGAGTTTTGTGTAGGGTGAGAGATAGGGGTTTAGTTTCATTCTATTGCATATAGTTTTCCAGTTTTCCCAGCACCATTTGTTGAAGAGGCTATCTTTTCTCCATTGCATATTGTTGGAACCTTTGTCTAGTATGAGAAAATTGTATTTATTTGGGTTTGTGTCCATGTCCTCTATTCTGTACCATTGATCTACCTGTCTATTTTGGTACCAATACCATGCCGTTTTTGTTACTATTGCTTTGTAGTAGAGTTGAAGATCTGGTATTGCAATACCCCCTGCTTCGCTCTTGCTACTGAGGATTGCTTTAGCTATTCTAGGTTTTTTATTCTTCCAGATGAATTTCATAATTGCTTGCTCTATTTCTGCGAGGTACATCATTGGGATTTTAATTGGAATTGCATTGAATCTGTATAGAACTTTAGGTAGTATAGCCATTTTGACGATATTAATTCTGCCTATCCAGGAACATGGGAGATCTTTCCATCTTCTAAGGTTTTCTTGAATTTCTTTCTTTAGTGTTCTGTAGTTCTCATTGTAGAGGTCTTTCACCTCTTTTGTGAGATTGATTCCCAAGTATTTTATTTTTTTCGATGCTATTGTGAATGGGGTAGTTTTCCTAATTTCTCTTTCTGAAGATTGATCACTTATGTATAAAAATGCATTGGATTTATGAGCATTGATCTTGTAACCTGCTACTTTACTGAATTCACTTATGAGTTCTAAAAATTTTCTGGTGGAATTTCCAGGTTCCTCCAAATATATAATCATGTCATCAGCGAACAGAGATAGTTTGAGTTCTTCTTTTCCTATTCGTATCCCTTTAATTTCTTTGGTTTGTCTGATTGCTCTGGCTAGAGTCTCAAGGACGATGTGGAAGAGAAGTGGTGAAAGAGGGCATCCCTTCCTTGTTCCAGTTTTTAGGGGGAATGCTTTCAGTTTTTCACCATTTAGAATGATATTAGCCATGGGCTTAGCGTAGATTGCCTTTATAATGTTTAGGAATGTTCCCACTACCCCAAATTTTTCTAGTGTTTTGAGCATGAAGGGATGCTGTATTTTATCAAATGCTTTTTCTGCATCTATTGAAATAATCATGTGATTCTTAACTTTAAGTCTGTTGATATGGTGAATGACATTTATTGATTTCCGAATGTTGAACCAACCTTGCATTCCTGGGATAAAACCCACTTGATCGTGGTGCACTATCTTTTTAATATATATTTGTATGCGATTTGCTAAAATTTTGTTGAGAATTTTTGCATTGATATTCATTAAGGATATTGGTCTGAAATTTTCTTTCCTCGATGTGTCTCTGTCTGGTTTAGGTATCAGGGTGATATTGGCTTCATAGAACGAGTTTGGTAGGGTTCCCTCCTCTTCTATTTCATGGAATAGTTTGAGAAGTATTGGAATGAGCTCTTCTTTAAAGGTTTTGTAGAACTCGGCTGAGAACCCATCTGGTCCTGGACTTTTCTTTGTTGGTAGGCTTTTGATGACCTCTTCTATTTCATTGCTTGAAATTGGTTTATTTAGGTTGTGTATGTCCTCCTCGTTCAGTTTAGGTAGTTCATATGTCTCTAGAAATTTGTTGATGTCTTCGAGGTTTTCTGTCTTGTTGGAGTATAGATTTTCGAAATAGCTTCTAATTATGTTTTGTATTTCAGTCGTGTCTGTTGTGATGTTTCCTTGTTCGTTCCGAATTTTAGTAATTTGAGTTTTCTCCCTCTTTCTCTTTGTTAGTGTGGCTAAGGGTTTATCAATTTTATTTATTTTTTCAAAGAACCAACTATTTAATTTGTTAATTTTTCCAATTGTTTCTTTTGTTTCGATTTCGTTGATTTCGGCTCTGATTTTAACTATTTCCTGTCTTCTACTACTTTTGGTATTTTTCTGCTCTTCTTTTTCTAGCGCTTTGAGCTGTAGTGTTAAGTCGTTTATTTGTTGATTTCTACTTCTTTTTTTGAATGCACCCCATGAAATAAATCTTCCTCTAAGTACTGCTTTCATAGTGTCCCAGAGATTTTGATATGATGTGTCTTTGTTCTCGTTTACTTCTAAGAATTTTTTTATTTCCCTCCTGATGTCTTCTGTTATCCATTCATCATATAATAGTGTATTATTTAGTCTCCAGGTATTGGAGAAGTTTCTGTTTTTTATTCTGTCATTTATTTCTAATTTCAATCCATTATGATCTGATAGAGTACAAGGTAGTATCTCTATCTTCTTGTATTTGCTAACAGTAGCTTTGTGGCATAAAATATGGTCTATTTTAGAGAAGGATCCATGTGCTGCTGAGAAGAAAGTGTATTCGTTCTTTGTTGGATGGTATATTCTATATATGTCCGTTAAGTCTAAATTGCTGATTGTGTTGTTGAGATCTATAGTTTCTTTATTCAATTTTTGTTTGGAAGATCTATCCAGTGGTGAGAGAGGTGTGTAAAAATCGCCTAGTATTATTGTGTTGTGGTCTATTTGAATTCTGTAATTGAGAAGGATTTGTTTGACGTACGTGGATGAGCCAATGTTCGGGGCATAGATATTTATGATTGTTATGTCTTGCTGATTTATGCTTCCCTTAAGCAGCATGTAATGTCCTTCTTTATCCCTTCTGATTAGTTTTGGTTTGAAGTCCACATTATCTGAGATGAGGATGGATACTCCAGCTTTTTTGCTGGGTCCATGCGCATGGTATGTTTTTCCCCATCCTTTCACCTTTAGTCTATGGGTGTCTCTTTCTATGAGGTGAGTCTCTTGCAGGCAGCATATTGTTGGATTTTTCTTTTTAATCCAATCTGCCAGTCTGTGTCTTTTGATTGATGAATTCAGGCCATTAACATTCAGGGTTATTATTGTGATATGATTTGTATTCCCAGTCAATTGACTCATATTTGTTTTTGGCATGATTTGGTTTCTCCTTTATTTGGCTATTCCTTTAGGCTAGCGCCTCCTGTTGCTGATTTGCATCGTTGTTTTTCATCTCTTCCTCATGGAATATTTTGCTGAGAATGTTCTGTAATGCTGGCTTTCTTTTTGTAAATTCCTTTAGCTTTTGTTTATCATGGAAGGATCTTATTTCATCGACAAATTTGAAGGTAAGTTTTGCTGGGTATAAGATTCTTGGTTGGCATCCGTTTTCTTTCAGGGCTTGGTATATGTTGCTCCAGGCCCTTCTAGCTTTTAGGGTCTGGATTGAAAAATCTGCTGATATTCTTATTGGTTTCCCCCTGGATGTAATTTGATTCTTTTCTCTTGCGGCCTTTAAAATTCTGTCTTTATTTTGTATGTTAGGTATTTTCATAATAATGTGCCTTGGTGTGGGTCTGTTGTAATTTTGTATGTTTGGAGTTCTATAAGCCTCTTGTACTTGGTTTTCCATTTCATTCTTCAGATTTGGGAAATTTTCTGTTATTATTTCATTGAATAGATTGTTCATTCCTTTGGTTTGTTTCTCTAAGCCTTCCTCAATCCCAATAATTCTTAAATTTGGCCTTTTCATGATATCCCATAATTCTTGTAGATTCTGTTCATGATTTCTTACCATCTTTTCTGTTTGGCCAACTTTGCTTTCAAGATTAAATAATTTGTCTTCAATGTCTGAGGTTCTGTCTTCCAGGTGTTCTATCCTTTTGGTTATGCTTTCTATGGAGTTTTTAACTTGGTTTATTGTTTCCTTCATTTCAAGTATTTCAGTTTGTTTTTTTTTCAGTATCTCTAACTCTTTATTGAAATGATCTCTTGCTTCCCGTATTTGGTCTTTTAACTGTTGATTGGTGCGATCATTTAATGCCTGCATTTGTTCTTTCATCTCCTCCTTCAATGCCTGCATTTGCTCTTTCATCTCCTCATTAGCTTCCCTGATCGTTTTAATTACGTACATTCTGAACTCCCTTTCTGACATTTCTTCTGCTGTGCTGTCATTGGGTTTTATTGATGTAGTATCTAGGTTTGTTTGGGACATTTTCTTCCCTTGTTTTCTCATATTGGTCAGTTGTCAGTGGGACCCTGAGATATTGCATTTTTCCGCTACTGGCTTATAATGTCCCGGTAGATTTCCAGTGTATCACCTCCCAGCCTTCAGTAGCTTGATGTCTTGGAGGAATCTGATAAAGCAGCTCATCCGAAGAAAACTGCCCCTAGCCCCCTACTGGTTCCACGGTTTGGAACTGGCTCTGTGCGGAAATGCTCTCACTGTGGGCCTGCGCCGTGCAGCTGGCCGTGTGGGAGGAGCCCACTGCCGGAGTGTGGAAGGCTACCTTGGGAAGACTCTAGCTGCCCTGCCCGGCTCCAATAAGCCACCTCTATCTGGGCCTGCCACCCGTGCCGAGCTTTACCCAGTGGGCAGACTCACCTGTGGCACTATTTCAGTCCGAGTCTCTCAATGCCTCCCCTTCTTAACTCCTGGGTTCTGGAGCGACTTGGGGTGCAGTCTCCCTCTAGGCTGCCATCTTGGATCGCCCCGTGAAGAGAGCCTGCAGCCAGAGTGGGCAGAGCCGCCTGAAGAGGTCTCTGGCTGCCCTGCCCTAATCCCAGAGGCTGCTTGCTGATCGCGGCTCTCCGCTGGTTCGTTGCCGGAGTACGCTGCACTGCAGGGGCTCCAGGACTCGGAGCTTGTTCTGGTCAGAAAGGCTCTCACTAGCGGGCCAGTTCCGTTCCGAGAACCTGGAGAAGCTGGCTGTGTGGGCGGGGCCCACCGCCGGAGTGCGCAGGGCTGCCTGTGGATGACTCTAGCTGCCCTGCCCGGCTCCGCTAAGCCACCTCTATCTGGGCCTGCCACCCGGGCCGAGCTTTACCCAGTGGGCAGACTCACCCGTGGCTCTTTTTCAGTCCGAGTCTCTCAATGCCTCCCCTTCTTAACTCCAGGGTTCTGGAGCGACTGGGGGTGCAGTCTCCCTCTAGGCCGCCATCTTGGATCGCCCCGTGAAGAGAGCCTGCCGAAAATAATCTTTTAAAATACTTTCTCAATAATCAAATTTATTGCTGGTCATATACTTCAATGGAATAAGCTGAATAAAAACTCAGTCACATTTAATATGTGTGTAAAATGCTTCATTTATTTTCATCTATTAAAATGTTTTATATACATTTGCTTCTGTTTAGTTCTCTATATCATTTAAATCTCCAATTATTTTTTATTCTTTCAAAGTAAAAAAAAAAATTGTAGTCAATAATATGAACCCCAAATTCCCTGTTAATAGCAATTTAGTATTTATTTTCTGGTCTTTAAATTTGTCTTATTTTCATATCTGATTTGTGATGACAGTCAATGGCTTCTCTCAGTTCTGCTGCTATAGGTGTATTTGTACTTAAAAAAGAGAATGTGTTTGTCAGTAAAAAGTAGTTTTCCTTAATTTGTAATAAAGATGTCTTTTTCAACTTCAGATAGAAGAGGACTCAAGAAATGTCATCAGTAGGAAGACATCTGCAGAAATTTTCAAGTCACCTAGTGGAGCTCTCTATTCAGAATATAAATAGAATCATCACCTGAATGCAAACTTGATCAGCTTCACTTGAGTAACTTCATTCTATTTATTTTGCCCATGTATACATTTTTTTTTTGGCAAAACTATAGTTGCCAGACATTAGAAATTAACAGAGTTTATAACTTTCAAAATCAGGACAACATGCCCATATTATGAGTGACTTTTGAAAAATGAGACTTAATATACCAAATGTGAGGAATTAAGTAACTTCAGAATAACAGATTATCTTCAAAACTTATTAAGTTTAACTGTATGAACATTTCATTACATTGCTTTTATTTATCTGATTTTACTACGTAGAATTATGCATTTTATGAGAAGCAGCATCTAGTTTGAAATCAAGATTTTAAGGATTGTTAATCTAGGGTAATGACCTGTGAAATCACATGCAAGTCAGCCAAATGATGTGTAAGAGAATTCATCAGTGTAGTAGCAAAAAAAAAAAAAAAAAATCATTTGAATTTATAATTAGTTTTTAAATTTCACCTTTAAAGTTTTGAATGCTTTGATTTAAACATTTATATATGATGTATAATGTAAAATACATTGGTATAATAGTGCATCATTTTAACATAGAAGCAAGTAAACAGAAATATATTGAATATGTGTCTTTGGTTTTTTAACTAGTCATATATACAATCAAGTTATTGGATTCCATTAATCTAGTAGATTAGTTTTCATGATTCCTAAAGTCTAGTCCAGTGGTTGGATAATGTTTTCATAGGAAATAGAGGGCATTAAATAACTCATTAGAAGGAAGCATAAGGGGGTAAGGAAGGGAGATATTCTAGGACCTCTTTACCTCTGTATACTTTTACAACAGGATATTTAAAATTTTATTTATTTTAATATAAAATATGCTTTAATATTATCACTTATTTGTTGGGAAAACAGTTCCACTCATGACTTTCTTCTTCTAAAAACCACTGCTATGGTGCAATCTAACATTATCCTTTTGAGCCAGTAAAACCTATATTAGGTTACAATGATGGGGAAAAGCAAGAGCCCTGCAAATGGTGTCTAACTGCTGGTGACCCAAAGCTTCAGCGGTGTCTATTATAAACAAAAACTAATGAGCTAGCATAGTGGAGAATATATATTCAACAGAATATCAGATGGCAACTGTGGAATAAAGTAGTTAGCGGAAGTGTCTGAAAAACATGGGCTTCACATGGACCTTTGGAAGGTACAGGCTTAATCAAATGGAGCACGAAGAGAATGCAATAAACCAGTATCACTGGTAGGGTAAAAGTGAGTCTGATTTGGTAGTCACTGACAAAGCTTGGCATATAGGAAATTTGCCTTTAGGATTTAATGAAAATAAGGTTAAGACAGGATTTAGTAAGAAAGAAAAAAGAACTCTAAAAACCATTCCACTTACTTTACTATTCTGCTTCTCTACCACCCATTTTAAAATAAATATAAACATAAAATCAGAGAAATAAACTGAGTAAACACCAAGTCACTACACAGAACTTTCTCCTTTGCTAAAATTTACATATAATCTCAGATGATAAATGTTGCTGATTTTAAAAACCTTATAATCAAACTTGTCAAAGTTGTTGACTTTTGGATTTTTCTTGATGCTTTGAAATATGATGTGCACTTAAAGGAAATAATAGTATTATTAATTAAACTAAATTAAATAGAAAAATGACTTAGTGGAATAAAATAGAAAAAAATCTGAATTGTGAATGTACTACTTTCATGTTTTCCTAAACATGAATATAAAAACCTTATATTTTAAATTTAAAAAGTCAAATTTAATATATTGTTGAAGATAACAGCAATTGTTTTTATTTTTTTCTCACTAAAACATCCTTCAGTTCTTTTCCATTTTTCAAAGATTTTCAAATATTGCATGTTTCCAAGTATTGCAAAATGATTTTATAAATCATTTTGAAAATTTCCAGTTGATAAAATATACCCTTTCCAAATTTCCAACAATGATTAATATTTTCCTTTTTAAATATAATTTTTAGAGAAAATTTTGCCAAGAATATATGAAAAAGAAATCTAATATGATTTCAGAGTTCATAAAGGGAAAAATTTTAAGGAAATAACTCCTGACCAGAGTTATCTACAGGAGTGAAATAATAAAAATAGAGAGAAGACAATAAAGACAGAGAGAGAAGACAAATTATGTGAAGTGCGACATATACTATAAGGACCAGGAAAAGTCAGAGTCCTGTTAGCTCCTATCCTATGTATTCATACAACTCAATCATTCAAATTGTTTTTTAATAAAATACTATTAGAATATTTTAAATTACCAGATTTATTGCAAAGATAATATAGAAAGTCCCATATTATCTCATTTCCTATGTTATTAAAACTCCATTATTTTAGTATTAACTTTCCAGCAAATTTCAACAAACAATAAAACACATTCCTTGTCTTACACTTGTGCAGGCCACAAGTCTGTGTTGCCTCTGGAGACTCTAGGGAATCACCTACTTCCTTGACTTTCTAGCTCCTGCAGGCCACGTTCACTACTCAACTTAAGGCTCCCTGCTTCTGCCTTCAAGTCCAACAATTTAGCATCATTAAATCTCTGTCTCTGTCTGTCCCTCTTTCACATTCATCTTTATGGTGGTCAGCACAGTAACAACTCTGACTCTTCTGCCTGCCTCTTATTCTCACCCTCATGATTACACTGGGTACATTCAATTAACTGAAATAATTTTAATCAAATTAACATCTGTTAAGTTTCCCAATCCCACATATAAGGTACAAGATTCAGGTTAGGGTAGGACATTTTTTTTCTGGGAGGTGGGCATCCTTCTATCTACCACAAACACTTTACAACTCATATGAAGATGGTGTATTTGACACAATCATAAAGCAGTACGGATATATTCTCATTAACATAAGTCTATATGGTATAAGTCTGTCCATAATATTCTTTCTCTTCTAGAATCTTTTTTAATTTTTTATTTGTTCTAATTAGTTGTACATGAAAGTAGAGTGCATTTATACATTTTGATAAATCATACGTAAAGTAGTGAGTGTAATACCTCACTACATTAAGTACTCTTTACTTTCTTACTTGTTGGTGATGTTTTTTAAACTTTCCTTGTTTTGATGACCTTGACTGGAGGATTACTGGTTCGGGTATTTTGCAGACAGTCCTTTAACTGGGTCCTGCCTGTCTGATGTATTTCTCATGATCACACTGGACTGACTATTTTGGGGGAGGAAGGTCACAGTGATGAAGTACCTTTGTATCTCCTCATATTTAGGGTACTAACTATTAATATGACTCATTGTTGTTGATGTTAACCTCAACTGCTAGGTTGGAGTTGTTCATTGGTTTTCTCTCACTAAAAATTTACCCTTTGAAAATTACTTTCCATACAGTACTCTTTGGAAGAAGCCAGTGTTTAAAGATAGTGAGTTATGCTCCACATCCTTAAAGGTGCAGCAATTTCTACATAAATTATTTGGAATTTTTATGCACAGAGATTTGTCCATTCTCTTCCTAGATTTATTTATTTAATCATTTAAAATAAATATTATGAGTAGTTATTTTATACTTTATATTATTCTCCCATATTAGTTTGTTCATTTTGTACTAATATTGAGGGACTGTAGGGTCAATAAAAATTGACCCAAAATCTTAATGAAATGCATTAAAATAAAAGTCTTTGAGATGAATACAAAGGGAACATTATACATAAGCATTATATGTAGTTAAAAGTTGTGTCATGGGGGTATGGGTTAAAATTTCTGAAAACATTCTACATGTATATTGGAATTGAATAACTAAGCAAATAGATATCAGAAGTCAGAGTCCATGTTTCTTGTCACAACTTTAGGTTACAGATAAAGGATAGAGGCTAGAATGTTTTTCATACATTGAGTTTACTCTCTGTAAGTTCTGTGAGTTTTGACAAATAATTACCTTATCATTCAAAATGGATTTAACACCCTTAAATAGCCCAATGCTTTATCTATTTATCCATAGGAAAACACAATTTTAGAACTTCCACAGAACAAATCCTTTGTTTAGCAATGTTTCTTCTGAAGTATTGCAAAATGAAAGGCCCACTGCCAGAATAGAGATTGGTGGGCAGACATATAGCCAGCTAGGTCAAACACATACACCAGAAATGAGAGACTGCAGGCAACCAAAGGTCTAACTAACCCCAAAGGCACCAATCTGGGGCTAAGTTGAGCAGCAGCAGGTTAATCCTAATGCAACTGCCTGTTGGGATCTCTTGATTATAGGTCCTTATACTTTCCTCTCCGTTATCCTGCACTTTAGATCTCCTAATTCTAAGTCATCTGTGCCTTATCCTAATTTTATTTTCAGACCATTACCACAAGTCTCACATTTTATCTAACACATCATTATAAACCCATGAGTAAGCACAAAACCCTCTCTTTCACTTACTTTCAGTCAACTTCCAAGATAGCATATACTTTGTTGTATTCTTCATTAAATAGTCTCTTCTCTTCCTAGAATATTTACTGAGTTCTTTTTCTGCTCACAACCTCTTACCATTTTGTAAATTGAAAGTCAGGTATTAGTCTTTTCTGTCCACACTCACTGGAACATCATCTTATTGAGTTGGATGGCTTTATCATTAAACATTTGGAATAAATCCTGAGTTACACTTTCACACTGGTTCTTTCCCTTCAACTCTAGATGCACATATCTACATGTGCATACCCTCATCTCCACTATGATATCTGACACCCCAAACACACACACACTCATACACATATAGCAATTTTGTTTACTTCAACTGAAGAAAATTCCTTTTTTTGAAGGACTCAGGCCAGAAACTTTGAATCATATATTCTCTATTTCTTTCAGCACATGTAATCTATCAAGAATTTCTACTGGATTTATTTAAAAATACATCATAATAAAACTATAATCTATACTATTGCAACTATTATGGAAGTCATGGGTGTCTCTCAAGCTGATTTATAAAACAGCTTCCAAGTTCTCTTTGCTTCTGCCCTTTCCCCAAATAATCTATCAATACAGAAATTAGAATAATTTCTTTTGACATAGAAGTCAAATCATGGTACTTTCCCATGCAAATCTTTCAGTACTCTCACATTTGATTTAGAAATACAGGAGAAATCCCCAAAGTAGCCCATAATAATTTAAAACAATTTATTCACTTCCATCTTGTCTGTGTGACTCCTGCCACAATGACCTTCCTGTTGTTCCTCAAACACACAGGTCATTGTATCTTACCTTGGATGTTTTGCATGGGGTGTTCTCCCCATCTGGATTTCTCTTTCCCCCAGTATTTGCATACATACCATTTAATTAGTGAGATCTGCCCCAATAACTTTATATAAAACTACAACCTACTTTTCATTGCCAAATTCTTGATTCCTGTTTTAGTCAGCTTTCCTGTCACTGACCAAAAGACTTGAAAGGAACAATTTTACAATAGACACAGTTTCAGAGTTATCACTCCACAGATGACTGACTCCATAGCTCTAAACACAAGGTGAGGCAGAACATCATGGTGAAAGTATAAAAGTACATCATGACATGAATACCAGGAAACAGAAAGAGACTGGGGGGGGGGAGAGAAATAAACTCAAAAAGAACAAAATATATACCCCCAGTGACCCACCTTCTTCAGCCATACACTACTTGCTATTAGTTACCACCCAGTTAATCCATTTAAGTGGATTAACACTCCGATTAGGTTAAATCTCTCATAACCTATTCTTTTCACCTTGGTTTTGTTGTTGTTTTGTTCTTCAGTATTGGAGACTGAATCCAGGAGTGTTTAACCACAGAACTACATCCTCAGCCCTTTTTATTTATTTTATTTTATTTTTGAGACAGGGTCTTGCTGAATTTCTGAGACTGGTTTTGAACTTGTGGTCCCCCTGTCTCAGCCTCCAGAGTCACTGGGATTATAGGCATGTGCTACCATTCCCAGTTCTGAATTTTTTTGTATTGTCTCAACATGAGTTTTGCGGGGAACACCTCCTATTTTAAACACAACAAGTCCCTTTACCCTATTCTATCTTCTCCATGACACATTCTAACACAATATTAAATAATTGTGTTGTTTATTTTTTATTTTTCCCCCACCAAACCTATTTCTATGTAAGGTATACATTAGCAAGAACTGTGGTGTGTTTTACTGACCATTACATTTCAGACACAGAAATCACTGCCTGTACATAGTACAAACTCAATTGATATCATAAGTTAAATCTTACTATTTAACAATAGAATATATAATGTCTGACAGAAACATAAGCATAATTTTTCTACATTTGTTAAAAAAATAGAGTAGTAGTCAACCTAATGTTTCCCAATTTGATATCTTGGAAGCAAAAAAGAGAAAAATTACCTGATATTTAAGCAAAACAAAACCAATAGATTTACCGATCAAGGATTTGTAAGTATATCCAAACATTTAGTAAAACCACAGAAGAAAACTATAGTCCAATGATTCCCAATCCAAAATTTAACCTCTTTATGCAGAGGCAACTCACCAAGACATGCAAGCATTAGATTCAGATACCAATGAAGGCTAAAACAAGAGGGAGAATTTTCCTCCTAAGGGACTGACTACATAGAAATATTTCAACAGGGAAAAATGCATAAAGTTATGATTTCAAGGGAGTATAAAAAAATTTAATGATTTCTCTGAGATTTTAGCTTCAGGTATTTATGAGATACAGGACTACCAAAGTCTAAGTTCCAAAAACAGCACTCAAATTCTATATAGTAGTATGCTAGGTAAAGTTAAAAACAAATTAGTTAGAAGAAAAGACAGGGAATAATAGTTGAAAAATATCTGAAAACAAAAGTCTTCCAATACATCACTTTTAGCATTTAACAAAATAGGGGAAAAGAAGTACAAGTCTATAGGCATGTTCACATAACCACCGATATACATATACAAGCATGACCAACTACAATGAAGAGGATTCCTGTGGTGGTCTAACACCCACCTTTTACAGAACTGTATAAGCCATTATTACAGTGCACACATATAGAGGGAGATCACTTCTATCTCAACAGGGAATTCCAGGAAACTATCACACTTTGTCTAAGGCCTCTCCTTTCTTACTGGCCATATACACAATCATTGCAATAGAGAGTTAAATACCTCCTAATAAAAGGCAAAAAAAAAATTAAAATCTCCATATCTTAACCCAAATATATACATACATTACATACATACATATATCCAATTATTTTAGTTCCAAGAAAACTCAATTTCCAATGACATTTTATATCCTTCCAAGAGATCCTCATATATCTTTGTATATCTAATATTCTGTCTCATTTTCCCATCTTTCATAAAATATTTCCATATGCCATCTAAAATCCATGGTCTGTAATCAGCTAAGCAGTTTACACTTTCAACCTTTTGTGTAATGGACATCTGAACCTCCTCTGTATTAGCTTTGGGAAGCTTACTTACCATAAATCACAGTCCACTGGACCTGGGGGTAGTGCCAGCATTGTCCTTAATCATCATTGCCATTTTCAATTCATCTTCTCTTCCTCTATTAAAAAAAAATCACTGTAAACAGAACTGAATCTCATTTCACAGTTATATCACAATATATTCTCGCTATCCTCATTGTTATCTAACATTTGAATTAATGCAATTACATCTGTTACCTATCTTTTGCAGAACTATGGAGAAATAGAAAATATTGTTTTAAAAATAATTGACATACTCTAATAAATCACATTTCTCCCTTAATACTATATTTTAATAATGTTCTTATACAGTAGGCATTTATTTTTTTCTTTTTTGAGCTGGAGTCTCACTGTGTTGTTTAGTGCCCAGGCAGACCTTGAATTCTTGGGCTTAATAGATTCTCCAGCTTCAGTCTCTGGAGTAGATAAAACTACTAGCTCATGACCCCATGCCTGGCTTACAGCATTCATTTTAATGGTTGCATATTATTGCCTTGTGTGGAATTATTTTCATCTATTTAACAATTTCCAGTTATTTTTTTAATTTTTATTAAAATAATGCTTTGAATTTTTGAAAATATTAAACATTATGTTATGTTCTTTGGTTCAGAACTTGGTAAATATATATTTACCAATATATATGAATTGTACTCTACAACTTTCTATTTCAATTCCCATAGCCTATTTATTAAAAAAAAGTAATTTAGACTATAGAAAAAACTCAATGGATTTATAAAAGGAGATGATTCAGAGGCTAAATTCCATGATTATCATACACTTAAACTAAAATATAGGCTTAGAAAGCAGAAAACACACTTTGGATTGTATAGAAGGAAATGGGGCAGGAGGGGGTGGGGAAAGGAAGAAAGTGGACTGAGACAGACATTATCACCCTATGTACATGTATGACTACACAAATGGTGTCAATCTATATCGTGTACAACCATAGAAATGAAAAGTTGTACCCCATTTGTGTACAATGAATCAAAATGCAGTCTGTAAAAATTAATTAAAATTAAAATTTAAAAAATGAAAAATAAACAGAAAAGAAGAAAACAATCACATGGAAAAGAAATTCTGTTAAATAATTATCAGGTCTAAATGTTAATAAAAGCAACAAAGACAGAATCCTAGAAAATAACACAAATGAGAAAATTGTATATCAATCCTTATAATATTGAAAAACAGTTGAGAGATAAAGAACATTTCAAACAAGGCATTTTGTTCAAGGAGTGTCAAAGAAAAACCACAAAACAAACTTATGGAAAGCAGTAATGTCCCAGGGGTATGAAGATCCAGACTTCAGATCTGCCTGAGCTCTGCACTTTGTAATGTATAATTAAAACAAAGTAAAAGCAAAAGGATTATGTCATTGAAAATCATTATGCCTATTTTAGAGGCTTTAATAAATGTAATGCTTTTACCCTCTGCCAAAAGACCCACAAAGATGCTACCATTCATGGATCATCACAATTCTAAACTGCACAGCATTAAATGCATAGGAAACATGCTGTGGAAAGTACACTTTGTCAAAATATCCTACTTCTCTAGCAAGGTCTTCGAATAACTTGTAAATGAAAAAACAAGCATCATATGTAAGACAGATTGAACATTCAAGGGAACATTTTGGAGCACCTTGTAAACAATAATCATCAAATCCCTCTTGGACTCCTGCCTCCATTTTGGTGATTGGGAAGCAAGATGAAAGTAGATTAAGTGTTTACTACAAGGAGAGGGTGCCTCTGCTATATACAAAGGGAATTGTAAACTCAGTCTGTGTTCCCGGCATTAGTCTTTTTAATGATTCTGAACCACAGTCTCCCTGAGATAACATCTTTTTTCTCTCTATGCTTGAGCTTTGAGAAGCCTAAAGAAATCTTGATATTTTTTTAGCCTTTTATTAAACTTCAGCCTAGAAATAAGGGAAAGTTAAAGGAAAAGCATTTAGAGAGGTTTATTCAACACTGTCATATAAAGAAAACTCTGTCCTTACTGCCAGATATATTAAACTCCTGTTCTTGCAACTGCATGAAATTGTTACTGGCATTATATCTATGTCAATTAAATATAGTGCTACAGAAAATGATTTAACCAGTTCCCCTTTTCAATGTCATCCAAGAACACAAATTCGTGTGAAAGGTGTGTTTCTCTTCTAAGTAATGTTGGTCATCTAGGAGTTATTCAAATGTACCATTAAATCTCATTAATATGAGAGTCTCTCAGAGTGCTTGGGGCAGGTACTATTCAAACATGTGCATTCATAAAATATTTTGGATTAAGAATGTTGGAATAAAGTGCTTTCCGTCATCAGACAATTTTTTTTTTTCAGGATTTAAGGAGACTGATGACATTTCTGTTTTATTTCAAAGGTCCCCAGTTTTTAAAACACATATATTTTTGTTTCTTATTTCACTCATAACCTTCACAGATAAGTGTAATTTCATGTAATATCTTTTTTATAAAGCAGGAAATTAAATAAATCTCAATTGTTTGAGCTTTCTAAGTTAGATAGCAAACTTCATCTCTCCTCTTCATCACTTCCATTTTATTGATGTCCGTAGTTATAAATAAACTTGTTTGAAAATAATAGGTTTATAAGATCAGTAATGGATTACAGATCATAGCTTGGAAAAAAAAAACTACTTTCAGGCTTATAATTTCCATCCTTTCTATATTAAATAGTACAAAAACTCACTGACCCATCCTTCCATTGAATATCAATTAGTTCTTGGGTGATTGATCTATACTATTTTGTAATAGAAGCATGCCTGACAAAGAGATTACTCTCACCCTGAGATTAGAGAGTTGACCTTACATATTCTTAACTTCATTCAACTCAATAATAGCTATATAGTTACAAATTCTTTACTGGTTGTTAATTAACCAATTTATTTTCTAAATACCACAGTTCAGAATCAAAATTAATAATGAAAATATTTGTTTACATATTTTAATAATATAAATTTTATGTGAGTGATATTAATGCATTCTCATACACAGGATTTAACAAATGAATCCTACATATCATGTATAGATTAAGTTTACAGAGATGTAGAAAGTACTATGATATAAACCTGGATCTCAAAATGTTCTAAACTTGATGAAGGAGAGGCATAAATAAACCAAAAGTAATAAAATACTACAAAAAAAGTAATAAAATACCACAATTAGCTAAATAATAACAAATAATAACTAACTGAAGAATACATGGAATAAGAAAGAAATATAGATCAGTGATTCTTAATAAAGTGTAAGCTTGGATAAAGTTGTGGGGCTGAGGAGACTAGGACAGAGAAGGTTTCCTTTACAAGAAAGTACAAAAATAAGTCTTGAAGAACAAATAGAATGTGGCCAAGAGGAAAATTTGAGAAAGTATATTTTAAGCAAAGGATACAATATCTGCTAAAATCAGATGAGGGAATAGGATATAACAAGGACTTCAAGTCAATATCATTCTATTAGAAGAATATATGTGAGAAAATAAAAACGAAGCTGGCTCCCACACACTGGTCCCTTTTCTCTACCAATCTCCCAATGGGTGCGAGGCAGGGAGAGAGAAGGAAAATGCTGGGGAGTAATATTGGCCAAATTATATTGTTATGTTGTGGGCATATATGACTATGTAACAAATTCCATCAACAAGTACGACTATAATGCCCCAATAAAAAAAAAGTAGAAATTAAAAAAAAAAAAGAACTAAAAAAGAAAAGAGAAATGAGATTGGAAAGAAGGTAAGTAAAATAGTGACTATTCAAGAGTTATCACTTTATAGATAGAAAAAGAGACACAGAGGGAAAAAATAGAAAGCACATAATAAAATAAGTCTCAAGTCATAACATATCAATAATTGCCTTAAGTGTAATAGTGTGATGATGCCAATTAAAATAATACATTGGTGGAGTTGGGGAAAAATCACTACCCAACTTTGCACAGAAGTTCGCCCTTACCTGTGAGGGATATGTTCCAAGACCCCAGGGGCTGTCCAAAATCATGGATAATAACAAACCGTATATTCTATGTACATACCTATAATTAAGTTTAATTTATAAGCTAGGCACTTAAGATATTAACAATAATAACTAATAATGTACTAAAATAACAATAATGATATACTAGAATAAAAGTTATATGAATGTATTCTCTTTCTCTCTCAAATTATCTTATTGGATTGTACTCATTCTTCTTCTTGTGCTAATGTGAGATGATGCACCAACTACATGATGGGATGAAGTGACAAGCATTAGGCTACTGAATAAGGGGACCTGGGATCATCAATGTGATATTTGATGACTGGTTTCATAATAAAGATGATTAATAACTGGTGGAGAGTATATACAGAATGAAAATTCTGCAAAAGAGAAATAATTCATATCCCAAGCTGGATAGAACAGGATACCATGAATTGTTTACTGGTGGGATTTTCTGTTTAATATTGGATGACTACTAATGGAAACTTCATGAAGCCAGACCATAAGAATGACTATTGTGTTGTTTAAAATAAATTCAGCTTAAATTTAAGAATATGAGTCATTTGAAAATAAAAGTAAAGAAAAAATTGACCATGAAAATTAACTTTTTAACAAAAGTGAGAATAATTAATAACAACTAAAATATGCATCAGAATAAAGAAAATTTTAAGAGACAAAGAGGAACATTACATGAAGATAAAAAGATTCATGGCTTAGGAAGACATATGTATCCTAAAATATGTGTGCTCAAAACAGCACAGCCTCAAATGATATGAAATAAAAATTGATCAAGCTGAAAGGAAAAATAGACACATTTACAATTACAATTTGGGACTTCAACACCTCTCCTCTAGATAATTGATTAAACTTCAGACCCAAAACTATTAAATATCTGCAAAGTCTAAATAGTACAGTTGAGTGAGAGGCTCTAATGATATGTATAGAACAATCTACTTAACAACATTAGAACACATACTTTAAGAACTATGGAATATTTCCCAAGATAGACTATACTGTGGCTATAAACCAATATCATAAATTAAAGTAAAATTTTACAGTATATAGACTCTGATCAGAAAGAAAATAACAAACTAGAAATCAAACTAGAAATCATAGCAAAAAATAGGAAAATACTTTAGTCCTTGAAAAGTAAAACAAAGATTGTAATGATCCATGGTCTAAAGTAAAATTTTTAAATATATGGAATTCAAAAACATAAATATATAGTATGTCAAAATGTGTGGGATGTAGTTAAATCAAGGCTAAGATGATAAATTTTAACACTACATACTTATATTAAAAAAGGGAATTATCTCTAGTCAGTCCTCTGTGTTCCAACATCAAGTAACTAGGAAAGGAAGAGATAACTAGGAAAGAAAGTAAATACAAGACATGATAAATTAATGTTAATTAAATAATAAGTCTCCAGTAAGGCCAAAAATTTTAAAAAATTAAAACGAAGAGTACACAAATTTCCAGTATCATAATAAACAGGTTGTCTATGCAAACCCTGTAGTTCTTGCAAAGATTGTTAAAGCATACTACAAACAAATTTATGCTTTTAAATGCAAAAATTTTGAAAAAGTGGACCAATTCTTTTCAAAAACACAATCAAAATTCAACCACAACAAAATAATCTGAAGAGTATTAAACCATTAAAGAAATTGAATTTAGACTTCAATTTCATTGAAAAATTCCATTAAATATTTAAGGAATAATTAGCAACAATATGACACAATCTCTTTTGTAAAGCAGAAGAGAATGATTCTGATTCATTTTATGAGGACAATATTACCTTAGGCCAAAATCAGATAGTAAAGAATAAATATATCCACAGAGAAGGAAAAACCTAACCATAGCTGACCAAAATCATTCATGATTGAATTAGAGCAAAAATGTTCAACAAATACTGATAAATTATGTGAAGATATATATATAATATTTAAATATTATTTATACAGCATATGCATGTATCAAATTATCACTTAATATCCTTTACATGTAAAACTTTTATGTTTTTATGCTTCAGTTAAAATAAATTGAAATGAAAAGACATTAGCAAATTGAATCCAGTGAAGTTTTAAAACTATTATACACCTGATTTGTTGAGGTTTAGAGCAGGTATACAAAGGTTATTCCACATTCCAAAAGTATTCAGCATAATTTTATATCCATTTTACCAACAGATTAAAAATACAAATCATAGGATTACATCAATTGCGACAGAAAAAGCATTACAGCTGGGCACGGTAATCCCAGCAGCTTGGGAGGCTGAGGCAGCAGGATTGAGAGTTCAAAGCCAGCCTCAGCAAAAGCTAGGCACTAAGCAACTCAGTGAGGGCTAAGCAATGGTCTAAATAAAGTACAAAATAGGGGTGGGGATGTGGCTCAGTGGTCAAGTGCCCCTGAGTTCAACCCCCTGGATCCCGCCCACCCCCCCCAAAAAAAAAAAGAAAAGAAAAAGCATATACAAAAGTTGAAGTCTGTTCACAATCACAATCATTTAAAGATCTCTCAGTAAGTTGTGGATATAAAAGATTACTTCAAATTCATAAAGATATATAGAAGAAACCTAGGGCTAACATCCTAACATTGAAATATTTAACAGTTTCACTGTGCTGTAGTTTGAATATAGTTTGTTCCCCATAAGTTCATGTTCTGGAAATCTTGTCCTCAGCATAGTGATATTAAGATGGTGGAACTCTTAAAGAGATGGGGCTCAGTGGGAGGTAATTAGGTCATGAGAGCTTCATTTTCATAAATGGGTTAATGCTTTCTCATGAGAGCAGTTTTTAAAAACTAAGGTTAATTCATGACTTGTTTGCTTCTACCATGTGGTGCTGCAATTAGGGCACCCTTTTTAGCATGAGTCAAATAGACTTTCTTTTGGTGAAACATTATTCGGCATCCAGTATTATGTTATACAAACACAGAAGAGATTATGAAGCACTCTAAAATGGGAATGATTGCAAAATATTGCCAACTCTTGCCACTCTTATTCAATATAGAATTAGAAGTTCTAGCTACAGCAATTAGTAAAGAAAAAAGAAATAAAAAGTCATGAAGTTTGGAAATGAAAAAATAAAACTTCCTCTAATTAAGATGGCTGATTTTTATTTAAATGTAGAAGATCCCAAGGAATTTACAAAACAAAAGTCTTTCTAGAATAAGAGAGTTCAACAGGGTTGCCGAATATAATACCATGCATGCCCACACATATCCCAGTTTGTATACGAAAAGTGAATACAAGAAAACCAAAATAACAAATATAGTATCATTCACAATTTCCCCAAATAAATGAAACACTTAGGAATAAGCTCCAAAAACATGCATAGCATCTCTATTCAGTTGTCCCTCAATAACCATGGAGCATTGGTTCTAGGAACACCATAGGTACCAAAATGTGTCAATGCTCAAGCAAAATAGCACAGCATTTGCATATACCGTGCACACAGAACAGAATTAGAGAACTGAGTGATAGATCTCACAACTATGCTCAGCTGAATTTTTCTAATATGTAAAATCTGTTTATGAAGAAAGCATAGTCTTTAAATCACATGATGGTAATGCAATCAGACATTTACAGAACAAGGAGAGGGAGTGGGGAAAGGGATTTTGACAATAACGTAGTATCTTATATAAAAACTAACACAAAAAAGACTTTGGACTTAAATGCAAAATATAAAACTTTTGTAAAAGTTGGATAAAATTTTTGGAACTTAGGCTAGGCAGACTTTTTAGACTTGACACTAAAGGCACCAACCATACAAAATTAAAAATTTGTAAACTGGACTTCATCAAAATTATAAACCTTTGCAGTGTGAAAGACCCTATCAATAGGATTGATAAGACAAGCTACAGAAGTAGAGCAAAAGATATACAAATCTCTCATCCAACAAAATATTTATATCTAGAGTATAAAAAGAATCTCAAAACTCGGCAGTTAAATGTGAAATCAAATCGAAAAATGAGAAAGCAATAATTGAAATACTTTTCATCAGACAGGAAATATAGTGAGCAAATAAGCAAGATGCTGAATATCATTAGCCACCACAGAATTACACATTAAAACCACAATGAGATATTATCACATGCCTATCAGAAAGAAAGATAATAACCAAATGTTGGAATTAATGAGAAACTGAACCACTTATACATTGCTTGTAAGAATATAAAATGATATAGTCACTCTGGAAATGATTTGGCAGTTACTTATAAAACTAGACATATTTTTATCTTATGGAATAATGATTGTACTTTTGGGTTTTTATTCCAGACAAATTACAATCTGAGCTAAGACCAAAATCCCAAAAATGAAGTTTAATGGCAGTTTTATTTCTGGTTGCCAAAAATAAGAACTTACTCTTTTCTTCAATGGGTGCATTTTTACATGAGTTAAGTGTAATGCATCCCACAGAATACTACTCAGTGATAAAAAGAAAATTATACACTTAACAACTTGAATAAATGTCAAAGGTATTATATTTGGTGAAAATAGTCAATACTGCACAATTCCTTTCATACAACTATCTCTGAGAAATTATAGCTCCAAATTGAAAGCAAATTGCTGGCCTTCAATAGATGAATAATAAAACAGTTTATCACATATTCATACTATGTAATACCACTCAGCAATGAAACAAAAGAGATTATGTTTACATGTAGCAACTTGGATGAATTATCATGGAGTTTTGCTGAGTGAAAAAAGCTAATCCCACAACTTTACCTCCTATCTATTCTATTTGTATAATATTACTGAAAAGGCAAATGTATACAAATCAAGAATGAATTAGTGATCAACAAAGGTCAGGAACAGGATAAGTAAGAGATGTGGGATACTTATAAAAGCAATATAAAAGCTCTTTGGGGGACTGGAAATATTTTATAACTTGATCTATATCAATATCAATATCCTGGTTGTGATAATGTATTACAATTTAAAATGTTACCATTAAGAGAAAATGGGAATAGTGATTATTCTTATTTCTTACAACTGAATGTGAAACTATAATTATCTCAATGTGAAAAGATTAATTGAAAAATACATTAGAGAGCTAAATGATATATTTGTA
This sequence comes from Sciurus carolinensis, assembly GCF_902686445.1. NCBI lineage: Eukaryota > Metazoa > Chordata > Mammalia > Rodentia > Sciuridae > Sciurus > Sciurus carolinensis. The sequence continues at coordinate 29,934,307 of NC_062225.1, forward strand.
CCAGTTATTTTTTCTTCCTAGAAAATATTTTTAAAAGAAACAAAGACAATGAAAATTAAGCTAATAAATTCATTGTGCCTAAATAGTAGAGAACACACTTTAAAAGATGGAAAAATGGTTCCATTTATGTCAGACCAAAGAACAGATATACTGTAATAATGTATTCCAACTTGCAATAAAGCAATTTAAAATTGGTATATTTCTTTTAGGATGATAGAGTCATATATTAAAAAGAGTTAGAGAAGGTCTAAATCAACAAACATTCTGTTTGTAAATCAACTCTTGGCTTTGAGTAAACTTCATTCTGAAAAATAAAATGTTATATCTATAGGCAAAACAAGTAAATTTGTACACAAAATTTTTAAACTCAATTTATTTTGAATGGATTTACATACCAGTGTATTTTTATATCTGTAATTGTTTTTCTATAGTTATCCATACATTTTAATAATTTTAAATACATTCAAACATTTATGTTACTTTCTGAAAGTGAGACCATTTGGCCATCATATCTGAAATTTAAACACATTCTAGAAGATACGCTTCACTTCCTCTCTTTATAACATACAAAGATTGCTACCTTCCAGGTCCTTTACATATCTCTAGCTTTCTTTCTGTCCTTCCTTCTTTCCTCCCTCATCTCTCTCACTTCTTTATTGATGTTACTGAATTACAACTTATAGTTTAAATTGCCATTATCTTTATTCTTCTGCAGAATGAATAAAGTCCAAAAGACATCTGTTCATTCGTATTTTCTTTTTATAACATATATATAAATGCATATGTATATTCATTCATATTCTTTTCTATTGTGTGTGTGTGTGTGTGTGATTTTGATATATGTTGCAAATGTGTAAATATCCCATGAGGAATCACTAGGTCTAAAAAGATCTCAGGCCACCTCAAGCAGAAACCTATTTTTATGACTTTATAATACTGCATTTATATCATAACATTCATTCATCATCATAGAAATTAAGCATGTGTGCTTTATGCTACTGTTTGAATTCAGTACCAATTTGGCAAAATCTTTCATTTATAATTCTGGACAACTTACTCCTTCATTTTCAGTTTGCTCCTACATGCTAGTAAGGGTTACCTCAGAATGTAGCTGAACGATTAAAACTATTAAAATATGAACAGGATCCTTTCAGAACAGTATTGGAACATAGTGAGTACAAACTAAATGGAGTGATTTCATTTAAGCAGATTTTATTTTATTAGACCTATCTCTAAGTACCAGGTCTCTGCTACCAAGTAGCAAGTACCTGGAGGAAAAAGAGTGTTTCTTATAATTTTGTAACTCCAGAGTGACTAATATATATTTATGCACCACAGATACATGTTTTCTATGAATAAAACATAGATGTTTTCCAAGCACAGTATCTGATGAGTGGGCCACAGCTCAATGCCCTTCTCAGATCGTTCTCTAGAGTAAATCAAATACTATTTTATTACTCTATTTTTAAAATCACATATAACACATTTTAATTATTTCTTTATGTATTTATTAGTCTTACCAACTATCTGGGATCATGAATTTTGATGTGCACCTAGCACCTAAAGTATAGCTAGCATACAGTAGGTGGACAATGAATATTTGTTGAATAAATGCATATGAAATTAACATTATTTGTTGTTTCAGAAACATGTATTTTTCAGAATATGGTGTCTTTACTGTCAGTCTATTAAAAGCCACAGATTTTAATAAATCTGCTGGAATATGAATTTATAATCTTTCTATTTTTTCCTAAATTATATGTTTTGCAATTAATATTGCTTTCCATGTCATAAGGATTATTTTAAATTTATTTTTCCAGTGTGTTGGTATTAACACAAAAGATAATAATGGCCAAAAAGTTAATCACTTTTTTAAAGGCACAACCTCCATTTTGTAATTTAGAATATTTTAATGGGAAAACTTGTTATTAATTTTGCTAGAATAGTAATTCAACACAAACTGTTGTAACACACTGAAATTGAACATGAGTACTATAAAAATGAGATATTAAAAAAAAGGCATAGAATTACTCTTAGGAACACACTTTCTCAAGTACACAGACTTTTAGAAGTTCATTTCCAAAGAGCTCATGTGCCTGATATATCACATTTCAAAAGAGATACAAAGCAACATAGGATTTGGGGCAAATACTAGAAATATACAGGACTGAATGAAGGTGTCTGCTAAGCATGTTGGTAATTTAGATGAGTCAGTCAGGATAAGTCTAGAACAGAGATGAGTCATGGTTAGTGCCTGGAATATAGAATGGAAGACTATATTCAAGTATTTTTTTTTCTTTTACACTAAAAATTGTGTTGGGACTAATGACACATTAACTAACTCAGGCTGATTCCTTACTCCCTGGAGAGTGAGCAAGATCAAGGCCTCAAAGGCAATCTCAAAGGTTAATGACGATAAATCGGACCACCATCAGGGATTGGTTAACAACAGTTCCGTGAAGGTGATCAGCTCGTGCTTGCCATATAGTCCTATGGGACTCTCGCCTGCGTGAACTCCCTGTGCCTTGCTGACCTTTAAGCTGATTGGTTCCCACCTAACCTCCACCCTACATAAAAGCTTTGTGATTTCCTCAATAAATGAGTTCCTGCTGTGACTGGTCTCCCTGAAGCGTCTGATTGTCCTCAGCCGGAGGGCTGGGTGCCGGTAGTCAGTTGGCCCTGCCTATCCTTGTCTGACCTTGTTGGGGAGTGTCCCCTTCCCTTGCTGCTGGTCGAGAAGAGCAGGGGGGCTTAAGACCCCGACAAAATTGTACTGTAAAAAAAATTTTTAATTTTTAAAAAAATTTTCCTCAGTTTCACTGAGGTATAATTGATAAATAAAATGCATATACATTTAAGATTTAAACTGTGGTCTTTTGATATGCATACATTGGGAAGCGATTAAATTTACACCAAAAGGAAACTATAGAACAGGATAGAAGAAATAGATTAGAAATAGTACATAATAGTACTCAATATGGAGGAAGTAGAGGACTGAAAAACCTTTGGAAGGAAACTAAAAATCCAGTTTAGGGTCCCCATGAGATCTCTGAATGAGAACCTTACAAAACATTTTCAGAATTTCAAAGCAATTTTTGTACAGTGAGTTTGGATAATTAGACCTCATGGTGAAAGTATAAATAATATTAGAAAATATGAATAGATTAATTTGGTCTGAGGAAAATATAGTTTGGATATCTTAAGCATCTGTATGTTCTGGCAAACTTAGTTTTATATCATTTGGTAGTTCTGAAGAAAGATATGTTGCTGGGATGTCCTCAGTAAGTTTATTATTTCCAATTGGCATTTAACTGAGCATTCATCAAGGTAAACTCAGGACCAAAGTATAAAGGGAAATTAGAAAACTGTCTCTTCCTAATCATACAAGAGGCTGAATAACAGTAACCAAGTCTGTTGGTAATGATAATACCCATCTATTTATTCATTCAATCTTTCAAGAATCAACAACTGAGTGTGTTGTGTCTGACATAGAGTAAGCACCAGGATCTGAAGAGTTATGTAAAGATTCTTGACATTAATTAGCTTAAAGCATAACTATATAATGAATTTTTAAAAATAATAATAACAATATTAATAGATTGTTTAAGGAAATAAAAACTACATTTCTTCCTTGGTCAGTCATCTATAAGCTCTCTTCTATACTGAAGAGACATCACCTATTGTATAGTTCATAAGACATCTCTTTCAATAATACTCTTTTAATCAAATATAAGAGTAGTATAACTGGGTAGGACCACATTTGTGTATCTGTTTTACTATACCTTGAAAATAAAGAACTAAACTTGACATAGACAGTAAATAAGTAAATCTCAAAGTCTGAAGAGGGAGAACAATAAAAAATGATAACCATATAAATTCAAACACTAAGAAAAAAAAAAATAAAACACAGAACAAAGGGTCCTAAGAGTTCCCTCACCTATACTCCTTGCTGGATTCTTCTGATCCCCCTTCTATTATTGTTCTTATTATTTTAATTAGTGCATTATAATTATACATGTAATCCGTATTCTTTGTGGTATATTCATACATGGACATAGCATAACTGGATAGATTTCATTTCCCAGTATTTCCCCATTTACTCCCTCTTCATCCCTTTCCTCTATTCTATTGGTCTTGCCTCTATTTCTGTGAGATCTGTAAGATTCCTTTTCCCTCCTCCTCTCTTGAGGGAGAAGAGGGAAAGGGAAGGTACTAAGGCATGAGATTGATCAAATTATGTTGTGTGCATATACAAATATGGCATAGAATCCCATGATCAGTGTACAATCATAATGCACACATACACACACACAAAGAGACTGACAGTGTGAAATATCAGGTTGCATATACTGAAAGCAGCATAGGAATGTTCATTCAGCATTTATCTTAATTCTAAATTTATTTTGTAAAAATGTATCAAAAGAGGGAAAACAGACTATTCATCCTCATTTTAATTGACAATAATTTCCCATTGACTATGAAGCATTTATGGATTAATTTGTACGAACTACAAATTAATATCTTTGAGATTAAACTCTCTAAAGACCAACTGTTTAGTAGTAAGAAGACTTTGCCCTCCTTCTTAGTATCCTGCATCTGAGCTCTAAAGAGAAAGACTCAGCCCCATACAATAATTGTTTCCGTTACTATAACCAATTTTAGGAATATTTAGTCCACACTTCTGTCAGTCACTGGAAAGTAGTACCTCTTAGGAATGACAATAGTTTAACTCATGCTAGATGTCAGGGGCCATATATCAGTAGATTTACATGATTTGCTCATTTGACTTAAAAGTAAAACTAAGGGGAACTACTGTTAAAATTTTTTAATTTGATGTGTGGAACGTAAGACTAAAAGAAGGTAAGTGAATGTTGAAATAATTTGCTCAAGATCACATGGTTAGCAAATGATAGCACCTAGGTATTCAGAGTTTATTATCTAAAGATGAATAAAAGAACACAAATGGGAAATAAATAGATACAGATAGCTCAGAACTCCTGGGAAATAAAGTTAGCATGCTAATACACATGAACATACACACGCACATGAAATGACAGAGGAAAGAATCAAGAATAGCACAGATTTCAGAGGGAAAACAGAAAAACAAGAATTTCAGATAGATAAAATAGCATACAGAAAGGAAACCTTTGGGTCAATTTAACTATTAAAAGTAGTTCAAATTTGTGGAACAGAAAATTTAACTAGATAAGTGTAGTAAGAAGAAAAGAAAATAAAACCAAAAATGAAGAGCAAGTACAGTATTGTTCACTAGAAACGAGCAAGTTGTCAGATTCTAGAAAGGGGCTAGGCATTCCTCCCAGACAGCACAAAAAAATATCAAGTACACCTAGGAGAAATAGTTGGGCTGCTGCAGCCAGCTGAGGGAGGTGTGGTACAGCGGAAAGGACTTTCATTTTTAAGACTGGGAGACAGTGTGCAACCACAAAAAATATTCACTACAAATTAAAAGGGAAAAAAAAAAAAAGCCCTGGGGGGAAAGATTTGGCACCCTTAATAAAATGCAAAACATCAACAAAATGACTTAAGAGGAGAAAGGCATGAGCAGAGGACAAGACAGGTGGAGATGAACAGAAGTCAGAATAAAAATAGCCCAGAAGTAGATAAGAAGACTCCTGAGATAAGCATACATTTTTAAGAAAGTAAAACAAAATAGCAAAATTGTGAAGCCTAGAGCAGACAGTAAATAAGAATGTTTTGGGCTCTCAGAAATCAAATTTAGATGTGAGAGACAAATACAAGAGTCTTCATAAAATATAAAAATCAGAAGAACTTCATCAACAAAACTAAGTTATACGTGCAGAGACTTAAGAAGTCAGAACCACAACAAGGATAGGGGTTTCTAAAGAACAGAAAAAAACAAATAGGAGTAACTTTAAAACTAGCTGCACAAAAGCCTTTCCAGAGTTGAAGTACAACTCATGGATACCCATTGCAAATATTTTCGCAGGCAAATTTCTTAAAGGACATACTTATCAAGCAAAACAGTATTTTTGTTGTTATTGTTCTTGGTAGTGGCAAAAGATTTCTGAGTGTACTGAGATAATTAAAAATGAAGATCAAATTTCACACATAAATAAGATTAGATTAAGACCTTTTTTTGCAACAATAAAAGTTAAGGGACATAAAGAAATGGAAACATTTGGAGAGGGGGTGTATTTGAGAATCTTACATTAAACTAAATTGTTGTTCATGTGGGTACCAAACAGAAAATATTCTCAAATAAAGAATGACTCATGACTACAACTCCTACACCTTGTGGAAATGAATCAATGGAAGATATATAAGAAATAACCAAAAGATAAGTCAAACATTTGATCACATTTGCAACATCATACTATAACAAGTGTAGCAAAGAATTTTAGAATTAATTAAAATGGTAATAAGCCTAAAACTTGTAACACATTATAACATTAAATACAAAAATTAGGGACGAAATGTTTGTGTCTCCACAAAATTCTAGCATTAAATTTAATGGTATTTGAAAATAAGAAATTTGGGGAGTAATTAGATTTGTATGATATCATGAGGGTCTCCCTTTCCCATATTTGTGGAATTTTATAATAACATCTGTAGCACAGTGGTTTTAATCATAAAAAAAGCTAAATATGTGCATTTACACCCTGCAATGCAATGTAAATTGTTTAAATTCCACATTTTAATTGTATGTTAAGGACCGTAGTCAATACAAAATGGGAAGGATGTATGTTATGGTAGATGGCTAGTGTCCCAACGGAAGACCTCAAATCCAGAGTATGGCAATAGTAGTACGTGCCTAAGTGTTGCAGCACATGGAAGAGAGTGACAGCTAAGTGCACATGTGTACTTCTGATGTTAGAGGAAGGTTGATATTGGAGAAATTGGTGGACTTAATGGCACTGCTATAGAGAGATGCAAAATTAAAAGTAGTATGAAGAGCAGAACTAGCAGGAACTAGGAGGAGGAACAGTAATGAGCGAGGTCATAATTACATAGATTCTCTTTCCCAAACACCATGTGAAAAATAATTTAAACTTCTGAACTAAACCAGAATGATAAAATTGAACTTCAAGAGAAAACAAGTAAATGATCAATGGTACATAGCTAAATTCAAGCTAAAGAGTCATTATCTAAGTGAGCTGAAGGGGGCCTGAATAGATCAGGAAAATTAACCAGGATTTGATAATGTGCATGTCAAAAGATAGGTCTTTTTTAGAAGCAGGAGCAACTGTGGAGCTGAAGCAGGAGTGGGCTGGGAATGTAGGATGTGACTAAGAAGCCAGATACAGTTAACTTCTTGGAGACACAAACAGTGGAGATGTTATTCTGCACACTATCAGAACTTTACTCTTTCACACATCTCTATGAGATAACATGACATACGCTTAGGAGATTTTTCCTCTGCTATTTGCTTTTCTCTTCTGAAGCCAGGAAAGAACCAAAGCAAAGAGACTGCTGTCTGGTGCATTGACCTTTTAAGTTTTCTCTAACAATGACTTTCTTTTCCTATTAGTTGTGAGTTGGACTTGAGGTTCACCCCAAGTTACTACTGGTCAGTTCCTATTATTCAGTTCTCTTATAATGTCAATCAAAGACCAATGAATAATTAGCTTCAGAAAACCTTTGCTCCCCAAATTTAAGTGGCAAACAATTTTACTGCTCTCTTTTATTCACCTCTGGTAGATGTGATCTTGAGGGGAAACAATTCTTGTAAACAGAAAGAAAACAAGTTTTCCACTTTATAATCTAGGAAGAAAAATACTTACATTGATCATGACTGGTATTGATCATAAGACTTCAAATCTGCCAACCAATTTAAACTGGTTTTCTAATAGTAACTATTCTTAAGATTTACTTAACAAAAGGTAATATTTATTATGATCCCTATTTTTTCTGACTTCTTGCAAATATTTCTTTAGCTTCTCTGAGAGTCTAAACAGAACTAATTTTTCCATGATTTATTTGCAGAATTTCAGTGGCCTGAAGGATAGTTCCACTTTTTTCTTATTTGTCTCACAAGTATTTTAAACATTAACAGAAAAGGTAATCCCCAAAGTGCATACTTTTTATACCTTGTAAAATCCTCAGTCTCAGCCTCCTAATCATACTACCTGCCAATACTGTTTGAGTCATGTTCTCCAATTCTAACACAGACCAAAACTATATACTTCAAATTATGTTCCACAACTTCTCTCTCTGAACTTCTCTACCTTCTCACACCTATATATTCACCAACTATATTGCAAAAAAAAAAAAACAAACCTATAAATTACGGCTCTCCTCTCTAGACCCTTCTAATAATGAATGAAAATTTACATCAACTTTGATCCCCTATTACCAGTTTCCTCTCCTACAGGCATTCTTTATCATCTCCTAAAAGTCAAAGTCAAATGTGCCACTTTTTTGCCTAATATCCACTGGCTAGTTTTCACATAACAAATCCTAATTTCAGTAAGTTATTTAGGTGCTCCTCATATTAACTCTTTGGAACTACAAATGAGAGTAGTGCTCATTCATGCCTCCATGACTTTGCAAACACTGCTGCCTAAGCCTCTAATACCCCTGTCCCCAACAATTCGGTCACTTTCATAATCTCAGCAGTGAACATCTCTATACTAACTTCTCAAAATGCCAAACCACTTGAAATAATTTGCTTCTCTGTCTGAACAAAAGTGTATGATGGCCTAAAATGTTTGATAATGCTATTCTTTTCTCTTGTAGGGCTCTTGAAAATAGGATCCACTTACTAAATTTTTATAACTGAATATTATTGACAAAATTCTAAACTTTCTCTAACCCAGAACAGTTTCTAAAGCATGTAAAATTTTCTGAAGTATGCATGCAGGGTATTCCACCTTTGTGCTTAAATATCATGCTGTTCATGTATTTATAGCATTTTGATCTTTGTATTTTAATTGATAAAATTATATATTTACTTTCCTATTAGATTGTGAACAAAGAGTTATTTTGCATATGTGGACTAATTGCATAACACTTGTTTCAATAAACAATGGCTGGGAATTGAATAATTTTTTGTGTGTATGAAATTATACCCAGAAGTCTATTTATAAACTGTATTTGTTATAAGTTAAGCTCCAAAATTTGAAATTTTGGAATCCATGTCTAAACCCTTTAAACTGATACTTCTACCTTGACATTTTTTCCCCATTACTTTATGGATGATGTTACCTAATCTACCCATCTTACAAATTGCAGGTGTTGATGAAGCATATCCATTTTAATTGAACTGTTAACCCATGGGAGAATTTCACTTATTTTCTCTTAATAGCATTTATGTTTTTAGATTATTTAGTGCCTTTGATTATTTAGAGAAACCCCTTATGATTTATCAAGTAAAATGACATGATTAATGTTGTACATTATCCTTTCTTTAATATGATTTTACAAGTGGAAAGAAGCATCTGGATCTAATCACAAAATTACATTGAGCATCAATGGCGCATGTAAAGCAGCTCAGGCTAGTGCTAGATGTAGAATTTCTCTTGTGAATACAGAAATCTACTGGCTATTACAATTTTAGGAAAACTGTCACCTTTTTAGCTAGCATTTAGAAATTAACAAAAGCAGTAGTAAGCACAGTTAAACATGGTTCCAAGGATCAAGGTACCCCTGTATGTGAATATGATTTTATTTTGCTTTAATTAGTTTAGATATCCTGTCTTCAATTTCACTAGTAGTGAACTTTTTTATAATTTCTAAGGATTTAGAAATCCATGGTACTTCCTGTCAATCACCACATTGACTGCCCTTCCATACCTTCTCCACTCCACAGTTCCAACTTTTCTATCTGCAGTCTTTTCTTCACTTTTGGTTTTATGTATCTATGCCTAGTCTTCCATTTAAAGACATATATGACTTTTCCTGGAAATGCCCTAAAAAACAACATTTACTAAGTCTCATTAGGTTAAAATATCACAAATAAATGAAGTAATTTGTTGCATAGGTAAAAGAAAAAGCTTTAGAGTCAAGCCTACTTCAGCTCATTACCATTGGTGTGAGATCATCAGTAAGTTAACTTGTTTAGTCTTAGTTTCTCTGAAAACGATTGTATATACTCCACATGATTGCTTGATGATTAAATGACATCTTCATAAGATACATTTAGCATAATGTCTGACAAATATTAAGTGCTTTAAAACTATTAGCTATTATTATAATTATTTGGGCTAAGTTACTTTGTTTCCATTTCTGTATTGAAAAATATTTAATTTAATTAAACATTTAAATAAAACATGTTTTATATTCTGATTAAAGGGGAATTACAAAGGCAAATTATGTATATCTTTCATTATAAAAAGTGTGAACTTAAAATTATAATATAGTGGAATAACCTAATAGTAAAAATCTGAAAACTATAGACTTGCTATATATCAACAGTTCAAAAATCTGGATATAGTTCTGCACTGAAAATGTGAGTTATTATTCCAACGAATAATATCAGTTAGAAGGAATATGAGGGCATCTCTCATGGTGCACAATTATAGAAAGCAGAAGCCTTAGTTAGGCAAAGATCAAAGGCATGAGTTAAGAGTTGTCTGCAGCAATAATACTCATCATATTCAATTTTGCTTGCATGGCATTTGTATGGGCCTAATGTTAAGGCATTTAATAAAATATTTAAAGTGAGTGGTGTGCTTGGAAAAGATAGAATATCAGAAGTTGAAATGGTATGCCAATGAGTTTTCCTTACTTTTGCATTGAACTGGACATCAGTATTTCCTTTCCTCCTTGATCTGAGTGAAGTAAAGTCTGCCAGTCTCTAAGTCTCTTTCCCATAGAGAGATGGAAGAAAACAAAACAGGCTGACTGGAAAAATGAAGATGAAGAAACAGGAATGAGATGTTGGTATATATGGCATTTCACACATACCTAATGTGAAATTAAACCAGATAATACAGGTGACTGCAGAAAAAGTCCAGGACATATCCTAATTATACATCACAAGAGTTTACATATATAAAAGATCTATTAAACGGATCTATTTGCTAGAATTTGCAAAGACAAAGAATTAGGAAAATGGACTAGGCACACAGAGACAAATACCACATGATTTCACTCATATATGGTCTAAACAAATGATCTTATTGAAGGTCAGAGTACAGTGGTTAGCAGAGGAGTGTGGGGGGAATGGAGAGAGGCTGGTCATTAGTACAATGTTACCATTAGACAGGAGGAATAAGTTCTGATGTTCTGCTCAGTAAGGTAACTATACTTAACAATAATGTGTTGTCTTTCTCAAAATATCTAGAAAAGAGAATGCTGAATGTACTTTCCATACAAAAATATTGAACCTTTAAGGTGATATATAGGCTAGTTACCCTTGTTTGATTATTAAAAATAGACCTGAATCAAAATATTACATTGTTAACTATAAATATGTAACAAATATATAAATAATAAAGACAGATAAATAAATGATAGAAAAAATTCTCAAATCAAAGAAAGACAACATTTTTGAGAGACAGAGCCACATGGATAACTTGTTTCTTAAACATTCCTAACTAGGCATGACCTTCCAGTATATCCAGAGCAAATACAGTATTTTAAAATATTTTCAGTAGATATTAATTCATTTTCATGTTCAAGTTTATAGCTCCTTTTCATGTACAAATTTATAGCTTGTTTATTTTTTCCAGCTTTTTATCAGATTTTGGTGAACAATAGTTTGATTTTTTTATTGAATTTTTCAATATTTTCTTTCACATGTGGTTTCTTTTTGTCCTATTTTGAGAATTTTCTGTGGCCAAAAATACTACATGAATAACTATATTTCCTTCCTATAAATATTTGTTGTTCATATAGTTTTCTTTACTATTAGGCTATTAAGGGAAAGTGATTGGTGTTTTTTTTACCCTACATGAATAATGCATTACTGAGACTGATCATTTTTCCTCTTAAATAAAATAAATTTCTCACAATGAATAAACTTGAGGAATTTAGAGATTTTGTTTGCGGTTATAAAAAATTTTGGTTCATGGAAATTCATGAACTTTATCTCTCAATATAGTTCATTTCAAATATCTTTCCCAAAAATAATACAATTTTCCTCTATGAACCTCTTTCTTTTATGCATATTAGTTCAATTTACTTTTAGAAATATCATACATTTATCTTCACAACTGAGACCTTAAAAAGCATTATATTATTTATGTTTTTATAGCTAATTCATAAGAATATATTTGATTTCTCAAAATGAATATTAGATCTAAATCTTGTTGAACTTTTTAACATTCATACATTACAGTATTTATCTTTGATTATAGTTACATCATCTGTTAAAAGTGACTGAAATTTTCTAATTCTTACATGTTATTTTACTTCATGAGTTGTCATTTATTATTTCATTAATGATCATTTATTTCCCTGAATTTAAATGATCTCTGTAAGATCAGTAGATTAGACAAAGGGGATTGACAGGGAGGGAGGAGGGATGGGAAAAGGGAAGGAGAGTGGAATGAATCTGACTTAACTTTTGTATGTACACATATGACTATACCACAAAGAATCCCAAAATCAAGTACTCAAGACAGTAATTTAAAAAAGTTAAAAAGAACCATAAGTAAATTGCAGGAAGATTAGCAGCAGGAGGAGAGCACAGGGAGGGAAAGGGGAATGAAGCTGGGGATGGGGAGACGGGGATAGGGAAAGCACTGGGGACTGAATTAGAGCAAATTATACGAGATGTTTCTGTGATTATGTCAAAATGTATCTGAATGTTACATAAAACTAAAAATACTCAATAAAAATAAATGACCTTTCTAATATTTTCCAGCAATAAACATGTACTTTTTAAATATTTGTCTAATTTTTCCAAAGATGTTCTTTCTACAGGATGCTGAATGCTGTCTTAAATTTACAAATATCTATTAACAGTAAATTTAATGAAATTACTTTTTTGCATCTCTTGATATATTTTCTTGTTTTGTGTTTTAATGTAATATGTTACATTCAATTTTCATTTATTTCAATAGTTATTATAATACATAAATAATTCTTAAGTTTCCTGAGAAAACTCATCTACCTCTTGAATTTCAGTCTGGTTTACAGAGGACTTACTGTGTCTGACTTCATCTATGATTTGTGCTCTCTATCCATAACTGCAATTGTACTAAGGTGTTTTGTTTCACACATACTTGCCAGTTAGGGTTTTTCAAGTTCACCTTAGCATAATCATAGGTTGGTTATGTTGCTCCTCAAACTAATTTCTATAACGTTTATGGATGGTAGAAATATTTCTATTGCTTATTTCTTTTCTATTGAATATTTCTGTTGTGGAATTTCCCTCTGAACTGTCAGGGATGATTATATGTGCACAGATTTTAAAAAACAGACAACCTTTTAATGACCATGCTTTATTTCACATTTTATTTTCACAGTATTGTTTATATTTGTAAAGAAACTAAGCCTTTAAAATCAGTGAACATAAAAACAGTGAACATAAATTTTTCAAAGCTTTTCTCTTAGATTTTATAAATTCTCCTTTCTGCAGTTGTTTCATTTATTCCCATATCATTCTTGTTTGTCAAACATTTGGCTATTTTACTCGTTTCTTCTAATTTGTATTGTTTGTTTTGTATTGTTTGTATTGTTATCTTTTGCAATCTGTTTCCAAATTTGTTAATTTCTGCCCACATATTTTGTTTTTCTTCTTATTCTTTGATTTTTAACTTACTTATTTTGACATAATTATAATTTAAAATTTTATGAGTCCAGAGAATTATGTGCCTTTACTAATCTATCCCCATTGATAACATTTTATATAGCTATAATATAGTATCAAAGCTAGAAAATTGACATTGGTATATTTCTATTAACTAGATTTCATACTTTATCCAGTTCTCACCAGTTTGTGTATGCATGCACCTTTCCATGAAATTTGATCCCATGTATAGACTTACGTAATCACACTGCCATCTAAATATAGGACTGTTCCCTTCCCACAGAGGGATTTCTTTTTGCTACTCTTTATACTGTAGTTCCACATTCCCTCCCCACACCATCCTTTGGAAATCACTAATCTGTTCTCGCTCTCTCTAGTTTCTTATGCTTGTTTTCTCTTATTTAAGCGGAGTCATATAACATACATTCCTTGAAACTGACTTTTTTTCCACTAAAATTAGTGTCCTTGAGATCTACTAAAATTGTTATATTTGTTGTTTTTTATTTTTATTACTAATTCTCCATAATTTGCGTTAGTTTATTTAGCTATTAGCCTAATGAAAGAGAGAAGTGTTCCAGTTCTATGACTATTAAAGTTTTGGTTAGGTTTTCTAGGATAAATGTCTAAGAGTGAAATTGCTGAATCATATATGGTAAGTACATGTTTAGATTTATAAGCAACTCTCCATTAATGACTAGCATGATTTTACCAGTTAACTTTCTAACTACCAATGTATAAAGATAGTGTCTCTGCATTTGTGTGTGTGTGCGTGCGTATGTGTATTACTGAAGATTGAACAGCACACTCTACCATTGAGTTATATTTCCATCCCTTTTTAATTTTTATTTTGAGACAGATTCCCCCTAAGATGCTGAGGCAGGCCTCCAACTTGTTATCCTCCTGCCTCAACATCACAAATAGCATGATTACAGAAATGTGCCACCAGGCCCAGCTGAATTGTCTGAATTCTTGCACGATTTGAACTATAGCCATTCTCACATTGGGTAGTGATAATTCATTGTGATTTTAATTTCCATTTCTCGAAAGGCTAATGCTTTCAACAAATTTGCATGTGCTTACTTGCCAAGCATGTCTATTCATATCTCCTGCCCATTTTCTGTTTTTCATTTTTTTCTGTTGGTATCTGGGAACTACACATTCTAGGCATAAGTTCTTTGTCAGACATGCAGTTTGCAAACATTTTGCCCCAATCATTAGTTTTTCAGAACTTTTCACAAAGAAAAATATATTTGGGTAAAGTCTGATTTATTTACTTTTCCTTTTTATAGATTATGAATTCAAATGTGTCTACTTTTTTTCCTGTTACAGATGATGATGAGTCTTCTTTGCCCTAGGTCTCAAACATTCTTTTATGTTTTCTTGAAGTCATGATTTAAGTTAAGGTACTTTTGTTATTTCTTTTGTTCTTTTTGTTTTGTTTTGTTTTGTTTTGTTTGTTTGGGTTTTTGCTTATGCATGCCCAATTGCCCCAACACTAATCATTGAAAACATGACCTTCCTACAGTAAATGGTCTGTGGAATAATGAAGGAGTTTTTCCTATATATACACACATAAATGCAGACATTACACTGTGTTAGGGCTAGCAGACTACATAATTTGTATGTTTTCTTTCTTTCTTTTTCAAAATTTTCTTAACTATTCGGATTTTTTTTTGTAATGGGAAAAATAAAAAACAATGAAATAAAATACCTTATGAAAAGATAGTCCATTAACTAAATTCTAACCATTTAAATATGTTTCAATGACTGACTTATAATTTCAGTTCTGAAATTCAGATGAAGAGAATACTTTTCTGTGCAAGATGGCTTGATGCAAAAGATTTTGAGACAGAAATTTGTAAAAGATTAATAGTTTAAGTTAATATGATTCTCTTCACTAAAAAAAATCATTAAAGCAATACTTGAATTAAAATAAAAAATATAATTCAAGTATTGCTTTAGTGATTAAAAAAAAAAAAACTCCTAGATAAATGTGCTAAACATATCCCCCAAACACTTCACTGATGAAAAGGAAGCAATTTATGAAGTTTTGAGATTACTGCCTGAAACCTAAACAGAATCCATTAAATTAGACAAAAGGCATATAAAGATTAAGAGCTGAATATATCATTAGGATGCTGATAGCAATGAGGAACCAAAAAATATGTGAAATTGCATATTTTTATGTTTCGTTCCTTTTAATGAAATATACTTTGGTTTGTATTACCCTCTTAGATCCAATTACTCCAACACAAAAGCCTCTCCAAATATACCCATGTGGATTTTTCTCATATGTTTTGTTCACTCCCATAATCACAACTGATTATATAAAATTCCAAAATGAATAAAGGGAGGCTATTATTACCTAACAAATATATTTTAAGTAGGCAACCCCTTCTCAAATTGGCTTTGAAATACTTGCCAAGTTTTTTTTTTTTTTTTTTTTTTTTTTTTTTTTTTTTTCCTATTACCATTAAAAGACCGTGTTTTCCCTAAAATAATTTATGGAAGCAGATTTTTCTGTTTATATTAGCATGTTATAAAATTCTGAGATCTGGTAATGTTATTATTGATATGAATTAATACTTCACACCACATTGTATATGCCACATACTATGCAAGATTTTAAAAAATTACATTTAATTTCTTTGCATACTCAGTAACTAAAATGACAATATTTATCTTTTAAAGAAATGAGGTCAAAAGGTTTATGCATTTTAATTAATATTCAATAAAGTTTGATATACTACAATTTTTTAAGAATCCTTGAACTCAATACTGCATGAATGAGAAACTGACACATAGGATATTTGTGGACTGTCCAATATGAAACAAATAGCATTTATAACAGAATATGGTGCTGAAATGGGAGGGCCATTGGATTTGTAGCCTTAAAATACAGCATTCCTTTGGTCTGATTTTTGTCAGTTAGTTTGATTATTCTCACTGTATTAGACTAAGGCCAATGAGAATGTTTGAAAAAAGAAAAACAGTATTATAGAAAAAGACCACTTGTAATATTTTCAACACTACTTCACATTCAAAATCCTGAGAATCTAGCAAACCTCTTCTCCTTCTTTACTCCTCTTCTCCAACTCTGTAGTGATCTCCTGTCTCCTGAAATTTCTATTCTTCTCCTGTTATTCCCGACCTGGATTTGTTCTTTTCCTACTCATTCCAAATCTCATAAATCTGTGACCTCAACTGCTTCCTATGCCCTTAAATCCAGTAAGTCATTGCCTTTCACTTTAGCTTCCAGTGATATTCCACCTCATATCAATTCAAATTTCTGTGAGATGTCTGCTACCAAGTCACCCAGCACTACTATAAGGGAATTCCAGAAATAAGTAACCTGGAACTTATAAAAAATTTAATAATACTAGTGAGGTGGGGAGGCGGGGGACAAAAAGGCAGTCAGTGTAGGTAATAAATGATTGGGTCTGAAAAATGGAGGTCAATTCAGAAGGAATGAAATGCTAATACTTCCAGAGCTCTTCCCCCTGCTGCAACCAGTCATCAAGGTGACTTGCCTCAAGGGAATTGTTCCTCCCTGCAAGGGGCTGTTAATGAATGCCTCCTGGGCTGCTCCTTTCCTGCCAGTACCTCTGGGAAGCTTCATTCTGCACTAGGATCACTCCACCTTCACCTTCTGGCCTACATTTTGGTCACCATCCCAGGAGAAGAGTGGGAGGAGAGGCCATGAAAACGAAAGAAATCTAGAGTATAAAAGGGACTGGACACCCCCCCATTTCCTCAGATACCAGCTCTGGATCCCCTTCTCTTGGAAAGAAGTCTATCTCTGTTCTATTCTTTAAAATTTGCTTTCTGCATTTGCCTTGGCATTTCTTGGGTGTTCAATCTTCACATCTGGGGAAATGGAAGTAGGTCCTGATTGATTCTCATCAGCAGCATCACTAATTTAGTTCTCCGCACTAACTTGTAGGATTTTTGTGTCTTTTTTTTTTAACTTCCTTTTTAAATGTATTGTATGACTTAGCGCCACACTGCAACTCTTCTACTTACACCCTCAACTGATGGCAACTCTTTTGAGGCAAGATTAGATCACAAAGAGCAAATTTCTTCTCCTTCCTCTCTCCATATTTCCATTCAAATCTATGCCCTAGTATCAGAAATGAGGAATGATTCAGTGCATAAATCTGTAATACCAAGATCTACTAATGAATCCTGTTCAACAATTTTTTAAAAATCTTTAATTCCACATAAGCTTTTTGCTTTCAATAATTTTGCATCTTAAAAAGTAAAAGAGAAAATCTGATATTTTTCCACATTACCTCAAGTAGAATTTCTTGGTATGCAGCTAAATTTCTTACAAAAAGTAGTAGACTAACCTGTATTTTTTACTTTTCAAGCACTTCATTATCTCAGGATGCGCATTTATATATTAGGCACTTTTCAATTTTGACTTTCTTTGAGATAGAAAATGTTATTAACATATGTTTATTTTGGAAACATGCCTTCACTTCACCTCTAAAGCACATCTTAATAAAGGAGTCTATTGGTCTTCCTTTTAATATCCATCCATCCAGATTCTATTTTTTTTGCAGTTTTTGCATTCCTTTATTTATCATTTAAAAATTCAATTCTCTTTCAGCTTGTTCTCCTTGTCTTTCCCCAGTTTTAGTCCTGAGCATTTCTTCAGAACTAAAGAAAGGCCCATCTGAGGAACTGCAGAATCTACCTTTTCACATCCAAATGTTTTCTTGAGCTAGACTTATACAGCTGGTCATGTGGTATACAAGTTGATAAACATGAGGAACCCCTAAATGTATCATAAACAAGGTAGATCAAAAGGAAACTAGAATCACCTCCTTCTTACTACCTCTTGCACTAAGAAACAAAAACTACAATCAACAGTTCTTCTCTTACATCCTACCATTCAGTAGGTGGTACTCACTTGTATTTAGTCAGTAAAGCAGACTAAATACAGTAAAGTAGGGCTCATACTTGATTTGCCCTTTCTCTTTATTTTCCCATATTCAAACAGCAAGTCTAATTTGTTGAAAATTTAAAAATATTTTTTTTCCTTAGTATTGCTCAAGTACTTCAGATTAGTTCATCATATGTCTTTTCAAACCGTGGAATATATCCTTGCTACTTCTCCACAGTTCTGTTCTTATTTCTGTTGTAATCATTCTCTATCATATGCAAGAAAACTACTTTTAGTAAAGAACAAATCTGGTCTATAACATATTCCTGCTTTAAATTTAGAAATGATTTCCCTTTACCTAAAACTCAATTTCTTATGACATAAGATTTTTTATGTTCCTTATGAATTGGTTCTTATCTACAACTCAAACTAATATATTGATCTTCACCATCCTATGTCCTATTTTATTCCCACATAAAATATCTGCCCTCCTCCAAACATGTTACACACTATCAAAATATAGCTGTCTTTTAGTAAAGAGTATTCTATTAGTTGGAAATATTTTTGCCAATAACTTTGCCAAGTTGCCTATGATTATTTTCCACTTCTACCTCTTTCAATAGGCTTCCAATGATCATTTCAGATCAGATGTTTCCCACCTCTCTACCAAAACATCAATTATAGCATTTAATCCCTTTTATGGTGAAAATATGCCTTTTTTTTCTATAATTTTCAGAAAACCATGAAGTATCTAGACCATGTTCTACACATCTTTAAATGCCTTATGAACAGCATAGTACTTCAATTATTATAAGCACTCAAGTATTCACTGATTGAATGAATTAATAAACATACTTTTGACCTAAAGTAGATTATTCTCTTCTTTTGACAGGAATTCTCATGTTTGCCAGATAATGAAGTACGATCAGAATAAGTTTCTGATTTTAGTCTCCTCTTCTCAGCATTCCAAATAGGTCCTCTTCTTTCTGACACATTAGTTCTTCAAATACATTTGCAAAATTGCACAACTTTCTTTTATATTCATGTTTACCTTCCTACAAGTTTGCCTAGACAATTCTTCTCTTTCTTGTTTTATAATTGATAGGTATTTGTGTATGTGGATCAGTGTGGCTTTCAGCAGATGAACTTATTTTTAAATTCTGACAGACTCTAAACACTAAATATAGCAAACAAATGAAAGAAAGGTAGCGTTTGAAATGAGGCTTTTCCATTCAAGTCAATTTACCTGCACATTTGAAACAGTGCAACAGTCACTCCAACTACTCTTGCTATTCAATATGAAATATCTTTATATGCTGTAACCAGGAAATTATTTCCAATATCCTCTCCTATTTGGGGAATTGGGAAAAGTAACTTGTTAATTAATGATCCTACAATATCCTCTGGTTTGAACATCTCAAATTTTCTCTTAGTTCAGATTCATAGTCCTTTAATTCAGACCATAGTTTAAATGGTCCCCTTTTAACACTTCAGTCTATCAGGCGAGTTCTCAGATTTCCTGCTTATTTCCTGGATAGCTTTCTGAAGGATTTCAGAATCCTGGATGCAGAGTGATTGTTCTGGTCTGTGCTGATCTGGTCACTGTATTTATGTCCACTAATTTAAACCCTGTTCAATCTAGCATTTTGGACTTTGTAACAAAAGTTGCTTCCATAGTGTTATGGTTTGGATATGAGGGGTCCCTCAAAAGCTCACATGTGAGACAATGCAGAAAGGTTCAGAGGAGAAATGATTCAGTTGTAAAAGTCTTAACCCAATTAGTGAATTAATCTCTGATGAGATTAATTGAAGTGGTAGGATGTGGCTGGAGGAGGTGGAAATTGGGGCGTGGCTATGGGCCATATATTTTGTATGTGGAGATCGGAGTCTCTCTCTGCTTTCTCATGCAAGCTGCTTCTCTCTGCCACTCTCTTCCACCGTGATATTCTGCCTCACCTTGAGCCCTGAGGAACGGAGCCTACCTTCTATGCACTAAGACCTCTGAAACCGTGAGCCCTCAAATAAACTTTTCCTCCTCTAAAGTTGTGCTGGTCAGGTCATTTAGTCACAGCAGCCAAAAAGCTGGCTTAAACAGATAGTCTCTGGACTCAGAAATGTGCACCAGTACAAAAGTACCCACACTTTCCACCTGTTTTCTCTATTCCATGTACTCTGCCTGTTGTCCAGCCCTGTCAGCCCTTTCATGTTCCCTCACTATAATTTATTGGAATATTTGGAATGTCTGCATACCTTCTAAGGAACTTGCTGAACCAGGAATATTCTGTAAGGCTGTCAAATAGAGCATATTTCTAAGCAAATTGAATACTCTCTCTCCCAGGACATACTGGATGTAGCTTAGAGGCTTGGAATCCCCCAGGCTATGTCTCCCAATCTCAGCATTCCATTACTCATCCTTGGCTGCTTGATTTATAGGATTTTTCAAAACATTTTCTCTCTCATTAGAGTTTAATGGCAAGAGAGATAGAGGAAAAAAGAACACCCTATCTCCTGCCTTTTTGGAGTTCCTCTGACACAGAAGTTCTCTGCATTCTCTTTGTTATCTCTCTAAAAGAATAAAAATTTATAAAAACCCTTAATTCTATGAAATAACAAGGCAAAGTCCTACAGTTCTAACTCCTGACATGTCACTATCAAGCTAAAAAAAACTGAATTTTCCTCTTTTAATAAAAGAATGATTCTTCAATGATATCATGGGCTCATTTAAGAAGTATTTGAGACATTTAGTTAAATTATTGCATTTTGGTTTTAGGTGGATTCAAATATCTACAGATACAGTTAGTATGGAGATTTAAGGAAAAATATGTATATGATCCTAGAATAAATAAGCAAAAATTCACAAATAGACTTTCCCACTGCACACATTTAAATTTATATCCTTAAAGTGAACAAACTGCTGGCCTTCAAGGCAAGGGTACTCATTCTCCCCTGCTGCTGGGAATACTGCCTGCTAATGGAATAGGACTCAGTTCTTCTCCCTGGACTGCCTTTGACTGAAGGGATGAGTCTCACTCCAGGATACACCCCTCCTCAAGGGGCCAGCATACTCTATACCTGGTTATTGCAAGGTACAAAGTTTCATTCTTATCTCTTCAGTTCAGAACAGTTTCTGAACAGCCATCTCAGCTATGCTGCCACTGCCATATGATTGACTGAGGCTTCTAAGCAAATAAGCTCAGTCCAAGCTCTCCAAACAATTCTCCTCTGTAGACCATCTGCAAGTGAATTTCCATTACCAAACCTTTCCACCAGAAAATCTGACCTAAGACATTTTGAACTGAGACTCTGCAACCATAGCCCCAGCTCTGACCACTGCAGCAATGGTATACCTCCCTCTACTCAATTATGTTTTTTTCCTCACTTATTCACAAACATTTTTCCCCAAAACATTCTGCAATAATTACAATGTATGCATCTGTGTCTGAATCTACTTCCTGTGGAAACTCATGTGTGATAATCTAAATGCTTTCTTTCACTATTTTTACAAATAGTAAAAGGAGTACAACATTGTACAGATGAAAAATTAAGGTAACAACCACTTTCACTTTTTGAGTACTTTATACTATTCCAAGCAAATTGATATTATTTCTGGCTTGATATATTTGAGAAAGCTAATAGGTACTAAAAAATGCTGAAAGAAATCAGGTAGCAGTATTTACTGAGAACCAATCTTTAAACCTACAAAATGGATTTGGAGTACTGCATAGTAACCTGTGCTGCCTCTGTCTGAGAAATATTTATTTCTCACTGATACACAAAAACATAAAAGTTGTTATTAATGGGGGGTACCATGTAATACCTGAGTATATTGTTCAATGTTTAAATTAGGTTAAATATATTTATCTCCTCAAATATTTATCATTTTTGCAGTTAAAACTTTAAAAATCCTTTCTTCTGGCTTTCTGAATATATAATACATAACTGTTATCTATAGTCACCAATCTGTGCAATAGTATGCCAGGAATTTTTGCAATTTCCTAAATGTAACTTGGCACCCATTGACCAACCCCTTCCCATCCCTTTCCCTTAACACTGTTCCTGGCCTCTGGTAACTACCATTCAGTTCTCAATTTCTATGAAATAATTTTTTCTTAGACTGCACATCTGAATGATATTTGGCACTTGTCTGTGCCTGGTTTATGTGATTTAACATAATGATCTCCATCCAGTTCCAAATGACAGAATTTTATCCTTTACATGATTTACATATTGGATATATGTGCTGTGTCTTCTTTATTTATCCTTTCATCACTGGGTGAATACAATAGGTTGTTTCTATTCCTTAGTTATTGTGAATAATGTGACAATGAACATGAGAGTGCAGATGTCCCTTCAATATACTTATTTATTTCCCATGGATATATATCTAGTACTGGGATTGATGGATCATAGGGCAGACTGGTGTTTAACTTTTTGAGGAATCCCCCCATTCTATTTTTCAAAATGGCTGGACCAATTTACATTCACACAAACTGTGCAGGATTTCCCTTTTCTACATGACCTTGCCAGCACCTGTTATCATTTGTTTTTTTGATTCTTGCTGGGGTGTAGTGATACCTCAGTGTTTTTCTGATCTGCATTTCCCTGATAATTAGCAATCAAGCATTTTTCATGTAACTGTTGGCCATTTGTATTTGGTCTTTCCATAAATGTCTACTTATATCTATTGTACATTTTTAAATCAGCTTTTTGATTTTTTATATTAATGTTTTGAAGTTTATTTTCTGAATATCAAGACCTTGTCAGATAAATAGCTGGCAAATATTTTCTCCCATTTTATAGGTTGCCTCTGGCACTCTGTTGAGTGTTTTCTTTGCTATGCAGAAGTGTTTCAGTTTTATGTAATCCCAGTTATTTATTTTTGCTTTTGCTTCCTGTGCTTTTGGGGTCTTGTCCAAAAAAGTCCTTGCCCATTCCAATATCTTGGAGCATTACCCCCAAGCATTCATATAGTTTTTCATAGTTTTCAGTTTTACATTTAAGTCTTTAATCCATTTTAAGTTAATCTTTGTAACTGATGAGAGATAAGAATCCAACTTCAATCTTCTGCATGTGATATCCAATACTTCCAACATTACTGTAGAAATAAATAGTAAACAGTAACCATGACAACTCAATCTCCCTATTTCTCACAAATATATATCTGTACATGGTGGAAACATTGAAAGTCACAAAGAAAGAGAGGCATGACTAAAAATATGTGATGCAAAGTTCAGGAGAAAACATTTTATATTCTCTATAATATAGGAATATCTAACTTCTATAAATTTATAGTACCAGGTGATAAAGTCTGAAAAGAAAGGGTCAAAGGGGAAGGATGAAATAAATATGCATGAAGTAAAATGTGTAAAGAAATTTAAACAAATTTATGGAATTCACAGTTGTAGTAGCAAAGGGCTATTATGCCAAAAATCTCACAAAAATATAAAACTAAATATAGATAACAGATATAAAGGGGAAAACTAGACAATTAATCCAAAGATCATTTGTAATTCTGAGTATCCCAGACAACAATTATAAAAAATGAATAATAAAACAAGCAACTGCTTTTTGTAGTAAAGGTCTTTATATGAATATTGACTTAGTCACTTACAGAAAAATAAAATCTGTTAAAAAATAAAAGACTTGAAATTATTCTTCCAAAGTAAGATAATTACAAGAAGAGGAGGGAGATAATCAGATTTTACTTAGTTTTGTTAATGCAGCACTTATATTTTGAGTGACCTTAAAAAAATTTAGCCATCTGCCTTGTCTATTATTTTCATATTTGTTAGTTTTGGAGAAGAGTCAAACAAATTGTCTTTCATTATTTTAAAAGTTTTATTTCAGTATGTCTCACAATTGGCAAATATAAAAGTTATAGAGGGGAAAATACTGAGAGGTTATATCCAAATAATTCTATTGAATCTAGTTATAAAAATAAAGCCAAATATTCAAATGTACTTTTAAAAGAAATGACATATACTGCTAAAACAATAGTGTAATAATAATCTATAATTATCCTTTATTAAATGCCTGCACTATTCAGGCATAGTTTACATTTGCCTTCTATGACATTCATTCATGATGTTACCAGGTGCAAAGTAAAGAAAACTGACAAAGATAATGTACTTTTCTAGTGATCACAAATTAAAAGCCATGAACCATGCTTTAAATCACAGTTGCCTGACTATAAATCTCATAGCTATTTATTATATTCAGCTGCTTGGAACATAAATCAAGACCCACATACATAGCTTTTTTTAACAGAATGATATTATTCAAGTATAAAGAATTAAAGACAGCACTCTCCCTACACTGACTGGAGAAACTTTCAGTAGTTATCGTCAGTATCCACACTGTTTCTAATATCCTCAATTAAAAGATTCTACATAGTTTTAAACTTCCTACCATTTTAAACCTTCATGCAATTTACTCTAATTCCTTTCATCTTAGATTTTTCCATTTTTTCTTTCTACTTTTTAAACTTTTCTTCCAATGGCCAATAACATTATTTCCAGGACCCATTTTAGCTTATCTTAACTAATGTTAGAGTCACAGGTATGTATACCTACTTGCTCACACTGTCTCCTATGGATAGAAGATGGAATCTTTTCTGAATATGACATCCATCTATATTCTGAAATCTGCCCTACTTGGCCTTCAAGGCTGCAATTTATTGTTGAACCAATAGAATTTAGTCATCTCATGTCTTGCTAAAGACAAGCCTGAATATAATGACAGGTAGCATGAAGTTCACACATTTTGAAGATAGACAGGCTTGAGTTAGAATTTGGAATTCACCATTTACCAGCTGTGAGACACTCAGATCATTTGAGTGTTTTCTCTTTAATTATGCTTTTTAAAGTGAAAGTAATACCTAAATTTTAAATATTTTTGTAATGATCAAATTTGATATCTTTCTGAAATCAGTCATCTTGTTATAAGTGCTTGACAAAGTGTAACTTCCAAACAGAATTTATATTTCAGTTGTGAGAAGTCTGCTCTTAAGACATTTTCCTTGATGTGTGTATTATTCCCAACTCAGGGAGTAGGAACTAAATGCAGAAATAATAGGCAATGTATTAGAAAGATGTACAAGGACTACTAAATCATTCCTTTTATATTAATAAGTATGATAATATTATAATTGTAGAGTATTTGATATACAATATATAATTTTTATTATTGTTCCTATAATTTTTATCTCATAAGTTTAGATGCCAATAAAGGTTTGAAACAAATGTTAAAATAAAATATTATGTTTGTACTTTCGTAGCTTATAGCTTTTGCTTTAACTTTTGATATTAAATACAATCAGAAGGACAAAGTATTTATACTACTTTTAAGGTACCACAATTATAAGACGTAACAATTGAATCTATAACTTTCTAGAATGCTACATGTTAGAGCACAATTTCATTTAAAAGTCATCATTTAAAAATACTCACATGCAACCCCAAGAACCGGACCCAGAGGCGGGCCCTGGCCTACAGGTGGCTTCTGGGACCAGGGCAGGGAACCCAGAGACTTCCCCAAGCAGCCCTGCTCCCTCCAGCGGCAGGCATGATCTATAGCCAGCTCCTCGGAGCAGACCCGCCCAGTAAGAGCTTTTCTCTACAGAGCCAACCCTAAGCCCCTGACCCAGCAGTGGGCCCCGGCCCACAGGCTGCTTCTGGGACCAAGGCAGGACACGGAGAGGCTTTCCCCTAGTAGGCTGGCTCCCTCAGGAGAGGGTAGGCTCTGTCTATAGCCAGCTTCTAGGAGCAGGACCGCCCAGTGAGAGGATTTCCACACAGAACCAGCCCCAGGCCTGGACCTAGGAGCAGGCTAGGGGCAGCTTTCTTAGGAAGCACTGCATTATCAAGTTCCTCCAAGACTTCAGGCTACTGAAGGCTGGGAGGTGATATACTGGAAATCTACAGGGACACTATAAGCCAAAGAGGAAATCTACAATATCTCAGAGTCCCACTGATATCTGACCAATATGAGAAAACAAGGGAAAAAAATGTCCCAAACAAACATAGATACTATATCAATAAAACACAATGACAGCACAGCAGAAGAAATGTCAGAAAGGGAGTTCAGAATGTACATAATTAAAACAATCAGGGAAGCAAACGAGGAGATGAAACAGCAAATGCAGGCATTAAAGGAAGAGATGAAAGAGCAAATGCAGGCATTAAATGATCACACCAATCGACAGTTAAAAGAGCAAATACAGGAAGCAAAAGATCATTTCAATAAAGAGTTAGAGATATTGAAAAAAAGAAACAAACAGAAATCCTTGAAATGAAGGAAACAATAAACCAAGTTAAAAACTCCATAGAAAGCATAACCAATAGGATAGAACACCTGGAAGACAGAACCTCAGACATTGAAGAGAAAATATTTAATCTTGAAAACAAATTGACCAAACAGAGAAGATGGTAAGAAATCATGAACAGAATCTCCAAGAATTATGGGATATCATGAAAAGGCCAAATTTAAGAATTACTGGGATTGAGGAAGGCTTAGAGAAACAAACCAAAGGAATGAACGATCTATTCAATGAAATAATATCAGAAAATTTCCCAAATCTTAAGAATGAAATGGAAAACCAGGTACAAGAGGCTTATAGGACTCCAAATACACAAAATTACAACAGACCCACACCAAGGTACATTATTATGAAAATACCTAACATACAAAATAAAGACAGAATTTTAAAGGCCACGAGAGAAAAGAATCAAATGACATAATGACATTCGGGGGAAACCAATAAGAATATCAGCAGATTTTTCAATCCAGACCCTAAAAGCTAGAAGGGCCTGGAACAACATTTACCAAGTCCTGAAAGAAAATGGATGCCAACCAAGAATCTTATACCCAGCAAAACTTACTTTCAGATTTGACAACGAAATAGAATCTTTCCATGATAAACAAAAACTAAAAAGAATTTACAAAAAGAAAGCTGGCATTACAGAACATTCTCAGCAAAATATTCATGAGGAAGAGATGAAAAACAATGATGCAAATCAGCAACGGGAGGAACTAGCCTAAAGGAATAGCCAAATAAGGGAGAAACCAAATCATGTCAAAAAACAAAATGAGTCAAATGACTGGGAATACAAATCATATCACAATAATAACCCTGAATGTTAATGGCCTGAACTCATCAATCTAAACACATAGACTGGCAGATTGGATTAAAAAGAAAAATCCAAAAATATGCTGCCTGCAAGAGACTCATCTCATAAAAAGAGATACCCATAGACTAAAGGTAAAAGGGTGGGAAAAAACATGCCATGCACATGGACACAGCAAAAAGCTGGAGTATCCATTCTCATTTCAGATAATGTGGACTTCAAGCCAAAACTAGTCAGAAGGGATAAAGAAGGACATTACATACTGCTTAAGGGAAGCATAAATCAGCAAGACATAACAATCATAAATATCTATGCCCCGAACATTGGTTCATCCATGTACGTCAAACAAATCCTTCTCAATTCCAGAAATCAAATAGACCACAACACAATAATACTAGGCGATTTTAACACACCTCTCTCACCACTGGATAGATCTTCCAAACAAAAATTGAATACAGAAACCATAGATTTCAGTAACACAATCAACTATTTAGACTTAATGGACATATGTAGAATATACCATCCAAAAAAATGAATACACTTTCTTCTCAGCAGCACATGAATCCTTCTCTAAAAGAGACCATATTTTATGCCACAAAGCTACTGTTAGAAAATACAAGAAGATAGAGATACTACCTTGTATTCTATCATATCATAATGGATTGAAACTAAAAATAAATGACAGAATGAAAAATAGAAACATCTCCAATACCTGGAGATTAAATAATATGCTATTATATGATGAATGGATAACAGAAAACATCAGGAGGGAAATAAAAAAATTCTTAGAAGTAAACGAGAACAAAACACATCATATCAAAATCTCTGGGACACTATGAAAGCAGTACTTAGAGGAAGATTTATCTCATGGGGCACATTCAACAAAAGAAGTAAAATCAACAAATAAACGACTTAACACTACAGCTCAAAGCCCTAGTAAAAGAAGAGCAGACCAACACCAAAAGTAGTAGAAGACAGGAAATAGTTAAAATCAGAGCTGAAATCAAAGAAATTGAAACAAAAGAAACAATCAGAAAAATTAACAAATAGTTGGTTCTTTGAAAAAATAAACAAGATTGATAAACCCTTAGCCACACTAACAAAGAGAAAGAGGGAGAAAACTCAAATTACTAAAATTCAGAATGAAAAAGGAAATATCACTACAGACATGAGTGAAATACAAAACATAATTAGAAGCTATTTTGAAAATCTATACTCCAACAAAACAGAAAACCTCGAAGACATCAACAAGTTTTTAGAGACACATGAATTACCTAATCTGAACCAGGAGGACACACACAACTTAAATAAATCAATTTCAAGCAATGAACTAGAAGAGGTCATCAAAAGCATACCAACAAAGAAAAGTCCAGGACCAGATGGGTTCTCAGCCGAGTTTTACAAAACCTTCAAAGAAGAGCTCATTTCAGTACTCCTCAAAGTATTCCATGAAATAGAAGAGGAGGGAACCCTCCCAAACTCATTCTATGAAGCCAATATCACCCTGATACCTAAACCAGACAGAGACACATCAAGGAAAGAAAATTTCAGACCAATATCCTTGATGAACATCAACGCAAAAATTCTCAACAAAATTTTAGCAAATCACATCCAAAAATATATTAAAAGGATAGTGCACCACGATCAAGTGGGTTTTATCCCAGGGATGCAAGGTTGGTTCAAACTCAGGAAATCAATAAATGTCATTCACCATGTCAACAGACTTAAAGTTAAGAATCACATGATTATTTCGATAGATGCAGAAAAAGCCTTCGATAAAATATAGCATCCCTTCATGCTCAAAACACTAGAAAAAAATAGGTGTTGGGGGCTATGCCATGCGGACGGCAACGGGATGGCCCTTGGCAGCCAGCCAGAGGTTGCTTTGATCACATTGGCAGTGAGGAGGTTGATTAACATAAGCACACCCAGGTGATTTGTCATTGGCCGTATCCAATTAAGTCCTCACACACAACGTGTGCACAGGTGTTCTTGCTCATGCCTGCTCATTTTGACCCTTACCATGATTGGGCAGCTAGCTCTCGCCTAATCTTTGCATAATTGGCATCAGCCCTACACTTCACCTCCTGGAGGGGATATAAGCCGGCTCTCCTCAAGCGCCGGAAGGGGTTTTCTTAGAGGTTCGAGGTTCAAGGTTGGAGGTTCCAGGTTCGAGGTTCCAGTTCCCGGGTTTCCTGATTTATCAATAAACCGTTCCAAATTCAAGAGCCTCGCTACTCTTTTGTCCCCCACGCCAAATTGACTCTGCTGGACAGCGTCAATAGGGATAGTGGGAACATTCCTTAACATTGTAAAGGCCATCTACGCTAAGCCCATGGCTAATATCATTCTAAATAGTGAAAAACTGAAAGCATTCCCCCTAAAAACTGAAACAAGGCAGGGATGCCCTCTTTCACCACTTCTATTCAACATCGCCCTTGAAACTCCAGCTATAGCAATTAGACAAACCAAAGAAATCAAAGGGATACGAATAGGAAAAGAAGAACTCAAACTATCCCTGTTCGCTGATGACATGATTATATATTTAGAGGAACCAGGAAATTCCACCAGAAAACTTTTAGAACTCATAAGTGAATTCAGTAAAGTAGCAGGTTACAAGATCAATGCAAATAAATCCAATGCATTTTTATACATAAGTGATGAATCTTCAGAAAGAGAAGCTAGGAAAACTACCCCATTCACAATAGCCTCAAAAAAATAAAATACTTGGGAATCAATCTAACAAAAGAGGTGAAAGACCTCTACAATGAGAACTACAGAACACTAAAGAAAGAAATTAAAGAAAACCTTGGAAGATGGAAAGATCTCCCATGTTCTTGAATAGACAGAATTAATATTGTCAAAATGGCCATACTACCAAAAGTGCTATACAGATTCAATGCAATTCCAATTAAAATCCCAATGACGTACCTTACAGAAATAGAGCAAGCAATTATGAAATTCATCTGGAAGAATAAGAAACCCAGAATAGCTAAAGCAATCCTTAGCAGGAAGAATGAAACAGGGGGTGTCGCAATACCAACACTTCAAATATACTACAAAGCAATAGTAATAAAAATGGCATGGTATTGGTACTAAAATAGACAGGTAGATCAATGGTACAGAATAGAGGACACGGACACAAACCCAAATAAATACAATTTTCTCATATTAGAGAAAGGGGCCAAAAATATGCAATGCAGAAAAGATAGTCTCTTCAACAAATGGTGCTGGGAAAACTGGAAATCCATATGCAACAGAATGAAATTAAACCCCTATCTCTCACCCTGCACAAAACTCAACTCAAAGTGGATCAAGGACCTCAGAATCAGTCCAGAGACCCTGCATCTTTATAGAAGAAAAAGTAGGTCCAAATCTTCAACATGTCGGCTTAGGATCAGACTTCCTTAACAGGACTCCCATAGCACAAGAAATAAAAGCAAGAATCAACAACTGGGATAGATTCAAACTAAAAAGCTTTCTCTCAGCAAAGGAAACTATCAGCAATGTGAAGAGAGAGCCTACAGAGTGGGAGAAAATCTTTGCCATGTATACTTCAGATAGAGCACTAATTTCCAGAATATATAAAGAACTCAAAAAACTCTACACCAAGAATACAAATAATCCAATCAACAAATGGGTTAAGGAAATGAACAGACACTTCACAGAAGAACTACAAGCAATCAACAAACATATGGAAAAATGTTCAACATCTCTAGTAATAAGAGAAATGCAAATCAAAACTACCCTAAGATTCCATCTCACCCCAATTAGAATGGCGATTATTAAGAACACAAGCAACAATAGGTGTTGGTGAGGATGTGGGGGAAAAAGGTACACTCATGCATTGCTGGTGGGGTTGCACTCTGGAAAGCAGTATGGAGATTCCTCAGAAAGCTTGGAATGGAACCACCATTTGACCCAGCTATCCCACTCCTTGGCCTATACCCAAAGAACTTAAAATCAGCATACTACAGAGATACAGCCACGGCAATGTTCATAGCTACTCAATTCACAATAGCCAGATTGTGGAACCGACCTAGATGTCCTTCAATTGATGAATGGATAAAGAAATTGTGGCATATATATATATACAACAGAATATTACTCCACCATAAAGAATGATAAAATTATGGCATTTGCAGGCAAATGAATGAAATTGAAGTGAGATAAGCCAATCTCAAAAAACCAAAGGATGAATGACCTCGCTGATAAGCAGATGATGACACATAATGGGGGGTGGGAGGGGTTAGTGTTAGGGTTAGGGTTAGGTTTAGGGTTAGGGTTAGGGAGGGTGGCAAGAATGGAGGAAGGAAGGACTGTATAGAGGGAAAAGAGGGGTGGGAGGGGTGAGGGGAAGGAAAAAAATAACAGAATGAATCAAATAACATTACCCTATATAAATTTATTATTTCACAAATGGTATGCTTTTACTCCATGTACAAACAGAGAAACAACATGTATCCCATTTGTTTACAATAAAAAATAAATAAAAAATAAAAAAATAAAAATACATGTACACAATAAAAATTGACATTTCATAGTTTTATCTACTATTCAAGGGTAATTGCTATTAATGTTCATTACTGATGTCATGTTGAAAGATAATAGAATTTTCAATAAATGGAATGATATCAAATAAAAAGCTTCTTCACAGCAAAGGAAACAATCAAGAACATGAAGAAAGAGCCTATAGCATGGGAGAAACTCTTTGCCACCTGCATCTGAGATACAGCATTAATCTCCAGGATATACAAAGAACTCAAAAATCTTAATAACAAAAAACAAATAGTAGTTATATATATATATATATATATATATATATATATATTTAGTTATATACATATATATGTAAATAGTAGTATTTATATACATAACTAGTTATATACATAGTACATATATATATGTAATTTATAAGGGGAAATACTTGTGTTTGCACATGTTTGCTTGTAGAGGTCCACATAGCAAAGAGGTAGATAGGTGGGAGACAGATCATCAGGAAGACAGATAATTGATATGAACATTATTTTAACTATGTATGGCATTTATTCCAGCATACAATCAACATAACTCATTGGGCAGTGTTTTTTTAATCAGGCATTACAGATACAGCAACAAAGATTTACAGTATGCCCTCAAGAAGCTCAAAAATTTTGAGATGCAAAATGTATCAAACTACAATATCTTAAATGCCACTAGAATTTTTTACAGTCATCATATATTAGATAACACTAATATCATTAGTAGATTTATAAGAATAGAAATCATATACAACATTCCTTCATGGAAATCCAATAAAATTATAAATAATAAAACCCAAGACAATCCTTTATCTAGAAAACTGTAAAATTCCATTTAAAATGATCATGGGTTAAATTATAGTTTCATCTAGAAAATAAACTACCTATCAAAACTTATGTTATGGAAATATAGAAGGGTTAGCAATAAATTTATAATATCAAACATTTTTAATACTTAATGGAAAAAAGTGAAACTGAACAAAACAGTCTTCTATAATCAGTATGAAGACTTCCCTTGTATTGGACTAACTCTTCTATTGAGATCAACTATAAAACTAGATAATATGCAATAATATGCCAAGAAAGTTTTTTAAAAACAGAGTTTGAAGGCATAAGAAATTGAGCAATAAATCCAGGACTTGAGGGTGTCAGGAGAAATATTCTTTCCCTGAATCTTTTCCTTCTCAGGTCAATTGTTGACTTCTGATGCAAAAATTTGCAGCCCAGCAGAAAGCAACAGCCCAGAGGTTTCACAAAGGCACTGGAAGGTCTAGGAAGAAGACTGCAATCCAGGTCAAAAGGAGCAGAGTCTTGGGATCAGGACTAGGGAACCAGAAATTGGAACCAGAGAAAAAGAAACTACAATCATGAGACTGACTTTTTATATGCATTTAGACTTCAATACACTGCCAAATTTAAAAGGACCAAAAGAAATAGCACCCAGTCATAAAACTAGGGCCCGAGCTAAGAAGAAAAACAATAGAGTACCTAAGCTTAACAAGGAAATATGTATTTGGCCTGTGTGCCAGGATTTCTATTGAGATCTCTGTTGAATCATAACCTAGGAATAGATAGGGCAAATTGGAATGAAATAAGACTCCTTCATCTTCAAGTCCCAGTCCAGTCTCAAAGTACTTCAAAGGACTGCAGCTGCTGATGGAATCAATTGTTTATTCATACTCCCCAATGATCTTCCATCCAAACACTATACTCCTAATAGATAAGTTGCATCAACAAGAAGCTTTGCAATTTACCATCCACAGTATCCAAAACTAAATGCAAAAATGCTAAAAAGATAGGCATGCTGGTAACAGAACCTAATGACCCAAAAACAAGAGAATATTAGAAGACAATGTAAAGATAATTAAAATAGATTATGATTCTGGAATTATCAGACAAGAACATCCAGTTAACTATGTCTCATTATGGTTAAGAGATAGATGATGAGAGAACTCCCACAAGAACATCTTAAATCTTTAAAAAAGAAATCACATGGAAGTTATAGAATAAAATATAACAGGTAAAGGCAAAAATTCACTAGATGCAAATTACGTATATAGATAAAACAGGTAAGACTTGATGTATTAGCAGAATGAAATCTTAACTCCACTGAGATGATTTTAGTAGGTGAACCTTTGTGATATAAATACGTTTAGATAAGGTCACCAGGGGTGGTTGCCATGATAGGATTAATGTTCTTTTCAGAAAATACCAAACTATCTTGGAGCTATATGAGACAATGGAAGAAGAGGCTACCCGTAAGCCAGAAAAGTGCCCCCATCAGGATGTGAATCAGTCAGTACCTACATCATGAGGTTGTGCAGCCTCCAAAACAATAAGAAAAATTTTCTGTTGTTTGAGAATCACACTAAAAGAATCTTAAATATCCAGTTAGGAAAGATACTGTAAAAAAGCAATATTTAAATAGATACTAGAAGAGATTTTATCAAAATTTAGAAATATTTGTAGTAAACATATTCAAGAAGATACAGGGTACATTAATAAAATTATCGAAAAACAGATAAGAACAGTTTTTAAAGAAACAGGTTAAAAATTATTTTTTAAATATTTTTAGATGTTGATAGGCCTTTATTTTATTCATATTTTTATATGTGTTGCTGAGAATTAAAACCAGTGCCTTACACATGCTAGACAAGTGCTCTACCACTGAGCCACAACCTCAACCCCAAAAATTCATTTCTTAAAGGTGAAATTTTTTAAGAATTATTTACATTTATCAGAAATTTTATTAATTCTAAGGTGACAGAATTTTATAAATTCTAAGGTAACAAAGTGGTAAAGAAAATGCTATCAACCTAGTACTTAATATTATTGAGTAAAAATATCTCTTCCCTAAAACACTCAGTGCAAATTTCTGATGGTGAGTGTATTAGTTAGGGTTCTCTAGAGGAACAGAATCAATAGGAAGTATAATTATAAAAAGGGAATTTATTAGATTGGCTTACCCAACCACAATAGTCCACAATAGTCATCTGAAGAACCAGCAGCTGAAGATGCAGAAGCCCCAGAACAAGAAAGATCAACAGTGCTACCCTAGTCCGAGACCAAGGCTTCTAGAAACTACCGGAGAATCGCTGTCAGAGTTTGCTTTGGAGGAGTGAAGAAGCGATATCCTCATATGATGGAAGCAGCAATCAAGAACTCGCAATCAAGAACCTGTTTAAGAAGAGCCGAGCTTACATGTACTTTCTTGATCTTTCAACTTTTATACCATCCTATTGGGCAAGGGCTACCCATGCTTAGGGAGGGTCTCCACTTCAGTTCACTCTTCCACATTCCAATCATTCCTAGACACACCCTCATGGACACCCCCAGAAGCCTCTTAATCATCAGCATCTCTTAATCCAATCAAGTTGACAATTCAAATTGACCATTACAATGGGACCATGTCAATATATTCAAACTGACCCAATGTTTCATGCCTGCCCATTTAATCCCACACTGTTAATATCCATTCCCAAATATATTCTAAAATGTATGTCTATATAATCTGAAAAGCATGAAATTTGATATTTAGATGGATAAAACAATTAAATATGAAAGAAGGTACAAGATATCTTATATGGCATATCATATGTCAGTCATACTCATGCACATTTGCATTTTGAAAATATACCCTATAATAATGTATTTCCCTGTGAGATTTCTGATGCATTTTTTTAATAATTTTTTTTTTATTTTTTACAGATTGTATTTTGATTCATTGTACACAAAAGGGGTACATCATTTCATTTCTATGGTTGTACATGATGTAGATTCATACCATTCATGTTTTAAATGGATAGTTATTTGTACTTTATATCTTCCTACAATACTTATTTGTTCAAAAAAGTTCAGAAAAACAATCATAAATGTGTTTTATGCAATAAAAATACTTTTGATAAATATCATAAACATTTGAAATGGGTTTGTGAATTCCACAAACTTACCACTAAGAAATAGATCTAGGGCCAAAAGATGGCATTCGGAAACACAAGAACAGATTCTTGGGAATTTTGACACAATTTCATTTGTTCCAGAAAGGAAGGCTAAGCCTAAGGAAGGAAAGCTCTTCCCTGAGAGCACTGAGTTAAAGGCCAGGAAACTTTTCATTATGAACATCACAGGGTGGACTGTGAATCCATCTGAACAAATCTACACAAATGAAATTAATATTTTTTTGCTTTTGTTTTTGTCTTTCCAGGTAAGGCCATAACATCTGGAATTAGAAGACTGCTGAGAGCATAGGGCCTCCTATGAGCAAGTACTCAAAACCCTTCCTCCCCACCAAAATCAGACGTAAAATACAAAAGTGAACCCAGTCTTAAAGAAAGAATGGAATGGGGCTGGGGATATAACTCAGTTGGTAGAGCGCCTGCCTTGGGTTCAATCCCCAGCACTCAAAAAAAAAAAAAAAAAAAGAGAGGTAATATAAATATTTTGAAATATATGTTCAATAAGTTTGAGGATAGAATAAAAGAAAATGAGTATAAATCAAATTGGGCAGAATCAAAAGGTCCCAATAACAATGTCATTATATATAGATTTTTTTTTATTTTTCACTGAGATGCCACAAATGGACTCATAAAACTGTTGGTAGCCTATATTTTGTTTTATTTCTTCTTTTTTTAAAATTATGACTTGGAGGGCATGGCAGAAAGATTATCAAAAGTCTTTTATAATATATCATATAACCCATTTTGTATGAGCTCTATTTCAGGAAACATTTTATCTCTGCACATAAATTTTCATATTTTCTATAATCACAATAAAAATACTTTTACAAAAAGCCAGAATAATTGTTCTTTGAATGGACAGAAGAGGGCATATATGAGATATATTACAAAATATAATGTATAAATTTCACCTTTTCTATCATCAATATGAGGAAGAAAATATTAGACTAGTTCCCAGTTTGGGGGGCATGGTCAAAAATGGACACCAAATTAAGCATTTTGTACTACTCATATCATCTCTGAGTCCAACCCTAATGCTGCTTCTTTGCAGGAAAGCTAAGAGTGAAGTCACTATATGTGACAAGGTCAGGTTCATGGGAAGTGTTGGTGCATTTAATACTATGTATTTATGCATCTCTTTTTCATGACAAAAAAAACACATGGGTAATATGGCTTGGAATACTCTGCAATGTTCCAAATAAATAACAACTTAAGGCCATTGCTAAGGAAAAAGTGCACCTTTCGAAAAGAGTTAGGTGTGTCGAGTCTCTGCACTTTACTATTGCTGTGCATCACGTTTATGGAGACATAATAAATAGTTGTAATAGAAAAAGGGCAGTTAGAATAAAATAAAGTGGTCCATCAAGTACTCAGCCCAAGTTTATTACTGCAATGGACTTGGGTTATAATTACCAACAGAGGAGAGGATAACTATAAGTTATTTTTATGTAAAAAGCATATTATACTAAGCCAACATAATAACACAGTTTTTATGAACCACAATAATTGCACTGAAGAATCACAGAAGTGCATTTTCCTAAAAGAAGAAGGTAGGTGTTGATAAGCTACTATAGAATTTTACAGTCTCAATGAACAGAAATAATTGTCATAGCAGAATAATAAAAGTATATTAACTTTTGTTGCAATGCTTGAGAAAGATTAAATTATAAAATTAAAAATACTTAATAAATATTAAGAAAGGTTCTACATCATTTTTAATGTCTTTATTTTTAAATGACATGTTTTCACAGAAATTCTAATATTCAATATTTTTTATTATCCTTCACCAGTGGTATGTAGGAGATTGCTTCTGTTGCTAAGAATGCTTTCCTGTAATACTTCAGTGAACCAATATAGGAGAAAATGACTGTTAGTTGTCTATTTAAATATCTTCTTTATGAAACTTATTAAGACTTGATCTTGAGCCACTATAATTTTATCACTGTATTTGATTTTACATTTGGGGGCTTAAAGTCAAGTGTTATTATCAGATAATGTCTAATAATAAATAAATAATACCTGGTAATAATTAAAGTATGTTCATTCATATTTGAAGGCAAATGATAGACTATTGAAAAAAAGAATACATGGTCAGGAATATAACTTTAAAGGATATATTTCAATGTCCTAATTGCCAAAATTGGGGGAAAACATAGAGGTATGAAATTGTATAAAGGCTATATACATGAATTCCTGAATAGAGACTAAACCTCAATGGACCACATTAATCATGAAGAAAATAAATGATATGAAATATCTGACTGTACCATGTTTAGTGAAAAACACAGTTTTATAAATGTAAATTTAAATTTTAAAACTCTATATTAATATGTCTGGCAATAAAAGCTTTTCTCAAAATAATAATTGGAAACCTAATAAATAAAGGACTGATCTACTTAAACATTCTTACAACTATCAACCAGAGGCAAGTCTTGCAATAGTTTGGGAAAATGTATAAAATATTTCAAATTTCACAGAAAACAATCAATGGAAGTGCACTGACTACATGCTCAAGAACATATGGATGAAGGCCCCACCAATTTTACCTTCAGGTTATCCAGCCACAGACCAGCATGGCATGAAAGGCAGCACATCAGGAGATGATGAAATGTATTCTTCTACAGGCTTCAGGAGTAGGGTTTTGTCTGTTTGCTTGCATACTCATTCCCTAATATTTGAGAAACACAGTTATGTTGATTGTGACCTTTTGGATTCTGCCATGCTAACGTGGTTCCTTATAAAAAAGGAGGGAATGGGGCAGCAGACAGAGTTTGAGTCATCTTGTCCAACTAGAGCTAAAAGGTAACTTGACCATATTAATTTCCATTTTCATAAGTACCTTGTATATTTAAAATCTAATCAAAAGGAAAAAATGTCACAATGTACTTTTGCTAATGACTATTTTAATTTTTGACTGATTAACAGAAATAGTAACCCTATATAAACAGCAAAATAGTAGCATCTCAAGGAATTACACACAGAGTCACGAATGTGCAGGTAACCGTTTACTATTCACTGTCTGTTTGACTCCTAAAAACTTCCAAAGGTGAGAAGTCAATGAACAGTTTACTGAAACGGAAATGGGGAAGAGGGGTAAAATATTCATGAAACAACGGGTGAGTTTGTGAAAGAGCATGTGAAAGATATATCTGTACTCTTGATTCCAGGTAGAATACTAACTGTAATACTTTCTTTGCTCCCCACATTTAACAAATAGAACTCAAGTCTGCATATAGTCTGTCTACATTCTCATTCATTATTTCATTTTATTCTGATTATATGCTGACTCTACCTTGTTTAATTTATTTCCCCATAACAAATTCATTAAAGCATTGAAAACACAAGTCAACATTTATGTTCACAAACTTTTCACAACTGGGGATTCTCAAGAGAAACCCAATATTCATCTTCTTGTGATAACAGTAGTGCTGTTTTTATGCCTTCCCTAACAAGAAAACATTCACTGTGATGGGGTAGGAAGCAAAATGTGCACTTGAATACAAGATGAAGAAGATTTGATAATATGACTATGTATGGAATATTTCCTTAATTACAATAATTATAAATAAGTATCAATCTAGTGCTAAGAAATATTATAAAATATGTTAAATGTATTTTCCTGAAATCCCTTCTTTCTTGCTTTTGTATGAATAAGTCATCCATATATTAGTGCCTAAATACCAGGTCTCTGGTAATGTATGCCATACATTCAATTTTACAAGGAAAAATTTATTCAACAGTATGGTGATCAACTTTAAATTATTTACATCTGCCTATTTATGACTTCTACATAGCAGACGATGAAAACTGAGGTTTACATTTCATGTCAGTATAGACAAGAATCTCTTCATTAACACTACATTTGACCACACATCTAAAAGTAAATGTAGGGGCTGGCAATTGAAAATGACATTGTTCACCATATTTTATTCATTATGTGCTACATTTTATCTGTTTTTTGCCTGATGTTGCACATTATGTATGTATGTATATGACCTATTTTCTGTCTACTATATTTGAAATCTATCATTTGTCAGGCATTTTGTTATGTTCTGCAAATAACAAAGAAGAGAAAAACAGTAGTGGGAATGAAATGGGGAGAATCAATGATTGTAGTGAATGAAACATATGGAAGTAAAAGAAATAGAATATTCCAGTTCTATAATCTGGGAGAAAATAAATCAGAAAACAGCATGAAGTTTTTGGAATATGGGTCATACTTTAATTCAAACCTGTATAGGCTACCAAAAGCTAACCAAAGTGCATATCTGAAAAGTTCACATTTGAATAAAATAAACCATTAAGTGAGAGGACAGGAACAAGACAAGTTGGTTGGAGAGGACTGAATAAAGAAGAGAGAAGGAGGATAGGAGGCCAAGAAGATGATGGGGCTTTTAGCATATCACTGAAACAAAAGATCACTGAAGGACTGTGAGAACGGGAATGACCGAGTACAGATTATATTTTCTTAGGATAATTCTGCTGCTCATATGAGAATAGGCAGAAGGATCAGGGTTCATAGGGGTAAGGTAGGAAGAGATCTCATTAAGACTACATTACAAAAATGGAGTAACATAGCAAAGAACATGATGGTATACTGTGGTGATGGCAACAGTCAGGGTGTGTGTGAAAAGTAACTAAGTTAAGACATATTTTGAATTTTCCTCTAAAATAAGAAAAATAAGAC
The DNA here is from genome assembly GCF_902686445.1 of Sciurus carolinensis. Taxonomy (NCBI): domain Eukaryota; kingdom Metazoa; phylum Chordata; class Mammalia; order Rodentia; family Sciuridae; genus Sciurus; species Sciurus carolinensis. Next base: position 29,975,161 of record NC_062225.1, read on the forward strand.
TGATGGACCACCTAAATTTTTTAACAAAATTTATCTAATGGAAACTTCTAGGTTGAATCTGTAGTAAATATAAGGATGATAAAAATGAATAGGACTTTGACAAAAGGATTATTTAGCTTTCTCACAATTAAACATTCTGAGGTAGGGCTGGAGAAATTTCCACTCTTATCTCATTGCAGATCTCATATCAGATACAAATTGTAAGAGATAACCTATACTGGCTCTTAATTGGATATTACTATAACTATTAGAGTCTCCTATTTGCCTACATTTTACTGTTCTTAAACTACTTAAATCACCACATATACAAAAAAAGTGAACAGCTACACACTTATAGCTTAATTTTTAGGAGGTAAACATATAACTACCGCCCAGACCAAGATATAGAAATTAAAGTGCTCAAGAGGCTTTCTAGGGCCCTCCCCAGATTATGTTTCCATCCCAAGATTATGTGGTTTTTATTATAGCATATTAATTTTGCCAACTTTTTATATAATATATGTAAGTTAAATACCTGTACTTTTGTGTCTGTCGTCTTTGCTCAACATTTCATCTGTGTGACTTTATGCTTTCTGTGTGGTAAAACATAACGTGTATATTTTCATGAGTGAATATATCTATTGTACAAATAGTTCACAACCCATTTATTCCTTTACATTGATGCTTGGGTTGACTGAAGTGCGATACAGTGTGAAAAATGGCAAAAGATGAATGCATAAAGTTCATCAGTATTTACTGGGGATTTTAAGTATATTAAACATTAGGTTATTCCAAAAACACATCACATGAATATGAGGTGCTAAAGAAAAACAGGAAAATATTGTGTCATAATCCTGGCCAAGATGCTAATATTATTAACAGTTGATTATACTGTATTCAATGAGAGATGGATGTCTTCTGTGTTTTGGCTATAAACACAGGAACTTTCCTCAGCACAATAAAAAGGCAAAATGGTTCAAACAAAAGATGCAGTAGCAATTACTACTGCTTCCATTGACATAATCAGAGAGGAAATGAAAAAATTTCTTCCCTTCTTTATGTCCTCTAAGTTTACTAACATCTCTGAATCATGAGGGTAAGTGCTAACAACGACTGAAATTATTCTTAACCCAACCTAGTTGTGGCAGTGTAGACATCACTTACTCAAATATATCCTAAAGCCAGTGGTGGAAATGTTCACCTTCTAACTGACTATTTGAAGATGCTCTGACAACTGAGTTTGATGCAGGGCAGTGAAGAAAATCAGAGCATTAAAATAACTACTTCAGTATATATACCTATAGTCCCAGCAACTTGGGAGGCTGAGTTAGGAGGACAGCTTCAAGAACAGTCTCAGCAACTTAGAGAGTCTCTGATTCAAAATAAAAATAAAATTTTTTAAAAAGGCTGTAGATGTACCTCAGTGATAAGGCACCACTGAGTTCAAACCCCAAAATAAAAATAAATAAATTAATTTGTTACATTTAGATGTTCACATAGAAAAAACAATCCCTTGAAACATATTTAAACTTCAGCACACCAAAATAGAAGAATTATCTTGATTATTGAATGGATTCTTGGGAAAAAGAACAAAGTAATGTCCCTTTCTCCCTTTCTCTGTAGACACATTAGCATTTATATCTAGATGTGTGCTCTGAAATACTGTTGGAAAAAAGATACAAAGATACATGAATTCTTTCCTCACTGAATTAATCAGATAAAGAATTTTACTAGGCAATGGAAGAATATCCCTAAAAAGAAATTTTCTACAAGTGAAGGGATGTGAGGGTTTTAAATGATACTATGTAATGCCTTTTGAATATATTTCATTAGCACTTTCTTAAAACGCCAGAGAAGGCAATTCTATAGGGACAAGTGTTATAATTATGCATTCATTATGATGTTTCTAAAAATAAATCCTTAAATTTCCTAGACCAACAGCATCAAAAAAAAAAAAAAAAACCCAAAGAGTTATATTAAGGTATATAGATTGTTTCCTAACACACAATTATTCAACAATGTCAAACATACACACACACACACACACAAATTCATTCTCCTATAAAGGAGAAGTAAATGATACCTTACTCCTAGGCTAATAACTTATTGACTCCTTAGAGCCAAGGGGTAGGTCAATATAAGAAACATACAGGATTTCATTTGGTTCTTGCCACAAATAAATCATAATATGAGAATAGATACCCAATAGGACATATATTAAGAAAAATCATTTACCAGAGATCATTACAATAAATCCACTTGCCATTTCAATGGGACTATATAGTCTATGAAGCTAAGTCAAAGAATGTGAACAAAATGAAATAAATTTCTCTTTGAGATAAAAACTATGTAATTTCACTTTTATTATCTAGAATGATAATGGAGACAAAGAATAGCAGGCTATGAAAACTATGCATTAAATGTTCACAATACAGGCAGTAATGTTGTATTGTTCTTCCTCCGACATTATACCTAGCATACTTTATTTTCCTGGCTTGCACTTTGATTAAATTTGTTTACTATTTAATATACATGGCCTTACCTTTAAAGTCTACAGTTCCAAATTTAGACTTGTGTTTGAAAAACCATAACAAAATGTAATAATGACATTAACAAATAATTTGTACTTCAATGTTACATTTAATTAAGGTAGTCTAGGCTCATAGTCCTACTTGTCTATGGTGCTTCCTTTTATTTTCATTGTTTTAATTTATATCAATAAAGACTGATAATATTTGTTTTATACTATGGTAATAACTAAATTTTGTTACTATAATTGTCCTACTTTTTTTACCATTGGCAGCTTTTTGTACCTTGGACATAAGTCCATAATTCATGTGTGTGCACACACATGTTAAAAGATACTCTAATCTTATCTTGTGTATTTTCTATTTCAGTCTTAGTATCAGTCATTTCTGCAAGGAGTCCTATTTCTTTTCACTGGAGGATGATATTAGAAACCAAAATCTCAGTACTAGATGCACCCATTTCCAGAATTTTATTGCTTCTAGGACCTCTCAACTACCAGAAAAAGGATATATAAGTGCGTACATGCATATATATAGTTTAGTATATATACTGTAGTATATACCCTTTTTTTTGAGTATATATATATACACACATGCATATATATATATATATATATATATAAAACAAACATCATATAAAGTAAATTTATAAGCAGATATACTAACATATATTGGTGTGTATACACACACACAGCCATCAGAATCTAAAATAAATCTAAAAAATAATTCATATCACTGTCTTCAACTTTAGCTTATTACATGGGTTTTTCTAGCCTCTGGAACACTGAGAAAGTAGTTTTGACTATCTGTCATTCATTTACTTAATTTTTCAAATCCATAACACAAGTATATCTATATCGGAATTTTAAAATCACATCCCCGTGGCCAGTATTTTAATCAACAGAAATGCAGTGCTTACATATACTTCCTTTGCCTTTAGTCTTACAGAATCCCTTATTTGTACTTAGGTAAGCATTCTTTTCCTCTACCCTATTAACTGACGTTGTTTCAGATGTTTGTAATATAATTAGACTGTTCTGTCACATCTGCATTCCACCCTGCTATTCTCCGATACTCTAAATGTTTTCTAAGAATTCGCATGCATTAGCTGGGAGTGGTGGCACACACCAGCTGGTTGGAAGTCTGATGCAGTAGGATTGCAAGTTCAAAGCCAGCCTCAGCAACTTAATGAGGACCTAAGTAAATTAGCCAGACCCTGTATCAAAATAAAAAAACAAAAAAAAAGAGCTGGATGTGACTCAGTGGTTAAGCTCCCCTGGGCTCAATCCCTAGTACCAAAAACAAACAAACAACAACAACAAAAAAAAAAACAATTTGCATACCTTAATGCTGATGTTTTACACTGTAAATTTCTATGGGTTTTCTAAAATTCATAATGTCATGTAGTAATTATTATATCAACAGAATAGTTTTACTGTTGTAAAAACATCTATGATTTAAATTTTCAACTTTCCCTTTCTCTATTGAAACATTTACCCATTTCTATAATTTTGCATTTTCCAGAATATGATATAATTAGATTCATATAGCATAGAGACTTTCAAAACTGTCTTTCATAGTTGGCAATGTGCATTAAGGTTAATCATATCTGTGGCTTTTTAGTTTATTTATTTTTATCAATTAATACTATTTGGTTTTATAGATATACCACAGTTTATTTATCCATTTACCTATTGCAAGATGACTTGGTTTCTTCCACTTTGCTTGATTATGAATAAAACTACTGAAAACATTTGTATGAAGTTTTTTTTTGTGTGTGTGTGTGTGTGTGTGTGCGCGCGCGCGGATATAGTTTTCAAATGAGTTGACATCTAGAATGATGATAGCTGGATCATATGTTACATCTATGTTTAACTCTGAAGAAACTGTCACACTACCTTCCAAAGTGGCAGTATTATTTTATATTTCTATCATCGAAGAGTAAGATTTCCTGTTGCTTTTCATCCTCATTAGGAAATGGCATAGCTGTTTGTTTTTTATGTTTTCTTTTGTTTAATTTTAGGATTTTAGTCATCTTAATTAGTTGTAATGTATCTCATTGCTGTTTTAATTTACAATTACATAATGACAAATGATACTGAATACCTTTTTCTATGCTTATTGGCCATCTGTATATATTCTTTAGGGAAGCATCTGTTCAGATCATTTGCTGATTTGGGGATTGTTTCCTTACTGTTGAGTTCTTTTATATTTTGGATATAAGTTCTTTATGATATATGTGTTTTGGAAATATTTTCTCTTACTGTATGGCTTATCTTTTCATTGTCTTAATGGTGTTAGTTACAGAGCAGAAGTTTTCCATTTCAGCAAAATCTAATTTATAAATATTTTCTTTCTTGTGCCATGCTTTTGATGTTTTATCTATTTTTTGCTTTTTTTCTCATTTCTACATTTTATACTTAGTTCTGTCAACCATTGTGAGATAACTTTTCTTTTTTTTTTTTTTTTTTGGTACCAGGGATTGAACTCATTAACTTTGGCCTGCAATCTTGATATATGCAGTTACCTATCTCCAATAGGTTTTTTTGAGTCTTTGAGATTTTCTTTATAGACAATCATATTATCTGAAAATTAAGGCAGTTTTATGTCTTCCTTTAAATATGTATTGCCCATATTTCCTCTTCTTTTATTTCTGCACTAGGTAGGACCTTCAGTAAGAGACTAAACAGGACTGGTGTGAGGGTATCTTTGCTTTGTTCCTGATCTTACTGGCAATTGTTGAGGTTATCACTATTACTTATGACATTAGCTACATGTAGAATTTGTGATCTTTTTTAATCAAGTTGAAGAAGTTCTCAACTATTACTGGTCTTCTGAAAATTTATATAATAAATGGGTGTTGAATTTGCCTGAATGCATCTTTGAATCAGTTAACATACTGTATGATTTTTTTTTCTTTCTTTTGTCCTTTCTTGTGGTATACTGCACTGATTGATTTTTAAATGAAACAGACCTACATACCTAGAATAAATCCTACTTGATCATTTAGATTCACTTTACTAATATTTGTTGAGGATTTTTCCAGCTATATTAAAAGTTTGGGGTATGCAGAGTTCTTGTATTTTTGTTATTAGGGTATTGGTACCTTCACAGGATGATTTAGGACATGTTCCCTCTGCTTCTATTTTCTGGAAGAGATTATAGAAAATTGACATTATGATCTGTTTTTACCCAGAACACTTGTGAACCAAACGTGTGGGGATTTCCAAACAATTCTCCAAATTTCCAAATACCAACTGTATATTATACAAGACAATTCAATTCAGGCACTAACAAACAAGAATTAGCACCAACTACAGGTTAAAGGCTCAGTCCCACAAGATTATGATGCCAATTTAAAGTGGGAATCACTTAGACTTCTGAGTGAGCAGCTATAAAATTGAGATTTCTACGACTGCTTTGTAAAGTTGAAGTTTAAATATTTGCTAGAGCAGCTCAAAGAATACAGAGAAGCAGTTAAAGTACAATGGCTAATTTATTGTGAAAGTTTTTGAGGGGAGGGAGTACTGGGGATGAAACCTAGGGGTACTCAATTCCTAAGCTACATTCCCAATCTTTTTATATTTTATTTTGAATAGGGTATCACTAAATTGCCTAGGATGACCTTCAATTAGTGATCCTCCTGCCTCAGTCTTTCAAGTTGCTGGGATTGGGGGCATGTGCCACCTGGTTTAAGAAGTATTTTTTAGGCTTTTCCCTCCCTGTTCCTCCTCCAGCCTGCCTACCTCCATGAACTGTACCCCCAGGAAAAGATGGCAGCCTAGAGGGCGGCTGCATTTCATGTTGCTCCAGGACGCAGGATTCAAAAGAGGAGATAGTGAGAGACTTGGGACCAACTCAAAGCTGCCGAGGGAGTCTTTCCGGTTGGGGAGATGTCCCGGATGGGGCGGTAGCCCCGGAACGCAGGGAACTTTGTGAAGTAGAGTTGCTCGGCGAGACGCCCCTCCCCCCAGTTGGAGCAGTAAACACGCACAACTGGGATCATTGTAGAGGAGGCAGCTCAGCACAGCGCTTGGACTCGGAGCAACCACTGCGGCTCCGGGTGGCTGCCTGAGGAGGAGCTGCGTGGCGAGCTGTTTAGACTCAGAGCCACCGCTTCAGAACACTGGGGGGTTGCCTGGAGGAAGAGGAGGAGTACGGCGGGTCACTTGGTCTAGGAGTGACTGCATCAGAGCTACAGGCAGTTGCCAGAGGAGCTGCGTGGTGAGCTGTTTGGACTCAGAGTGATCACTTCTGAACACTGGGGGGTTGCCTGGAGGAAGAGAAGGAGCGCGGCGGGTCGCTTGACCTAGGAGTGACTGCATCAGAGCCACAGGCGGTTGCCAGAGGAGGAGGTGAGTGGTGAGTTGTTTGGACTCAAAGCAACCACTCATGAACACTGGTGGCCTACCTGGAGGAGGAGTGCAGTGGGTTGCTTGGTCTCCGAGCAACCGCTCCTGAATACCCGGGGGCCTACCCCGAGGAGGAGGAGGAACAGGGCGGGGCACTTGGACTCGGAGTGACTGCCTAGGGCTACAGGCAGTTGGCGGAGGAGGAGACGCGTAGTGAGTTGCTTGGACTCCTAGTGACTGCGTTGGAAACCAGGCGGCTGTCCGGAGGAAGAGGTGTGTGGCGGGTCTCTGGGTCTCGGAGCTATTGTACAGGGCTACAGGTGGCGGCTCAGAGGAGGGGCCGCATAGCCAGGCGATTAGGTGCAGAGCAGGGTCCCAGGAGCGGCTTCTTGGTGGAAGAGCCGAACAGAGACATGCCTAGGGGCAGAGCCAAGTTTCCAGGACTGCGGGCAGATTCTCTGAGGAGAGGCAGCCTAAGGAGACTTGTCTGCGAAGGGTGAGGCTCCCAGGCCCAGGAGGTAGGTCCGGGCCCCTGGGAACATTGCAGAGGAAGACAGACCAGCCCAGGCGGTAGTTGTAGATTGAGGGGAACCTCTAGGAGGGGAACAGACCAGCGAGACCTCCCAACTGGGTGAGTCTTCCCTGCCAGGTGAGGTTTTCCCACAAGGACAGTAAAACCAAAGACACAGGCTCAAACACGCCTTGCCTTACCCCGCAGACTAGTTCCCCTTTGGATTACCATTGGTCAACAAGTGGAGGCACCTCTGCCCACTATCAGAGAATATACCCCACCTGAGGGTCACCAACCCTAGAGAGGCAGCTTCCTTGTAGAGCACCACATTATCAACTTCCTCCAAGACTTCAGGCTACTGAAGGATAAGAGGGGATATACTAGCAATCTTCAGGGACATCATAAGTCAATAGAGGAAATCTGCAATATCTTAAAGACCCACTGATTCCTGAACAATATGAGAAAACAAGGGAAGAAAATGCCCCAAACAAATCTAGATGTTACATGAATAAAATCCAATGACAGCATGGCAGAAGAAATGACAGAAAGGGAGTTCAGAATGTACATAATTAAAATGATCAGGGAAGCAAACGATGAGATGAAAGAACAAATGCAGACATTGAATGATGAGATGAAAGAGCAAATGCAGGCATTGAATGATGAGATGAAGGAACAAATGCAGGCATTGAATGATAGCACCAACTGACAGTTAAAAGAGCAAATACAGGAAGCAAAAGATCATTTTAATAAAGAGTTAGAGATACTGAGAAAAAACCAAACAGAAATCCTTGAAATGAAGGAAACAATAAACCAAATTAAGAACTCCATAGAAAGCATAACCAATAGGATAGAACACCTGGAAGACAGAACCTCAGATATTGAAGACAAAATATTTAACCTCAAAAAAAAAGTTGAACAAACAGAGAAGATGGTAAGAAATCATGAACAGAATCTCCAAGAACTATGGGATATCATGAAAAGGCCAAATTTGAGAATTATTGGGATTGAGGAAGGCTTAGAGAAACAAACCAAAGGAATGAACAATCTATTCAATGAAATAATATCAGAAAATTTCCCAAATCTGAAGAATGAAATGGAAAATCAAGTTCAAGAGGCTTATAGGACTCCAAATACACAAAATTACAACAGACCCACACCAAGGCACATTATTATGAAAATACCTAACATACAAAATAAAGACAGAATTTTAAAGGCTGTGAGAGAAAAGAACCAAATTACATTCAGGGGGAAACCAATACGGATATCAGCAGATTTTTCAATCCAGACGCTAAAAGCTAGAAGAGCCTGGAACAACATTTTTCAAGCTCTGAAAGAAAATGAATGCCAACCAAGAATCTTATACCCAGCAAAACTTACCTTCAAATTTGATGATGAAATAAAATCATTCCATGATAAACAAAAGCTAAAAGAATTTACAAAAAGAAAGCCAGCATTACAGAACATTCTCAGCAAAATATTCCATGAGGAAGAGATAAAACACAAAGAAGCAAATCAGCAAAGGGAGGAATTATCCTAAAGGAACTGTCAAATAAAGGAGGAACCAAGGTGTGTCAAAAAAATAAATAAATAAATAAATAAAATTTAAAAAATGAACCAAATGACCAGGAAAACAAATCATATCTCAATAATAACCCTGAATGTTCATGGCCTGAATTCATCAATCAAAAGACATAGACTGGCACATTGTATTAAAAAGAAAGATCCAACAATATGTTGCCTGCAGGAGACTCACCTCATAGAAAGAGATACCCATAGACTAAAGGTGAAAGGATGGGGAAAAACGTACCATGCACATGGACTCAACAAAAAAGCTGGAGTATCCATCCTCATTTCAGATAATGTGGACTTCAAGCCAAAGTTAGTCAGAAGGGATAAAGAAGGACATTTCATACTGCTTAAGGGAAGCATAAATCTGCAAGATATAACAATCATAAACATCTATGCCCCAAACAGTGGCTCATCCATGTATGTCAAACAAATCCTTCTCAATTTTAGAAACCAAATATACCGTAACACAATAATACTAGGTGATTTTAACATGCCTCTCTCACCACTGGAAAGATCTCCCAAACAAAAATTGAACAAAGAAACCATAGATCTCAATAACACATCAACAACTTAGACTTAACAGACATTTATAGAATATACCATCCAACCAAGAACGAATACACTTTCTTCTCAGTAGCACATGGATCCTTCTGTAAAATAGACCATATATTGTGCCACAAAGCTAATGTTAGCAAATACAAGAAGATAGACACTACCTTGTATTCTATCAGATCATAATGGATTGAAGTTAGAAATAAATGAAAGAGTAAAAAACAGAAACTACTCCAACACCTGGAGATTAAACAATGTGCTATTATATGATGAATGGATAACAGAAGATATTAGGAAGGAAATTAAAAAATTCTTAGAGGTAAACGAGAACAAAGACACATGATATCAAACTCTCTGGGACACTATGAAAGCAGTACTTAGAGGAAGATTTATTTCATGGAGTGCATTTAATAAAAGAAGTAAAACTCAAAAAATAAACGACCTAACACTACAGCTCAAAGTCCTAGAAAAAGAAGAACAGACCAGCACCAAAAGTAGTAGAAGACAGGACATAGTTAAACTCAGAGCTGAAATCAGCGAAATTGAAACAAAAGAAACAATACAAAAAAATTGACAAAATAAATAGTTGGTTCTTCAAAAAAATAAACAAAATTGATAAACCTTTAGCCACACTAACAAAGAGAAGACAAGAGAAAACCCAAATCACTAAAATTCGGAATGAACAAGGAAATATCACAACAGACACGACTGAAATACAAAACATAATTAGAAGCTATTTTGAAAATCTATACTCCAACAAAATAGAAAATTTCAAAGACATCAACAGGTTTCTAGAGACCTATGAATTGCCTAAACTGAACGAGGAGGACATAGACAATTTAAATAGACCAATTTCAAGTAATGAAATAGAAGAAGTCATCAAAAGCCTACCAACAAAGAAAAGTCCAGGACCAGATGGGTTCTCAGCCGAGTTCTACAAAACCTTTAAAGAAGAGCTCATTCCAATACTTCTCAAAGTATTCCATGAAATAGAAGAGGAGGGAACCCTCCCAAACTCATTCTATAAAGCCAATATTACCCTGATTCCTAAACCAGACAGAGACACATCGAGGAAAGAAAATTTCAGACCAATATCCTTAATGAACATTGATGCAAAAATTCTCAACAAAATTTTAGCAAATCGCATACAAAAACATATTAAAAAGATAGTGCACCATGATCAAGTAGGTTTCATCCCAGGGATTCAAGGTTGGTTCAACATCAGGAAATCAATAAATGTAATTCACCATATCAATAGACTTAAAGTCAAGAATCACATGATTATTTCAATAGATGCAGAAAAAGCATTTGATAAAATACAGCATCCCTTCATGCTCAAAACACTAGAAAAAATAGGGATAGTGGGAACATTCCTTGACATTGTAAAGGCCATCTATGCTAAGCCCATGGCTAATATCATTCTAAATGGTGAAAAACTGAAAGCATTCCCCCTAAAAACTGGAACAAGGCAGGGATGCCCTCTTTCACCACTTCTTTTCAATATCGTCCTTAAAACTCTAGCCAGAGAAATTAGACAGACCAAAGAAATTAAAGGGATACAAATAGGAAAAGAAGAACTCAAACTATCCCTATTTGCTGATGATATGATTATATACTTAGAGGAACCAGGAAATTCTACCAGAAAACTTTTAGATCTCATAAGTGAATTCAGTAAAGTAGTGGGATATAAGATCAATGCACATAAATCTAAGGCATTTTTATACATAAGTGATGAATCTTCAGAAAGAGAAGTTAGGAAAACTACCCCATTCACAATAGCATCGAAAAAAATAAAATACTTGGGAATCAATCTCACAAAAGAGGTGAAAGACCTCTACAATGAGAACTACAGAACACTAAAGAAAGTAATTAAAGAAAACCTTAGAAGATGGAAAGATCTCCCATGTTCTTGGATAGGAAGAATTAATATTGTCAAAATGGCCATACTACCAAAAGTGCTATACAGATTCAATGCAATTCCAATTAATATCCCAATGATGTACCTTAAAGAAATAGAGCAAGCAATTATGAAATTCATCTGGAAGAATAAGAAACCCAGAATAGCTAAAGCAATCCTTGGCAGAAAGAGTGAAGCAAGGGGTATCACAATACCAGATCTTCAACTCTACTACAAAGCAATAGTAACAAAAACGGCATGGTATTGGTACCAAAATAGAAAGGTGGATCAATGGTACAGAATACAGGACACGGACACAAACCCAAATGAATACAATTTTCTCATACTAGACAAAGGGGCAAAAATATGCAATAGAGAAAAGATAGCCTCTTCAACAAATGGTGCTGGGAGAATTGGAAATCCATATGCAACAGAATGAAACTAAACCCATATCTCTCACCATGCACGAAACTAAACTCAAAATGGATTAAGGACCTCAGAATCAGACCAGAGATCTTGCATCTTATAGAAGAAAAAGTAGGTCCAGAGCTTCAACATGTCGGCTTAGGACCAGAGTTCCTCAACAGGACTCCCACAGCACAAGAAATAAAAGCAAGAATCAATAACTGGGATAGATTCAAACTAAAAAGCTTTCTCTCAGCAAAGGAAACTATCAGCAATGCGAAGAAAGAGCCTACAGAGTGGGAGAAAATATTTGCCATGTATACTTCAGATAGAGCACTAATCTCCAGAATCTATAAAGAACTCAAAAAACTCTACACCAAGAATGCAAATAATCCAATTGACAAATGGGCTAAGGAAATGAATAGACACTTCACAGAAGAAGATCTACAAGCAATCAACAAACATATGGAAAAATGTTCAACAGCTCTAGTAATAAGAGAAATGCAAATCAAAACCACCCTAAGATTCCATTTCACCCCAATTAGAATGGCGATTATCAAGAATACAAGCAATAACAGGTGTTGGCGAGGATGTGGGGAGAAAGGTACACTCATACATTGCTGGTCGGGCTTCAAATTAGTGCAGCCACTCTGGAAAGCAGTGTGGAGACTCCTTAGAAAACTTGGAATGGAACCACCATTTGACCCAGCTATCCCACTCCTTGGCCTATACCCAAAGAACTTAAAATCAGCATATTACAGAGATATAGCCACATCAATGTTCATAGCTGCTCAGTTCACAATAGCCAGATTGTAGAACCAACCTAGATGTCCTTCAATTGATGAATGGATAAAGAAACTGTGGTATATATATACAATGGAATATTACTCAGCCATAAAGAATGATAAAATTATGGCATTTGCAGGCAAATGGATGAAATTGGAGAATATCATGCTAAGTGAGATAAGCCAATCTCAAAAAAACAAAGGACGAATGATATCGCTAATAAGTGGATGATGACACGTAATGGGGGTGGGAGGGGTTAGTGTTAGGTTTAGAGTTAGGGTTAGGAAGGGGGAACGAATGGAGGAAGGAAGGACTGTATAGAAGGAAAAGAGGGGTGGGAGGGGTGGGGGGAAGGGAAAAAATAACAAAATGAATCAAACAGCATTATCCTATGTAAATTTATGATTACACAAATGGTATGCCTTTACTCCATGTACAAACAGAGAAACAACATGTATCCCATTTGTTTACAATAAAATAATAAAAAAAAATTGACAAAACAAAAAGTTGGTCCTTTGAAAAAGTAAACAAAGTAGATAAGCCCATAGCCACACTAACAAAGAGAAGGAAGAGAAAACTCGAATTACTAAAATTCAAGATGAAAAAGGAAATATCACGACAGACACCACTGAGATACAGAATATAATGAGAAGTTACTTCGAAAATCTGTATTCCAACAAACAGAAACTACCGAAGACATTGACAAATTTCTAGAGACATATGCTCCTCCCAAACTGAACCAGGAGGACATACACAATTTAAACAGATCAATATCAAGCAATGAAAGAGAAGAAGCCATTAAAAACCTACTATCCAAGAAAAGCCCAGGAGCAGACGGATTCTCAGCCGAGTTCTACAAGACCTTCAGAGAAGAACTCATTCCAATACTTCTCAAAGTAATCCAGGAAATAGAAAAAGAGGGTACCCTACCAAACTCATTCTATGAAGGAATATCACCCTCATACCCAAAGTAGGCAAAGACACATCAAGGAAAGAAAATTTTAGACCAATATCCTTGATGCATATAGATGCAAAGATCCTTAACAAAATATTAGCAAACTGTATCCAAAAACATATTAAGGAAATTATGCACCGCAATCAAGTGGGGTTCATCCCTGGAATGCCAGGATGTTTTAACATCTGTAAATCAATAAATGTAATCCATCATGTCAATAGACTTAAGGATAAGAATCATATGGTTATTTCAATTGATGCAGAAAAAGTGTTCGACAAAATACAACACCCCTTCATGCTCAAAACACTAGAAAAAATAGGGATAGTAGGAACATACCTGAACATTGTAAAGGCTATTTATGCTAAGCCCATGGCCAACATCATTCTAAATGAGAAAAACTGAAACCATTCCCTTTAAAAACGGGAACAAGACAGGGATGTCCTCTTTCACCACTTCTATTCAACATTGTCCTTGAAACGCTAGCCAGAGCAATTAGACAGAACAAAGAAATTAAAGGGATATGAATAGGATCACTATGAATAGGATCAGCATCACTCTTTACTGATGACATGATTCTATATTTAGAGGATCCAAAAAAATCCTCCAGAAAACTTCTAAACTTCATCAATGAATTCAGCAAAATAGCAGGCTATAAAATCAACATGCATAAATCTAAAGCATTTTTATACGCAAGTGATGAAACATCTGAAAGGGAAATGAGGAAAACAACTCCATTTTCAATAGCCTCAAAAAAATTAAATACTTGAGAATCAATCTAACCAAAGAGGTAAAAGATCTCTACAATGAAAACTACAAAATATTGAAGAAAGAAATTGAGGAAGACCTTAGAAGATGGAAAGATCTCCCATGTTCCTGGATAGGCAGAATTGATACTGTCAAAATGGCCATACTACCAAAAGTGCTATACAGATTCAATGCAATTCCAATTAAAATCCCAATGACGTACCTTATAGAAATAGAGCAAGCAATCATGAAATTCATCTGGAAGAATAAGAAACCCAGAATAGCTAAAGCGATCCTTAGTAGGAAGAATGAAACAGGGGGTATTGCAATACCAGAACTTCAAATGTACTACAAAGCAATAGTAACAAAAATGGCATGATATTGGCACCAAAATAGACAAGTAGATCAATAGTACAGAATAGAGGACATGGACACAAACCCAAATAAATACAATTTTCTCATATTAGAGAAAGGTGCCAAAAATATGCAATGGAGAAAACATAGCCTCTTCAACAAATGGTGCTGGGAAAACTGGAAATCCACATGCAACAGAATGAAACTGAACCCATATCTCTCACCCTGCACAAAACTCAACTCACAATGGATCAAGGAACTTGAAATCAGACCAGAGACCTTGCAGATTATAGAAGAAAAAGTAGGTCCAAATCTTCAACTTTTGGCTTAGGATCAAACTTCCTTAATAGGACTCCCATAGCACAAGAAATAAAAGCAAGAATCAATAACTGGGATAGATTCAAACTAAAAAGCTTTCTCTCAGCAAAGGA
Organism: Sciurus carolinensis; assembly: GCF_902686445.1. Taxonomy (NCBI): domain Eukaryota; kingdom Metazoa; phylum Chordata; class Mammalia; order Rodentia; family Sciuridae; genus Sciurus; species Sciurus carolinensis. The sequence goes on from NC_062225.1 coordinate 29,990,224, forward strand.
AACTATCAGCAATGTGAATAGAGAACCTACAGAGTGGGAGAAAATATTTGCCATGTATACTTCAGATAGAGCACTAATCTCCAGAATCTATAAAGAACTCAAAAATCTCTACACAAAGAATACAAATAACCCAATCAACAAATGGGCTAAGGAAATGAACAGACACTTCACAGAAGAAGATATACAAGTAATCAACAAACAAATAAAAAAATGTTCACCATCTTTAGTAATAAGAGAAATGCAAATAAAACTACACTAAGATTCCACCTCACCCCAATTAGAATGGCAATTATCAAGAATAAAAGAAACAATAGGTGTTGGAGAGGATGTGGGGAAAAAAGTACACTCATACATTGCTGGTGGGGTTGCAAATTAGTGCAACCACTCTGGAAAGCAGTACGGAGATTCCTCAGAAAGCTTGGAATGTAACCACCATTTGACCCAGCTATCCCACTCCTTGGCCTATACCCAAAGGACTTAAAATCAGCATACTACAGAGATACAGCCACATCAAAGTTCATTGCTGCTCAATTCACCATAGCCAGATTGTGGAACCAACCTAGATGTCCCTCAATTGATGAATGGATAAAGAAACTGTGGCATATATATACAATGGAATATTACTCTGCCATAAAGAATGATAAAATTATGGCATTTGCAGGCAAATGGTCGAAATTGGAGAATATCATGCTAAGTGAGATAAGCCAATCTCAAAAAACCAAAGGATGAATGATCTCGCTGATAAGCGGATGATGATACATAATGGGGGGTGGAGGGGGACAAGAATGGAGGAAGGAGGGACTGTATAGAGGGAAAAGATGGGTGGGAGGGGTGGGGAGGAAGGGAAAAAAAATAACAGAATGAATCAAACAACATTACCCTATTAAATGTATGATTACACAAATGGTATGCTGTTACTCCATGTACAAACAGAAACAACATGTATCCCATTTGTTTACAATAAAAATAAATTAAAATTTAAAAAAAGCAGATTATCTGGAGGCAGGCAGGGAGGTGGGGAATGCTGATGAGTGATACTGGTCAAATTATATTGTTATATTGTGAGTTTGTATGGATATGTAACAACAAATCCCATCAATATTCATAACTATAATGTACCAATAAAAAATGAGGGAAAAAAAAAGAAAAGCAATACGGGCAATATTCATTTTACAATACAGATATCACATACTATGTTAAACAAGACATTTCTGGTCTTCAGCCTTTTTTTCCCCCAGAATAAATATTTCTTTTCCTTATAACACCAGAGTCAAATTTTAATATGGCAGAAGTAAAAAATTCACTCTCCTGAACAACCATTAGACATAGATCAAAATTAGGAAAATATGAGTATTGTAAAAATCTAAATCATATCTTATCATTTATAAATTCAATACCGCAGGCATTTCTTTCATTGGAGAATTAAGTAATCATACCACTGTAGACATTTTGCAAAAAATAAATTATATAAATTAATATTGATTATACTCCTAACACATTAAAGTTAGGCAGTATGACATTACTTTTTTTTCAAAAACTGTATGAATTTTGAAAGGTAAGACTGAGGAAACAAAACGATGTAAAGATGAAGTCTTCTTTCTATTGATTTCACAGTATGAAGAATATATTTTTTCACTTTTTAAATATTAAAATCATGTATTTGTGTTAGGGGGTGAAAGTGTTTTTCTACATCTAGCATCAGAAAGGAAAGAGGAATAGAGAACTGATATATGCATTATATATTCATACATATATAATTTTAATTATAGTTATTATTTGAGGGTAATATGAATAGAGAGAAAGCAAGTTTTCTTCAGTATATGCCACAGAAACCATGGTGAAATGTGGTTTCACAAATGTGAAAACTAATTGTGAAAAATGTGAAAATATCATTGTATTCTTGCCCTAGTTTAAGGATTTCTATTATTATCTATTACTACTATTCTTTTAACAGTAACTAGTTTCCTGTGGAAAAAAAAACCAAATCCATGGAAGCCAATTCTTTTAACTTGCCACTTGGTTGGTTACCTTAATTCTAGACATCAAACCTAGTTTTTAGAGAACAAATCTGTAAATCTCCACATTCTATATAAAGGAGAATTTTTCCATCCTTTTTGTCAATCACCGTTTTAATTCTCTTTTCCTTTCAACCTAAAGATAGAAACTACTTCACTGCTCATGAAAATTAGTCATCTTCTAGGATCCACTTACCAGAAAAATTTTAAAAGTATCAAGTGACAGTAACAATGACTTTTCCCAATAGTAGCTATCACTATTATTTATTAGGTACTATATAATATCCAGAACACCAAATTTCTTTGTTTTAGCTGTAGTCCCCTCAAGAATTGTCACTGAAGACACTTTAGATGATGAAGTAATAAAATTACCCAACTTAAGAAACAAAGGCTCACCAATTGTTCATTCTTCTTGTCCATCCAGGGTTCCTTGGGTTAGTCTGTGTTGGCCTCTCTCTGGGACATTGAACAGCTACTATGTTTAATATCTGCTATCATTATCACAGAGTCAAAGACAACTTTTTCTGACCTAGTTCAACAATTAAATTTTCTTGGCCAAAGGAACAGTACTTGTCTCAAAATTAATAAGTAATAAACCAGCAACTTGTTATCTGGTCCCACTTAACCATGGGTATGAGAAAGTTCAGTGACACCACATGGTCAGAGAGGTGGAGATCAAGCATGTTCATCTGCAAATTAGTCATTATTTTACTTATTTATACATGTAAGAAAATGAAGGCTCAGGAAAGTTTTGCTCAAGTTCGAACAAATAATAAACGTCAGAATTAAAAGATAAATCAAGTTTCTTTACCTACACTATGCTGCCTCCCTCAATTCTAGTCAAACATGCGGTGGTGACACAGAATCTAAATCAAATTTACTTAGAAAATTAAATAGCCTCATCAATCAACATCCAAACTTGATACTTGGATAAATAATTCTTCAAAATTACTGTTTATTTTATTCTGACTCTGTAATGGCTTGTAAATAAGTCTGAATATTTAATGATTATGAGCAACCCACTAAAGATTAATGAATGTGAAAATCCCCAATTTAATCAGTCCATTTAATATCTCCAAAGGGTAAAGAAAGAATTTTTGAACCAGATATATCTGTTGCTTTCATTCATTCTCAGACTAACTATAGTTTTTATAAATACTGTAAAATGTCACATGATTATATTAATTTAAATGTATATTATAATCTAATATAATTAATAATGCATACTTTTGTCATATATTAACTATCTGCATTTTAAAATAGATAGGTCATAGTTAGTTTCAGAATTTTGGCTTGGGGTAAAACCCCAGATTCTACATTTAGAATGTGAAAGAATTAAGAAGCCAGGCACAGTGGCACATGCCTGTAATCCAGCAACTCAGGAGGCTGAGACAGGAGGATCACAAATTTGAGGCCAGACTCAGCAATTTATCAAGGTCCTATCCCACTTAGTGAGACCCTGTCTCAAAATAAAAAATAAAAAGTTCTGGGGATATAGTTGAGTGGTAAAGTGCCCCTGGGTTCAACTTTCAGTACTGGAAAAAAAAATTAAGAAATAAAATCTCTAAAAATAAACAAGCCAGAAATAACAATTGTAACCAACAAAAACCATTATATCACTGGGGTATCAAATACATTATATATTTAGAACAATTTATTCAGATAGACAAATGGATGGTATATGTAGGATGCTGGATTTTATCCCAGACTACTTACAGATAGCATTTTTTTCTGTCAGATCTTTATGGAATAGACAAGATCCTGATTCATGAATACTACCCAAGTGTACATATTTTCAAGAATAACAAATCAAGTTATCTGGGGCAATAAGATACAGAAGCTTATTCTCAGTGACATTATAAAAATTGGGCTTGTTTTTTCTCATATGATGTGAAAGAGGGGAAAGCACCAATGCTGGATTTGGCACTGGATTTGGATTGTTTATAACGGTGCTATCACTGGTTTCTCCTGGTGTTTATGATGTAGGTACTGTGACTTCAACCATCTATTGTTAAAATCAAAGAACAGGAATGAACATTACTGGTTATTTCTATCTTTTTTATTTTCAGAAAAGTAGTAAATTTCTTATCTACCTCAAATGTCCCTTAACTTATGCACCTATGGAAAGCAGGGTTACAAGCAAAGAATGGGAAAGATTAACTTAGAATAGTCACAACTCTTGAACCGGTCTAGATACAACTACCATTCTGTGAGCCTTTTAAAAAGGACATAGAGATTTAATAAACTGTCGGATACAAGTGGGATCAGAGATCCTGTCATGTGACACATTCATTTCGAAGCAAAATAAACCTCAAATGAAATTAACACATCATTACTTCTATCGTATTCTGTTAGAAGGCAGTCACCAAATCTAGACCATGCTCAAGGACAGGGAGCTAAACGAGACATCAATACTTAGAGGCAGGGATTGTTTGGAGCCACTTTAGAGACTGCCTAGCAATTGGAAAAGTTGATTCTGCTTGAAAAAGAGCATCTTGAAAATAGCATATAACAGAATCTAAACAAGACAACAAGGTTTGGTACTTTTTTCATAGGACAATTTCACAGTTATAGTCATTACCTTGTAGTGAACTCTTGTTCTTATTTAAACCAATAAACTTGTCATTCTGCTTATTGAGTTTTCTTTTTTGCCCTCTGGGTTTATTTTCTTTCCTGTATTTTAAAAATAGTTCATGTCCTGTTTGTACCACATTAATTACTTTAAAATTTTCAAATCTATTTAAATATACAATTAGAAATTATACATCTTATATAACAGCGCCTCCAAAAATTCATGTATCTCTTTACTATCTTTCCTTCCTTTCTATTGTCCCATTCTCTAAACAAAATTTGATTTAAGTCATCTGATAATTTTGTGCTAACGTTACACCTGAATTATGGACATTTTCTTTATTCTATTTTAGAAATACTTTCCTTGCAAGTATATCAAACTTCACAACCATAACTTTAATAATTATTATTTATTTTATGGTAGATCTAACATTAATAAGGACCAAATTAAGGATCCACATCTCAAATGTAAACTTCTCATGGAAAAACTGCCTAAGTAAAATTAATTCTATCATAGAATGGTATCATTCCCCTCCATTGGACTGATCACCATTTATATTTATAGACTTTTTCATAATTGTTTATTTTTTGTCTTTCCCAATAGACTGCAGGCTTCATGAAGGTAAAAACTGTACTTTATTATTTTCAATCATATCTGCAATGGCTATTATGATGCCTAGGTGAAAAGATGCTCATAAGTATTTTTGAAAAAATCAAATGTATGAATTTTAAGTACCAAAAAAGTTTAAGCCACTTTATAATCACACTTGAAAAGGTCTTATTTCAAGGAATTTGAAAAATACCACAATTAGATTCTTGAAAAGCACATTGGTTCTTCACAGCACAAAAATAGCTCACTTCATTTAGAATGGAAATGGAATCTCAAAATATGGGTAGAAAATTACTCTCACTTCCCTGTTTTACACAAAAGAGAACAAATTAATAGATTATTTAGGCCATTTCAATTACCATAAAGGTACATAATTCACTTTTTCCTTTGTTATTTTTTAGTTCTAATTCAAAAATGTTCTTAGGGAAATTTTAGTACATTTTCTCTTATTCTCTTTTCTCAATGGAAAATAATTACTCTTTATTATAAATCATATATATGTGTATACTATTGTCATTTTACAGATACTCTAGTCATAATATATGGGAAACAGTTTTTGTCTTCTGAAGACCTTTTGGATGTGCTCTCAAATATTTTATCTTTCATGTATATTTTAATTCTTTATGTCCTAAAGTTATATTTTTAAATATAATTTTAAATTCCTTGTATATTTGATGAAACTTCATTCAACCACAATGTTATCTGAATACAGTATGTAAACTTCCTTATTCCCTCACTCATTTATTCACTCATTTATTCATCTCCTAATCTGTAAATTCATAAATATAGCTGAAAGTATGCACTGAATCCTCTATGTCAGACCCTCTGTGAATCAGCACAGATGGAGAAATGATTAGGGAACATAACCTTTTATGAAGAATTCCTACATTGTGTAGACGGGCCAGATGTGCAAACTTTGATGTAAATGCCAGAAAACAAATTACCTAGTTAAGGTACGAAGGAATCACAGTATTTATATGAAAGAAGGAGGTCATCCTTGTTACAAAGCTTAAGAAAATTATACAGGGAAAGTGAAATCTGAGCTAAAATTTAGAAGAAAGGATCATTTTAGCACATTGTAAAGTTTGTGGAAAGTTCTTTGGATATAGAAAACCGTTCCTAATCTATTTATCTAACATTAATAGGACTCATTAAAGAACCAAAGGAAATTAGAGTGGAGTTCATTAGTATATTTTTAAGCCTGACTTGTTTTTATTTTACTTATTTATTTTTGACAGAGATATAGACATCTTATAGTCATGATCCATTTAGGTTATGTCCTTAAGAAATAAGGAACAAACCAACAAACTGCTTTGTAATAGTAAATTTAGTGACTTAAAACAATACAAATTTATTCTCTTACATTTATGTGGGTTCAGAAGTTTAAAACCATAATACTGACAGGATTTCATTTCTTTGCAGACTTCATGGGAGAATTTTTTTTTTTTTTTTTTTCTGGTCATTTTAGCTTCAGGAGCCCTACTCCATTCTTTGGCTCATGTTCTTTCCTTCATATTCAAAGTTCATTGGTTCAGTCTCTGGTTCAACCACCATATCTACTTTTCTTGTATTAAATCTCTATGTTCAGCCCCTCAGATGTATCTCCTAGAATCTCCCTACCTCAAGATTCCTAATCTCATCAGCAAAGTTTCTATTGTCTTATAAAGTAATGCATCCATCAGTTTTGAGGATTAGTTCATGGAATGTTGGGGGTCACCATTCTTACCACTGGGCTATCAAAATTCTCATCCATTCCAAATGAATTCATCCCATCCTAACACCCCTGAACAGCTCAACTCATTATAACACAAACCCAAGGTCTGAAACCTCATCTCTTTCTTTTCAGGAGTCCAAAATCTCTTCATCTAAGTCATCTAAAGTAGGAGGGGTGAGACTCTTTTGTGAACCTATGAAACTAAAAGGAAAGTAACCTGCTCCCATAAGATCACAGTGGTAATCATGCCCATTCAAATTGGGAGAGAATTAGAAGGAAGGGGTCGACACTCTCAAGTAATTTTAAAATCCAACTGGTCAAACTCTATTAGGTTTCAAACCTGGAAATAATCTGTAGCTCCCTGTTCCACATCTTGGGTCCAAAGATCCCCACACTAAGACTCAGTTCCTGGGGCCCTCAGTTGAAACCTTGGGACTCAAGGCTCTGACCTCTGATCTCTGAGCCTCTCTTCTTTTCCCTAAGGGAAGCATGTGTTTGTAGTTGAGTAGTTTTATCAACCTGTTTCCTTCCTGTCAGAATTTTGATTAAAAAAAAAAAAAAGGCATTCTTTCATTTTGTCCTTTTCTGTCCCTTTCAAACAATGCTGATAATATTTCTACGATGTCCTGAAGAATACCATGAAGTTCCCACATATATCTCATAGATAAGACAGTAAGCTTATCCACAGTTTTTCCTCAATTATTTCATCCCTACTTTTCACTTCTGGTGAGGTAGCTGAGCAGATAAATGAATCATAGGTCTATTCTCCTCAGTCTTAGTGTAACCTAAACACTGTGACTTTTTCTCCTTCACAGGCACCAGAAACTGTTGAACACTCATGCCCATAACTTTCTTCCTACCACACACTCTCCTTGACAGTAAATCTACTAGTTTTATTTCTCTTAAAATTTGGATAAGGATTTCACAAATAATGAAGTCTGATTCCTTTTGCTTCTCAGGTCATCCTCAATATATCTCCCCTCTTTCATAATAAGCATTAAGAAAAAATGGGTTATATCCTCAATAATTTCTTTGGAAATAGCCCCAGCTAAATATCCTAGTTAACTGCTTACAAATCTGCTTTCCATATAACTATAGGAAACACTTCAGCTAAGATTCTGCCACTTTATTACAAAGATTCCATTTCCTCAAGTTTATAATTACATGTTCATTTCTTTCTGAGCCCTCAGCAGTGATTTTAACTTCCATATTTCTAACAACAGTCTGTTTATGATAATTTAGTACTATAGTTTTTCTTTCTCATGCATATGCTTCCTTATGGGCCCTCATGGAAAAGTTTTTTAACATCCTATTTCTGCTAACCGTCTGTTCAAAGCAATCTAGGTTTTTTTCTATGATACTTTTCAAAATTCTTTTAGACTCTACCCAGTGTCCAATCCCAAAGCCACTTCCACATTTTTTTAGGTGCAGATTATAATAGCACCCCCCACGAACTGGTACTAAAATCCATATTGGTTTTCTATCTCCCTTACAACAGAAATAATCACAAACTTAGTGGCTTAAAACAACATAAATGTGTTCTCTTAAATTTCTAAAATGTATAAGTCTAAAATCACAGCACTGACAAGTTCACACACTTTTGGGGGCTGAAGAATGAATCTATTCCCTTGACTTTTCCAGCCTGAAGACATCTCCTGCATTTCTGGGTCTAATTTTCTTCCCTAATCTTCAAAGATCATCATCATATATCTTGTCCTGTTGTGGAATCTCTAACTCTTTCTTACAAGGACACTTATGAACATTTGATCTCCCTGAAAATCTAGAATAATCTCTCCATCCCAAAGACCTCAACATCAACATACCTGAAAAATTCACTTTGAAATATAAGATAATATATTCTCAGATTCTAGCAATAAAGGCGTTGGCATTTGTTAGAGGAGAAACGTACAGGTGTATATTCAGCCTACCATAGTAAAATACTTATAGATTTTATATTGAGAATGACAACTTTGGAAAACGTAGAAAATGACCTGGAATTTAAAAGGGGTAACAGGGTATTAGGTGATACAAACCAGGCATATTACGGGGGCTACTGGTTAGATTTTAGTCAAAGAGAGTTTGTGTACTAGTTAACAAACTTTTCATCAAGGAACCCTATTTAGAATAAATATGATCTCTATTATCAACTTTTTTTGTTAATCTTCACAAAATGTGATGAAGTAATAAATGTATATGTGATAATGGAAGAATAAAATATGACATTGAATTTTCAAACTTTAGACATAAATGATTATTCTTTACTAGAAACTAGGCCTTCAATATACCAAGGAATAGTAGATATATTTGATATGAAAATGGACATTTAGGCAACAACAAATACAGGTTATTCAAATAGGCCAGAGACAATGAATATAATATTAGATTTAGTCTCAGGACTAAGGGCTTTTACTATCATCTTGCAGTTCCTTCTAGATGTTTCTTTTTTCCTTGCTTTAGTCTACTTATGTTGATAAAATATGTTAATAGTCTAGTTGGTGGTACTTTCTTTGTTTAACCACTACATAGATATTTGCTCTTCTCAAGTACACTTAAGTATATGCATATTATTAAAAAGGTTGTATTTTCAATCTTTTTTATCTTCCCCCAAATTACCATGCACATTATATTTAATGTTGTTGTAATCTTGTATTTAATCTTGATGTATTATTCAGGCTGAAAGTTGTGGAGAATGGACTAGTACACTAGTATTCTGTACTCTAACATACAAGATTGCTCACAAATAACAAGGGCCCTGTAACGCTGATTGTACACTAATGTGTTTCTTACATTCTTGGGACCAGCAAGGATGAAACCATTGCACTTTATGTATTAGAAATGATTAAGACAACTGAATTGCATTTGAAGTTACTAAAGCCCCTTCAGTAATGCCTGGCTACTCCCCCTACTGCAACCTATAGCTAGTGCCATTTATATGAAGATATTATTATTCTTTGAGCAATGTAAATGATTAGTGTGAAATGTGGATGTTTCAGGGGATATTAATTAACTGAATTGGGAAGGGATTGTGAAATGTCTTTCATTATTTAAATGGAAGTGACTTCATTATTTTGTATGAACATACTTTTAGCTTGTGTTATCACTAGTGGTGTGTATTTTTGTAGCTTTTCTATGCAAACTAGTATCGGACTTAATAAGTTCTGAACATATTAGGCTACAATCACAGATTTTCACACAGAACAACATCAGTCAAAATCATACATGAAATATGCATTTCCATGTTTCTTTCATACACATTTTTTTAAAATGCAGTAATTGCTAGGACTTCTAATTTCTTTCCAGTTTTACAAAAGTTTTGTCCAGTAAAATATTATTGATTCCAGGTCAGTAAAGCTGAGGCTCGTTTATTTGGATGCTGCAATAAATATGTAGGCAACACTGACTAGGCTTCTTCCTTTTCTCAATTCCATATTAATTGTGGAATAGAATAAATATAATACAAATCCTTCAAGAACTAATTTCTATGGGACTTTACATTCATGAGATCTGTAGTCTTGGGGCAATGTGAAAGAACATTATTCAATCTCATTGAGTGCCTCAGAATAATCAAGAAACCTCCACAGCAAGCATCTGGAGGGCATTTTAAAAGAATGCTTCCAATGCTCTTGCTATCAAAGGTGGAGTGCAAATGTACAACCATTTAGTTTCTTGTATAGATTTGCATGTGCAGGGCACATTTAGCCATTGTCCAACTACTCTACCACTTTTGTTTAGAATACCTCCTACCTTTACTTTTGGAAATTATTTTTTCCTTATGATATTCTATCAAAGTCCTTAGGTTGCCAATCACAAAGCCTTGGCTGCTTATTTCCTACTCCTTCATATTAAGCTTACAGGGAATCTTTTACCCTCCTTTGTCTTCTGTTATTACAGGCTCTTTGAGGTAACCTCTACTTCTTTAGCCATACTTAGATAAAAAGAGTACTCATTCTGTGATCACATTTAAAAATGAAAAATACATTATATGATTATTTTCAGCAACACACACAAATACAGGTCATAACTAGTGCAAGCAGTTAAGGTCCACATGGAAAGCAAACACTGTATTGTGGTTAGCAGAATTATTTGGAACCTAAATAAATAGCAGTAAGGATAATATTTTGAGGTTCAGTTATCCATTTGTTTGAGCACTAAATAGTTATTGGATCTTTACAATGAAAGAGATTCCTTAAGCTTCAGATGAGTTTTTATGCTTACATTATTTTTTTAAGAAACACTGCAACTCTTATAAAAACTGCTATTTTAATGAACTATGTGAATCTAACTTCCAAAGATGCAAGAGAAAGGCGGACTGAAGCCAAGAGCTATAATTAACTGCGTGCTTATTTGCTAAAATAAATGTGCAATTCTCACTTCTTTCTTAGAATGGAGTCACTGGGACTACTATCATTAGACTGCCATTACAGTCCTATCATTATAGAAATAATAAGAAACAAGCTCTAGAATCTGCTTTTCTCTTCAATTTAGGAATAATTCGGTGGTAGAAGCAGAAGCAGAAGTTATTTTTAAATACACTCAATAATTTTTACAGTGATACGTACGTACATTTGTAAATACACATGATATCTGGTCATTTTGAATAATGGCTGAAGGTAAAAATAATAATTTGCATAAAATTAACATACTTTATCAGATAATGTAACCAAAATTTTTATTGGAAATGGCTATGATGCAGTAAAAAGGAATTTGCTACATTTTTAAAAAAATTACTCACTTCTCCATAATAGTGAAAATGGATTATTTTCAAGTATTCTCTCAGTGTAATACTGGTTTCTCAATAGTGAACCTCTCTTACATGCTGCTGGAGTTTTGTCTCCCTCCTTCACCTTTCTTGCTTCTTATTTTATATGTATCCTCTTCTATTCCTAAGTGCTGTACAATATCTAAAATATATTCTCGGTCATGGTTTCCCACTGTACAACTATTTTTGGGTGAGCCAGAGACACATCAAAATGTACAAGCCTTAATCATCTCCTCCCCATTTGAGTCTCCAAAGTATCAAGGATTATACCTTAAAAAATATGAAAATTAATCTCTAACACAGTCTATTTTACAGAGATAAATATTCACACAGAGATAAATATTCATACATACAAATTTTTAGGTAAACTCAAAATATCCTAAAATAGACTAATCATAATTGTGGCTCAGTTGATGTTCTTCTATCTGCTACTCAGAGGGAACTAAGATGAAAACTAAAGATTAGATTTGACAACAGGCAAGTTTATTGGTGGTCTTGAAAAATGGACCAAAACACAGAATGGAGAATAATCTAGACCGATGTGACTTTTTAAAAGGTGGGAAATAAAGAAGTGAAGGTAGAAAAATAATGCTTACTAATATAAGTTATTTTACTATGAAAGGACATAAAATAAGAAGTCAACTGGCTCAAATGATTTTTTTCCTTCTCTAAAATCATCAATATTCTTATTAAAGGTATTATTATAATGATGACAAAGAAAATATAGAAAGGAAAAATATGTTGTAGAGAGTTGTTAGTTACAGAATGAATGGAATTTAATGAATATATGGAGGGATTCACCTTGGATAGGAGTCAGAAGACAATCCTTTTTATTTTAAAATATTATTATTTTCACAGTACTAAGGATTGAACACAAGGTCACAGGGCCAACTTCTACCGCTAAACTTGGTCACCAATCTTTTTTTTTTTTTTTTTTTTTTTTTTTTTTTAATAGGGTCTAAATTGCTCAGGCTGGCCTCAAACTTGTAATCCTGCTACCTCAGCCTTTTAAGCAGCTTGGATTATAGGTATATGCCACTGTACTTAGCTAAAAGGCAATATTTTTTGTGAGAGGAGAAAAGGCTGAGGATGAATTTAGGAAAAATTAAGTAGAATTTAGGAAAAAATAAGTACAATATTTTGTGGGAGAAGAACAAGATAAAGAGAGAAATAGTGAAATAAATAATGACAATGGACTGTGAAAATGGCAGATTAGTGGATTTTAAGCTGTGATGGGGATGTCATGTAAATGAAATGGAGGTACTAGGGGAAGAGAGAAGCTAGTGGCCAGAAAATACATAGTGATATTGTAGAGGTGATCACCAAATTAGAAACATTTAGATCAAAGGTATGCATGACTCCAGGAGAGAACATATCATTTCAGGCAAGCAATCTGAAGAAATTTAGAGTCAAAGCTGAGGATGCAAAAGGATGATAAAAATAGCAACGGAAAGAAACATAATGATGAGGAAATAATAATCACCCATTAATAAAAGACAATGACCTTGCTGAGAACTGCTTCAAAGATGATGATTTTTAGGAAAGGGTAGGAAGAGACCATGTGGAACAGTATGGCAACTGCACCACTTCAAGATGCAGTCATATTTGGAGTTAAGGAGAAAAAGGAATATTTCCTTGAGACAGTCATTGAAAAGGAATATAGCAAGGGGAAAGCGAACTTTCACATTTGGGGCTAACGATGTTATAGAGTATTTTGATCTTATATGATTAGTTGTATATGCCAGGGGTCATACAAGGTTGGAGACTGAATCAGATGATTTGTTAAGAACAGTCAGAGTTAAACAGAGTCTGAATGATAAAACAGAGGCTGGAAGGACTGTTCATAGGGTGCTTGAGGTGATCAGAAATACACTTTGAGGAGGCATTAGTTAGTCCAGGGTGGAGACAGGGGATGGTCTGAAGCAAAGAGTGAATAGCTTGCTCAGGGTCACACATCTTTGGCTTTCCAGAAATGGTTCTGACAGTATCTAGAGCAGGAGTTTCATTTTACTTCTTTTGCCCTTTTGCCCACCTTCTTCCCACATAGCAACACAACATCTGACACCTAATCTGGTTGAAATGGGTAAAAGAGTCAGAAAGTCATAATTTAAAATAAAAAGTTTTCACTGGTATTATAACTTGTCTTCCAGATGCTCTATGAGATAAAATGATTCTTAATTTCATAGGATGCTTTCTAAATTGTTTGGAGACACTGCTGTTCTTGGAGAGTCAGTCTATAATTCCCTGGACCTCATTTAATAGATTTCATTATACTGATCACAAACAATGAGATATTATCTCACCCAAATTAGAATGACTATCAATAAATACAAGAAACAACAAATGCTGGCAATGATATGGAGAAAAGAGAACTTTCATACAGTGTTGGTAGAAATGTAAATTAGCAAAGTCATTATGGAAAACATTATGGAGATTCCTCAAAAATTTGCAAGTAAAACTAGCAAACTATCAATTCCATTACTAGCTACATATTTAAAAAAACATGAAATCATCATTTAAAAATAAAGATACTCATCCTTGCCCTCCAGTGTTTATTGTGGAATGATTCACCGTTGCCAAAATGTAGAATCAACCCAAATACCATTCACTGGATTAGTGGAAAAAATGTGATATATTTACACAGTGTAATATAATTCAGTCATAAAAGAATGAAATTCTCTCATCTTCAGCAACATAGAAATGACACAAAAAAGAAAATCACACAAGAAAATTACCACATGTTCTCATTCAGTCGTGAAAACCAAGAAGTCAGCATTGCAGAATAATGGAATGGAATAGTAGTCACTAGAAACTAGAAAGGATAGCAGGGAGAGCAAAAAGTCAATATGGGCACCAAAAACACATTTAGAGGGGAGAAATCACTCCTGGTTCCTCTTTAGTGAAGTAGGGTAATGATTAGGCAAAATAACCTATGATATATTTCAAAATGACTAGAAAAAATGAAATGTTTTCATTTTCATGATTAGTAGCTGAAGAGATGTATACATACTTATACTAATTTGATTAATATACAATGCATACAGGTACTGAATTACCATAATGTACTCCCAAAGATGTATGAATTTAAAATAATAATAACAGAAAAACATACTGGTTTTAGAAAAAAAAAAAGGAAATTATTTCTGTTCTTTTTTTTGCTAATCTTTAGTGTTTCATATTTTCTTAATGTTTAACACTTACTCTTAATTTCCCATATATTCTACCTATTTATCTTAAGCTTTTAATCTAAAGAATACAGAACACTTTAATATTTTACATGACATTTTTATGAATTTTATTTCTAGATATGCATCATTTATTTTAAATTTTAGCCACTTATCTCATTTTTTACCCTTTACTTTTACTGACTACTTTTAGTTTCCTTCACTTATATTTTATATCTTTACCCTTTAGATAGCACTTGCTTCCTGCTTATGTTTTATTATCCTTTTAGCCTCCTCACTGCTTATATTTAACATTACATTAAAAATATTTTCTTAAATCTAACAATTCCTTTTTTAAAATTTTTGGTTCTAGCTCGAATCCTTGTTTGTATAGGTGATACCTCAAAGCTTCCATTTATATAATGCCAAAGGAAAATGCATGAAACCAGAAGTTTTCAGGTGTTAATATTTCAACTGAAAGCAATGATAGCAAATACTTATTTGGGCTTACTTGAAGAATTAACTTACATAGTTCAAAGAAAACTCAGGGAGCATGGAAATCTTGAAGATATATAGTACTTAACATTTGAAGTATCTAATTTCCTGCAAAATCAGAAGCTGAAGTGATGATCCTGAGAGACCTCATTTTTAATATTAAGCCCTTTAAATTTACAGTTGCAAATTTTAATATGTCTTGTTCCAGAAACCTGACATAGTCTCCTGATATTTTTATCTGGCTTTTGCTCAATAAAATTTGGTTAAGAAAGAGTCTGATGCAATAGTAAACATTTAGAAATATTTTTCATAGGCAGAAAGTTTTGATAGATTATGTTCTTATTATTGGTCTATGGCCAATGAAAAATGTACTGAGAAACCAGTATAGGATTTCTTTACAATGAACATTGTATTCTTTTGAATACATCTTCCACTCTGTTTACTTTTACATACCCATCTACTTTTAAAATAAAGGAACCTTTCCTCTTTTTGTCCAAGAGTAATAATTTCAACACCATTTAAAATAAGGATTATGCAATCTCTTGCTTGTTTTTTTTTTTTTTTTTTTCTTCTCAACATGGGCATTCACACTGGTTATAAAAATATTTTAAAAAGATCTCCATTCCATTATTCATCCCACCCACATTCCACTCATATAATACAATACTACTCTATATAAGGAACTGGAATATTTACAGATTTTGACACTGCTAGGTTTAGGAACCAACCTCACATAGATATCCACAAACGGCTGAATCACTACAAATGTCACCACCAATTTGGAATAGTGTCTTGTAATTAAACCCTTCAATTGCAATTATTCAGAGAAACAGATAAATTCATTCTAACTAGGATCACTAAAGGACACATATTCCCTTCATCCATTTACCAGTACAAATATTTTGCCAACAAATAATTTTAGAAACAAAATTATCAATAAAAAATAAGAAATAAGTTGGAAGTTGTTTGAATTCCTGAGATTTAGATGTAAGAGTAGAAATGGGGTGATCCCTTTCTGTCCATTTATAAAGGGCCATGGCTGTTACCCCCGCAGCAAAAGACCAATTAACGAGAGGGTAAAATTTTCATATTTATGCTTAGGTTCAATAAACTATAGGCTGTCAGATAAAAATGCGATTGAACAAAAAAGTATGATCTCATAGTAATTGAGAAGGGAAACCCAACAAAGCCTGCCTGTTCAGATTTTTTGGGGCCACCCTGTTGTCACCTTTATTCCCTTTGGGTATAGGGGCCAGGACTCTGCTGAAGAAAGGTTTTAATTCCTTTATGGTCAACTTTTAATCAACAACACTGGGGGAAAGTTACAATAATATTTTTATGTTTTATGGCTGTTTTGAGGAAAAGAAGCTCTGACTGCTATGTGGAAAAATTCCAGTTTCTGTCTTGTCCTGGGAAAGAAGGAGCTAGAGGACAGAAGGTCAGGGAGTAACTTTGCTTCTGAAACTTTCACTTTGGAGTATCATTTTGTGAGTCTTAATATGTACATAGTAGTAAAAATACATGTTCACATACCTACATAATTCAGTATTATCCTGAAATAATTCGAAATCATAAAGATAAGTAAAAACTGGATTTAAAATTCTTTATAACCAATTTTGACTTCAATTTATATTTGCACTTGATTTGCATTTTTAATTATAATTTAATCCTATACTATTAATTTTCTATAATATAATCAAGTTAATAACATGGAAAATTGTATGTAATATATAAATTTTCTCTCATCATTTATAATGACTCTGAAAGTATTTTCAAAATGGAATATTTTCTATTTAATGTTCTTATCATTAGAAAGACTTAGTGTATTTTAATAGAGCTAGATTTAATTTACCTGATCCTATTATTTTTTCTATCCATAAAATATAATATTTTATATGATTTTTTTTCATTCTTGCACTAGTTTGCTAATATTTTGAAATAAGCGAATTCATGGAGTGTGGTTAAAGAGCTAAATGTTCCTTATTGGATTTGCCATCTTTCACAGTAAAATACTAAGTTCATTATCATAAAAGTATGAAGAATTCAAACATTGTTTTTAATAACAATATCATTTTAGTGGGAATGTTGGTGATAATACCTGTGGTTAATCTCACACAAGTTTTTTACAAAGGAAATAAAAAGGAATTTTAGAACTAAATTTCAGTTATTTAATGTACTTAAAATAAAAACTACAAGTATAAATATGAAACATTTTGAATTCTGTTCCAAAGTGATTTATCAAAGAGACTGGAAATGATCATGAAAATAAAATTATATTAATCTATTCATCCTCTTTTCGATTCAAAGATTTTTACCAGCAATTTTTTTTCTTTCTTTCATTTTTTTTTCCTGAGATGAATTCTTGTTCAATTGGTGAGACTGACCCTGTACTCACAAATCCTCCTACCTCAGCATCTTCAGCAGCTGGGATAACAGGCATGTGCCAATGTGCCCAGGTCAACAAATTACCAGAACATTCTAAAGCCAAACTTACAAATCAAAAAGGGTGAAAGGAAGAAAAAAAAAAGAATAAAATGAACTAGGAATTGATTTAAAAAGTTATTTAGAACTAAGGTCTATATGAATCAGATATTTAGCAGATATTTAGATTGTGATTCCCACATTCTACTCCAAATCTGTACTATTTGCCAATCACTAAAAGTGTTTATCTACAAATACTCAAAACAGAAAAGTATTTAATGAACTAGTAGCTCATAAGAAGGAAATAGCACTAAAAGTTAAAAGTCTTCAAAAACATTCTGATACTTAATACTTGTAATTACTATTTGGTACAATGTGATGTTTGAACACAGGTGTATATGTTGTGTAATAATCAAATCAGAGTACATAGCACATCCATAATAGTTATAATCAGAAAAAAATATCATTGCAAATACTTAATTAAAGTACATACTTGGGCCTTGATATATTTTTTTCAATAATTTTGGGAAGGAAAAAAATTGGAATTAAAACTTCTCTAGATAAAAACCTAAATGCTAAATTCACTTGGAAAACTAAGAGATCCACAGTAGCCAAAGCAATCCTTAGCAATAAGAGTGAAGCAGGAATTATCACAATACCAGACCTTAAACTATACTGTAGAGCTACAGTAACTAAAACAGCATGGTATTGGCACCAAAATAGACATGTATACCAATGACACAGAACAGAAGACACAGAGACAAACCCACATAAATATGGTTATCTCATACTAGACAAAGGTGCCAAAAATAAGCAATGGAGAAAAGGTAGCCGATACAACAAATGGTGCTGGGAAAACTGGAAATCCATAAGTAGCAAAGTGAAATCAAACCCCTATCTCTCACCCTGCACAAAACTCAACTCAAAATGGATCAAAGACTTAGGCACTAGAACAGAGACCCTGAGACTACTAGAAAAAAAAGTAAACCCAAATCTTCATCATGTTGGTTTAGGACCCGACCTCCTTAATAAGATTCCTAAAGCCACAAGAAGTAAAATCAGGAATCAATAAATGGGATAGATTCAAACTAAAATGTCTTTTCTCAACAAAGGAAACAATCAATAATGTGAAAAAATAACCTACAGAATGGAAGAAAATCTTTACCACCCATACCTTAGATAGTGCACTAATTTCCAGGATACATAAAAAATTCAAAAAAGTAAGACTAAAAAAACAAATAACCCTATCAATAAATGGGCTAAGGAACTGAAAAGACACTTCACAAAAGAAGATATACAATTGATTGACAAATATATGAAAAAATGTTCAACATCTCCAGCAATTAGAAAAATGCAAATCAAAACTAAGACTTCATCTCATTCCAGTCAGAATGGTAATTACCAAGACTACAAGCAGCAGTAAGTATTAGCCAAGATGTGGGGGGAAAGTGCACTCAAACATTGCTGGTGGAACCACAAATTGGTGCAACCACTATGGAAAGCAGTGTAGAGATTCCTCAGAAAACTTGGAATGGAACCACCATTGGACCCAGCTATCCCACTACTTAGTTTATACCCAAAGAACTTAAAATCACATAGTATAGTAATGCAGCCACATCAGTGTTTGTAGCAGCTCAATTCACAATAGCCAAACTATGTAACCAACCTAGATACACTTCAACAGATGAATGGATAAAATGTGGCATATATACACAATGGAATATTACTCAGCCTTAAAGAAGAATGAAATTATGGCATTTTCCAGTATATTGATGGAGCTGGAGAATATCATACTAAGTGAAATAAGTCAATCACCAAAATCCAAAGGCTGAATATTTTCTCTAATAAGTGGATGCTGATCCATAATATGGAGGGAGGACCAGGGAAGAATGGAGGAACTTTGGAGTAGGCAAAGGGGAGTGAGGGGGGGAGGGTGTGAAGGATGGTGGAATGAGGTGGACATTATTACCCTATAGACATGTATGACTGCACAACTGGTGTGACTCTGAATCATGTACATACAGAGGAATGAGAAGTTGTGCTCCATTTGTGCACAATGTGTCCAAATTCATTCTTCTGTCACTTATAACTAATTAGAACAAATTAAAAAATATTTTAAAAGGCCATCTGTTTGATTAAGGAATATGATGAAACCAATTGCAAGGTCATAAAAAGATGTAAAATACTACGTTCTTTGTTGAAATAATGAAACAAATATGCCTTTAAATTTAAAATCAACATACTAATTCACCTTAAAAGAAGAAAAAAACCTAACTGCTAGTTTTTAATTCAATGTATTCCATCTCCAACAGAGTAGTTACTTCAGAAAATTGACTTAAATCTAGAGTCCTTACAAAAATAAAGGAAAAAACATTTAAAAATAAGTGTTATAAGAAAATTCAAGAGAACAGATATATTAAACAAAGACTTCAAAAGGAGTGAAAGCAGCAAAAATAGAAAAACAGTTTAAAAATTAGTCACAGACTCTTCACTTCTGAGTGAAAAATGGAGTCTCATTAAGTACCAGGAAAAATTAAGGAAATGAAGACAGGAGAAAAGAGTCATCCTGAAATCATATAACTCTCTCTAAAAAAAAAAAAAAAAAAAAAAAAAAAAATTAAAGCATGAAACATACATTGATTTCATCGGTCTGACAAATAGGAGGTTTAAGAAACACATTTAAGGTCATTCAGTCGTCTTCAGAAAGCACCAGAAATAAAAGTGAGATCTCATGATTACACTGCCTTACACACAAGAAAATTATATAATAATGATAATAAATCTCTTTTATAGAACATTTCTTCACTAAGTGCAGGCTGTCATTATAAAAATTATTTGTTCTCTTATGATCATTATTGTAGGAGAAAGTCATTATTTCCACCACTATTACCAATTGAAAAGAAAGGTCAAGTGAATTGTTGAAAGATTGACAGAGGAACTGAAAATAAAAGCAAGGGATTTTAAAACTGAATTTCAATCACTTAATGTACTTAAAATGAAAAGTAAAAGTTTAAACAAGAAAAACTTTGGACTTTTGAAGTGATTTATCAAAGAAACTGGAAATGGTCAAGTTAATAAAGCATATCAAGAAGGACTTTGCTTTTTCTTTTAACAAAGGAACTAAAACAGTCAAATAAATACATATATATTTTTTAATTTGACTTTTACAGGAATAAGTAGGTGTACTATAATCACACTACTGTACTTTTTAATATATCCAGGTATTTGAGTTATTAATTTCCCATTGTAGATTTAAATAAAATTGTTA
Source organism: Sciurus carolinensis (assembly GCF_902686445.1). Lineage (NCBI taxonomy): Eukaryota > Metazoa > Chordata > Mammalia > Rodentia > Sciuridae > Sciurus > Sciurus carolinensis. Next base: position 30,011,241 of record NC_062225.1, read on the forward strand.
GTAATTCTCACATGGACTGAGCTTCATCCTTATTAGTGTCAAATCTCTCTATGGCAAATAAAACACCCTCACACATAGTTCAAATTACCTTCAGCTACTACAAGTTCAATAAAAGAAAACACTTATTTTACATTTTAAAAAAATATCTTATTTCTAGCTATATTACAAATAGTTATATTTAAATGTTTGCAATGATAATACAAAACTTTAGTTAAAAATGTAAACAAGGTGTTAGACTTCCCTGTATTTTCAGATGCTTTTACATATAAAAACATAAAATCTTATTATTGCTCTGTAATTAACAAGATGGTAGTTGTGTAAGAGACCACCACATATATAAGGAGGCATTTAAAAAACAAAACACAAACTGCTTCAATATTCAAATTTACTTACCCACTCTATTCTATTTAATTCTAAATGTCAAGATTTAAAAATTTTTCCACCACAGTATAGTAACTAAAGCATGGGTACAATCTGACTTAGAAATTGGACAGCTACCAAAAAGATGTGATGAGCTGTCAGATACTCTGATTTATTCTGGGACAGAGAACAGGACACATTAAAATGATTAAAAGAATTCATAATGCTTAAATTCTTTTAATGTAAAATGCCTACATATGTACACATATGAACGTATAACTACCAAAAATTTGCATGTAAAGTTGATAAGAAAAATACAAATAGGGATATCTCATATGGGGAGAAACTACATAATGTTTCAATCTATTGAAAAGTGGGGAAAAAAATTGGAGAAATGTCTATAATTCTTTGAGAGAAGTATATCCTAATTTTATAATTTCACCACCACAAAAGTTTACACATAAGTTCAAAGCAATGTTTAGAAGATTCAAGAATTCAAAGTTATAGCAATTATATACCTCCCTTGAAAAAATATTTTAAAAACAAGAGATAAATTAAAATAAAATTACAGGAAAATAATAAAAGGATATTAAATTATGAAAGCTACAACACTGAGTATTTAAATGTACAAATAGGCAAATAAGGCTCAATCTCTTGAAAATATTTTAAAGCCTGTCAGGGTAGTACATGCCTGTAATTCCAGTGGCTCAGGAGGCTGAGGCAGGAAGATCACAAATTCAAAGAGAGCCTCAGCAACTTAGGAAGGCCCTAAGCAACTCAGTGAGACCCTGTATCTCAATAAAATACAAAACAGGTTTGGGATGTGGCTCAGTGCATAAGTGTCCCTGGGTTCAATTCCCAGTACAAAAAAAAAAAAAAAAAAATCGAAGCAAATGATGATAAAAATAATTTTTGAAATTGAATTTTTCTATATAACTTATTTGTAATTGCAAATTTGCATTTTTATCCATATCAGTATTGAAACATAGGTACAGTAAAACATGAAAATTGGTTTGAGAACAAAAGCAACCCTTAACTTTCTTATCTTTGCATGAGAATTAATAGTCTATTTTATTTTCTATAAGTTCTTTAAACTTTTCAAGTAAAAGAAATTATAAAGAAGAGAAAAGAAAACAAAGAATTCAAAGATAAAAATGTTTATAGGCATTTTGTCTCTGTTTCCAGTGGGATGCAGTGGTGGCCGTTGGGTTAGAAAAGTGAGTGATTTATTTCTTTGTTTTTCCTGCTTCTTTTCTCCTTTCTTTAATTTGCCAGTAAGACATAGCTATGGGTAACAAGAAGCAGCAGTAGCTGAAGTCACTGTGCTGGTATTGTAATAGAGGTTTTGATGATGAGAAGATCCTTACCTGGCACCAAAAGGCAAAGCATTTTAAATGTCATATATGTCATAAGAAATTGTATACAGGACCTGGTTTAGCTATTCGTTGCATGCAGGTGCATAAAGGACAATAGATGCTGTACTGAATGCAATACCTGGAAGAACATAGAATTGGAAATATATGTTATGGAAGGTATTCCAGAAAAAGACACAGATGAAAGATGATGCCTTCTTGACAGCTTCAGGAGAGTCAAAAAAAAAAAAAAAAAAAAAAAAAAAAAAAAGAAAGAAAAAAGAAGCAACACAATGATTCTGATAAATATGATGATGATGACTCTGAACCCACAACTTCATTTCAACCTCAGCAAAGTTATAGTCCCCTGATGACCCAGCCAGAACTGCCACCAGTTCTAGGAGCACCAGGAATGCTTCCAGGCCTATCTCCACTAATTGTGAAGAATGTGACAAAGAATGGTAGATGGTGACTGAGATTAGGGGTCTCTGATGACCTCATGGCTGTGGCATGTCTGGTGCCTGGTACGTGGGAAAGTTCTGTGCAAGAGTACAGGATGCCTAGTTGCTTTGGTAATGCCCTGCCTGAGGAGGCTCTGTGCATAGAGTCTTAGCTTCAACCTTGATCTCAGGCACATAGCTCTCAGGGATAGAGGAATTCTCATGCTAGACAACTACAATGTTTCACCAGCTCTGCTACTCCTGAGCTTGACCACTTAATAGTAACTTTAAACAATAGACCTCCTTGAGCACTAGTCAGCTCCTAACATTGCACATTGCAACTGTGGAAAAGCTGCATAAGTGTTTCTAGTTCTGTAACTTCCCTGAGTACAAAGAATTATGCTTGCATAGTCTTGAACCTGATAATGAGACATATATAATAAAGATTACTGTGTAACTCTTTAGATCTGCTTCTCCATCAGAGAGCAGCACTCCACCTGAGCCCAGCTTTAACTTCAAAATCTGCATGTGTGAGTCTTTATTCTTCTAATCCCCCAGTACCCCTTGCCAGAGCCCTCAGTTTGACCATGCTAGATGCACCAGTTGGTGGTCCACAGGGATCCAGATACAAGGGAACTTGTATGACTAGATGAGGGGACGCTCCTCTGAGATTCATCAATAAATTAACAAAATCAAGGTAAGGATGTCAGAGGGGCAATTCAGAGTTAGGTGTAAAAAAATGGGAAATACAGGATCCAAAGAAAGGGATCCTTATGTTTCTATCCTTAAAGATAAGCTTAAGAAAAGGGATAGTTCTATTAGGAGAGCACAGTTCTTACAATTTATAAACTTTATTACTGAAACTTGCCTCTGGTTCCCTACAGAAGGAGCAGTAAATGTAAGACATGGGCATCCTGTACCTGTGCACAGAAACTTTCCCAGGCACCAGGCACACCAGTCATGAGGTCATCAGAGAACCCCAATCTCAGTCACTGCTCTCCCATTCTCTGTCACCTGCCTCCACAACTAATGCCAGGTGTTCCTCCTCTAATGCAAGGCATGCCACCTGAATTGCATCATCAGAGAAAATACACCCAGTCATTTTGTTGTGAAAACATAATGATGCCAGTGGGTGGAAGGATGCCACCTGGACCAGGAATGCTACTTCTTATGCCTGGTATACCACCAGGTATGCCCCGCTGCCTGGGGCATCCTGCAGTTCCTACGATGTCTCCAACACAGGCTGTGTCAGCACCAAGTATTCTTAATAAAACACCTGCACCAATAGCAACAGTACCTGCTCCACAGCCTCCAGTTACTAAGCCTCTTTACCCTAGTCCCAGACAGATGGGGACACCTGTGAAAAACTCAAGTACAGCCTCATCCAATTCAGAAAGTCTGTCTGCATCTTCTAAAGTTCTCTTTCCTAGCACAGCACAAGTTCAGGCAGCTATGAAAGAACCTGTTGGTACAGATTTCAAGCCCTTAAATAGTATCCCTGCAACAACCACAGAACTCCCAAAAGCCTACATTCCCTCCTTATACACAGTCTACGGCTTCAACCACTAGTACAACAAATAGTACTGCAGCAAAACCAGCAGCTTCAATAACAAGTAAGCCTACTACACTTAAAACCACCAGTGCCAGTAAATTGGTCCATCCAGATGAGGATATATCACTGGAAGAGAGGAGGGCACAGTTACCTAAATATCAGCATAATCTTCCTCAACCAGGACAGGCCCCGATCGGTAATCCACCAGTTGGTCTTATTGGAGGTATGATGGGACCACAGTCAAATATCCCACAGCAGCAAGGAATGAGACCCCCAATGCCACCTCATGGCCAATATGGTGGTCATCATTGAGGCATGCCGTTACCTTCCTGGTGCTATGCCACCATATGGGCATGGTACCCTCTTACCAAGGTGGCCCTCCTTGACCTCTAATGGGAATGAGACCCTGCAAAATGACTGGGTGTATTTTCTCTGATGATGAAATTCAGGTGGCATGCCTGGTATCAGAGGTCTCATTCCCATTAGAGGTCAAGGAGGGCCACCTGCCATTCCCATTCGCAAGGTGTCCATTACTAATCCTGCTTCATCTTGTTTAATTGGTTTGGAAATTAAACCTTTTCTCAACTTATGCTGTTTATATAGCAGAGCTTCCACTAATAAGTCTTCATTGTGACTTTAACTAGCATTATCTTCCCATATACCAAGAACTGTTGAATAGTTATTTTACATGGGAAAAATTATTTGGAATAAAGCAGAAACTTTTCCTGAAGTTGCAATTTATACTGAATGGCTTCTCATGTTTCATCTAGGTTTTTAAAAGTGAAGTACAGTAATTTGGTTCATTAAATTGTGAAGGCACTGGAATTACCGAACATACCACCTTAATAAAGGCAATTTCTGTAAGTTTGCATTGCTATTTGTAAAGGCATGCCTTCACAACATTTCTGATCCTGTTGGACCTAATGTCCCCAACCTAGCTTGGTGAGGGCTGTAACTGTTTCCAACTACCTGTACATTGGAAGTCTGAATGTATAACAATATTTAATGTATTTAGAGTTCCTCATATTGCAGGGTTTAAGAAATCTGACCCACGAAGGTCATGTGACTTTACTGTTAAATGTCATGTAATAAAATGAGAAGACAAAAAAAAAAAAAAAAGAAATGTTTAGAAAAAAAAACTATATGGAAAAATTATGAAGTAAGGTTTTCAGGATTTGACAAAACACTTAGGAAAAAATAAATAAGGATAATTAGTATGGGACTAAAATATATAAGATTTATTATAAAGGAGAAAATAACTTGTTCATTAATAAATGGAGAAATAGAACAGGAAAAAAACAGTATAATCTAAATTCAGAACCAGAATTGTATGGCAATTGAGAAACAATATAGAAACACATCAAACTGAACTCCAAATGAGGAAACTGCTTTGGCACCAAAAGAGGACCTGGGCACATACCTGAAAAATGATGAGCACATTCATGTCAAAACTAGCAAATGGATACCTCTGTCTAGATGAAATCTGGAAGAAAATTGGAGTTACCATAACAATGAATATGTGTAAGGAGGAATAACTGTCAAAGTGCTGAAGGAAATCATTCCAGACTTGAAATTATTTAACTAAATAATCAATCATGAGACAATGGTAACAAGAAATACTTCTAGAAATAAAAGGACTCAGAAAATTGACCACCCATAGACTTTCATGAAGAGAATTGTTCAAGGATAAATTTCACTCAAGTCTGCCTCACTGCTGTTACAGTGAGAATCAATAAGAAAGGGAAAATAAAGATGACTACTTCTTGGGTATTTAATACACATTACTAAAAATTGTGTTCAGTGTGTTTGCAATTTTGAGTATATTTTTAATGTATTTATAGAAGTCTCTACATCAACAATTAAAGTTTTTATTTGATTATGGGTATATGTTCTATTTTAAAATTCCAACATCCTACTTTATAAAATTTTTTTAAAATGAATTATAAGTTAAATAGTATCAGATATATAACTAAAGATAGCTTGAAATTAATGCTTTAATTTTAAAAGGTGTGAAACATTAAAAACAAAACAGTGGTCTCAATAAACAAACAGATGATGTCATCATGTATAAAGGAAAGTTACTTAGCTATTCAACATTAAGTTTAAATATTTAAGTACATGAGAAATTTAAACACACAAAAAATTTCTAGGGCAAAATCATGTGCATAAGAAAAAGAATATACATATATACATAACTAATAAAGTATTATTTAAATGAAAATGTTTATAATTTTTAAATTTGTTAGATTAGGTTATATTTTATTTGTATCTCTAAGTACCAAAATGTGTTACATACAAATTATTCCTGAGTAAAATTGGTATCCATTAAAGTATCACACAAGCCAGAAATATTACATGGCACTTCCAATATATTTACGCTTGCTATTTATGTTGTTTAAAATCATAACCTATACAATCACTTTTCACGTTTCTTTCTGGTATTTCTTTTCCCATGGGTTTTTTTTTTTTTTTTTTCAATGTTTAATCTTTTGTAGTACTTTTAAATGTTTCTGTTTCAGATACCCTAGAGTTGTTTGCCTCCATCTGTAATCTGATAAACTATATCTTTTGATAGGGAAATTGAACACACTTATGCTTACTATAAAAATAAAACTCAATTTAAATCTAACCTATATACATTATTAGAGTTTTTGTCTTTTGCTTCTCTAGATATCTCACAAATTATAGCAAATATTTTCATTTTGCTTAGTATTTTACAGGTGTTATCTTTATAGCTTTATGTCATTGACAAAATTTCATTCACTCCAAAAGGGTACTATAGAATCAGAAATTCAAAAATAATTTTTCTTTAAAATTTTGTTCTGTTGTCTTCTTGAATCCAATTTTGCTAATATGTTATCTAATACAAATCTATTTCTCTGCTAGTAATCACCTTTCTACCTTTATAAATCCTCTCTTTATATTTGGTATTATGAAAATTACCATAGTACACCAAGAGGATAGTCCTTGTGCTTTCTTGCTTTTCATTAGAGGTTTGTGCCATTTGCTCCATGTTTCAATCTAATTTTGCATCACTGTGACTGTTACAGTTTGGTGTGAGACAATGCTAGGGTTCAGAGGGGAAATGATTAGGTTGTAAGAGTCTTAATTAGTGAATTAACGCCTGAAGGGAGTATCTGAGTGGTAACTGAAGGCAGGTGGGCTATGGCTGGAGGAAGTGTTTTCTTGGGGGCGTGGCTATGGGGTATATATTTGTACCTGGCAAGTGGAGCCCTTTCTCTCTGCTTGCTGATAATCATGTGAGCTGCTTCCCTCCATCGCTCTTCCATCATGATGTTCTGCCTCACCTGGCTGGAGGAATGAAGCTGGCCTTCTAAGACCTCTGAAACCAAGAGCCAGCCCTCCAATAAACTTCTCCTCCCTGAAAATTGTTCCGATCAGATCTTTTAGTCACAGTGGGTTAAGACGCTGACTAAAACAGTTTCCAAAATACCTGACAAGAACAACTGAGAGGAGGAAACATTTATTTGGGGCCATGGTTTCACAGCCCTCTGTCCACAGAGGCCAACTCCATTGCTCTGCGCCCATGGTGAGGCAGCACATCAAGAGAAAATGGCTTGGCGGAGGGAAGCTCATGGCAGCCCACAAGCAAAGAAGGTAGGAGGGACCCTTTCAGGCTACACTGCCAGGACCCACCTCCTCCAGTCACAACCTACAAGCCTATAGCTACCACCCAGTCAAAACAGGATAGATTAATTACACACACACACACACACACACACACATATGTATATATATGTATATGCATATGTAGATATCTATATATATACACACCTTCTAACTTTGTTCACTTTGCTGAATAATTAGCAAAGCTTTGAATTTCTGCATAGTTTAATAATGAGAAAAAGTTACCTTTGAACTAAGAGAATATAACAATCACCAACTTGTTCTCAAGTAAATATTATATTTCAAAACATGTAACAATGTTAGAAAAAATGGAAGCCTAAATGTAAAATGTGAATCTACACATATCCCTAACACCCTTCACAAAAATTAACTGAAAATGGATCACAGACTTAGATGTAAACAACAAAAGTATAAAAAATCCTGGAATATAGGAGAAAATATAGATATGGTGAGATTTTTAGATATAATATCAAAGCAGTATATAGGAAAGAAATAATGAGCTGGTCTTCCTTAAAATTAATATTTATTGCTCTATAAAAAGCATGGAAACAGTATGAAAGACAGGCCATAGAATGAGAATATTTACTGCAAGAGTTTACCTGATAAAGAATTATTTTAAAAATAATTTTTAAAAATTTCATTAACAATTGTGCAAAATATTCAGTGCAATGGCACATGCTTGTGATCCCAGCAACTCAGGAGCCTAAGGCAGAAGGATAGCAAGTTCAAGGTCAGTCTCAGCAATTTCATGAGACCCTTTCTCAAAATAAACAATTAAAAGATCTGGGGATATATCTCAGGGATAAACCATCCCTCCCAGTACCAAAAAGAAAAAAAAATGTGCAAAAGATGTGAACAGATATTTTACCAAGGAAGATATACACAAGGAAAATAAATATAAGATGCTCTACATCATAAGCTATTAGGAAATTACAAATTAAAACATTAATATATACTATAGATAAACATTGACAACACCAAGTGCTTGCACGTACATGGAGAAAGAAATCTCCTTTACTGCTGGTGGGAATGAAAAATGGTACAGCTACTTTAGAAGACAGTTTGGCAGTTTCTTCCAAAACTAAACATATTTTTACCATATGGTCCAACAATTGTCCTCTTTGGAATGTACCCAAATGAATTTAAAACTTATGTCCACACAAAAACCTGCACACTTCTGTTTATAGCAGCTTTATTCATAATTGCCATAATTTGGAGGCAGCCAACATGTCTTTCAGTAGGTGAATGGAAAAATAAACTGTGGTACTTCGAGACTATAGAATACTTTCCAGCAGTAAAAGCAATTGTCCTATCAAGTCATGAAAGCATACAAATAATATTTAAATACATATTATTAGGTAAAAGAAGCTGATCTGAAAAAGATGCATTATGTATAATTCCAATTATATGACATTCTGGAAAACGCAAAACTATGGAGACAGTATAAAGATATATGGTTGCCAGGTAAAATGGGGGAGGGATGAGAGAAAGAGGATCATTATGATGTAGAATTATTTTGTATGTTAGTAGATACATGTCACTTCAAACACACAAAAGTGTACACCTATAGTGAAGCATAAGGTAAATTATCATACTGGGTATCAGACATATATCACTGATTTTAATAACAGCATCACTTGTTACAGAATTATGAAGTAGGGACATATATATGGCAAATCTCTTTACCTTTACCTTCTTGGTTTGTAGTAAACTTGAAACAGTTCTGAAAAATAAAGCCTACTTAAAATACACACTGAATAAAGACTGGATAAAGACATACCTAAAAATAAAGACTGATAAAAAATGACAGGAAATTAAAAATCTCACAATGGGAGTGAGAGATTCAATAACCATAGCTAAAACAAATCCCCTTTAAAATTTTAGATGAGTTAAAAATAATGAAATATTTGGAAATATTTCTTATTCAATTAATAACACTTGTATAACAATGTGTGCTCCTTGTGGAAAAAACATTGTTTCTAAACACAAAAGAACAGTGGCAAAAAAAATAACCAGGTAGTAAGTCACGAAAGAAATCTCCACAAACTCCAAAATGTATAAATCACACTCCATATAAAACTAAATAAGCTAAATTTTAATAAACAAAATGGCTAATTTGTGGTTAACTGAAACTCATGAACACCCTTATGAAAAGATAAACTTAACAAGTCTATTATGACCCAAGTCCCTAATACATTTCTTTTTTTCCTTAGCTTATTCATTTCTACATTTCTACTACAGACAGATCTTGAGGTTTTATTTCCCTGATGTTCTTTATACTTTCTTCAATACATGAGGTTTTAATAAAACTACAATACTTATTTTAGTTGCTTTCATAGTTGTGAATATTATCTTTTAGTGAATTTTGTTCAGTATATTTTTTGTTAAACAATCTTTTGCTTTTGGAATGTTTGATTTTGTTGTATAAGCTTAAATTTTGTAATAGTAACTAACTTCAATGTGTGTTCTCCAAACAGTGACACTTGTGGAATTTGCAGTTCTGACAAATTATTTCTAAGATTAATTTTTTTCAATTCTCACTGCCAGCATAGGGAGGTTCTTTTGTTTCTTTATAGCTTTCAATAATTTAAATGTTCAGACTAAACATTTTGCCATCTTAATGGGTATAAAACTATTTATTTGTTTAAATTGCAGTAACTTAGTTATTATAGCTGAATGAATTTTCACTAAGGTTGATAGCCATTTTACATATTTATTCATCATTTGTAGTCTGTATCTAAACAATGTTACTTTGGTTATTTGCATATAATTTTCTTAAGTTTTTTTATTTGTATAAGATTATAAATATATGAATGTAGGTACATGTTTATATGTTTTAAATAAAAATACTTTGATAATTATATGTGTCAGGTATAAATTTCCAGTGTCTATTACTTTGGTATTTCCATATTCTACCCTTAAATTAACTTGAAAATTTTATTATAAATATTCTTTTAATTATGTTTACCCTCCTTTGTTTCTTATTTCAGAAATTATTATTTACTATGAATTAAATAATAGATTGTTACATTTTCTTGAAAACAATCATTTTGACTTTTAAATTTATCTGATTAATATGCTTTTTCTGTACGGTATGGAAGATATATGTGTGTGTGTGTGTGTGTGTGTGTGTAAGTTTTATGTTTTTAAAAGACAATAAATTATACTGAATAGTCATTTCTTTTCTCCTCTCAGATACTATCTGTGTGATTCCTGAAGTTCCACATTGGCATAGTGTGCCTCTGGGCTCTGTATTGACTGCCACCAGTCAACTTGTCTATGTGCTTATTCAGTGTTCTTCAAGAGAGCTCTGACTCCTATCTCCTGTTGGCCTTTTTCTCTTCCACACACATTCTGGAGTAAGTTTGTTAAGCTCCATTCAAATCACTGACAATTTATGATACATCATAAATCTTCATATAATTATGATGAGATTTGTATTCAAAATATGGACTTTCCATACACATAAAGAATGTACTTTATTCCCCTTGCTTATGCATTCTTCATATAGGTGTTTTTTCTCAAGTAGGTCACTAGAAATTAATTTGATGAATATAACCTTTATTTTTGTGTGGTTAAATGTGCTATCCTTTTATTGTATTACCAAATTCTTTGTCCCTAAGCATAGAGAAACAACTGATTGTTGAAAATCTGGATACTAATCTTTTCATATCTAACACTGTTCTCTTAACAACTTTAACAATTTGGTTTGTTCCTTTTCAATTTATACAACTATTCACTTGATTTTCTTTCTTCCTAAGCACTTCAGAACCTCCCCCCTATAATGATGAAAGGAGATCATCATAGTGGCCATCCTTATCTTTATCCTGATTTTAATGATCATGATTCCACATTTCAGTATTGATCACTATGATGTTTAATTTTAGACTTTTTGCAGATATGCTTTATTAGTATAAGGTAGTTCTTTTCTATTTTAAGAAGTATTTATTAAGAACTTTTATCAAGGATATCATTAAGATTATATCACATGGGCTGGGGATATAGCTCAGTTGGTACAGTGCTTGCCTCCCAAGCACGAGGCCCTGGGTTCAATCCCCAGCACCACAAAAAAAAAAAAAAAAAAAAAAAAATTGTATCACATACCTTCTTTGCAAATTCTGAAAAATTATCAATTACTTTTTCTCCTATAAAGTTATTAGTGTAATGCATTATGTTGACTTATAAATACTATATATATATATATATATATCATGACCCAATTCACTCTTGAAACACCCACCTCAATCTTGAGCCATAACCCAGTTTCTCAAGAAAGAAAATAAGATTATATTAAGCATTTCATAAAACGGGACCCAAACACCTAATTATCTCCTGGAGATCCATTATCAATCAACAGTATAACACTGTCAACAAAATTTACCAAGAGTTTTAAGAGGGATCCACCATATCCAAACCATAATAGATACTTCCTTAAGTCTTTTGAAATGTAAATAATAGGTTCTTGATTTATCTGACCTACACAGTTGGATATTTAAACTTATTTTCTTACAGGATAGTAAGTTCTTCTTTGCATTTTATAATTATATACAACCTTCTAAAAGAAGTATATTCCTGTCAGAAATTTTAAGCTTAATAATAACTTATACCATAATTTAAAAAATATATCCATGTAAAAGTGAACCAAATGATTACTTCTAAAGGTTTGATATATTACTAAAGTCATTGAAAAGGTACATTTACTTTATATCAAAGGTCTATTTGACATGTTACCTTACATTTGCATTTAAATGGGCCACTTTTCATACCAAATCATTCTCAAGCCCTGTGTATTTTCAATATGCTATTATATGAAAACAGTTCTGTGATTTTTACCCAAGGAAGTCAACATGAGACATATTAATGTTGTTTTATTCAATTTCTGACAAATCCCAAGCTATTTTTGGAACTTTGGAAGGACAATACAGTCCTGTTTTATGTTACCAAACCCTGCCTTCAATCCCAACTTGTCACAAAGCTCATTGTGCAAACGTTGTGTGGACAAAAGAGATAGCTTCTGGCCCATAATAATTTGCATGAACTCCACCCACTCTTTCTGCCATGTCTGAACCCTGAGAATGCCCCAAACCACCCTCTGTGCTTTTTTCTTTACCCTTCCTTTCTTCCATTTTCTCTATGTTGTAAGGGCATTTTCATTAAAAATCAACTCATACATGTAATTTATTTTAGAACTAGTACAAGTGAATATTGTTGAAGGCTGTATCATTCCATTCCAGAACTCGTTATAATTTTAACATGCATTAGTAGATACTTCTATCTATGAAGTAAAATGTTGAGCATCATTCTTGTGTTTTCCTCTTACTTTGTACTTGCTGCTTAACAGCGACAGACATAAATACCCATAAGCTGTTATATTTTCAGTCTTATTCTTCATTTTCTCACTAATCTTTCCAAACTAGACAAATTGTTCTATAAACATTGGTGACAACAATACATTGTAAAACTAGCTACGTGATAAAGGATGTGGAGTTATTCTTACTATTTCCACAACTGTCAGGGACCAAGAAGTTCTCATTCTGAGAACATTCTGACCTTTACAATAAGCAGCAGCGCCCCTCCCCCCTCCTGGCTGATAATTCTGACAGTATGGCGCCTATGGTGCCGTCCCTGCTTCTCTTCCGGGACTTCACCTTCCCGCCGTTGCGAACCTCACCTTCCCGCCGGCGTGAACTTGCAGCCTATCAGGAGCCCAATAGAAGAACACAGCCAACCAGGCTGCACCTCGTCATACCCCTCATTCCCTGAGCATATAAATACCCCTGTGTGAACAATAAAAATTTGCAGCTTGATCAGAATTCCTGTCTTGCTGCCTCTCCCTGTGTCTCTTGTCCCTTCATTCCTTCTCTCTTAGGTTTGCCGTTCTGCGTTGATGTCCCACGGGTCGGGACACACAACTTTGGATGCTGTTATTTTATGACTAATACTTAAAATTTCACAAAATTATGACACAAACCAGAGGCACATCATAGTCCATGTAATTCAGTTACTAAATAGTACAATTGTTTCATCTTCCCAAGTGAAAATAAATATGCTTTTTCTGTATGCTTAACAATTAGGGGGGGATTCATCAGGACTCTGGCCTACACACAGACCACACAGGAGCTTCTTTAGGACTCGGGCTCACCTGTGGTCCATCTGGGAGCTTCATCAGGACTTTGAGAGCTCCTTCAGCACCTCAGTGCCTGTACCCCACAAGGACTCAGCTCACGCACTCCATCCACACTGTGACTCCCCATTTACCATTCTGAAGTCACAGCAGCCATCTTGGATTATCCTTGAAGCACAAGCTGCCATCTCTAGGTGGGGCAACTCCCATCCTGAGAACCCTTCTGTAGAATAGAAGCACATTGTCAGGTACCTCTCATGCATCAAGCTACTGAAGACTGGGATTTGAATAGTATATGACTGTTATATTGTAGATTTTTTTCTTTTTCCTTTTAAATTTAAATTTTTAAATTTTTCATTTTTCTCACTCTATTTTCCTTTTATTTACCTGTTCCTTGGGGTCTTTCTCCCTTTTCTCATGCTAACAAGGAACTTCTTTTGATTCTGCTTTCACTCTTCCTATGATATAGTACCTCTATATCTCTTCTTATCCCATTAACAGTTACATCCTACACCCCTCCCCATCCTCTTTGTACACCAATACAAATTATAGACCTCATTGCAAACCTATTGGTTATACTATAGATAATAATCAAAATCATCCTCTCTTTTGATTATGACAATACTGTTGACATTTTCATAGGGGTTATTTGGCTTATGGCCACATGTTGTTTATATTGAGTGCTGTTAATATGGATCTCTCCCTTAAAGGTGAGATATTTGAAACCTGCAGGGTCACTATAAGCTTATAGGGGGAAAACTGCAATACCTAAGATCTGCACTGCTAGAGGGGAAGATAAATGGATAACATGAAAAAATAAGGAAAGAATGTGTCCCAAACAAACCAAGATGCTATATTAATAGAACCCAATCACAGCATGGTAGAAGAAATGTCAGAGAAGGAGTACAGAATGTACATAATTAAAATGATCTGGGAAGCAAAGGATGAGATAAGAAAGCAAATGTGGGCAATGAATGATCACTCCAATAAACAGTTAAAAGAGCAAATGCAGGAAGTAAAAGACCATTTCAATAAAGAGAGAGAGAGTCTGGGGGGGGGGGAAGAAACAGAAATCCTTGAAATGAAGGAAATAAACCAAATAAAATTCAACAGAAAGCATCACAAACAGACTAGATCACTTGGAAGACAGAACCTCAGAAAATGAAGACAAAATATTTAATCTTGTATATAAAGTTGACCAGACAGAGAAGATGGTAAGAAATCAAGAATGGAATCTCCAAGAATTATGGGATATCATGAAAAGACCAAATTTAAGAATTACTGGGATTGAAGAAGGCATAGAGATATAAACCAAAGGAATGAACAATCTATTCAATAAAATAATATCAGAAAATTACCTAAGCCTGAAGAATGAAATGGAAAATTAAATTACAAGATGCTTACAGGACACCAAATATACAAAATTACAACAGATCCACACCAAGGTACGTTAAAATAAAAATGCCTAACATACAAAATGAAGATAGAATTGTAAAGGCTGTGAGAGAAAAGCATCAGATTACATATATGGGGAAACTAATATGGGTATCAGCAGGTTTCTCAGCCCAGACCCTAAAAGCTAGAAGGGCCTGGAGCAACATATTTCAAGTTCTGAAAGAACAAGGATGACAACCAAGAATCATATCCAGCAAAACTTACCTTCAGATTTGATGATGAAATAAAATCCTTCCACTATAAACAAAAGTTAAAAGAATTTACAAATAGAAAGCCTGCACTATAGATCATTCTCAGCAAAATATCCCATGAGGAGGAAATGAAAACAACAATGAAAGTCAGCAAAGGGAGGAACTACCCTAAAGGAAAAATTAATCAAAGGAGAAACAGTCAAGTTAAAAACTGAAAATAAGCCAAATTGGGAATACAAATCATATCTCAATAATAACCCTGAATGTTAATGGTCTAAATTCATTAATCAAAAGACATAGAGTGGAAGACTGAATTAAAAAGAAAGACCCAACAAAATGCTGCCTTCAAGAGACTCATCTCATGGAAAAAAACACACACAGACTAACAGATGGGAAAAAACATACAACATACACAAACTCAGTGAAAAAGTGGTGGTTTCTAGCCTCATTTCAGATAAAGTGAACTTCAAGTCAAAGTTAGTCAGAGGGATAAAGAAGGGCATTTTATAATGATTAAGGAAATGATAAATCAGCAAGGCATAAGAATCATAAATATTTATGCCCCAATTAAGCATCCATGTATTTTGATAAATCCTTCTCAATTCAAGAAACCAATGAGACCACTCACAATAACCTGGGTGACTTTAACATATCTCTCTCACCACTGGATAGATCTTCCAAACAAAAACTGAAGAAAGAAACCACAGAACTCGATAATGCAGTCAATAATCTAGACTTAACAGACATATGTAGAATATTCCATTCATCAAGGAGTGAATACGCTTTCTTCTCAGCAGCATAGGATTCTTCTCTAAAATAGACCATATGTTATGCCACAAAGCAACCCTTATTAATACAAAAAAAATAGAGATACTACCTTGTATTCTATCAAATCATAATGGAATGAAATTAGAAATCAATGATAAAAAACAGAAACTACTCCAACACCTGGAGACTAAATAATATGCTACTGAATGATGCACTGATAACAGAAGACATCAGGGAAGAAAGTAAAAATTTCTTAGAGGTAAATGAGAACAAAGATACAACATATCAAAATCTTTGGGACACTATGAAAGCAGAACTAAGAGGAAAATTCATTGCATGGAGCACATTCAGGAAAAAAATCAAAAAGTAAACAACTAAATGACCTAACATTACATCTCAAAGCGCTAGAAAAAGAAGAACAGAACAACACCAAAAGTAGTAGAAAACAGGAAATAATTAAAATCAGGGCTGAAATCAATGAAATTGAAACAAAAGAAACAATTCAAAATATTGACAAAAACCATAGGTTGGTTTTTTGAAAAAGTAAACAAAATTGATAAACCCTTAGCCACACTAACAGAGAAAAAGACAGAAAACTCAAGTTACTAAAATTTGTGATGAAAAAGGAATTATCCCACTGACATCACTGAAATGCAAATCATAATTAGAAGCAATTTCAAAAATCTATACTCTAACACAATAGAAAATCTGGAAGGCATCAACAGGTTTCTAGAGACATATGATATACCCAAACTGAATCTGGAGGACATACACAATTTAAATACATCAATTTCAAGCAATGAAATAGAAGTCATCAAAAGTCTACCAACCAAGAAAAGTCCAGGATCAGATGAATTCTCAGTCGAGTTCTACAAGACCTTCAAAGAACAACTCATTCCAATACTCTTCAAAGTATTCCATGAAATAGAAGAGGATGGAGCCCTTCCAAGCTCATTCTATGAAGCTAATACCACCCTGATACCAAAACCAGACAAGGACGCATCAAGGAAAGAAAACTTTAGACCAATATACCTGATGAACACAGACGCAAAAATCCTTAACAAAATTCTGGCAAATTGCACACAAAAACATATTAAAAAGATAGTGCACCATGATCAAGTGAGTTTCATCCCAGGGATGCAAAGTTGGTTCAATATCCAGCAATCAATAAATGTAATGCATCACATCAATAGACTTAAAGTTAAGAATCATATGATTATTTCAATAGATGCAAAAAAAGTGTTTGATAAAAAACAGCACCCTTTCGTGATCAAAACACTAGAATAAATAGGGATGGTAGGAACATACCTCACCATTGTAAAGGCCATCTATGCTAAGCCCATGGCCAACATTATCGCGTTCCCTCTGCCCGCAGAGAGAGACACGACAAACGTCTGAAGCTTTGGAAGTATATTGCGTACAGTCTTCCTTTCTTTCCTTCTTATCTATCCCTTTCTCTCGCTCTCTTTCCCTCTCCTGCACTTCACTCTTCTCCCGCTCGGCTCTCGCCTGTTCCGGCCGCTTCGTTTCTCCCGCTCGACTCACGCCCGCTTGCACGCCTCTATTCCCAGCTTCTACTCCTACTCTCAGTTTCTTCTCTCTTTTCTTTCTCTTGCTCTCTTTCCCTCCGCTTAACTCTCGCCTGCGCCGGTCATTCCGCTTCTCCGCTTCTACCCCTACTCTCAGCCTCTTCTCTCAGCCTCTTCTCTCAGCTTCTGCTCTCAGCTTCTGCCCTCAGCTTCTGCCCTCAGCTTCTGCTCCTACTCCCAGCTTCTTCTGCTACTCCCCCGCCCATCAAGCTTATATACACCTCAACCAATCAGGGGAGAGCACACGAGGTAAACGCGCAGACAGCTGCAGGTGTAGAATAGGTAAACGAGGGGGGCATGTTCTAATCACGTCATTAACTAGCCAATCATTGGAATTCGCTGGTTGTTTACTGTATAGCTGGCCGCTTTTGGCTCAGCGTCAGGCGCCATCTTGACCGTGCTCGAGGTTGGGGGTCCCGGAAACTCCGACATATCCCCCCTCTTTATTATTAAACTAAGGCTCGGGACCGTGTCTGTCTTAGGCTGAGTGGTCAGCATATGTCCTTACCCGTCATCAGAGCCTGCAGAGCATGCTGCAGCTCCTGTCTTAGGTTGGTACACAGCCACCTCCTTCATTACCCGTCTTTGACTACCGGTCCAGCATCAAGAGCCATACTAATGGGGGGCTGTCGGCCTTTAGGGCGGTCATGGCCTGATGAAAGATAATTTGATCTCTCTATTGGCTAGCTTGTAGATGCATGCCAAAACGAATGAAGAGAAGGAGGCCAAGGCAGAGGAGTACCACCATAGCTCCTAAGCCTGCCCACTGTTTGACAAATCTATAAACAGAAGAAAAACCATATAGCCATATTAAATACAGAAACAATATACATCCCAGTAGAGTTACAATACGGGCAACACAAACAGCTCTCAGGGAATAAACGCATCCCAGTCCCAAAAGTTCTTGCAAGGTATCCACTTGTTCTTATAATGAGTCCACTCTCTGATAGAGTCTCTATGGTCTGTAAGGCTGCAGCTGTATTTTCGGCCAAATGATCGTTGTTATGGTTGTGTCAATGCTGCTACTGCAAGGACTGTGATGGCAATGATCATGGCTGTTGCAATGTCAAAGCCTCTCCTGTTTCTTGATAATAGCACTGGCAATTCTACATCTGCAACAGAAACCAGGACTGGTAGGAAGATAGAAATGTGCAAATTGCACGGGTGGCAAAAGAACCATTCCAGCATTGTGAGAGATAGCACACAGTCAGTGAACAGCTAAGAGGTGTAACAGATTTTACTATAGTTGTCTCTTGTCTTTTGTTAGGGCATTATCTCCTTGCTGCCGATTTTGTGCATCTATTGAAGCATATTGGCCTTCTCATCTCAACATTTCTATCGGGAAACCTTGCCACTATGTTTCTGCAAGCAGTTTCAACAGCTATTTCTTGCCACTGAGCTCTCCAATTAGACATTGTCCTCCAGATAACACTGCTCTGCATAGCTGTCTCCAATAGTCTTAACTGCCTCTTTAAAGTTTTTCTAATGGTTGATGGTATCTCCATTTGCTCCTCAAATACGGGCAGGTTCTACAAATTTTGAAGCTCTTTTTATTAGGCTTAGGTTTCTCCTACCTTTTCCCCTTGTTCTTAAGTTTTCACTACCACTTGGTTATTCCTTTTGGGGGTTCTTTGTGTTAGACTTAGTTCTCTTTTTTCCCTTGTTCTTAGATTTTTTGAGCAATTATTTTCTAGGTCACCACCACTCAATTTTTCCTCACTTTATTCTCTTTAAGAGTTCTTTTCTGTTGCTATTAGATCCTGTTCATGAAGATCCCCCTTGTGGCACACTGAGCAGCTTTTCTTCTATAAACCCTGGGCTTATTTCTACTAGGGTTTGAACATATGATCATACAGTGGTTTCCTTATTTTCTAGTCCTTCCCCAGTGTTTCTACTGTAGGGTATTCAAAAAGCCCTCATCCAAAAACCAAGGGGAAACCCTTTTCACAGTATCGAGAAATACTTTAGCTTTTTTTTCCTTTAATGGCGTCTCATGGTTTTTTAATAGCTCCCTGAGGGGTTGCTGCATTCTGAATTTAGACATCTCAGACCCCATTGTTACTAATTTGAATAGCTTTAGTTATGGCAGTTACAATAACAAACAGTGGCCTAGCTGCCAGGAGCAACGAGATTACTGAAAGGAAAACTATCTATCAAGTGTGCCTTAGAATTTTTATAGCGGCTTTTCACGTACTACCTATACCCTAATTGGACCGCTTCAAGTGTGTTTCTACTTTCACTTTAATTGGACCGCGTTCCACGCGTCAGGACCGCTGATGGCATATCCCGATACCCTTTAACCCGCGTTCCACGCGTCAGGACCACTGATGGCGTATCCCGATACCCTTTAACCCGCGTTCCACGCGTCAGGACCGCTGATGGCGTATCCTGATACCTTTTAACCCGCGTTCCACGCGTCAGGACCGCTGATGGCGTATCCCGATACCTTTTAACCCGCGTTCCACGCGTCAGGACCGCTGATGGCGTATCCCGATACCTTTTAACTGGACCGCATTCCGCGTGTCCCCAGGACCGCTGATGGCGTATCCTGATACCCTTTAACTTTTTTATAACCGGTTTAGCTTGTTAAAATTTTTTAAGATATCTTATTTTTCATCTTCCCGGGTTTCGGCACCAGTTATCGCATTCCCTCTGCCCGCAGAGAGAGACACGACAAACGTCTGAAGCTTTGGAAGTATATTGCGTACAGTCTTCCTTTCTTTCCTTCTTATCTATCCCTTTCTCTCGCTCTCTTTCCCTCTCCTGCACTTCACTCTTCTCCCGCTCGGCTCTCGCCTGCTCCGGCCGCTTCGTTTCTCCCGCTCGGCTCACGCCCGCTTGCACGCCTCTATTCCCAGCTTCTACTCCTACTCTCAGTTTCTTCTCTCTTTTCTTTCTCTTGCTCTCTTTCCCTCCGCTTAACTCTCGCCTGCGCCGGTCATTCCGCTTCTCCGCTTCTACCCCTACTCTCAGCCTCTTCTCTCAGCCTCTTCTCTCAGCTTCTGCTCTCAGCTTCTGCCCTCAGCTTCTGCCCTCAGCTTCTGCTCCTACTCCCAGCTTCTTCTGCTACTCCCCCGCCCATCAAGCTTATATACACCTCAACCAATCAGGGGAGAGCACACGAGGTAAACGCGCAGACAGCTGCAGGTGTAGAATAGGTAAACGAGGGGGGCATGTTCTAATCACATCGTTAACTAGCCAATCATTGGAATTCGCTGGTTGTTTACTGTATAGCTGGCCGCTTTTGGCTCAGCGTCAGGCGCCATCTTGACCGTGCTCGAGGCTGGGGGTCCCGGAAACTCCGACACAACATCATTCTAAATGGAGAAAAACTGAAAGCATTCCCTCTAAAAAAAAAACTGGAACAAGACAGGATGCCTCTTTCACCTCTTCTATTCAACTGAAACACTAGCCACAGCAATTAGACAGACCAAAGAAACTAAAGGGATATGAATAGGAAAAGAAGAACTCAAGTTATCACTATTTGCCAATGACATGATTCTATATATAGCGGATCCAAAAAAACTCCACCAGAAAACTTCTAGAACTAATAAATGAATTCAGCAAAGTAGCACGATATAAAATCAATACTCATAAATCTAATGCATTTCTATTCATAAGTGATTAATCCTCTGAAAGAGAAATTAGGGAAACTACTCCATTCACAGTTGCCTCAAAAAAAAAAAAAATACTTGGGAATCAATCTAACAAACGGTGAAAGATCTCTACAATGAAAACAGAACACTAAAGAAAGATATTAAAAGAAAACCTTAGAAGATGGAAAGATCTCCCATGCTCTTGCATAGACAGAATTAATATTGTCAAAATGGTCATTCTACCAAAGGCCCTACAAAGATTCAATGAAATTCCAATTAAAATTCCAATGATGTTCCTCATAGAAATAGAGAAAAGCAATCATGAAATTCATCTGGAAGAATAACAGATCTCGAATAGCCAAAGCAATCCTGGGCAGGAAGAGTGATCCAGAAGGCATCACTATACCATACCTTAAACTATACTACAGAGAAATAGTAACAAAAACAGCATGTTATTGGCACCAAAAGACCAGAGAAACCAACAGTACAGAATAGAAGACACAGAGACAAACCCACAAATATACAGTTACCTCATGCTAGAAAAAGGAATCAAAAACATACCATGGAGAAAAGATAGCCTGTTCAGTAAATGTTGCTAGGAAAACTGGAAATCCATATGCAGTAAATGAAATTAAGCCCCTCTCTCTCATTCTGCACAAAACTCAACTGGAAATGGATCAAGGATCTAGGAATTAGATCAGAGACTTTCCACCAAAGAGAAGCAAAATTAAATCAGGATACTCAACATGTTGGCTGAGGACAAGCCTTCCTCAACAAGACCCCCAGAGTGCAAGAAATGAAAGCAAGAATCAATAAATGGGATGGATTCAAACTAAATAGCTTTTTCTCAGCAAAGGAGACAATCATGTGAAAACAGAGCCTAAAGAGTGGGAGAAAATCTTTTCCATTTGCACTTCAGATAGAGGATTAATCTTCAAAATTTATAAAGAACTTAAAGAACTTTACACCAAAAATACGAAGAACCCAATCAATAAATGGGCTAAGGAACTGGGCAGACACTTCATGGAATAAGATGTTCAAGCAATCAACAAATATATGAAAAAGTGTTCAATGTCTCTAGCAACCAAATCAAAAGCACCCTAAGATTTTATCTCACTCCAATTAGTATGGCTATTATTAAGATTACAAGCAATAATAGGTGTTGGTGTAGATGTGCAGAGAAAGGCACACTCATACACTGCTGGTAGAGTTGCAAATTGGTGCAGCCACTCTGGAAAGCAGTATAGAGATTCCTCAGAAAACCTGGGGTGGACCCACCATTTGACACAGTTATCTCACTCCTCAGTTTATACCCAAAGGACTTACAATGAGCATACTACAGTAACACAGCCACATCAATGTTTATAGCAGCTCAATTCACTATAGCTAGATTGTGGAACCAACCTAGATGCCCTTCAATAGATGAATGGATAAGGAAACTGGGGCAGGGAAGAGGAAGGAAAGATAGTGGAATAAGACAAACATCATTGCCCTATATACATGTATGATTACACAAATGGTGTGAACTATATCATGTACAATCATAGAAATGAAAGTTGTACCCCATTTGTGTATAATGAATCAAAATGCAGTCTGTAAAAATAAAAATAAATAAAATTAAAAAAAAAAAACAGCACCTATACACCTTACATTCTAATACGAGGAAGGGATCTAGGGATTTGAGACCCATTTTGTTCACCTTCACTCTCTTTCAGGTCAATTAGCTCATTGGTTCACCCAGTTTTCTCAAATACCCATGAACATATATGATTCTTATTATTAATTTCATGTGTATTTATTTTGTTGACACATTCTGTTATTTATTCACCCAAAAGTTACCTAACATCATGGTCATACACCTCTAGGAATTCTTCAGCCATTGCTGCAACATATATCAGCTCTATTCTCCTTGAAGTATTACTAAACTGTAGTTACTATTAAAATCACTGGTTCATGACATATATTATGACGCCTATATTTTGTAAATATTATGATATATTTCTTTCTATTGTACTGATTATATGATTTAAATATTACTTATTTGCAAATGAAGACCTTATTTTGCATTTATCCTATATATATCCTATATATATCCTGCTACGAAGCTAACTGTAAAAGAAAATGTGATAAATACTTCATTGAATTACTGACAATTTTTAAAATTAGAATATATATGGAAGAATTCAACTTACCATAGCAATAACAATCATCTTGTAAAAAATGAAACATTAAGTATGAAAACCATATTTAATTAACACCTAATTTTCTTAGTCAAAAATGAAAAACCTGAAACAATTCCCCTGAAGAATGCTGTTTGAAATCAAAGTTAATTATTAATTTGCTTTCCCTGTTTTGTCTTGCTTTGTTATTACTGGAGTTGGGGTTTCTTCCAGACAATAGTACTCACAGAATAATTAAGCCTATATGAATTTATGAATCTTTACTAGTCTCTGGTAGTGACTGTAATTTACAATCAACAAGGTTACAATGAATTTCCAAGTAGTCTCAGTATAAAATTATTCTAGCTAAAGCATGTACATCAAAACTACCATGATCTCATTTTCTTAAATATTAATAGCTAATTTTGATCCAAACTTTCCCAAAGTTAGAGTTAAATACACTTATTGCCCCACTAACTCTGGCTAATATTCTGTTTCACTCCATGACATTATTAACCAATCTATGCCATGAAATAACGTAAAATCTATTTTTCATTACAAAATAAAATATATGCACATTGACAAAGAATAGCACAGAGCAGAATGGTAGAAATCTGAGTAGTTTAGAGAGGAGTTAATATAATGTGTACACAATAGGATATAAACCCCATATTGTACATTAAGCATGCCACATTATTATTAATGTTTTCCTCTAATGTAAGAAATATCAAATACATATAATAAAATGCAATTCATGTACAAATACATAACATGTACAATAGATACAAGTATGTGCACACACAACACATACTTTTTTTATCAGCAGCAATAAGATATGAAAACCAAATTAAAACAGCAGTAGCATAATAAAATCAAAGTAAACTAATAAAATATATACAAACCTTTCATTAAAACACCAAACAATTCTAAGACAAATAGTTACTTTCTAAATGAATGATATACAAAAAGGATCAATATTGTAAAATGTCTTGTTTCCTGAGTTAACACGCTAATTTAAGTGAATTCCAAACAAAATGAAAATTTATAGAGAAAAAGAACATTTGTCGAATCAATGGTATAATTGCAGTACTGATGGCAATATCTTATGTCTAAGTTAGATATGCAAGAATGGTACAGTTCACAAAATCTAAAATGTGACCTAAAAATGACAGCCTTTCTTTACTGTTGTGTCTTTGTGTATGTGTGTGCGTGGGAGGGTGACAGTGATTGGAAATTAGAAGGATCAATTGTTGACTATACATAGAGGTGATATAAATTATGCTATGAATGGGTGAACTAATCAGTAATATCTAACAGGAATTTCTTTTCAGAGTGTGCTTTTCATTGTGTGGAAAATCAAAAAGTCTTCACAAGATTACATGAAATAGCGGTATATTTCTGCCTAAAGTTATTCATTTGATATTTACCTTAATCTAGATAAATAATTTAAATTCTTTTAGTAAGCTCTGTATCCATAGATAGGAACATATAACTCTGAATTTATTAAATTATTTCTCTCTTTCTACACATATAAAAATACATGAAAATAAATTTATTAAAAGTAAAACATTATATCTTAAAATTAAGTATTCACAGAAGTTTGTTTAATAATGTTTAATTTGTATTGTGTATTAAAATGTAATTAAAGAAATAAAATAATAGACCAAGAAAACCTGACAATAGCTAAACTGCTATTCTAGCAATGGATTTTCCTATAACCCTATTAAATAGGTAGTATTACCCTTATACCTTTTTAATGCAGGACAGAAAAGTTAAGTAAACCTTACCACAGCATACCACTATAAGGATGTGCAGCATAAATTCTAATCCAGACCAGTGAACTTTAGATTTCTAGCTTTTTTATTAAAGTCCTAGGGTAATACAATTTATATATATTAAAATGTATAATTCTTAACTATTTGATTCAATGAGTGTTTTATTTAAACTTATTTTTCTATCTGGTAAATTAAAACATACACATTTATGAAATATTACATGATGTTTTGATATATATACACATTTTGAAATCACCCTAAAGCTTATATTAGGGTAAACATACCTATGTCCTCAAATATTTCTCATTATTTATGGTGAAAATGTTCAAAATTCTTTCTTCTAACTTTTTGAAGTATACAGTATATATATGTATATAACATTGTCCTTATTTATAGTCACCTTATAGTGAACTTACTGATGAACTTTTCCCAATTCTTTTCTCTTCCCTACTCTCCCTATCTCTGGTAATCACCATTCTATTCTCAACTTCTATAAAATCAACATTTTTTAGATTCCACATATCAGTGAGACAATGCAGTACTTGTCTTTTTGTGCCTGCTTACTTGGCACAATGATTTCCAGTTTCATTCATATTGAATGAAAAATGAAAGAATTTCATTTTTAAAGGATGAATAAAATTGTTGTGTATGTGTACTACATTTTGTTTATTCATTGAGCAGTTGCTGGACACTTAGATTGTTTCCACTTCTTGGCTATTGTGAATAGTACTCCAATAAACATGAAAGTGCAGATGACGCTTCAACATAGTGATTTAATTTCTTTGGATATATATCTAGTAGTGCTTGGTTATATGGTAGTTCTATTTTAATATTTTGAAGAACCTCTACAGCTGTTTTCATAATGGCTGTACCAACTTACAAGCCCACCAATAGTGTGCAAGTATTCTTTTTTCTCCATATCCTTTCCAGTACCTATTAGAATTAGTGTTTTCATCATAGCCATCTTTACTGGAAATAAATAATATATCATTGCGGTTTTTATTTACATGTCCCTGATGTTCATTGGATTTAAGCATTTTCTCAGATACATGTTAGCCATTTCTGTCTTCTTCTAAAAAATATCTACATGGATCTTTTGCCTGTGCTTTAATCAGGTTATTTATTTATGCCATTTATTTAGAGTATTTAGAGTTCCTCATATATTCAAAATTTTAACCCTTGTCATATGTATAGTTTAAAATATTCCCTACCATTCTGTTTTTTATTGTTGTTGTTGGTGGTGGTTGTGGTGGTGCTGGGGATTGAACCCAGGGCTTTGTGCATGCTAGGCAAGCACTTAACCGAGTTATATCTCCAGCCCCTTCCTTACCATTCTGTAGGTTGTCTCTTCACTATGTATGTCATTTACTGTGCTATGCAGAATCTTTTAGTTTGATAATTCTATTTCTCGATTTTTTATTTTGTTTCCTGTTTTTAGTCTTACCTAAAAATTTTTGCTCATTTGGATAACATGAATAATACTGATAATTTCAATACATGAACATAGGATGTCTTTTAATTTTTTTGCATTATCTTCAATTTCTTGTATTATTGTTTTATAGATTTCATTGTATACCTTTCATCTCTGCTTAAATTTATCTCTAGATATTTTTATAGCTATTTTAAATTGGATTCATTCCTTAATTTCTCTTTCAGATAAATGGCTATTGACTTATAACACTGCAACAAGTTTCTGAATGTTATTTTGTATCCTGCAACTTTGTTGAAATCATTTACTAATTGTAATAGTTGTTTAGTGATGTTCTCAGTGTTTCTAAATTATAAGGTCCTGTTATGCTTAGTCACAATGCTGCTTTTCCACTGTAGACATTCTGTATTTCTTTTTTTTTTAGGTTGCTCTGGCTAAGATTTCCAGTACCATGTTGAGTAAAAGTGGTAAAAAGGCATTTCCATGAGTTCTAACAATTATATAGATATTAACATAATCACCACTCAAACTATGGTGTAGACCACCTCTAACATCACAGAAAGTGCCTTCATCCTTTTTTCCATAATTAATTCCTTTTCCCAAGGAAGGAGTCATTCTTTTTGCTTAGTTTTGCCTGTCCTTTAATTTGATATAAATGGAAATACAATATTTAGTATTTTTTTCCTGGTTCTTTTACTAAATATAATGTTCTTAAGCTTCATCTATATTGTCATGTATTCGACCATCCGTTTTTTACTGAAAACTTGTATTCCATTTTTGAACACACCAATTCTTTATCCATTTTTGTAATGTTGGACATGTGGGCATTTCCCTTTTTAGGAGGAGGGGCAGTTTAAGTAGGGAGAGGAAAAAGGATAAGAGGGGCGGGAGAGCCAAGTACAAATACAGCTTCTCTAAACATTGTCACACAAAGACTATTTTGTGAAACTGTATTTTCTTCTCTCCAAGGTTAACATTGTATGGAACTGCTAAGTCAGAAAGAAGATATTAATTCTGTAAGAAACTGACATACAGTTCTACAAATGGCTATATCATGTTACATTTCTATTACCAATGTATAAATCTTGATCGTTCGACATCTTCATCAACTTAGTTTTCACTTTTTTTTAATTTTAGTTATTACTGGAGGTTTGAAGGGGATAGTTTCATTGTTGTCAGATATCTAGGTCTTAACTACTGGATGTATGTTTTTATATATGATGATGAGAAGTATTCTGATTTCTGATAATAAAGTATAAACCCCTATAATTCACAAAGTGGGCAGCCAGGTTAGAAGGCATGGTAAAACTTGAGTAGACTACTGAGGGAAAGCATTAAAAGCTCTCTGAAGAGGAAAAAAAAAAAAGGTAGTTATGGAGAAGTGTGCCTAATGTTCAAACTGAACTTTTCTTCTTCAAATCAAAATGGAAATTTCTTTCATATAATGATTAAATTCCCAAGAGGATAACTTAACTGAATGAAGCCCAGATCATTTAATTTGACCCCAAAAGTTAGCTTTATTTTCTTTTTTTAGGTGTTTGTCCTCAGGGCTTCTGTCAAAAATCCTGACTATGAGACTGCTAAGAGAAAAGATGGAAGCGACAGGTACCACAGGTGAAGAGAATAACTATATGACTTAAATCCTCCAGGGCCCAATTATCAGCTGTAAAATTGAAGAAGTCAGAATTGTTTCTGACTTCAGACATTCAATTTTAAATTTATTTTGCTGTCATATCACAAATATTAGGAACAATAAATGTTTTATCTACAATTAAGACTTTTATTGAAGATAATACACTAATATTATTATTCATTACCTTCAATTAACTGAATTATAAATTTTAATTCATTTCTGACCCTAAATTTTGTTACTAAAAATCAGAGTCAAAGCCTTACAAAATTTGTGCTATTTAATCTAGCATAAGAATATATGAACCAGAGGTTATTTTCCAAAATGAAAAAAATGGAAAACTCTTAAGTAAAATTTTAAAAAGTTTTGTTCTCATCTTTAAAACTGTCATCATTTTGTAAGCAAAACTAATGAAATAAGTTTCCTGAGAATAATCATTGGAAAAATTTTTGTTAGTTCATGAGGAAACAAATTTATCCCTTTTTTAGAAAATGAAGTTAATCTGTTATTTTTGTCTTCTAGAACAAGGCTTTGTTAAAAAAAATCAAATAGAATGGTTTATTTTTCTCAAATGCAAATACTAAACAATCTCAAAGGAAAAAGATTAATTTCTACATATCAAAAGAGGAAAAAGTATGCTAGGTGCGTTGGCCCACGCCTGTAATTCCCATGATTGGGTAGGCTGAGGCAGCAGAGTTCAAAGCCAGCCTCAGCAAAAGCTAGGCACTAAGCAACTCAGTGAGACCCTGTTTCTAAATAAAATACAAAATTGGGCTGGGGATGTGCTTCAGTGGTTGAGTGGCTTGGAGTTCAATCCCCAGTGCCCCGCCCCACCCCTACAAAAAAAAGAAAGAGAAAAAAAAGTAGTATTTTATGTGTTATGTATCAGAATTTTGTTGAGTTTAAATATTGAAATCTAACTGATAAATTGTAAACTGAGAAAAATCATCACATTAAATATTTGATATTATCAACACCTGAAATGAATGAGAAACCCTCAGTAAAAATTTAACATTAGTACTGGGTTCTGTAGCACTTCCCTGTAATCCCAGCAGCTCAGGAGGCTGAGACAGGAGAATTGACAGTTCAAAGAAGGCCTCAGTAATTTGGAGAGGCCCTTAGTAACTTAGCAAGACCTGTCTCAAAATGAAAAATAAAAAAGGCTGGGGATGTGACTCAGAGGTTAAGTGCCCATGGGTTCAATCACCCAATGAAAGAAAGAAAGAAAGAAAAGAAAGAAAAGAAAGAAAGAAAGAAAGAAAGAAAGAAAGAAAGAAAGAAAGAAAGAAAGAAAGAAAGAAAAATTAATATTAGTGAACTTAACCCTTCTACTCAATATTTCAAAATAATTTGCTATTCATTAAACCTCCTACCTAAAGAAGATTCTATAAATCACCCTGTATTTACAGTCTACCATTTGTTTAAAAGAAACAGCAAATGAAAGCCAATCAAATAAAATCAATCAATCAAATAAGTTCACATGAAAAAAAATCATAATTTGACTTCTCAAAATTTAATTCAGAATTATGACAACTATGAGTTTTCCATGTTAAGCAAAATCAAGACAAAATGTAATTTTAAGTCAAATTCCATATGTGATACACTATAGGAATGTGTCATTATAGAAAATATTTTAAAAATGCAAATAAAGCAGAACATTACCAAATATTATCTCATAAAAATCTAAATGGTTGTCAAAGAAGAATAAATATGCATCTATCTTTTTAAAATAAAATGAACTCTGTAAACGTGATTAGGATACAAGATTAAGAAAACGGTCAGATGGTTTGTTTTCTTTTTTTGATAGCAAGAAAGTAAAGATCATAATTTTCCTACCTGTTTCAAAGGTTTCTTATAAAGATTAAAATTATGATAATTTTTTAAAGATTTATTGTGTTTTTGGTTTGAGCACTGTCTTGTGGAAGAAACAGAAAACAAGTATCAACTTGATAGGCTAGCACTACACATATTAACAAGTGTAAAATATTTAAAAATACCTATGAAAAATCACCATGACATTGGTTACCTTTAAAGTAGCCTTTCAGAAATTCACAAGAAAATGTTCATGGATACATAAAAATGGAAAGCAAATCAATAAATAAAATAACTCACAATAATCTCAAAAACTAAACATGACAAAGTCAAAATGTAGGCAGAATTAATAATTTTAATGTTCAAGGAGTCAGATTAATAAAACAAAACTTTCTAAGGTTATATTACAAAAAGTGAGCTCTATTAAAGGTACAATGCCTAAGATGCAGCTTTGTCCCATCAATCTGCTGACTTACTGCCTTCAGGATAATAATAACAAACAGGAAACAGCATCTGTCACTTGTTCTGCCATATGAACTTTTTAAAGTTGGTGAAATAGTCTTCCATGTGTAGTCATCTTACAAAATCAAAAGAAATTCTAGACAAATGCCATTTTACTTAAAGATAAATGAAGTAGAAATGTGAAGAGAATAATATCATGGAGCCATAGGGGTGAAAATGTGGGTTAAGGGGAAAAGTAGAGCACCTGGAATCAGGAATAATCACAGCCTTATAAATAGTATAAATTGATTAACCTCAAATATATTAGAATAAATACATCTTTTTACAAAGAGATTTTAAAAATCTTGAAAGCTGAACATATCCAACAGGTGGATTCTGAGTAAAGATGGTGAATTCATTGATCTAGTTTTGAATTCACTTATCTAGCCTGACTCCATTACAAGAACTCATTGATACAGCAATTATTTCTTATAAAAAGCATCAACTCATGAAGTTTATAAATACAGAAGAAGAGGTAACAAAGATCTGATAGAGTTCACATAATAGAGCTGAAAAAGCCAAATCTATTCTAGAAGGGAACTCCAAGAAACCACTCAATTTATTCCACAGACTTCTCAAATGACTCAGATTTTTACAAATCCCATGTGCTTCAGATTTAGTGTTGAGGTAGGAGGAAGACCTAAAATAATATGGACTAATAAGCTGTTTGGAAGTAATTAGATCCATAAGTCTCTTTCCCACTTCATGGTCTCAGCAAATAATTCACTCTTCCTTTCCAGGCCCTTTACAGTTTACTATACAGAAAGGCACTCATGAATGTAGGACACCAGAGTTAAGGGCTTGAGTCAAGCCTTTAACCTCTTGATGAGAAATTTAAAATGACTTATTTGGGAAATCTGAAAAACAGCTGAGAGTACAGATACAAAGATGATAACATAAAGCATTCCTGAACAAATGACCAACAAAACCATTCAGGAAAGCTCAAAATTGATAAGCTCATTCATATATTCATTCATATTCTATTTTCATAGAAAATTCTTCTATAATTTTATTAATTTTTTCATATAGATTTCATATATTTGGTCCAAGAGCTCTTTTTATTCTCTCAGAGTTCATTTTTTAAAATGCTATTTTGTTCTCAATTCTGGGATGCAGTATATCTCATGTCTATGTGGAAAATGGCAGTTTTTATTCCATTTTGTATCTTCTTATTACTGTGTAAACAGTCCATTTTTTTTTGTTGTTTTTCTATTTTTGGTTTGTTTTTTTTCTTCTTTATATTGCAGTTTGAGAGGTTTTTATGTAAGAATGATGATTTTTCAAATCATCATTTAATAGTGTTGCTTAACTTTTTCAGTATTGTTGAATATTAGTTAAGTACCAAACCTGACCTCTCAGAAATGGACATGAAACTTGTCACACCTCTAATGGATTGGAGACATCTAGACTGACTTCTGTAGGTGGGTCTCTGACTAAGCTCACTTATAAATCTGATAGCTAGTTATATTACTTGTGCATCTTTGGGTCAAATGGAGCTAGGAGGTGAGGAAGTAGTGTACTATAAGGTTCTGAATTGAACCACCTAGGCTCCTGGTAAGCCCACATGACGCATCCACAAAAGCAAAGGCCACTGAAAATAGGCTTTAAATGAATTATA
The DNA here is from genome assembly GCF_902686445.1 of Sciurus carolinensis. NCBI lineage: Eukaryota > Metazoa > Chordata > Mammalia > Rodentia > Sciuridae > Sciurus > Sciurus carolinensis. The sequence goes on from NC_062225.1 coordinate 30,043,240, forward strand.
AAGCACCACCAGTTCAAGAGGTACTACAAATGAAACAGGAGCTTCAGAACTAGTAAAGGGGAAAAAAAAAAAAATGGAAAGGGATAATCATTTAAAAATAACAATTAAAGGAAGTTTTCCAAGAAGAAATGACCTAAATAAAAAGCTTCCTAAATATATCCAGCAAAATGATTGATAATGAACTCACTTGAAGCACTAGTGAAGTTGTATAAAAGAGGTAAAAACATTTGCATTAGGAACAATGGGAATTTATAATTAATTTAAATTCTTAATTTAATGATACATATTCAATGAAAAACCTTTACAATTCTAAACTAAATGTATGTCAGACTATAATTCTTTGTCTAACAAAATTATTAAGTGTGAGTGCAGAATAAAAACATTTTCTTACATGAAATGTTTCGGTAAATTTACTTTCCCAGAATATTTTTGTAGGAGGATATTGGAAATGTTGATAAAGTGAACCAGAAAGAACAGGAAGTACCAGAAAAAACAGAGGTAAAGAATTTCCAGATAGTTGTGTGCTATTCATAAAGTACAACCACTTCAGCTAGGAGTTATAACACACAGTACCTAAAAATCTAATCCAAAAAAAAAAGGCTAAAAGCTTTAAATCTTAGACAATTTTGAATATCATGAAAAACTAAAACTGAGGAAGATATGGTAAACATAATTAGGGTTTGTTACATGGCTCATTTTTGAACATTATCTGTAGTCATTATGAAAACCTTTAGTACTGACTGAAAAAATATTATATATCAATATGGGCATATATAAAGAACAGAAAAAAATGGAGAGAGATGCAGAAAGGGAAGGGAAGGAAAAAGAGAAGAAACCTGACCTTCCACAATATTTGAAACTTAATAATAATATTAATAAACAAGAAAAACTTAAATGGAACAGTGAAGAAATACAAAACATCATGTTGAGGAAACATGGAATTAAATATCTAAATAATCATATATATATATTTGAGGACTAGGAAATTGGAGGTGGGTTCAAGCTGGGAACTATATATATTTGTGTGAGTGGTGCTGGATCAAACCCAGGGCCTAACATGGTAGGGAAATAACTCTTACCACTGAGTTACAACCCCAGTCCTTCAGATACATTTTAATGATAAACTCTGTAGAAGTAAATTATTCTAAAATTTGTGAATACGCATTTTTGGGGAAAAAAAGAAAAAGAAAAAAGAAGGAGAAAAAGATTTCACGAAAAAAGAAGTAATAAAGTATAACAGGATATTCTCTAACAAAAAGAAACAACGTACTTGAAAGAAACCCAAAGCATTTCAGGAGTAAAATTTATGTTTCGAATGAATCTCTACAAGTAACCCATAAAGTTGAAAAAAAAAAAAAGAAAGAAAGAAAAGAAAGAAAGAAAGAAAGAAAGAAAGAAAGAAAGAAACTAAACTTTACCATGCCCCTCCCCTTTTTACCTCCCAAAAGAGGGAGACAACTGTGATCATCAATTTACATACAGTATTACAGCCCTGTAGCTAAGGACTTGGGATTCCCAGGTGGAAAGCTGGGTTACCCAGCTTCCCTTCACTTTGACAACTATGGGATATGAACAACTTCAAAGGAGGAAGAGTTTACCTTGGCTCAGGGTTTCGAATTTACATCTGGGATCTCAGGCAACAGGAACCTCCCTGCTCAAGTAGGAGGAGGCCCTTCACCTCACCACATTCAGGCAGCAAATCAGAAGAGAGGTTTGCGTGGGCAGATTGCTGGTAGTCTCTTCAAAGCCACGCCTCCAATGACCTCACTTGATTCCACTTGGCTCCGCCTCTACAAGGCTCCACCACCTCCTAATAGCCCCACAGGCTAGCAAAGAAGCCTTGAATAGGCATTTGGAAGACCCTTAAGGGTCAAACTACAATAAAACCCAATTCTCCCACCCTCCATGTTTGTTACTATGACAATCATTTTATTTGGGTTGTTCACAATAGTTATATATTTTATAAGATTAATAAGAAGACTAAGTTGAAAATATAGAACGTTAGGAGGTATCAAGAACATTTTGGTAACTCAAATGCTTGTTATAAAAAAAGTCCTCAAAAAGAATTCTTACAAAGTACTTAGATATGTATTGTTTTTCAGACTAAGAAATAAACAAAAGAACTGAAAAACGGAATTCATCGAATGGAAATACAACTTCCAATAGAGAAGCTAAACAATGAAACTTTACAATAGTTTTTAAAATAAACTTTAAAATAAAAATTTTAAAAGGCATTTATAAGTATGTCCAAAATACTAACAGTAAATATAAAACAATTCTCTCTCTCTCTCTCTCTCTCTCTCTCTCCATATATATATATATATATATATATATATATATAATTTAAGGGCATCAAAATTAATGCACAAAATATTCAAAATTAATACACAAAATTTCTGGATAAAACTATACTTTGTTGTTTTGTACAACATACAATAAAAATCACAGAATGCTAGAAGACATAAAATAGTCAAAATATTTATTCTCCCCCAACTTCTAACTAGTCATGAGACAAAGTTTCTTCAGGTATTCCCTGTTAGGGTCTGATATCGACTGGTCCCCGATATCGACTGATCCCCAGAGAGTCAAAGTGCACACATGGTAATGCAAGACACACAAGGAGGTTTTATTGAAAGCTGGAGCCTGGACCGTAACCAGCCTCTCAGACCATTGCAATGGCTGAGTGGGGAGCAACTCTGAGGGGCGAGAAAACCCTCTATTTAAGAGATTTCCAAGCATTCACACACAAAGACTGTACGTTATTGGTTAACATTTGTACAGCTAAACATTAGTCCTCCTTTGGTTGGGTCCCACCAATCTATTTGATTCTCATTGGGTCCCACCAGAACTGAATGGTCCTAGAGGAAGAAGGGAGGAGGGAAGGGATAAACTATGCAGGAGATGAGTCGGGGCTGGTTCCCCCTGTCCTTGATAGATAAGGTTTCCAGGCAGCTGCACATTCCTCAGACAAATATCTCTTAACAATCTTGATAAGCACAGGGGCCCAGCAGTCCTGTTTGTCCTGTATTGGCTCTTGAGGGTGCAGTCGCAATTGCCTGCATCCTGGTGATTAAGACAGTTACCTGCACAGATATCACCCTGTTCTCATCATTCCCCGTGAAGCTTTCGTCCCTTAGCTTGATGTTGGGCTTCTGCAGTCACAGGAATAGCCCATGTTCATTCTGCAAAGAAAGTGGTGCTGTCCCCCAAAGAGAGCTTTTCTTGTGGTTTACAACTCTACTTTTGTTAGTATCAGAGGATCCCTCCAGTAACAAAAATAAGAACGATGAACCCCACTTTTTGGGTTTTTTCCTCTTGAAAAGCAAACTTCAAGACCTATGGAAATATCCAGGGGAAACTTTACTTTTCTTATTTGAGAAACTGTATTTTAAAATTTGCTCTAAAATTTTGTCAAATCGTTATTATCTAGTGAACAACTAGCAAGCAAACAGCCTCAAACAAAAGGTGAACATTGTAAAAATAAACTTTAAACAGTTTTGTCTCTGACTTTAATTTCCTTTCTTCTAGAGAATGGACAAGGGTTGCTAGGAGTATGGTACAGAGTGAATCCATTTTTCTCATGTGTTTCTCATGTGTTTTACATGAAAAAATAACACACACAGGTACACACACATTGCATAGCAATGGCATGCATGCTTCAGATTTTATCATTTTTACCTTAAATATTTTAGTGTTTACTTGCATTTGATTTTCTATGCATGGAAATAATTTATTAAATTTCATATTAACCTGTAGGATGACTAAGTAATTTGCCAGTATTTCACAATTAACAAGTGGTAAGACTTGAATTTAGGGAGTTTGATACTTAATAGTTCATGGTCTTAACCACTAAAGAATGTTATATGTAATCATAGATGATTTTTCCCAGAATGTCTGGTAAATGGGGATAATAGAGTAGAATATAAATGTCTGCATTTAAACCCAGATCATCACACAATATCTAAGAAATGAAATACATATGTATTTTGTTGAGGAGCACAAAGAAATAATGGTTCTTCACAGAAAATTAAAAGATTGCTAAGCAAATGATAAAGGAATGAAAATAATAAGATTTACTGATGATATTTAGAATAAATATTTTTAAATTGTATAAAGGATGTTCATGGATTAAACATACTGATTAAACAACACTTCATCTTAAAAAGTTACTACCTCTCTTGCAATTTGCAGAAGTAATAATTTGCACTAGAAGTAACAATTTGCAGTAGAAGTAACAATTTGCAATTACAAATTGACATAGCACAAACCTATAAGAAGGACATGAAAAGGGAGGTGACAACAGTGCAAGAGAGAGGTCAAACGAACGGGTTAAGACATAGAAAGCATATGAAGGCAAGATGCATGTCAGTAGAGTAGAGAGAGCCCAAAGCCAGACCAAGAAGTAAACCCATTTACAACACAGCAGGCCCTAAGGACAAGGATCCTGGGGTACTTGGTTTTGTGAAGGTGGGAATGCAGTTGGTGTGAGACAGAAGAGGGCTTTTGAAAAACTGTCATTTAATTGAAGCCTCAGCTTAGTCTTAATGATTGGTCCAGATACCTAGAATCAGCAATAGATATTTGCTCCTTTAAAATGCTGGGCCAGAGGTAGTCTGATCTTGGAACATTAGATAAAGATGAGGGCAAACACATTATAAAGATATTGTACTGAATTTAAGAAAATTAATTGATGTCTTCCTTCCAAATGGAGGGACCTAAAGCAAGCAGGCAGCCTTTGTTAAAATGTAGGAATCTAAAGGGTTCCACTCTGGGGAAACTGACCAAAAAGAAAAGATCATTCTATTACAAAAGTGTTCAACTCCTATTCTCAAGTCATAGATGAACCCAATTATTGTAATCTGACTTTTATGCTACTTATCTGAATCGACAGTCAATAATTATACAACATTTTAGAAAAAAAGAAAACATTAATATGGAAGACAGAAAAATAAATGGACAGAGGAACTTAGAGAATATAGAGACAACATAAGGAGAGGAAGATTTATAGAAAATGGAAATATGAACGAGTGGAAATCAGTCATCATGTCATTATTTGAAGTGATAAGAAAAATACTGTATAGATGACACATAGAGAAAATGGCAGAAACAAAAATATCACATCATTTTTGGAAAACAAAGTGAAATAATATTGTAGAGAGGTAAAATCAAAAATGCAAATTCTCAAGTAGTGAGAAGATCAGAAATGAGAAAATCAATTCAATGGAATTTCACAATGAGAAAATAGTGACAGGCATTCTCAAATATTTCCTGTGAATCCTTATGAATTCTCTCCTTTGCATATTTTTAAACTATATTAACAAAAATAGCAAATTGATAATTATATAGGTCTAAAACATTTTAATATTTTGAATATTTTCTATATTCATTGGCATTTCTTTCTTACCTCATCCCTTAGTTTGTGACTCTTGCATTTCTTGAGATCTGATGTCAAGAAAATGTCAAGAAAATATCTACAAAGATACACATATGGTAAACTTTCTACTATTTTGTTGTCTAATTTTCTGAAGAAAATCTTACTTTGGATCTAAGAGATGGATTTCATATTTTTAAGTTATGCATCTTTCTCTTCCACCTAGCTAAATCACTTTGCTAGGGCTGCCATAACAGAATAGTGCAAGTCGGATGACTTAAATATAACAAAAAGTTATTATCTCAGAACTCTACAGACTAAATATCTGAAATTAAAGTGTTGACAGAACTGGTTTCTTCTGCAGGCTATGGATTTAGGATTTGTTCCTTTCCTCTGTTCTTGTAGATAGTTGTTTTTATGTTCACAGGTGTCCATTTTTGAAGGCACAGCTGTTTCCAAATTGAACCTTTTTATATAAGACATATAGGATTAGGGTCCATGCTAAGGACTTTGTTTTAACAAGATCACATTTATAAAGACCTTAACTCCAAATAAGGTCACATTCTGATGAACTGGGGATCAACAAACAAATTTAGAGGGCCACAATTCAAATGATTACACTACCAATATCCAATATATATTGATCAATGGAAATAAATCTGCAACTAATCTCTTTTCTTCTGTTTGGAAGTTATATGTTAGAGAAATGATAAGCAAATACCTGAGTTTGAGATATTCTAATTAAAAGCACCCAGAAAGCACTCTGAACTCGGGAACTCACACAAGAAACTTTATTATGAGACAAACAGAATGTCTGCTCTTAAGGATGAAAGAGAGAGAAAGAATGAGAGAATGAGTGAGAGAAAAGGGAGCAAATAGCAGGGGAATCACCCTAAAATAGTGAAAGCCCGCAGGCTAATTGAATCAATGACTGACAAGAAAGTTAACAATCTAGATTACAAAATGGTGTGTGGGGAGGGGGCAGAATCAGGGGAGAAATAGCTGCCGCCTCGTCCATTACACTAATTTGATGAAAATCTCATTATTTTTCTTGTGCTTGATGAATTCTAACAACTTAAATGTTATCCACCTGAGGAAAATGGTAGTTTCCTTTGCCCATTACTACCTCCAGATTTATTATATACTTTCCTTTTAAAATACTTTTTTTAAGTATTTTTAAGTATTTTTCTGCTCTGTTACCACTGAGGTTGTGATAACCTCTTAAATCTTGTTGAAAATACAAAGACATTCTCTCTCTTACTTGCATCAACATTAATGGACAAAGAATATTATTTTATCCTAGCAATGTTCTGTATGAATATTTCTTTATTTTGCAACTAATTTAGTCAAAGTCCAACTAACAAACTGATCTTTAGACACACCAAAGTCAGAGGTAGTACATAATTTTTCTTTATTTTCTCCAAGAATCACTTTTCCAAGAGGTCGATCTTTGATAGATCTGAATTCTCCTCTTTGACCTCCTCTCTTCTTCCTCTCTTTTGGGCACAAGTGCTCTGACTTTTAAACCAAATACCTTTCCTATAGGGTCTGTTCTGCTGCTCCACTCAGCAGAACATTTATTTTTAAGATTTAAGATGTCATTCATTCAGATCCTGCTTTATTTTTTCTTTCATAATCTTTGAACCTGGGTATATGGGGTGTAAAAATGCAGGAGAGTATTTTTGACGTTACATACGGGTGACTCCAATCTAAAATTATAGAAGTACATAAGCACATGAGCGCCTTTTTTCTAGGATTGAAAACAACTCAGAGACTAAAAACTGAAACAAAATATACCCTATATAAACTGAAAATTATGCAATTTTATTTATTCATTTTGTTTATTACTTAGTATCACTTTCCATTTGCAAACATAAGTATTTTGCACATTTATTCCTAAATTTATTCCTAGGCATTTTATATATTTATCAGCAATGGAGTTAAAATTGTTTTATAGGAAAATATTTAATCTTTTATATTACGTCTGATAGCTCCTTTATTATATGCCTATCTTAATTATGAGTAATAATAAAATAATTACTAGTATTATGAATACTCTGTCCTAGAAAGACTATTAATAAAGCATCTTATACTTTCTCATTTTATACCATTCTCAAAAATTAAAGTAATAATAGCTATTTTTATTTGTTATGCATCAGAAATTGTGATCAGTTTTTAAGGTACGTACCAACACTATAATGATTTCACAGAAGAGGGAAATGAAGCTCAACAGGATTAACTTAATGAAAGGGCTAAAGCTATTTACTATGCATTGGAGCTAGAAATTTTAACTGAGGGTCATTGACTCCAAGCTCCTTCAGTAGTTCTTTTATTACCAATATTTTTCCAAGATTTTAAGTGTCATTTCATTTCCCAAGAATTACAAAATAGTTTAAAAAATAAACATTGTACTACCAGGCCTTCTTGCCTTTCATTTAATGTTGATGCCGAACATTGCAAGAATTTTATTTTAAATTAATTCAATTGTTCATTTAATGCCTACTTTTTAGCACCATCATGAGTTTGACAATATAAAAGGAGGATTTAGAGTCAGATTATACCTGGCAATCTTACCTATGACAGTCTTAAATTTTCTGCCTTTGGAGAAGACACAAATCGTTTCCCATGATTGTGAAAGTTAAGATTCTTGCTAAAATACTTGTGTATCTTACACATATGTGAAGGCTAGAGGTTAGGCTGGTTTCCGAATTTGACCAAGAAGAGGTGGTCAAAGATGAATATTTGCCTCTTATTCCCTCCTCACTTCTGCAAGATGCTATTTCTCCCCAGTATAGATTTCTGAAACTCCATATTGCCAAACAATCAAGGTCATTTTGTTTTCTAGCAAGGAAGTTTCACCCTCTGCATCCACCATGAAAAAGACAGGAGATAGTGGCAGGTAAATAGCCTTTCAACCTGGTTGAAGATAGAGTTAGTCCTTGTGAGAATTCTATACATCTTTCCCTGAATGGTCAGGTAGATCTCTTGGCTCTTGCAAAGATTACGGTAATTAACTCCTATGATGAAACCTCCTGTAGCCCAGAATGCAGAACATGGTTAAATTTTAAGACAGTATTGTACTATATAGATAATATTTCTCACATTCGATGACTTATTTCAGCAAATGTAAAACAAATTTGCATGAAATTGAATAAATATAAAAACATGCAATGTGCATATGTGTATATCAAAATGAATTCCACTTTTATATAAAATCATCATTCACCAATTAAAAAATAAATAAATAGAAGAAAAATCAGTACATAAGAGGAATGGGATCAGGGAGAGGAGGAGGGGAGGAAAAAGAGAAGTACTGAAATTAAACAGAACGAATTATGTTATATGCATTTATGAATGTCACAATGAACCCCACCATTATGTATAACTATAATGCACTAATGAAAACAGAAAAAGAACTTATAAGAGTCAATAATTGACTGGGCATGGTGGCACATGCCTGTAATCCCAGCAGCTCAGGATGCTGAGAGGGGAGGATCTCGAATTCAAAGCCAGTCTCAGCTAAGCACCTCATTGAGACCATGTCTCTAAATAAAATATAAAATAGGGCTGGGGACGTGGCTTAGTGGTTGAGTGCCCCTGAGTTTGATCCCCGATACCTGCCCCTTCAAAAAAAAAGGTCAATGATTATCAGAAGCAAAAGATGGATGCTCCTTTTTAATTCATTTGGTGGTAATTATTTTGGGAAATCAACCGTTAAAATAAAAAATATATCTGAAAATATATTCCAGTTTATTGCAAAATCTCAGAAATGGAAGGGAATTTTAAGTAAAAGGAAATTTCACATTTGGTGATGTTGGCATATGTTATGATATCATGCTAGATAATATTATTTGTTATTAAAATTTCATATTCTAGTCTCATTTGGGAATCTCAAAAGGATTAATCTCTCTTCTGATTTTAGTGTGAATATTGCAGATGGAATCCTTAATGCACTGAAAAATTGTGACACACATGAACATCAAATGTTTTTTCCTAGTTTCCTAGTCATAACATAGAATTAAGGAATTGTCATCCTTTTCTATAATTTCTATAATTCTAAACTTAAATAAGTTGTTCCTTCTTTAGGAATGCTGACGTTATTCCAACCCTTAATTCACTAAGGAACCACCAATTCAACATATTGTGCAGAAGGTTTAAGAAAGAGGCATTAAAGTGACAAGACAAAGGCCAATAAAAATTTAAAAATAAATGTTGGATATTTGTGCTGTAAGAGAATTTACTGCTTGACTCAATAATTAGTCTAAACCTTTTATCATGTTTATTATTCTTTGCCTTAACCAATTTTTTATTTCTCCTTTTTTTCTCCTTTCTATTTCTTCTAATTTCCTTATTGGTAAGTTATTATAAATAATGATTGAACACTTCTACCCTGTAATGGTCCAGATAAAAATTTCACAATAATTTTGTATGCTGAAATAAAGGCAGATTAGTTGCCCAAAGGAAAATGTTTTCCATTGCTTCTAGAACAAAATTTTATTTTTTCTAACAGTTATATTTCCTGAAATTTTCAAATAAAACTTGAAAATAAAAAGATATAGTTCATCAAGTCACTAAAGGAGAAAGAAAACAGAAAGCATTTTAAGATAAAGATATAGAAATATATTTTCTAATAAAATATATACAAAAGATGCTACGGTCAATTACTTTAACTTATAAAAGTCCTAATAGAAAATATGAAATTGGGAAATTTTATACCTATATTATGAGTCCTGAATCATTTAAGAATTATTCAAATTAAAAAATTATTTATAAATACAGAGAAATCTTATAACAATATTAGTCCATTATAAAACAATGTGAGGGACAGAATTTGACAATAAAGTAAAAAAATAAATTAATAAAGAAAGACAAAACTAGAAGTTTCACTGAAATATCATTATAGTGTTATGAAATGTTTAACATTGCATAAAGGCTTCAAATGTTCATTCGCCTATAATCATCCCTTTCTCTTAATAAAAGTAACCTGTAGAGATCTAGGACTTTTTTTTTTTTCACTTTATCTTTGCTTAATAGTTATGCATGTCTAATGAAGATTGGTAATAACTACAGACATCATAGAATGCATACTACAACAGTAACAGGTGTACTTTGGAGCTATTGAATGGTGATGTTATGTGCTAATGAGGTAAGGCAGGACAAACAGGAGGGGGCTTAAAGGAAAGAAAAAAATACAGATAAACTATATTTTATACTTTGTATTTGAAGTTTTCAGAAGCTCAAAACAAATTTTTTAAAAAAAGGCATTTTGAGTAAACTAATCTGTAATTGCTGACTTGTATTTCATTAACTCTTCTTAAACTTTCAGACTGAGAATTGTGCCTTTCCTACTTTTGATGGTAATCCATACCTTAAAAAAAAAAGGGGTATTGGGATTCTCTCTATGTAGTCTGTGTGACTTGGCCAGCTATCTTCTAGCCTGTAGGTAGTCTTAAGATGTCCCCACAAAAAGTGACATATGATTTCAAATTTTTTCTGCCCACTCATCTGCTCTTGGGAAGTGCTCTACTTAAAGTCCTATTTTTATGAAATCAGGTTGACAGCACCAATCTGCCAAATAATGGATCACAAATATTACCTGTCAGAGCCCTTAGAAAAAGATCAAACTGAATCTCTCATGTTATGATCAAATGTGCTTAGTTTTTCACAATATTAGTGAGCAATGTTATACCATTAGTGGTTACTGAAATATGTATGTAAATAAGTACATGAAATTTTCTGTAACATATATTTATAAACACTTTACCAGCAAGATTACATTTTAAATAACTGACCACTTATATAACTGCTTTGTCCCTCTTCTGTGTTTATCCTAATGTATGAGAAATGATAAAATTACCAAGGGAATTTAAGTATAATGAATTTCTGTTGACTTGAAAAGTTCAAAGGAAACTCCAATAATATATAAAAATAAAACAAAATAATTTTCAAATATTAGCGCAAACTTCTTTTTAGAAAATGGAAGTTAAATGGACTTTTAAAAATTTAAGTAATATGTACTTTCCTGAATACTTTGGTGTTTTTTATTCTTATATTTCCCCCATGTTACTTATTAATCCACTCTGATATCATTTGCTAAAATTTAAACATCCCTGTTTTACATGAGAGAAAATTAGTACAGATTTTTTTTTACAATATATCTAAGTAAATATACACTAAAATGTTTTCACCAATAAAACCCAAAATTTAAAATGAATTGTCATTGCAGACATACTCATGTATATAACAGTACAATTCATAATAGCCAAATTGTGGTACCAGTCTAGGTGTTCATCAACAGATTAATAGATAAAGAAAATGTGGTATATATACACAGTGTACATATACCAACTATAGATCAACTACATATAAATATACCAACTATAAAGAAAAATGAAATTGTTATTTTCAGGAAAATGGATGGAACTTGAAAGCATCACATTAGCAAAATAAGCAAAACTCAAAAAAGTCAAGGACTGTATGTTTTCTCTTCTATGTGGAAGCAAGAGAGAAAAAAAATGGAGGAAAAATGGAGGGGATCTGATGCATGTAGGAGGAAGACCAATAGTATAGAGAAGGGAAAGGTGAGAAACTGGGGAATGAGTGACCAAATAATATTGATACAGTGTTGCACTTACAAATATGTAATAATGAATCCCACTGTTATGTGTAATTATAATGCATCAATACAAATATGGAAAAAAGAAAAGTATAGTGATTTCTTGATAAATTCATCATACAAATTTCTCCCATTTATTGATGTGCAATTTTATCCTGCTATTGTGCTCTCCTTCACTTTTTCACTGCAGTGTATCAGTTCTCATGAAGTGATTAGAGGAAGCAGGTTTTATTTTTATTATTTTTTTAAAGAAATAGTTGAACAAATAACTTGCTTTCCTTATAGTCATATCCTTTGTCATCCATTCTTATATTATTCCATTTCATGATCCCTATACATTCTTAATTCATTTTGCCTATCTTCAGATTCAACATGGTAATTGACCTTCTTGAAAAATATCCTACTTAGTTTTTTCTCATATATTTATATAATCAATAGGAAATATTCAGAATGTCATGAGTAGAATATATTTCCATAATGTATGATATATTTGTTACATAACATAAAGATTATTATGATACTAGTAGAAATAATATGATACCCTTACGAGAATTTAAAAATCCCATCTTTTAATGCATTTGTGATAAAAGCATCTTAAGAACAGATGGTTATCTAGCATTTTAGAATCTTACTTTTGTATTTCGGACTGACAAATCATGTTCACTGAAAACTACCTGAAATATCATTATCAAGTAGGTTCTCTGACTTTAGCTGCATTGTCTAAAAATAAGACACAAATTATTTTCAGTTCAAAACAGTTGTTGGCATAATTTAGCGGACATTCTTTAAGAATATGACACCTGGATATATTTATAGTAAATTTACTATGGCATCTCTTAAAGTTTATCTTTTCTTCTTTCTCTAGGAGAAAAAAAAAAAAAAGAACATACTCAAGTCAATTATATTTTGTATTGAACTTCCAAAATAGATGCTTTTATGTGTAAAGCTATAAAATTGCTTCAGCAATTAAGTAATATTAATCCTGAACAAGACATCTCTTAATACTGGTACATTCTTAATTCACATTGTTTTATATAAAGTCTCATCAAATTTGGAGTTGGGTTTGGAATTATCTTAGTATGAGTCATACTTTTCAGGCTAAGTTTATGAATCCTTTGCCTATCACTAGACATAAATAATTTTTTGACATTTTTCTTTATCTATTGTAAAGTATGGCATTTCTTTTAGTCAGCTTTTTTACTGCTGTAACTAAAAGACCTGACAAGAACAATTTTAGAGGAGAAAAGTTTATTTGGGGGCTCATGGTTTCAGAAGTCTCAGACCATAGAGAGCCAGCAACATTCCTCAGGACTCCACGTGAGGGCGAACATCACGGTAGAAGAGTGTGGTGGAGGGAAGCAGCTCTCGTGATAAATCAGGAAGCAGACAGAGACTCCAGTCCAGGTACAAAATATACACTTCAAAAGCACACCCCCAATGCTCACCTCCTTCAACCATACCCTACCTGTCTTCAGTTACCCCCAGTTATTATCCATCAAGGGATTAATTTAATGATTGGGCTCAGACTCTTATAACCCAATCATTTCACCTCTGAATGTTCTAGAATTGTCTCACACATGAGCTTTTAGGGGACAACTGATATTTAAACCATAACAGCATTCAAGTTCATGTTTTGAATTTGAATTTATATGTATATAAGGTGTAAGTTATATGTCAAGGTTTCTTCTCTTTCTTTCTTTCCTTCCTTCTTTTTCTGTTTCTCTTTTTCTGAAAGATGTCCAATTGCTCCAATAATTTTATGTAAAGGCTATTCTTTCTCCAGTGAATTTCTGCCCAGTGCCTTAAATAAAAACAGTTGGTTAGGCATATTTGTATGTGTCTAAAACTGAGATCTCTATTCAGTTCTATTAATTTATGGGTCTATCTATAAGTCCAAACTAAATTACTTGATTATGGAAGCTATATGCAAAACCTTAATATAAGGTTGAATGATTCCTTCCATTGTATTTTTCTTTTCAAATATTGTCTCCAATAATCTAAAGTCTATGTTTGTTCAAATAAATTTTAGAACAAAAAAACTAGAATAATCTTGACCTTATGTAAAAATGATAAGAATTCTGACAAATTTTGTAATTAATTATCACTTGGAAAAAGCTGCATCTTTACTCTTGGATTGAATATTCCAGTCCATGTCACTGTTTATTTCCCCATTTACTTAGATTTACTTTTATTTACTCTATAAGAATTCTTGGTATACAGTTGTTGTCCATGCTACAAATTTACATTTTAGTTTCATATTTTCTTTGAATTTATTGCAAATCACGTTGTTTAAACTTTTGTTTTCACAAACCCATTGTTATTACTTAAAATGTTGATTAATTTTTGTCTGTTGATACATATCCTGTAAGCTTGTTCAACCACATATTAGATAAAGGAGTTGTTTTTGATTTGTTTCAAGATTCCTTGATATTATCTTTGCTTTTAATTGGCAAAAAGGGACCATTTAATTTCTCATATTATTGATATTACTATATACATGCTCAATGAGTATAACAGACACATTGATATGTGTTTTATTTACTTGTCTCATACTTGCTATGAATAGAACTTAGAGCATTACATTGAAAAAGGATTGTGAGATTAGATGTTTTTACTTAACTCAGTTTAGAAGTAAAGTGTTTCAGTTTTTCACTATCAAAATATGATGTTGACTTTAGATCTTTTAAAATGTTCTTTCATCAAGTTAAGCTAGTTCCTCTATTTTCCTAGCTTGCTGAAAATGTTTCTACTTTTTTTTTAACATGAATGGATATTGGATATTATATAAAGCTTTCTCTGCATCAATTAATATAATCAATTAATCAATTAATATAATCCTATTATTGTTTTTAGTCAGTTGATAGACTAGTTCATATTGATTGGTTTTCAGAGTGATTTAAAGTTCTACTTATCTGAAATAAACCATACTTGGTCATAATGTACACATATTTTACAAAAGTTTTTATCCAGTATTCTAATACATTAGAATGTATTAGATGTACATTTAGGTTCAAGGTCTGTTATTTTCCTTGGATTGCTGTTAGTCATTTTGTAATTTTGGTATCAGGGTAATACTGATCTCTAAAATGAGTTGGACAGTATTATTTTCCATTTTAAAAGACTATGAAAATGTGTAAATTAAAACATATATGTGATAGAATTTTCCAGTTAAAATTGAGGCCTGGAAATTAATTTTATGAGACTTTTAATTAAGGATTTAATTTGCTTAATAGTTAGAGAATTGTTTAGGTTATGTACTTCAGCTTGATTGAGTTTAGTTGTTGCAGATATTATTTGTCTTTTTTTGTTTTGTTTTGTTTTTAGCAAATTTGTCCATTTCATCCGTTTTCAAATTTGTGTCAAGTGTTTGTAGTATACTTTAATACTTCTTAATGACTGCGAACTGCAGTGATCTTGCTGCATCTCACATAGCAAGGATCAGTAAACCTCATGGGGGTGTGAACTGACTGAGAAAAATTAATCAGAAATTATAGAAATAAAATAAAGACTCATTTATTAACTGAAAGCAGGGACAGGACATGCTGGGTGGGTGACCAGCTCAGATGGAGACTGAATCTGACAAAAAAATAGAGTCCTCGCCATCATTTACAAGAGTAGGTACATTCAAGGGATTAAGTGGGGAAAACTTCTTCCAGAAAACAGAATGAAGATGGGAAAAACAAGTTGTTTTGGGGCTCAGCAGTTTACACCTACTTCCTCTACCCCATGGGCAGCTGCTTTTGAAATCAAAGCTTTTTGAACTAGTGAGTTTCATGGCAAATACAGAATCTCCCCTGTAAACAGGAATCACCTTGCAAGTGGGCATTCCCCAGGCACCCTGCACCCGGGGGTTCCCAAGAGCAGCTTTTCACTGTCCAGGGCTCACATAATTCAAAGCAATGATTTATCAACCGCCTAGGACACAGTGATGTTCCTATTAATTAATCATTTGTGTTTTCTCTATTTCTGCTTTTGTTAAGTATTGTTAGAGGTTTATTTTTTATTTCAAATAACCAGTCATGTTAGCCTATTTTCTCATGGTAAAGTAAATACCAAACAGTAGGTAAACTTTATAAAATATATAAGTTATTTGAATCATGGTTCTGGATTCTTGCAAATCCAATATTGGGAAGACACATCTGGTAAAGGACTTCTTTTTGCAGCATAAAATGACCAAGATCAGGTTAGTACACAACAGAGAGAAAAACATGCTACACTTATTTTGAAGAACCTACACTCACAATAGTGCTATTTATACATTCAGGAAGGCCAGCTTCCTATCTATTATTTTATTCCTTATGTTGATTTGGGTTTCAGTTGCAGGTGTTGCAGAAAGCTCAGTCCTTCTCCCCGATGCCAATTCAATAACAAGGACACGGTTTTGAGAAAAAGGAAAAAGAAGGTTTATTGCTTTGCTAGCAAAGGAGAAATACAGGGGACTCCTATCCCAAGGACTGTGATTCCCCTCAACAGGAGGAACAGGGGACTTTTAAAGGAGCTCTTCAAGAGCTATATTCCAGGTGTGCCTTGACAGGGAGTCCCAGGGCACCTGCCTCTATGGGGGGCTAAGATTCATTTGTTAATTTGGGAGGTAATAATATCCCAGATCTTCAGCAGGCATCTCCTCCCTGTGGAGCACAGATAGCTCAGGGTAATCTTGTTCCCTGCCCCCAGGTTAGGGAGGGGAGAGAGAGAAGAGAAAAAGGAAAACTTGTCCCTTTTAAAAATAAGCATCAGAGCTATATTCAAAGGGGCAAATGGACCACTGTTACACACGTACTTTTGTGTTTTTTTGTGGGAGGAAATTATTTATTATTAATAGCTTTCATTTTTCCTAATTTAAGCACTTCATTCTATACTTTCATACCTAAATGGCTAGAAACTAGAAGTTTTCCACAAAAGATTATTTGTGAACAGGTGATAATACACAAGTTGTGTGCTCCCATAATACCACAATGGAGCAGTCAGAAAACAGATATTACTTTCCAAAAGGGATAAGTCAGAAGGAAGAAAAAGATGGAGGTTCCGAAGTAATTCCCAAAACCTAACAAAGTAAAAATCATTGCAACTTGAGAAACATCCAGTAGATGAATGAACGAATGAAGGTGTGGTTCTTCCAAATATTGCAATTGTAAGGAAATCCCACGAAACCACGCCGGACACGGGAAATCACATAAGGGAATCTATTAAGCAAACAGAGTGTCTCCCTGCAGGGTAAGAGAGGAAAAGAGAAAGGAAAGAGAAAGGACACACGTTAGAGAGAGTGGAAAGCAAGTGAGAAAAGATGGCGGTGAAGCTATCTTTAAGAATCCCACTGGGCTAATGGGACCAATAACAGGCTAACAGGACCAATAACAGAGAAGGATACTTGCAAGCTGACTGATGAACCAATAACTAGCTAGGATGTTCACAAACTAACAGTAGATGGAGGCGGGGAAATGGCTGCATCAGAAAGGGTGGGGAGAGCAGCTTTATACATTACATTCCCCCATTTCTGTTTTTATAAGAAAATCTTTTGCTCTCCAGTTCTTTCCAAAGCCTTCTCTCTCCTTCCTGCCTAAGTGACTGGGACTGGTTTTGCAGGTGAGATGTAAAAAAGTCCATTCTCCTTCCAGACTTCCAAAGGCAGATAGTTTTTATGGACTTCATTTCCTTGATTTGACTGATCCCCTATTTCTACACTATCTGCCTGTCCCCAATTCTGACTTCATTCACCCTTCTAATTTTAGGAACTCCTTCACTGTAGGGAAAGGGGATCGATGACCGCTCTGGCTTCTTCAAGCTGGAAGCGGGCAGTGTGGGGCAAGCAGTTTGGAGTTCCCTTTTTAGAAATCGGGACAATTGAGGGATCCAAGGTAGAAGTCCGGTTGGGGAAGCGCAGGTTGTAAAGGCATCTGGGGATGGGTGCTTCTATGAGAGAAGAACAAAAAAACATGAGTACTGAAATGAGATTGATACAATATAAATGTTGCAGAATCTGGAACATGCCAGTGCATATCATAAAGATGACAGAAGTCAATAATTCCTCACCAGGAGGTGGAAGAACTGAGAAGTTGTTCCCATAACAAGACCTAGCAAAGACTGGACAGGATAAGGCTTTTATTTGGGAAGTTTAACATTGTCCAGGTTATCAGGAATGTAAACACAACATTTAGTAGAGATCTCTATACTTCTGTTACTAGCAAACATAGATTAAGACTACCTGTTGTCTGTAGGCCTTAAACTTATGGCTCTGGCAGTTTCTCTTGATAGTTATCAGGCACATTTGCCTAAGAATCTCTTTTGTAACTTTTAGTCTTTATTCTAGTGAGCTAACACAAGTGTACATCTTAAGTTACATTTAACTATTATTTATTTTAAATGCCCAAGAATGGCTATATTTTGGTTTTAACTGTTTTGCTAGGTGTTTAAGATCAAGTTGGTCAAAGTGACCTGTTCTTGTCTGTTAAAGAGTCAGCTGAGTTCCCACAGGGGTCACTCATAGAGAACTTAAGAGCAGGTTCTTAGTTCCATTAGTGCCATTGGTTAGGCAGGGTCTCCTTGATGAGGTGGCTTCCCTTGAAAGCACCAGGGATGTCTTCCTTTTTCCTTCACTCTCCTCTGCAGCAGGTGCACTGAGTGGCTTTTCCTCTAGTGGCCTCATCAATCTCCTTGATCAGGATGTTAGGGGTCGCTGGCTCAGTTGTGGCTCTCTGGTAGCTCCCAGAAAAAATGCACCTCAGACACGAGATCTCACGCAAAAGACTTTATTTATGCGGATGGATAAGGTCCACTCGGGGTGGAAAAAAGAAAAGAAAGAGAAAAGATGGCATTCGGCTTCTCACAGATATTGGAATTTCATGGACTGGGAGGAACCAATCACGGAGGAGAATTCTTGCAGACTGACTGATGGACCAATAACATGTTAGGATGTAACGTGGGAGGCAGGAAGATGATGGCAGCGTAAGCCGGAAATTCCTGTAACGTAAGAGGCGGGCAGAACGCAGACTGACAGGTGATGGGGAGGCCGGAAATTCCTGTAATGGAAGAGGCGGGCGGAGCGCAGATTGACAAGTGGTTGGGAGGCGGAATATTTCTGTAACGGGAGAGATGGGTGACTTTAAACCTTACACAGGAGGTTGTGTGACCCAGAGTTGCAAATCTCCTTAGAGAAGTCCTCTTGTTCCCTGGGTTCAGGCTGACTTTGAGGGCAAGACCAAATATGGACTTTTCTCGACCTCTGAATTTAATCTCAATCTCTACGTTTGATCTTAACCATCAAGCAAGTCAGTCTCACCAGTCATAAAGCAAGAGTACTGGGCTTTAACTTCAATGTGTATGACTTTACAGTTATTTAACCCCTTTTATCTAATTGGGGTTTACATTATCTGTCCTATAGGTGATGGCTTACTATTCCAAGTTAATTTATGGTGTTCGCTCTTGAAGCAGTACTTCTGCAAAATATTGATCAGGCAACAATTAGAGTTTACAAGGAAAATGCAAAATGGAATCACCAACAGTAAAACATTCAGTTTGTGCAATAGCTATCTTGAATTTTGGCCGAGTTCCCGTTTGAGATCACAGTAATCTTTACAACAAACATCAAACTTTTGAATACAACTTTAAATAAGTTAAAGTCTGGCTTACTTTGGAGCCATTCTGACATTCAGCAGGGTAGTGAGGCAGAGCCTTATCTCAGGTAAGGCGGGGCTTTTCACAAATCTTAGGCAAAATGTTCTAATCCTGAAGCTAATTTTTCCTCTTTTACTATGACCAGCATGACCAAATTCTCAAGTTCAATGAGGGGCAAAGGAGTATTAGAAAATAAAGGGTTATAAACACAGATTTTGAAGATTAAGCTGAGATCAGATGGAGCTCCGTTCTTTGATGGAAATGCGGATCTAAAGAGTTATGTCAGCAATCTTTATGTATGTGCAATGTTAGGTTCCAAAGTTACTGTAAGGTGGGCAGGAACCAGAGAAGGGAACTGATGAAACACTGGTTAGCTAGCAAAAGAATTCCTTCCTGCCCAAGAGCTGTGTGCCTGAGATCAATGTACTGCCACAGCAGTTAGGCATCTTATGCCCCTGCACAGGAGCACTCCCAGGCACCAGCCATGCCACAGCCATGAGGTCATCAGAGACCCCAATCTCAGTCACTGTTGTCCCATTTTTTGCTACTGCGCATTACACTCTTTCTTAAATGTCATTTTAAGAAATTTACATATATTGACTCCTGAGTCTATATGAACATTAGTTGACACAATTTAACATTATTATCTAAAACATGAATTAAAGAAAGACTGAGAGAGTTTTAAGTTTCCTTTTGTGTGGCAAAGTGGTAAAATGCTTTCATGCTTAACCTTTAAACAAATCAGGCTTTCAATAAATTTTAGAAATACATTTAACAAATTTTACATATACGCTATTGATGACAGATCCTATAATAGAACATTAAATGGTAGGTTTACCATTAGAGACAAGTTTAATTTGGAGAATAGCAGCTTGATAAATTTTCTGCTTTAAAGGCTTGTATACCTGGAAAATATGAACACATTTAATATACAAAGAATAATGTTTTTAAGTATGTTACTTACTCCATGGAATAACTTTGTAAATTAATTAGATGTCCCTAACAAGCACATTTGAGTAATCCCATACATGTCAACTCTAATTCACTCATCTTATTGTAACAAAACCAAGATATCAGATAAGTGTACCAACAGTATTTGCTGTCTCTTTCCTTTTGAAGAAAAGTCCTAGAAAAATTGATGTTAGACATTTTATAAACATCAATATTTTATTAGTGTGACCACCTAGAGATTGTGAGTTAATTTTAAAGACATTTTACTTCCATTAGTTTACCCAATTTAAATCGAACCTCTTTAAATCATGTGAATTAAAAATATTTGGATCCATTTTTAACATTCTAATTTTTATGTGCACTTATATTTAACACAAAAGCAAAGGCCTTGTAATGCTTATCTCCATTGCAATGTAACGGATGTTCAAAAATAACTCTAGAGTTGGATAAAAAGAACTGATCAAAAATTATTAACCTAGGTATGTAGAATCAAAATTGTGAGCTCAAAAATATAGCATTTAAGAAAACAAAAGTCCTAGAAGAAAAATGATAATGGTCATTAATTATAGCAATGAGAAAATGAGAAGGAGAGAAAAGGTGAAAGGGAGAAAAGTATTCTGAGTTGTAGCCCAGGAGAAATTTAAAATGGACACTTTTTTTTTTCCTTGGGTTTGAGACTGGTCTCCCAGTGCACCTTCCTCCATTTACATTTCAAAGTAAGCCTTGACTGAGATCTGAATCTGAAAGGGGCTAAAATGTTCCAGCAGAAACTTGATGCTTAGGTCCTTTTAACCCTTTTCCCTGATTAGTAATTAATTTAGGTTTGGACGCAGAAAACTGTCAAATAATTATCTCCCACTACTTGTGGGGAATGGGGCTGCTTATATTACATGGGGAAGCAGGGGAAGACAGAGAAGCAGCGTCTGGAGGTGCTTGAACCTGTAGGAAGAGCTAAGAAGCAAGAAAGAAGAGATTTGAAGATAAGGAATCCCTTTCCATCTGCCTGCTTGCTCACGGAAGCTGTGTGCCATTACACAAACGGATTTTGATGGCTTTAAGTACCAGGGGTCAGACAAAGGGTTCCCAGCATTGGATCTGCCAGATTGGAGAACCCAGATTCCATGGTGGGGACTGATACAGCCGAGTCTGTGGCCAGGGCATCCCAAGGCCAGAGTACTGGGCTGGAGATGAGGGACAGCACATTTATTGTGTTGTCACACAAGCACCAATGTGTGTGTTGGGCAAAAGCCGAGAAGAGTTGAGGACCTGATATCAGGGTTTTTGAGTGCGAGTGCATGAGTGCGAGATGAGCCTCAACCCTGAGAGAGAATCTCCATCATAAAATCCGGAATCCACCCAGCAGATAAGACCGACTAAGGGGGCCTGCCATATAAATCGGCCTAGGGGAACCAGCCTAGGAGACTCACCAATCTGAAATCTGGTGATGGATGCAGAGCAGAGCGCCTGGGCGAATGGAAGGTGGGCCTGTGTCCTGGGGGCACTGGAGCTTATATGGGGTTCCACTCACTTAAGAGACAGTGGACGATCCCATCCCAAGTCACGGCACCAATGTAAGGAAATCCCATGAAACCACGCTGGACACGGGAAATCACATAAGGGAATTTATTAAGCAAACAGAGTTGTCTCCCTGCAGGGTAAGAGAGAAAATGAGAGGAAAAGAGAAAGGAAAGAGAAAGGGCATGCACTAGAGAGAGTGGAAAGCGAGGAGGAGGTAAAGCAAGGGAGAAAAGATGGCGGTGAAGCTATCTTTAAGAATCCTGCCAGGCTAACGGGACCAATAACAGGCTAACAGGACCAATAACAGAGAAGGATACTTGCAAGCTGACTGATGAACAAATAGCTAGCTAGGATGTTCACAGACTGACAGTAGTTGGGAGGCAGGGAAATGGCTGCATCAGAAAGGGTGGGGAGAGCAGCTTTATACATTGCAGCAATATTATTTAATTGTGAAAATAGGTGAATGATGAAAAGACACAAAAACCCTTAGAGCATATTGTTACATGAAAGAATTTAGTCTGAAAAATATACCTACCATATGATTTTTGTTTAAATGACATTCTGTAAAGAGCAAAAGTACAGAGGCAGTAAAAAAAAAAAAAAAAAAAAAAAAAAAAGCAGAGGTCAATAGGGGTTCAGGGGTGAAGAAGGGCATGAATATGCGAAGCCCAAGAGATTTCTATAGCAGTGATATTGTTCTGCATTATACTGTAATGGTGGATACATGGCACTGTACATTTTTCACAAGATATAGAGTCATAAACAGAGTGAATACTAGTTTAAACTATAGACTTAGATAATAAGAATCTATCAGTATATGTTCATCAATAGAAACAAATATATAACACTAATAAAATTATTCATAAAACAAGATATTGTATGTGGGATACAGAACAAGTGTATGAGAACTCTATGGGTTTAGTTTTCTCTCTAACTCTATAGCTTCTATGAAAGTAAAATCTACCAATTACATTTTTATGATTTACTCCAATAAAATTAAAATAACCTATACAAACAAAATAATTAAAATAACCTATACAAACAAAATGGAAACAAAACTGTAAAAACAAAAGTTTGGAAGTATGGAGAACAACCAGTGCAGGGAATCACCAGAGGGACTACCATCTTTGGAAAGTAGAAACACACACAAAGTGAACCCTCCGTATTATTGCAGATTTCTCAGTGAGGACTCATTCTAGTTTGATGTAGAACAAGAGGAAATGAGTTCAAGCAGAAAATTGGAATCTTTCTTGGCTGTGAAATCATAGTTTTTGTTCCAAGGCTGCTAGGATAGTTGGAAATTGAGGGACAAAATTGAAGAGGATATACAACTGAAAACAAGGGAACCTTTAAATCCACATGCAAATGTCCAGCATTTGGGTTAGCTGATACTTAATATGTACCTCCATCAATGACACTCCGGAGTACCTAAGGAGACAGCAATTCTAAAAACCTGAACATGGCTTTCTGCTCTTTTTCTGATACAAGATTTATAGTTTTGTTCCACCAAGTTAACAGGGTTTTGAAAAATATCTTAGTCCTCCTATTGAGATCTGAGAAGCCTGCTTCCTAAAAGTGACTCATTGCTTAACAGTAAAACCTGAGTTTTAAAAGCAAATGAAACAGTGAAAATAATCACATCTAACAAAATCTAAACTCAATTCTTGGCAGGATCAAGAGAAGGCAACTGGTAAATGTGCTGCTATAAGAATTAATTCCCTTTATAAGAAGATAGTGCTATCCAATGTTTCTGAAATAATTTAATCCTTAATTCTTGGTACCAAAGTGAATTAATATGCCACTGGAAATTTTCTGAAAAGAAATAACATAGGCAAATAAAAAACAAATTGGAGGAATGATGTCAACAAGAAAGTGTAACAGGAGGTCACATGTTCATGTGAACCCACAATAATAATTCTGAATCCATTCATAGAAATCTCTGTGTGGGAGTCACAGAATTCAGGTAGAAGAAAGTGAAACCCTAGTACAGATCAATACATACCAGGCTCCTTTTAAGAGTGCATACCTGCATCCAGGTGGAAGATCCACTGATGGTGTTCCTAGTCCAGTTGGAAATAGTCCTGGAAATAGTCCAATTACCCAAGGAACTTGAGTTCTGACATTGAATATGCAAGCAAAATCACTCAATAAGCTATCCAGGGGAAATCATGCACACTAGTGCCTAGACAGATAAGTTTATTATGTTTGACTGTATAACTAAAGTTGTCCTATATCTAGACTCCATGATATGTGTGAAACAGTGCAAGAATGTTCAGAAGTGAAATGATCACATTATAAGAGCTATATCCTACTCATTAGATTAATCCACTTGAATTAATTAACTGTGTGGTAATTGTAGTAACGGGGTGTGACTGAAAGAAGTATGTGACTTGGGCTGTGCATTGGCATTTACATTTTGCCCCTGGAAACTTGATCATCCCCGCAACCCCAAACCCACATCCCGGGTCTTCCTGTCTTTCCTGACCTTGCCATGAACTGAGTTGCTTTTCTCTGCTGGGCCCTTCTGTGATATACTGCCTTACCTTAAGCCCAGAGCAATGGAGTCAGTCATCTACATCTGAGACCTCTGAAACCATGACTCCCAAATGAACTTTTCCTCCTCGAAGTTGTTCTTGTCAGGTCTTTCAGTCATAGCAACAAAAAGCTACCTAAAAAACTCCACTTCCCCTCAGCTATTTATTGTAGATTAGTACTCCTTGCACAAGAACCCAGGGACAAACTTGTCCATATCTCCCAGTCTGGGAGTTACTCATCATCTGATCTTCCAAGAGGGGGTCACCAGCCTCCATTCACATCAGATTCTTAGAAGTCATGGTTCCAGTTCTTGTCCTTCATGCTGAATTCAAATAATTATCCTGACTATACCAGGAATTACCCAGAGATATGTGTCCTTTTGGCAACTACTTAGGCCAACTCTCCTCCATCCCACAGCAGATCCTGAAGGGGTTCTAACTTTGGTTCCAACTACTTTCATTATACTTGGGAAACTGTCATCTATGTAGGAACCATTGGGGCACATATAGTAGCCTCCATTCCACAGAAGATTCTGTGATGACCTAGTCTCAGTTCCAGATCCACTTACAAAGCACCACCATACCTGTGTAGAGAACTATAGAAAGGCAGGCCTGTCTGTATCCGTGGAATAACCTTCCAGACTTGAGTTCTTGGTCACTTTTCCCCACACAGCTTGGATTCACTCTTTGGATATTCCCCAGGTCTATCCAGGTCAAGACACTGTACCAACCTCAAAAACTGGGAGACTTGTGGCAGACCCAGGTTTTGGACATTCTCCAGAATAGCTTAAAGTAGTTATACCAAGCAGTTACAGGCATAAGAAACAGAAGTCAGTATACTGAGATCTTCTTGATGGGTCCACTAAACAATATGGATCTAGTAAAAATGAACTGGCACAAAATAAGATATGAGTGACTGATCTTAAAGGAATGGAGATGTGACCTACCAGAAAAAAAAAAAAAATTAAAAATAGCTATTTTAAAGAAGTTCTCAAAGTTAAAAAACAAAACACAGAGAAACAGCACAGAAATTTATTTGAGAAATTCAATTGAGAGATTGAATTGACTAAAATAAAATCTGTAGCTGAAAGTAAAATGAATGAAATGAAAAATGCAATAGAAAGCATACACAGCAGAATTAACCAAACAGAAGAATCTATAAATTCAAAGAATATTGGTGAAATACTCATAGTCAAAAGAGAAAAGAGAAAACAAAAGGTGAAAAACAATGAAGCAAGCTTATGGTATTTATGGGACAATCATAAAACAATAAGCTCATGTATTTTTGGAGGTCAGGAGGGTGTAGAGAAAGACAAAGGAGTAGAAAACATATATAAATAAATAATGCTATAAATCTTTCTAGACATGAAGATACAAATATCCAGGTACAGAAGAGTCGGAAGTTAAACATCAGAATCAATCTGAATGAAAATGCACCAACATACAATCAAATTGACTAAGGTTAAAGATAATGAGAATATTATGAAAGAAACAAAAGAAAAGAAGCAAATTACATAAGGGATAGAGACTTCTCAGCAGAAACCTTATGATATATTCAAAGTGCTGACAGAAAAATGCCAGATGATAATGCTTGACCAAACAGAGCTGTTCTTCAAAAGTAAAGATGACAAAGATGATGGAGTTTACAATCAAGCAAATTCTACAAGAAATGCTAAGCTGAATTCTTTTATCTGAAAAAAAGGATATTAATGGGTAACACAAAATATCTGAAGGTATACAGTTCACTGACAACTGTTTATGGAGTCATATTCAGAACTTAGTAATTATGTAATGGTAGGGTGTAAAAAATTATATATTAAATATGAAGGGTAAAATACAAAACCATTAAAAATAATAATAAATACCATGCTTCATTAAGGAATATACAATATAAAAGGATATACCCTGTGACATTAAGAATTCAAAATGTGGTGTGGGGTGGGTGCAATTAAAATGTCTTCTGACTGTTGTGATATAATCAAATTAAATTGTCATCAACTCAATATAATATGCTGCAAGCATAATATATTTTTTGTAATTCTCATGATAATCACAAATTAAAAACCTGTAATTGATACTCTAAAAGTAAAAAGTAAAGGATTAAAACAAGCTACTATAGAAAATTAGTTACAAAGCAAAAAAAAAAAAAAAAGGAAGGAGGAAATAAAGTCAATAGAATTAGAAAAACAAATAAGAACATGGTAGTCATAGTTCTTATGTAGCAATTATTATCTTGAACTAAAATTTCCAATTAAGAGGCATAAAGTGAACCAATGGATAAAAAATCCAAACTAATCCTGCCTATAAGATAATCACCTCATCTGCAAGAACACAAAGAAACTGAAGGTGGAGTCAATAGAAAAATATTCCATATAAATGGAAACAAAAAAGGGCATAAGTAGTTATTCTTTTTTTTTATTGTAAACAAATGGGATACATTTTGATTCTCTGTACGTGGAGTAAAGACATACCATTCATGTAATCATAAATTTACACAGGGCAATGTTGTTTGATTCATTCTGCCATTTTTCCCCCTTCCCCCTCCTCCCCACCCACCCCTCTTTTCCCTCTATACAGTCCTTCCTTCCTCCATTCTTGACCCCCTCCCTAACCCTAACCCTAAACCTAACCCTAACCCTAACGCTAACACCTCCCACCCCCCATTATGTGTCATCATCCGCTAATCAGGAGATCATTTGTTTTTTTGAGATTGGCTTATCTCACTTAGCATGATATTATCCAATTTCATTCATTTGCCTGCAAATGCCATAATTTTATCATTCTTTATGGCTGAGTAATATTCCATTGTATATATATGCCACAGTTTCTTTATCCATTCATCAGTTGAAGGACATCTAGGTTGGTTCCACAAAAGGCTATGGTAAATTGAGCAGCTATGAACATTGATGTGGCTGTATCTCTGTAGTATGCTGATTTTAAGTCCTTTGGGTATAGGCCAAGAAGTGGGATAGCTGGGTCAAATGGTGGTTCCATTCCAAGCTTTCTGAGGAATCTCTATACTGCTTTCCAGAGTTACTGCATTAATTTGCAACCCCACCAGCAATGTATGAGTGTACCTTTTTCCCCACATCCTCGCCAACACCTATTGTTGCTTGTATTCTTGATAATCGCCATTCTAATTGGGGTGAGATGGAATCTTAGGGTGATTTTGATTTGCATTTCTCTTATTACTAGAGATGTTGAACATTTTTTCATATGTCTATTGATTGCTTGTAGTTCTTCTTCTGTGAAGTGTCTGTTCATTTCCTTAGCCCATTTGTTGATTGTATTATTTTTATTCTTGGTGTAGAGTTTTTTGAGTTCTTCATAGATTCTGGAAATTAGTGCTCTATCTGTAGTATGACTGGCAAAGATTTTCTCCCACTCTGTAGACTCTCTCTTCACATTTCTGATAGTTTCCTTTGCTGAGAGAAAGCTTTTTAGTTTGAATCTATCCCAGTTTTGATTCTTGCTTTTATTTCTTGTGCTATGGCAGTCCTGTTAAGGAAGTCTGGTCCTAAGCTGACATGTTGAAGATTTGGACCTACTTTTTCTTCTATAAGATGCAGGGTCTCTGGTCTGATTTCGAGGTCCTTGATCCATTTTGAGTTGAGTTTTGTGTAGGGTGAGAGATAGGGGTTTAATTTCATTCTATTGCATATGGTTTTCCAGTTTTTCCAGCACCATTTGTTGAAGAGGCTATCTTTTCTCCATTGTATATTTTTGGACCCTTTGTCTAGTATGAGAAAATTGTATTTATTTGGGTTTATGTCCATGTCCTCTATTCTGTACCATTGATCTACCTGTCTATTTTGGTACCAATACCATGCTGTTTTCGTTACTATTGCTTTGTAATAGAGTTGAAGATCTGGTATTGCGATACCCCCTGCTTCGCTCTTTCTGCTGAGGATTGCTTTAGCTATTCTGGGTTTCTTATTCTTCCAGATGTTATTCTTATGTCAGTCTAAATAAAGTTTAAGGTAAAAATAAGAACAGTTAAAAGAAACAAATGAGATCAATATATAATGGCAAAGGTGTCAATTCAGCAAAAGGTTATAACACTTGTAAATATACATGCACTCCAAAACCAGATACACACACACACACACACACACACACACACACACACACTAATAGTTTTAAAGATTTGAAAGAGATATAGATTACTTGAACCACCATTTGACCAAGTTATTCCACTTCTTGGTTTATACCAGGACTTAAAATCACCTTACTACAGTGTCACAGCCTCTTCAATGTTTATAGCAGCTCAACGCACAATAGCTGAGCTATGGAACCAACCTAGGTTCATGTCAACTGGTAATGGATAAAGAAAATGTGATATATATACACACAATGCTCATAAAGAAGAATGAAATTATGGCATTTACCCATAAATAGAGGGAACTGGAGACTATTATGCTAAGTGAAATAAGCGAATCCCAAAAAACCAAAGGCTGAATGTTCTCTCAAATATATAGAGGCTAACACACAATAAGTGGGGAGAGGGAAGAATAGAAGTTCATTGTATTAGACAAAGGGAAATGAAGGGAAGGGATAGAGGATGGGAATAGAAAAGACATTAGAATGAATCTGACATAACTCCCCTATGTTCATATATGAATACACAACCAGTGTAATTTCACATCACATTCAACCACAAGCATGGGATCCAAATTAGAATAAGTTGTACTCTATGTATGAATAATATGTTAGAATGCAAGACATTGTACTGTCATATGTATCTAAAAAGAACCAATAAAAAATAAATTAAAAAATAAAAATAAAAGAAATGTAGATTATAATAATAATAGGGGATATCAACAATCCACTTACAGCACGCAATCAGAAATTCATCAAAGAAACAAAATTAAAATTCATCATAAATAAAATCTCTTTAGCAAATATTTACAGAGTTGTCTACCCAACAGATGCAGAATATACATTCTTGCTGGGCTTTGTGGTGCATGGCTATAACCCAGCAATTTTGGGTGACTGAGGCGGGAGGACTGCAAGTTCAAAGCTATTCTTAGCAACTTAATGAAGCCCTAAGAAACTTAGCATGACCATGTCTTTAAGAAAAAAATACAAAGGGCTGCTGATGTGGCTCAGTGATACAGTGCCTCTGAGTTAAATCCCCAGAAACAAACAAAAATGAATACACATTTTTCTTAACAGTGCACACAAGATTATACAGGATAGATCCCACATTAGTTCCTAAAATATCTTAAGAAAATCAATGAGATCAAAATCATTTCAAGTGTCTTTTTGACCACAATGGCATAAAACTAGAAATCAACAAAAAGGAACTCAGAAAACCTTAAAATTATTTCAAAGTTAAACAACATGCTTCAGAACAACTAATAGGTAAATAAAAACATAAGTAAAAGGAAAATTAAAAATTTATAAAGACAATGAAAATTAAAATGCTAAAATCTGTGTGATAAAGCAAAGCATTAGAAATAAATGCCTAAATCAAAAAAGATGAAAGATCACTAATGGACAACTTGACATGTGTCTCAAGGAATTAAAGAAGAAGAAATATTGCCCAACAATCATAAAAAAGAAAATAATAAAAATAAGAGAACTAAATGATACATAAACTAAAAACAAAGTTTGTTTTTTTGAAAAGATAAAATTATAAAATCTACAAAATTTTACATATCTTAAAATAAATTGAATCAGTAACAAAAATTACAACTCACATGACGAAAGTGCAGAGGATCTTAATAGGTTATTATGAACAATTATACATCAACAATTTTTATGTCAAAGAAATGGACATATTCCTGGATATATACAACTTACCAAGACTGAGCCAAGAAGAAACAACATCTTCAAAGACCAATAACAAGTAAAGTGATTGAATCTGTAATTTAAAAAATCACCTATAAAAGAAAAGTCAGGGGCCTGATGACTTCATTACTGATTCCACCATTTAAAACTTGTGCCAATTGCTCTCAAACTATTTCAGCACCTTGAAGAAGGAATTCTCCCAAACTCATTCTAAAAGGACAGCCTTACCTTATTACCAACACCAGACATGTACCCAATAAAAAATGACAACTACAAACTCAATCTATGATAAACATAGATACAAAAATCCCCAAGAAAATAACATCACACTAAATTCAATGGTATATTAAAAATATCATTAACCATGACCATGTGTAATTCATCCCAGGGATGCAAAGAGGGTTTAATACAGGAAAATCAATAAAAGTAATAAATTGCATTAACAGAGAAAAGGACAAAATCATATGGTCATTTCAATAGGTACAGAAGAATTTGGCAAAAATATAATGTCCCTTCATAATAAAAATGTTCAATAAATTAGTTATAATAATGTACCTGAAAACAATAATAATCATATATAATAAGTCAACCAGAAGTTAACATGAGAAAAATCTGAAAACTTTCTTTTCAATATCTGAAACAAGACAAGGATGTCTCCTTTTACAGATTTTGTTAAGCAAAGCACTGGAAGTCTAGGACAGAACAATTAAGCAAGAGAAAGAAATAAATGGTATTAAAATTTGAAGGAAGTTAAATTTTACCTGTTTCCTGTTTGCATATCGCATGGTCTTATATGTAAAAAGTTCTAAAGACTCTACCAAAAAAGATCTAATAAACAAATTGAACTAAGTACTGGCATACATAACCAATATCCAACAACAGCAGCAAACTATGAAACTTTTAGAAGTACACTAATAGTAAACTATCTGAAATAGAAACCAAGAGCATAGTCTCATTTACAATAGCTAAAAATTCAAACACTTAGGAATAAATTTAATGAAGGAAGTAAAAAAATTTTCAGAGCAAAAGCTAGAAAATTGATGAAAAACTGAAGAAGATAACTATAAATGAAAAGATGTCCCAAGAACATAGAATGGAAGAACTAATATTTTTTAAATGTTCACTTCACCCAAAGCAATCTGCAGCTTCAACACAATCCCTATCAAAACACCAAAAATATTTTTTACAGAAATAAAAATGTCCTACAATTTATATTGAATTATAAGAGATCCTAAATAGCCAAAACAATTTTGAGGAAAAAAAGAACAAAGCTGGAAACATTAGGCTTCCTTCAAAACATACAATACAGTTATAGTAACCAAAAAAAAATAATTGTGGAATAAAAGTAAGGATATGAAAAAAAAGAGACAGAATATAAACCCCAGAAATGAATATATGCACTAACAATCAACTGTTTTTTGACAAGGGTGCTAAGAACATGCAATGGGAATGGACAAAAAATAGTGTTAAGACTGAATATTCACATGCAGAAAAGTGAAATTAGATTCTTATCTCTTATCATATGTAAAATCAACTCAAAATGGATCAAAGACTTAGTGTAAGAGGGAAAATTAAAATGCTTCTGGAAGAATAGACAATGGATAATTTCCATGACTTTGGACAAGGAATTTTGGATAAGAGCTCAAAAGGACATGTAATAAAAGCAAAAATAAAAGTCTGGGAACTTAAAAGCTTCTGTACAGAAAAGAAAACAATCAACAGGATGAAGAGAAAACCTACTAAATGGGAGAATATAATTATAAACTCTACAACCATCAAGTGGTTAATATCCAAAATATATAAAGAAACCAAACACATCTATAGTAAAGGAAAAATTAATTGAATTTAAAAAATGGTAAAAATATGTGAATGCATGGTTCTCAGAAGAAGATATATAAATGATGTATGAAGAAATGCTCAGCATCATAGGTCTTTAAGAAAATGAAAATCAGCTGCCTGTAGTGGCACATACCTGTAATCCCAGTGGTTCAGGAAGCCGAGACAGGAGGATTGTGAGTTCAAGGCCTGTATTAGCAACTTAGTGAGGTTCTAAGCAACTTGGTGAGACTGTCTCTAAATAAAATATAAAATGGGGTTGGGGATGTGGCTCAGTGTTTAAGTGCTCCTGTGTTCAACCCCTGGTACCAAAAATAAAAAAAAAAAATTCAAAACCACAATGATATATCACCCCATACCTGTTACCATGGTTATTATCAAAAAGAGAAAACAAATTTTGTTACTTATTGAAGTTACATATTTTAAGTACTATTATAAGTGTATTGTGTTATGTATCTCAAAATAGGTAGGAAAGAGGATTTTGAATGTTCTCACCACAAAAATTGATACATGTCAAGATGATTGAAATTCTAATTTTCCTGACTGGATCATTACATAATGTATGTACACATTGAAGCATCATGTTGTACCACATCGATATGTGTAATGTTTATGTTTAATCAAAAATAAAATAAACCAAAAAGAATAATTGGCAAGAAATAAGAAAGGAAAAAAAAACTAGAAAGAAAAATCTGATTTGAAAAAATTAGATGAAGACTTTAAATACAACATAAATAAATTACAAAAAACAAAAGCAAAGAAGAGTAGAGATATTTGTAGAATCCTGAAATCCAATTAAAAGAAGGAAAGTCATCTCAAACTGAACAAACTGAAAACCCCAGTGAAATGACTGAATTTGTTAATTTAACACGTGAATTTAATTTCATAATAGATAAAGCAGAACAAAGGATACATTAATTAGTTATGAAATTTTGAATGCTTTTGTCTTAATTTTTGAATAAAATGATGATTTATCTTCATGACTTTAATCCCATATTTTAATAAACTCCTGCCTATGGAAACAAGACCAAAAACAAACAATATAAAATAATTATTGAAAAGGAAAAAATAAAACTGCCTCTATTTTTAGATGATGACAATTTATTTAGAAAATCCTATCATCCACAAAATATCTTTTAGAACTAATAATTATATTGAGCAAGACCCATACTATAAAAAGATAATGCACAAAAATGAATTGTAATTCTCTGTACCAGCCACAAATAATATCAGTTCAATGTCTTATGAAAGACATCAAAATATAGAACACTTAAGGAGAAATTTAACAAACATGTGAACTACATAGTTTTATACATTGGAGAGTTAGATAATTTAGAAATTGTCTAAATAATAGGACAGATATGCCATATCTATGGGTTTGACACCTCAGCATTGTTAAGATACCAATTTCTTCAAAAATTTAGATGCAACAAAATCTAAATCTTACCACCCATCTTGCATATATCTTTTAGGTGTAAGACATAAAGTATCCAAGTAATTCTAAAAAACATAAGCATAAATTCAAAGGACTTACACTATCTGACTGAAGGTAAGAAAAGAGAATGCTCTCACCACATTAATAAAGAAGAAATGATCTACAAAGTCATCAGTTTTGAAGATAGTGGATTATCAATAGATGTTCAGTGTTATCAGTGGAATAAACTAGATAACCCAGAAATAAAAGCACAACAAAACTTTCAAAACAATTCACTGTACAACGAAAACCTCTTCATACAAAACTTAAAGTCACTGGATAGCCATAAGGAAGACTGACCATAAAGTAACTATACAGCATATGGATAAACAAAATTGAGAGAACAAACAAACAAAAAAAAAACATAGAGGAATCAGAGACACAGGTGGCAACCTTGACTACCTACCGTATACCATACACAACACGTCATTTACAGATTGAGCTAATCTAATCTTAAAATCTAAACAAAAGAATTTTTGAAGAAAACAAGTACTATATTTTTATGACTTGGGATGGTTAAGGTTTATTTAGACATGTTATATCAACCTTTTGCAATCTCTTTTAAAAACAGAAGCTGAGGTATACTTCTTAATCCATCCTTTGAGGACATCATTAATGTAATACTCAAACCAGATAAAGAAATTATAAGAAAACAGCAGATCAATACATTTCATAAATACAAATGCAAAACACCTTTACAAAGTATTAGCATGATGAATAAAACAATATAGAAAAAGAATTATATATCATGACCAATTGACATTTATTCTAGGTGTTTGAAGCTTAAAACTGATTAATATAATCCTTTGGAGGTATGGATCATTGGATAGATATGTGATTAAATATATACAGGATATATTTAGGGTAAAGAGTGAAAATGAAAAACCTTTGGTAAATTCAGAATATAGAGGAACTTTAACATAAGAAAACCTACAATAATCGTATAGTTAACATTGTATTCAATGGTGAGAAACTAGAAGCTTTCCCACTAAGCTCATCAACAAGGCATTTATGTCCCCTGTCACACCCTTCTCATAGTGGGTTGAAAGTTCCAGCTAACAATAACATAAGAAAAGGAAACAAAAGGCTTATTGATTAGAAAGGATGAAACAAACTGACTTTGCAGGTGCCATGACCTTCTATGTAAAAGTCCTGAAAGAATGAACAAAAATCTCCTGGAATCAATGAGAGATTATAAGAAATTTTCAGGTTGCTGGATTAATATACAAAAGTCAATAATTGCTTTACTATACACCAGTAATGAACAAATTGAATTTGAAATTATAGATATGATACCATTTACATTATCAACTGAAAAATGAAATACTTAGGTATAAATTTAACAAAAGATGTATCACACCTATGTAAAGAAAATCACAAACCTCTGATGAAAGAAAAGAACTAGATAAATGGAGAGATATTCCACATTTGCAGATAAAACAATCTTACCAGTTCATCTCAAATTGATGTATAGATTCAATGTAAATCTGAACAAGTTATTTTGTGGATATCACCAAGTTGATTCTAAAGTTTATATGAAAAAGAAAAAGACCCAGAGTAGTCAAAAAAATATTAAAGACATGAACCAAGTTGGAAAACTTGCCTGTCTTCAAGACAATATAAAACTAAGTAAACAAGAGAGTGTAACATTGCCCCTGCCCACCCCCCAAATAAAAGACATAGATCTATGGAACAAAACAGAGAATCCAGAAATAGATGAAAATATAGTTAACCAATCTCTTCTTTTTATTAATTTTAGTTTTGTACTGGGAATTAAACCCATGGTGCTTAACCACTGAGCACATTCCCAACCTTTTTTTTTTTTTTTTTTTTTTTTTAATTTTGAGACAGGGTTTTGCTAAGTTTCTCATAGCCTTACTAAATTGCTTATCACCTCACTTAATTGCTGAAGCTGACTTTGATCTTGTGATTCTCCTTCCTCAACCTCTTGAGTCACTAGGATTATTGGTGTGTGTCACTGTGCCTGGTTAGTCAACCAATCTTTGACAAAGATGGAGAAAATAATTTTTTTCTGTAAATGATGTTGGAATAACTGAATATCTCTATGCCAAAAAGAAAAATAAGTACTTACCTAGATCTTACATTCTTCACAAAAATTTATCTCAAACTTAATAATAGACCTAATTGTAAAACACAAAACTATTAAATCCCAGAAGGTAACACTGAAGAAACTCTAGGTGACCTTGGTAGAGTGGTACCTTTTCAGATATAACAGCAAAAGCATGGCCCTTAAAGAAACAAAAAAGAAAGAAAGAAATTGATAAGCTAGACTCCATTCAAATTAAAATTTCTCACTCTGGAAAAGCACTGTCAAGGAACTAAGAAAAAAAGCAACAGATAGTGAGAAAATATTTGCAAAAGACATGTGATGAAAGACTACTATTTTGAACACATATAAAAAATAATCATAAAGCAACAATAAGACAACAAATAATTTAGTTTAAATATGTTTAAAGGACCTGAACAGATAACTTACCAAACAATATATATGGCTGGTATATCACATGAAAAAATGCTTCATATCAAATGTCATTAGGAAAATGCAGATTGAAACAATGCAATACACTGAAATAACAGTTGAACAGCTCCTCTGGCATTTGAAATTTCTTGTAATTCTTGTCTTCGCTTTCCAGATAGTTCAATGTTACCCTCATTTTTTTGTTATTCTTGGACCTGGTTTTAACAATGAGATAAGAGCCAAAATTCAGAATACCGACAATAGCAAATACTGACAAAGATGTGACAACAGGAACTTTTGTCCATTCCAAGTCGAAATGCAAAATGGCACAGGTACTGTAATTAGTCACCTCGGGCTGCCACGACAAAATAACATAGATTGGATGGCCTAAATAACAGAAATTTATCTCATAATTTTGGACATTGGAAGTCTGAAATCAGAGTGCCTACATTGTCAGATTCTAAGGAAATAGTGCTACTCCAACCCTGAGCCCAAATAGCTAAACCATCAGTTGCTGCTGTAACTTATGTATACCAGAGTAGGCTTTCTTCATCCAGAGTATTTTTACAAGGACAGATCAAGGGAACATATAGAGCTTACACCCAGAGTCTAGTAGATGATTGCTTTCTTACACGTCCTCAAATGGTAGAATGGGGAGGGAGAAAGGAGAAAAAGGAGAGGAGAGGCCTAATTTAGGGAAGAGGAGGAGGAGGCAAGCATTTTTGTGTCCTTGCTTTGGCTATTGATCCCATCATTGGATCTCATGAGAATCATGAGCTCGTCCAACTTAATTGGTTCCCATAGTTCCCATCTCCAAATACCATTACATTACGGTGGGAGAATAAAGATTTCAACATACAAATTTGAGGGAAGGGGCACAATTTAGTCTATAACTGTCTCTTTAAAGACAGTTTGGCATTTAAAAAAAAATGTAAAGATAATGTTTGTGTTAAATCCATTCATTGTGCTCCTTAATATGTACCTAAATGAGATGAAAACTTGTGTCCATACAAAAGCAGCTCTACATATCATTACCAGAGCTTTGAAGCATCCAAAGACTCTTTCAGTAGATGAAGAGATAAATTGTTGCACATCCAATTAATGAGATATTTTTCCAAAAGAACTGAGATATCAAGCCAAGAAAAGACATGGAAGCAACAAATGATTATTGTTGTGTTAAAGAAATCAAACTGAAAACTCTGTATACTGCATTTTTCCAATTATATGACATTCCAAAAACCACAGTATTTTCCTCTTTTAATAGTTCATGGCCCTTCCTTTTTCTACCTGGTACTTCATCTCTACACATCTAGAGTCAGACACCTTCGATTGCATCAATGATTTCTTGAGATTCTCACCTTAGGTTTTCAGAATTCAATGTTACTCTCAATTCTTTCTTATTTTAGGACTTGATTTCAAGTAATGAGGAGAAAGAAAAACTCAAGTTTCACTGGTTGGGTCTTAGAAATAAAAGTTTCTCTGTCTGTTCAGTTGTTGTTAATACTTTTCTGATGTATCAACTATTGTCAACTAGACACTCTCCACCACCAGATTCTTCTTGCTTGTATAAAAGTTCTGCCTGGAACTAGATTTGTTAAACTGTTCTTATTTTATTATTCAAAATATTTAATAACAACCAACCTCCAAGAACCAGACGAATAGAATCCATTTGGATTTGGGGAGTTTTTTAACCAAGGTGTTTACAACTGTGTTTCCAATTTGAAGTGATTCTGGTTTATAGAAACACACAGAATCAAAAGGTATCATTTATTAACCCAATCCATAAATGGGCAAATGAACTGAATAGGCATTTCACAGAAGAAGAAATATTAATGGTCAACAAATATATGAAAAATATTTTAACATCTCTAGCAATTAAAGAAATGCAAAATAAAACTAAACTGAGATTTCACCTCACTCCAATCAGAATGACAATTAATACAAGTAACAATAAATGTTGGTGAGGATGTGGGGAAAAAGGTTCACTCATACATTGCTGGTGGGATTGTAAATTGGCATGACCACTATAGAAAGTAGTATGGAGATTCCTTAGAAAACTTGGAATAAAACCACCATTTGACCCTCCTACTCAGTTTATATCCGAAGGGCTTAAAATCAACATACTGCAATGACACAGCCCCATCAATGTTTATCGCAGCTCAATTCACAATAGCCACACTATGGAACCAACTGAAGTGCCCTTCAATTGATTAATAGATAAAGAAAATGTGGTATATATAAATAATGGAATATTACTCAGCCATAAAGAATAATGAAATTGTTATGGTTTGGATTTGAGATGTCTCCCAAAATCTCACATGTGAGACAATGCAAAAGGTTTGGAGGAGAAATAACTGGGTTACAGCCTTAACCTAATCAGTAAATTAATCCCTGATGGGATTAACTGAGTAGTGACTGAAGTGGTAGGGTGTGGTTGGAGGAGGTGGGAAATAGGGGCTTGGCTTTGGGATATATTTTTTGTATCTGGCAAGTAGAGTCTTCTTTCTTTGCTTCTTGATCATCACGTGAGCTGTTTTCCTCTGCCGCATTCTTCTGCCATGATGTCCTGCCTCATCTCAAGCCCTGAGGAATGGAGGAGCCTGCTGTCTTTGGATTGAGACCTCTGAAAACTTGAGCCCTCAAATAAACTCTTCCTCCTCTACAGTTGTTCTGGTGGGGTCTTTTAGTCACAGCAGTGAAAAAGCTGACTAAAACAGAAATCATGGCATTTGGCAGTAAATGGATGGAATTGGAGACTATCATGCTAAGTGAAATAAGCCAGGTCCCAAAACCTAAGGCCAAATGTTCTCTCTGATATGTGGATGTTAAAACACAACAAGGGAGGGTAGGAAGGAGAAGAATAGAAGTCCATTGAATTAGACAAAAGAGAATGAAGAGAGGGGAGGGAGATGGGAATAGGAAAAAGAGTAGAATGAATTGGACATAACTCTCCTATGCTCATATATGAATACACAACCAGTGAAATTCCACATCATGTACCATCACAAGAATGGGATCTTAATTAAAATAAGTTGTAGTCCATGTATGTATAATATGTCAAAACACAATCTATTGTCATGTATATTTAAAAGGAAAAATATAAGCATCATTTGTTAACATTATACCACATGAAAAATATACTTTTCATTCTGTAGTCAAACACATATTTGGGTAAAGTTGTGTTAAATATTGGTGAATATACTGAGGTCTTGTACAGAAATTTATTGATCCTGTGACTATGTTCGAAATTATAATGAATTGTTATTGATGATCAGACATCTGCCTATAATCAAGTGCTTCACCTATATTTCCCAAATACTTTGTTTTGTCACTTAAATACATAAAGTAACATACATTACTGATAATTATGAAGATTAAAAAGGATGTTTGATACAAAGCATATATAACTCCAGGGGTTAAAAATTTCTCATGCATTTATCACTATTTATCATCACATTTTTTTAAAAAGTAAGATTTACTTTATGCATCAATGCTTTATCTTAATTGAATACAAGATAAACCATCTGAACAAGAAGGTTGAATGATCCTTTTAAATACTGTATAAGTTTTTCATATTTAATGCAGTTTTCTAGAATTTGCTTTCATATTTAAAATTACTTCTTATAATAAAGATCCCATTGCCTTTTATGTGAAAAAGAGTGTTGTCAAATAGAGGTCTAAGTGGGATAAAGGGAGGTGTATAATGTGACAAGGGTCTTTTTATAACACAGTATTATTATTTTATTTTCATCATTCAAAATCAAAGTTCACCTATCTTTCCTAAAATGGGTTAATTAGGTAGACCAAATCAACCTACTAAAAGATTCCCTCCAGCTGAGATGCATCACATCTTTTAAAAAAGTAACACAGAAATATTTTTGTCCTTTTAAATAAAAATCAAATATTACCAAAAGATATAATAAACATGGAAGGTCAAATATGATCCCTGCCAACTCCACTAAAATTGTTCACACAAATGGTGCATTGATTTCACAGGGGAATGAGTGTCAAGTGGGTAAACATGATACTCACATTTATTGTACTGATGTCGGAGTTGCATGCCAAAGATAAGGTTTGCAAAAACAATTTAAAAAGTTGCATATTTAATTCTCTCTAAATATTTATGTATTTTTCTCTGGTGTTTTCTCAGGGCCAAATATTCTCCAATCTGGTGCCCTTCCAACATTCTCAGATCTCTGCACTGTTAAAGGCCATTGCATGTGACTGGAAGCAAGGGACTAGATCGCTGGCCAAACAGATGGTGAGACATAGTTAATTGACCCACTTGAGAAGATGGTAAGTTACTCAGACTATGGCTCATCAAGGGAAATGAATAATAAATCACATCTGCTTTTTTTTTTTTTTTTTTTTTTTTTTTAACATGATCAAAGAATTTTATTTTTTTTTTATTTTTTTTTTAATTTATTTATTTTTTTTACGTTTACATAGGGTAATGATGTTTATTATATTTTTCCCCTCCCCCCCACCCCTCCCACCCCTCCCACCCCTCCCACCCCTCTTTTCCCTCTACACAGTCCTTCTTTCCTTCATTCTTACTGCTCTCCTTAGCCTAACTCTAAACCTAACCCTAAACCTAATGCTAGCCCCTCCCACCCCCCATTATATGTCCTCATCCGCTTATCAGCGAGATCATTTGTCCTTTAGTTTTTTGAGATTGGCTTATCTCACTTAGCATGATATTCTCCAATTTCGACCATTTGCCTATAAATGCCATAATTTTATCATTCTTCATTGCGGAGTAATATTCCATTGTATAAATATGCCACAGTTTCTTTATCCATTCATCAACTGAAGGGCATCTAGGTTGGTTCCACAATCTGGCTATGGTGAATTGAGCAGCAATGAACATTGATGTGGCTGTATCTCTGTAGTATGCTGATTTTAAGTCCTTTGGGTATAGGCCAAGGAGTGGGATAGCTGGGTCAAATGGTGTTTCCATTCCAAGCTTTCTGAGGAATCTCCACACTGCTTTCCAGAGTGGTTGCACTAATTTGCAACCCCACCAGCAATGTATGAGTGTTCCTTTTTCACCACATCCTCGCCAACACCTATTGTTGCTTGTATTCTTGATAATCGCCATTCTAATTGGGGTGAGATGAAATCTTAGGGTGGTTTTGATTTGCATTTCCCTTATTACTAGGGATGTTGAACATTTTTTCATATATCTGGTGATTACTTGTACATCTTCTTCTGTGAAGTGTCTGTTCATTTCCTTAGCCCATTTGTTGATTGGATTATTTGTATTCTTCGTGTAGAGTTTTTTGAGTTCTTTATAGATTCTGGAAATTAGCGCTCTATCTGAGGTATGGTTGGCAAAGATATTCTCCCACTCTGTAGGCTCTCTCTTCACATTTCTGATAGTTTCCTTTGCTGAGAGAAAGCTTTTTAGTTTGAATCTATCCCAGTTGTTGATTCTTGCTTTTATTTCTTGTGCTATGGGAGTCCTGTTAAGGAAATCTGATCCTGAGCCAACAAGTTGAAGATTTGGACCTACTTTTTCTTCTATAAGATGCAGGGTCTCTGGTCTGATTCCGAGGTCCTTGATCCATTTTGAGTTGAGTTTTGTGTAGGGTGAGAGATAGGGGTTTAGTTTCATTCTATTGCATATAGTTTTCCAGTTTTCCCAGCACCATTTGTTGAAGAGGCTATCTTTTCTCCATTGCATATTGTTGGAACCTTTGTCTAGTATGAGAAAATTGTATTTATTTGGGTTTGTGTCCATGTCCTCTATTCTGTACCATTGATCTACCTGTCTATTTTGGTACCAATACCATGCCGTTTTTGTTACTATTGCTTTGTAGTAGAGTTGAAGATCTGGTATTGCAATACCCCCTGCTTCGCTCTTGCTACTGAGGATTGCTTTAGCTATTCTAGGTTTTTTATTCTTCCAGATGAATTTCATAATTGCTTGCTCTATTTCTGCGAGGTACATCATTGGGATTTTAATTGGAATTGCATTGAATCTGTATAGAACTTTAGGTAGTATAGCCATTTTGACGATATTAATTCTGCCTATCCAGGAACATGGGAGATCTTTCCATCTTCTAAGGTTTTCTTGAATTTCTTTCTTTAGTGTTCTGTAGTTCTCATTGTAGAGGTCTTTCACCTCTTTTGTGAGATTGATTCCCAAGTATTTTATTTTTTTTCGATGCTATTGT
This sequence comes from Sciurus carolinensis, assembly GCF_902686445.1. Lineage (NCBI taxonomy): Eukaryota > Metazoa > Chordata > Mammalia > Rodentia > Sciuridae > Sciurus > Sciurus carolinensis. The sequence continues at coordinate 30,085,602 of NC_062225.1, forward strand.
GAATGGAGTAGTTTTCCTAATTTCTCTTTCTGAAGATTCATCACTTATGTATAAAAATGCATTGGATTTATGAGCATTGATCTTGTAACCTGCTACTTTACTGAATTCACTTATGAGTTCTAAAAGTTTTCTGGTGGAATTTCCAGGTTCCTCTAAATATATAATCATGTCATCAGCGAACAGGGATAGTTTGAGTTCTTCTTTTCCTATTCGTATCCCTTTAATTTCTTTGGTTTGTCTGATTGCTCTGGCTAGAGTCTCAAGGACGATGTTGAATAGAAGCGGTGAAAGAGGGCATCCCTGCCTTGTTCCAGTTTTTAGGGGGAACGCTTTCAGTTTTTCACCATTTAGAATGATATTAGCCATGGGCTTAGCGTAGATGGCCTTTATAATGTTTAGGAATGTTCCCATTACCCCAATTTTTTCTAGTGTTTTGAGCATGAAGGGATGCTGTATTTTATCAAATGCTTTTTCTGCATCTATTGAAATAATCATGTGATTCTTAACTTTAAGTCTGTTGATATGGTGAATGACATTTATTGATTTCCGAATGTTGAACCAACCTTGCATCCCTGGGATAAAACCCACTTGATCGTGGTGCACTATCTTTTTAATATATATTTGTATGCGATTTGCTAAAATTTTGTTGAGAATTTTTGCATCGATGTTCATTAAGGATATTGGTCTGAAATTTTCTTTCCTTGATGTGTCTCTGTCTGGTTTAGGTATCAGGGTGATATTGGCTTCATAGAACGAGTTTGGTAGGGTTCCCTCCTCTTCTATTTCATGGAATAGTTTGAGGAGTATTGGAATGAGCTCTTCTTTAAAGGTTTTATAGAACTCGGCTGAGAACCCATCTGGTCCTGGACTTTTCTTTGTTGGTAGGCTTTTGATGACCTCTTCTATTTCATTGCTTGAAATTGGTTTATTTAAGTTGTGTATGTCCTCCTCGTTCAGTTTAGGTAGTTCATATGTCTCTAGAAATTTGTTGATGTCTTCAAGGTTTTCTGTTTTGTTGGAGTATAGATTTTCGAAATAGCTTCTAATTATGTTTTGTATTTCACTCGTGTCTGTTGTGATGTTTCCTTGTTCATTCCGAATTTTAGTAATTTGAGTTTTCTCCCTCTTTCTCTTTGTTAGTGTGGCTAAGGGTTTATCAATTTTATTTATTTTTTCAAAGAACCAACTATTTATTTTATTAATTTTTCCGATTGTTTCTTTTGTTTCGATTTCGTTGATTTCGGCTCTGATTTTAACTATTTCCTGTCTTCTACTACTTTTGGTATTGGTCTGCTCTTCTTTTTCTAGTGCTTTGAGCTGTAGTGTTAACTCGTTTATTTGTTGATTTCTACTTCTTTTTTTGAATGCACCCCATGAAATAAATCTTCCTCTAAGTACTGCTTTCATAGTGTCCCAGAGATTTTGATATGATGTGTCTTTGTTCTCGTTTACTTCTAAGAATTTTTTTATTTCCCTCCTGATGTCTTCTGTTATCCATTCATCATATAATAGTGTATTATTTAGTCTCCAGGTATTGGAGAAGTTTCTGTTTTTTATTCTGTCATTTATTTCTAATTTCAATCCATTATGATCTGATAGAGTACAAGGTAGTATCTCTATCTTCTTGTATTTACTAACAGTAGCTTTGTGGCATAAAATATGGTCTATTTTAGAGAAGGATCCATGTGCTGCTGAGAAGAAAGTGTATTCTTTCTTTGTTGGATGGTATATTCTATATATGTCCGTTAAGTCTAAATTGCTGATTGTGTTGTTGAGATCTATAGTTTCTTTATTCAATTTTTGTTTGGACGATCTATCCAGTGGTGAGAGAGGTGTGTTAAAATCGCCTAGTATTATTGTGTTGTGGTCTATTTGATTTCTGGAATTGAGAAGGATTTGTTTGACGTACGTGGATGAGCCAATGTTCGGGGCATAGATATTTATGATTGTTATGTCTTGCTGATTTATGCTTCCCTTAAGCAGCATGTAATGTCCTTCTTTATCCCTTCTGACTAGTTTTGGTTTGAAGTCCACATTATCTGAGATGAGGATGGATACTCCAGCTTTTTTGCTGTGTCCGTGTGCATGGTATGTTTTTCCCCATCCTTTCACCTTTAGTCTATGGGTGTCTCTTTCTATGAGATGTGTCTCTTGCAGGCAGCATATTGTTGGATTTTTCTTTTTAATCCAATCTGCCAGTCTGTGTCTTTTGATTGATGAATTCAGGCCATTAACATTCAGGGTTATTATTGTGATATGATTTGTATTCCCAGTCAATTGACTCATATTTGTTTTTGACATGATTTGGTTTCTCCTTTATTTGGCTATTCCTTTAGGCTAGCGCCTCCTGTTGCTGATTTGCATCGTTGTTTTTCATCTCTTCCTCATGGAATATTTTGCTGAGAATGTTCTGTAATGCTGGCTTTCTTTTTGTAAATTCCTTTAGCTTTTGTTTATCATGGAAGGATCTTATTTCATCGTCAAATTTGAAGGTAAGTTTTGCTGGGTATAAGATTCTTGGTTGGCATCCATTTTCTTTCAGGGCTTGGTATATGTTGTTCCAGGCCCTTCTAGCTTTTAGGGTCTGGATTGAAAAATCTGCTGATATTCTTATTGGTTTCCCTCTGAATGTAATTTGATTCTTTTCTCTCGCGGCCTTTAAAATTCTGTCTTTATTTTGTATGTTAGGTATTTTCATAATAATGTGCCTTGGTGTGGGTCTGTTGTAATTTTGTATGTTTGGAGTTCTATAAGCCTCTTGTACTTGGTTTTCCATTTCGTTCTTCAGATTTGGGAAATTTTCTGTTATTATTTCATTGAATAGATTGTTCATTCCTTTGGTTTGTTTCTCTAAGCCTTCCTCAATCCCAATAATTCTCAAATTTGGCCTTTTCATGATATCCCATAGTTCTTGGAGATTCTGTTCATGATTTCTTACCATCTTCTCTGTTTGTTCCACTTTGTTTTCAAGGTTAAATATTTTGTCTTCAATGTCTGAGGTTCTGTCTTCCAGGTGTTCTATCCTATTGGTTATGCTTTCTATGGAGTTTTTAACTTGGTTTATTGTTTCCTTCATTTCAAGGATTTCAGTTTGGTTTTTTTTTCAGTATCTCTAACTCTTTATTGAAATGATCTCTTGCTTCCCGTATTTGGTCTTTTAACTGTTGATTGGTGCGATCATTTAATGCCTGCATTTGCTCTTTCATCTCCTCCTTCAATGCCTGCATTTGCTCTTTCATCTCCTCATTAGCTTCCCTGATCGTTTTAATTACGTACATTCTGAACTCCCTTTCTGACATTTCTTCTGCTGTGCTGTCATTGGGTTTTATTGATGTAGTATCTAGGTTTGTTTGGGACATTTTCTTCCCTTGTTTTCTCATAATGGTCAGTTGTCAGTGGGACCCTGAGATATTGCAGTTTTCCACTATTGGCTTATAGTGTCCCAGTAGATTTCCAGTGTATCACCTCCCAGCCTTCAGTAGCCTGATGTCTTGGAGGAATCTGATAAAGCAGCTCATTCGAAGAATACTGCCCCTAGCCCCCTACTGGTTCCACGTTTTGGAACTGGCTCTGTGCGGAAATGCTCTCACTGTGGGCCTGCACCGTGCAGCTGGCCGTGTGGGAAGAGCCCACTGCCGGAGTGTGGAAGACTACCTTGGGAAGACTCAAGCTGCCCTGCCCGGCTCTGCTAAGCCACCTCTATCTGGGCCTGCCACCCGGGCTGAGCTTTACCCAGTGGGCAGACTCACCCGTGGCTCCACTTCAGTCCGAGTCTCTCAATGCCTCCCCTTCTTAACTCCTGGGTTCTGGAGCGACCGGGGGTGCAGTCTCCCTCTAGGCCGCCATCTTGGATCGCCCCATGAAGAGAGCCCGCAGCCGGAGTGGGCAGTGCCGCCTGAAGAGGTCTCCGGCTGCCCTGACCTTATCCCTGAGGCTGACTGCAGATCGAGCCTCTCCGCTGGTTCTTTGCAGGAGTACACTGCACTGCAGGGGCTCCGGGACTCGGAGCGTGCTCTGTTCCGACAGGCTCTCACGAGCGGGCCAGTTCCGTTCCGAGAACCTGGAGAAGCTGGCTGTGTGGGCGGGGCCCACCGCCGGAGTGCGCAGGACTGCCTGTGGATGACTCTAGCTGCCCTGCCCGGCTCCGATAAGCCACCTCTATCTGGGCCTGCCACCCGGGCCGAGCTTTACCCAGTGGGCAGACTCACCCGTGGCTCCACTTCAGTCCGAGTCTCTCAATGCCTCCCCTTCTTAACTCCTGGGTTCTGGAGCGACCAGGGGTGCAGTCTCCCTCTAGGCCGCCATCTTGGATCGCCACATCTGCTTTAATGAATTAAAAAATGAAATGGTTCCTTAATTGCTCATTTCAAATAATATAATAAGGTATTTATTTCAGGTGCTAGGCAGCTTGCATATATTAATCCCTCGATTCTGATGACATTTGATGGAGTTGCAACACTAGCATTCTCATTTTACAGATGCAGAGTCTGAGGAGCTGAATAATTAAGAAATTAACTCAGGATCATTCAACATTTGAAGGTAGTCAAGAAGGAAAACAAGATAGATTTTCTCCAGAGTTCTTAAATAACTGTACTAAGTCTTTGCTCGGGATACTATATTGTTTCAGAATATGATTCTACTTATAAAAGGAAAATTTAGTCACCGAACACAATTTGGAAAATTAAAATAATAAAAAGCAAAGACAGCCATTGTAACCTTCCCATGCATAGAAAAGTATTTTTAATTTTTGCTGGATTTAACAGGGTTTTAATCATTTCTACATGTGCTACATAGTAATATTTTCTTTCTTTAAAAAAATCATGGTTTTCTCTTCCCGTTATTATAAGCATCGGACATTTAGCTATAACTGCAACAGACAAAAAAATGGCATGCTTATAACTCCTATTTTTGCACAAGAAAAAGCAGAACAACATAAATGTCAATAACTTTGCTAGGGTCTATCAGAGAATTGAAGTAGCAGGGAAACAGTATCCTGAAATCTTGAAACACTGGCATAAACAGCAGATCACTTCTGGCCCAGGTAAGCTTCTGGTCCTGGGTCCCTTAAAGGGTAGCTATGACAATATTTGGGGGGCAGAATGTAGACTAACATGAGAGGAAGAAATGCTTGGGGGTTTCCCAAGGGTGCCCAACATTTTTGTGGGTTTACCTTTAGGAATGACAGTATGTTCTTATGTTGAAGAACAAAGTGAATAAATATTAACTAAATAAATCTGTGTTTATTTAATTCAAGGGAAGTGTAAAAAAGGAATTTGAAATATGTCTTGAGCATTCTCCATAATACAAGTCTACCCTCAAGAGGAAAGATCTTTATCATGTTATTATTATACCAGGGTAAGGGCAGTTATTCAATCATAACTTTCTCTAGTCTAACTCACCTAAGGAAGAAAGAATTTGAAGAGACATTTGTTAGAAGGTCACAGCCCAGGCACGCAAGATTGCTAAAAGACAGATTTAATCATAAGATTATAGATTGTCTTCCATACCCTAGACACCACCACTATATCAACAAGGGTTCCAGTAGAGAAAATGTGGATTATAAATTGAAGAGCTGCAAGGCTCAGACTCTATTTAAGAAGGAATTCATAGGGAAATTAAACAAGAGGGGATACAAAACTAAAAACTCTAGAGGAATTTGAATCTGGTATCTACAACCAGAGCAAAGACTAAATACTAACTCATAGCCAAATGCAGACTTCACAGTGAAGGTCTGAATGCATCAGTTCCTATTATCTGATATGTGTGTTACTTTCAATGAAAAAAATTTCATGTTATTTGAAAAGACAAGTAAGTAATTTGAAGAGAAAAAGCAAGTATCTGAACCTGAGTGAGATACAATACTAAACCACAGTTATCAGAAAGATAATTTTAATAATATAATATTTGTTAATGTTACATAAGTAAAACCATACAACATGCAAGGTCAGATGGGTAATGTAAGCAGAGAAATGGAAACTAAAAGAAGGAATCAAGAGGAGATTCTAGAAATATAAAACACTACCATAAACCGCAAATTTCTTTGATGGACTTGTGAGTGAACTGGACATGGCTGAAGAAATAATCAGTGAGCTTGAGGATACATAATAGAAACTTGTCAAACTGAAATGTAAAGAGAAAACAAAACAAAAGAAAAGTGAACAGATTATTTAAGAGCTATGGGACAATTTCCAAATGCATAATATATGTATAATTGAAAAGACAGGGAAGAAAGAGAATGGAACAGAAGGAATATTAGAAGTTATACAGTTTGAGAGTTTTATTACATTAATTATAGACACCAAACCTCAGATCCAGAAAACTCAAAGAACACAAAAGAGGATAGAATCTATACTTAGGCAAAGTCATATTATAAATGTAAGAAGTCAGAGACAAAATACATTTTGAAAGCAGTATGAAGGGGACATTGAATTTTGCCCATTGGTTATAATCTAAATGATGTTAAAATATCTTGCATGTGCAGTACTTATTTGTAAATTTCTGATTTTTTAGTTATAAATATTGAGAATTGAACTGAAATTTTCTGATTTATATCTCTGAAAAATATTTTTCAGACTGTGCTCTATATGAAATTATCCACTTCTCTATATCAAATTAATCTTTTCCCTAATCTTGATGAATCTAAGAGCTGCAATGTAGTGGTACACTGGCCACTGTTTTGATTTTTACTTTATGGTTTACTAATACTATTGCTAATATATATTGATAATTAATTCTTACTAATCAGTTCTAAGCCTTTACCACTGGTAGCTTATTTAGTTCTCATATAGCTATAAAGTAGATACTATTGATATGTTCATCAGTGGATAAAATAATAGTCACAGAGTGATTAGTTCAGAAACTTATTCCTCACTGGAACCAATAGTGTTGATATTTGAACTTGATCATTTTGCTACAGAATTAATACTATTAGCATCAATGTTTAACTACTTCTCTCTGAGATTAAATATGTTTTTGCAGTCATTCCTTATCAAAATACTTGATTGTGAGATGAATGAATGAAAATGGTATGAATGAATGAATGAATGAATGAATGAATAAAATAAGACTATTGTTACTCTTTGTCTTTTTATTTGAAGCTTTTTATGGCATTTTATGGTGAATAAAATTTTGATTTTTACATACAGAAATTTACCTCTCATTCCTTAATTTTCTAACTGGGATGTGAAGCTACTATTACATAGCTGAAGCCAGGTATTTTTGAACAAGTAAATACTCTTCATCTCCAAGTTTCTTCTTAGTGTTTCTTCACTTTATCTTAGAACTGTATTCTGAATGTTACTAAATGTCTTCTAGGGTTAGCCACAGAAAGAGAATCAATAAGATATTTATATTACCATCCAAGAGATTATCAGTATTGACTTGCAATTAAGAAGGCCAGCATGGCCCAGGATCTGTTGTCTGCAAGCCGAAGGTCTAGAAAAGCAGGTGTTGCAATTCAATGCCAAGCTGAACACATGAGGACAATACGAGAGGGCACAGTTGTAAATCCTGGGGTAGGAAACTCAGAGAAGTAGGAGCTCTGATGTCTGAGGGCAGGAGATGGCTAAGGAGCAGAGACAAAATGAACCTTTCCTCTATTCTTTCATTCATTCAGGGCCTCAATAGATGGAATCATGACTTCCCACGTTGGTGAGGGTAGATCTTCTTTCTTATTCTCCATATTCAAATACTAATCTTTCAGAAAGACACTCCCAGAAATCATGTTTTACTATCTATTCAGGTAGCATTTAACCCAGTCACACAGTTAGATACTATCTAGGGTCCAATTGTGTCTTTTCATTGGGCATTAAATTTGAGCATTTGTTTTCTAAATAAGAATAAATTCTCTCTCTCTCTCTCTCTCTCTCTCTCTCTCTCTCTCTCTCTCTCTCTTTTGTACTCTGAACTGATCAGACTCATAGAAAAATTCCTAGCATATATCAGTGCTAATGATTTGTTTGTATGCATTTGTATATCTGTCCTTACCTGTACTAATGTGCTTTTTAACTTTGAATGTCTTGAAATATCATTTATATACTCATTCTACCCAGATTTCTTGAGAGATTACTATGTGCTAAAGGAGTCAGCTCTTTCTTTACAGGGACAAATGTTTAGATTTTATGGATCATGTACATTTTTTTCTTCCATACTCTCACTTCCTCTTCCTTGTCCTCCTCTCCTTCCTCCTTCTTCTGCTTCTCTTTCTCTCCTGACTCTTTCTGCTTTTTTTTTTTCTTCACAAAACTTTGAAGTAGTAAACTCTATTCTTAACACACAGGCTGTAAATTGGGCTATTTGTTGACTTCTGTTTATATCAGTTACTGTGGGGAGTGATGAGCAATGCTGACAAAGCCTACCCATTTGCAGAGCTCACACACATTACACTTGATTGAAAGGAACTCCAGAAGAATAGAGGCTGCTATGATTCTCTAAGTGGGAAGACTCAGGGAAGACCATTCATTGGCACTGAGCTGAGACCCAAAAAGCACCTGTGAGTTACTGTCCTGTCCTATTAGTCTTAAATTTGCAGCATCTTTGAAACTTAAATCCCATGAAGACAGAGCCTATATGAACTTTCATCACCATTGTATTTTCGGATCCAGGCTCTGTGCCTTCAGGGGCTATATAAATATTTGCTGGCTACATGAAGGTCAGAGTCTGACTAAAACTAGGGTGGAAGAGATATTTCTGAGTCCTTTCATATTTCTCACTTGAAGACAAGGTGGAAAGTGATTTGCTTGCTTTTTTGGTTGGTAGAGAAAGATTTCTGAGCCTGTGGAGGAAGTTTGATCACAGTTATTTTGTTGGTGTGGGCTCAATTTCATAAGTGGAAGGAGGGATGCAGCTAACTGTGAAGAATGGGCAGTGATCTACCAAACAACTGACACTTTTGATTAATTGGAAGTTCTTCCATTTTCTGACAAGAGGTTTTCATTCACATTTTTAATGGATTATTCTAAAATTATGTCCATTCATTCATCTTCATAAGTATTTTAGGGGGGAGGTGTGAAATACACCATCTGAGTCAGCTAGGTAAATCAGAAATGGAATCACAGATTTTAGAGGAAAAGCAAATTCTCTTTTCTCCGAATAAATCTACATATCTAATATTTTAGTGAATGATAAAGTGTTACTACTAACATGATGTACATGAGTTTTGGAAAATTGGAAAAGCAGGTAATTCTAATTATGTCTGTCTTTCCTGCGGGTTCCTTTGCCTTAGTTTCTTTGGCCAATCTATTTTCCCCTCTTGGCATCCTGGAGGACAAGTTTGTCTGTTTGATTGCTTTTTATACACTTTTCTCTTTTTTAGGTTATAATTTAAAACTTAGAGATCTTCATATTCATCACTGTACTATATCCAGTGGTTGATGCTTTACCTCAACAGCAGATCTCAATTTCCATGGCCATGGTCTGTACTGTCATCCTTGCTCACCAGGAGCATGGCAATAGTTTCCCATTTGTTCTAACTACATTCACCTTAATTCACCACAATTTTCTCTAAATGCTGTGTATACTGTATTCAGATCTGTTTATGCCAGAACTTGCTTGACTTCAGTAATGTTCCTTATCTGAGAAAACTTTCTTTAGAATGAGCTATATAAAAGTAGCTGTTTGAGCTAGGTACGTAATAAGACCAGAAGCCTCTTGGCTCAACTAGCATGACCTTATTTCCATTCCCGAAGTCTTATCGCTCCACCCAACCTCCCAGCTCTCAGAAATTCTGAAAGCTCTACTTTCATGATCTTTCTGAAATGCTGAGGGGAATTCCCACTTTCAAGTTCAGATGAAATGTCCTCTTCTCCAGAGGGAAGTCACTATGCTCTGGCATTGGTTAGATTTTTCCTTGACCCTTTCTGGAGGCCTCTTACTCTTTTTCATGCTACTTGGATGAAATATAGAAATAAAGAGCTAGAAGTAGAGCTAGATATCACATAAAGAAAGGAAAAATATGGTGGAATTATGTTAATGATTATAGTTAGCCCTAAAATGTTAAACACAATTACTTTAGGAAATTGGAATCTAGGCTTAGATATGAGTTTGTAATTAGTATTGTTATTTGTATATGGATGTATTTTTACACTTTTAAAAAGAAAGAGTTTACATATAGCTTTTCTAGTTCTTATATATTGTTTTTGAATTAACAAATAGTAATTGTTTTGCCTGTCATAAGAAGGTATAACTAAAGAGTTCAGGGCCTATTGCTTCTACTTAAAATACACAGGAAATTTTACACAAGTATTGAACTAAGTTATCACTCTTTATATATATGGTAAATATGATAATAAAGAAGGAAATTAGGAGAAGTCATTTAATAAATAAGTTAAAATTAATAACGTTGTCATACTTTCACTGTGGTTAAACTAAATTTTATTTTTCCCCTTTTTAGTTATAAATGCCATGTTTTTTTTAGAAAAAAAGTCATAAATTGTGGTAAATCAACCCATGGCATTTAAAAAATCTGTTTCTCCTCACATAACTCCTCAGGTAAGCATCTTCTAAAGACACAGCCCTCAGAAGTGAGAACCAGAATGGAGGTAAGACAAAAGGGACAACATTTTGTATCTACAAATAAACTTTGTAACTCAGTGCACACCCTGTAGACACTATTATATTCTGTCACTATTTGTAAAAAAAACTCAGATTGTTGGGCTTCAAAGGGCTGAAACAATTCCAAGGATTTCAATTTCCTTTCTTTCTTTCTTTCTTTCTTTCTTTCTTTCTTTCTGTACTGGGGATTGAACCCAGGGCCTTGTGCAAGCTAGGCAGGAGCTTTACCACTGATCTGTAACCCCAGCCAAAGGAATTCAAATTTTAAGCAGCATTTCTCTGGCTGAAAGCAACCTCTTAGTAGATACTTTTATACCTTCCTAAGGATAACAGGGAGGTGTGAAATCTGCCATCTGAATCTGATAGGAAAATCAGAAATGGAATCACAGATTTTAGAAGAAAATCTTTTTTTTTTTTTTTAATCCCAAATTAGATTTACATATCTCAAATCTTTGGTGAATAATAAAGTGGAAAAGTGTCACCGCATGGTGTGTGTACATTTAATTATATTGAAGGAAGGGTGTCAGAATACTTTACCTACTCAGTTTAAAAAAATAAAACATTTCTCTAACTAGGAAAGCAATGGCACCAGGGACTTTAGTAATCTATGTGAAGCACAAATGGAGCAACATCTGGATTATTTGCCATCTATTAGCTTTGAATCTAAATAGCTTTTCTGTTGCTAAGTAATCACCACTGTGCATCTCCTTATAGCTTTGTGGATTGCACTGAGAAACAAGTGCCAACTTTTTAAAGAAAATACTTATATTAAAGTCCTCATGTGGAATTAATTAATTTCTTTACAATCCAGATAATTGTTTGCTGTGGTCACTGTCATTTTTACTGTGGAATGTAGATACAGATATAATATCATGAACTAAAGAGTGTGAAATTGCAGATTTTTTGAAAGGGAATTGTTTGAGGTTGGGGTACTAGTGATGAACAGTATGATAGACTCATTCTTTCTGCCTGATGTAATCAAATAGTTATATAGAGTAAGATGATTTAGGAATCATTTTCTAGTACAGAAACCCAAATGTTAATCTTTATAATTGCACTGGTAGAGAGTATAATCCAAATACTATGTAAAATCAGTTTCAGAAACAAATTTATAATTATTGTAAATGCATTGTATAAATAACTATGTTAAAGCAATGCTTTTTAAAAAATATTTTGAGCTATAGATGGACACAATACCTTTTTTTGTTTATTTAGTTTTTTTTTAATGTGGTACTAGAGATCAAACCCAGTCCAGTGCTCTACCACTGAGTCACAATCCCAGTCCTAAGACAAGGCTTTGAACAGCTCATCTAAGAGAGTTGTTCTTTAGTCTTTTTTTCTGGCTTGAGTTTTCTCATATATTTAACAAAATTCTCTATTAATGGATTAAGTGTCAAATTCTCCATGTATTCATGAAACAACTTGTAAAGGTATATGAAAAGAAAATTTAAATAAAAAGTAGCATATTTTTATTTTATGTCTATATTTAGACTTGTGGTCTTTAAACCTAAGAGAATCACAGACCTTTCTCAACATCAGATAAGATATAGGGAACACTTTCCATAGGAAAAATGCCAAAGTTAATACAAATAAACATAAACCATACACATACACTTTTTGCTATATCCCTGGAAATTCCCCTGATCCTCCCTTTCACATCATCCTACCCTTCATTCTTCCATCTGGGCCAAGGACCCTAGTGATCCCTGCCTTAGAGTATGAGTCCCTCAGTGACGGCAGATATCAAGTGTCATAGGACACATGCATTATATTATGAAGAGAAAAAGTAATAAAGCTGAAGAAAAACAAGCACAGCAATAAATTAAGGGTAACAAAAGTTCCAACATCTTGAAAACAACATCTGTACTGTCTAATTAAATATGATTTTGGGGATTTCCAGGGGCTGGGGAGTGGAGGACATGGAGAGATACTGCTCCAGGGGTGCAAAGTAAAATACAAAAATATAATTTTTAATCACTATATTTATAGTCTCTATTTACAAAATTAAAATTCTGAATAAAGACATGCAATTTAATTTCTGATTAATATTGAAAAATTTACCCAACCTAGTAAGGTTTTCTATTGTATTAAACATGTGGTAAAAAATGACTTTTCTTCTTTGTATTTATTTATAGTAATAGAAACGTCAGACTATGAATACCTTTGAGTCTGGAAAGGTCTCATTGTTTTTTCTTCATTATCATCTCAAAAAGAATCTAGCCCTTTCAAAAAGGGAAGGAGATATTTGTAAAGGGAAGGACCAAAGCAGAAAAGAAGAAATTTTAAGAAACAAGGAAGGAAGGAAGTAAAAAAGGCATAAAGGAAGACATGAAAGCAGAGAGTTAGCCAAATACCAACATTTTATTTTAATGTTCCCCAAAGATATCTGTTCCTTTTGCTTGCTTTGAATTCTTCCTACTGAAATGACAATCTTCTTACTAACATGAATATCTTAACGACTTTCATAAAAAAAGCAAGAATTCATGCAAAAGAGAAATTCCTCAAATATCCTCAGGCTTCCTGTTACACTTGCCGTTGTACTACCAAGTAGGGAGGATATTTGACAATAGAATAACAAACTAAAAATGTCCGAGGCTGGGCTTTACTCTCTCTCCTTTTTGTCAGTTCATTTCATAATTTCCCATATTCTACCTTTTGCTACAGTGTTCTAAAATCATCTTTTTACTTCTCAGTCCATTAAGTTTACTCCCTTTCCCTCACAACTGATCATTTTTATCATTTAAATAGAACTTCTAAATCAGATTACCTGTGATTGAACCTTAACATTGGGAAGACATTTGCACTAGAACAGAAAGACTGCTCCATCAAAGGGATTTACCTCAAGTGATGAGATGAGATGTCTCCATGTGGTACCTAAGGTATTTTTTTTTCTCAGAAATATTTCCCCAGTAGTCCAGTGCTCCTAAATATCATAGTTTCAGTAGCAGCCTATCCTTTCTCTACTCTGGAAACCTTACTTTATCTTCATTTGTTTGGGTCTGCAGTGACAGGAAGCAGAAACATTTTGGAAAGCTCTGAAGAATCTTGCCAGACTTTAAAGAGCTGGGGGCGATTAAGCCCTCTCACAGCAATTTGTGGACTTGGACCCTTGTTGACAGATTATCTGGCATGCCAGCTGCCAGTTGAAAATGGCGATTACTTGCATCATGGACCTGTCTAATGGAAAAACGAGGGGATAAATGTCAGAAAAACCCAGGTTTGAACTCTAGAACTAATTCTTACAGATTTGGTTAACTTTCTAACTTTTCTAAACCCTTGAAAGTTTTCTTATAGGGATAATAACAAAGGGCATCATGAAGAAGAGTTCAGGAGATTGACTACATGAAGCACAGTGAGTCATATATTCTAATCTATTTCATTCTCTTTTTTACAACCTGCTTTTATTGGTAATGTGTTACTTAGGAAGAAAGGACCTGCTCTAATTATTAAACTCAGATAAATTTCTGATAATAGCATGTATGATTAATAGCTGATAAATAAGTCAAAATATGAGGCTATATTATTTCTCTTTTTCACTTTAATCAGTTTTCAAATATTTTTGACATTTCCTTGAATGCCAGTTGATGACCTGACATTTAATACCTATCTATTATTTTATTTTAGCAACAAATCATGAATAATTTCTTCAATGGTGTATTTTGGGTATTTTTGTTTACATGCTTAACTGATAATGTTATGGTTTGGATGTGAGGTGTCCCCCAAAAGCTCACGTGTGAGACAATGCAAGGTGTGGAGGAGAGGATTGGGTTGTGAGAGTCCTAATCCAATTAGTGAATTAATCCCCTGATAGGTATTAGCTGATTGGTAATTGAAGTGGTAGTGTGTGGTTAGAGGAGGTAGGCATTGGAGCATGGCTTTGGGGTATATATTTGTATCTGGTGACGGTAGTCTCTCTCTCTGCTTCTGATCACCATAGGAGATGCTTCCCTCTGCCACTGTTCTGCCATGATGTTCTACCTCACCTGGAGCCCCGAGGAATGGAGCTGCCTTCAATGGAATAAGACCTCTGAAACTGTGAGCCCTCAAATAAACTTTTCCTCCTCTACAATTGTTCTGGTTAGGTTCATATCAGAGAAAAATCTGACTAAAACAGATAATTTAATAAATAAGGAGCAAGAATGATTAGTGTATGTTAAAATTTATCTCCAACATGACATTGCATTTTTAAAGTAGAGAGCTTGAGAACAATTATACACATCTTTAATGTTCTTATTATTAAGTTGTAATAAAAATCTTCATTCAAAAATGCACTACTTTATAATCTCATCAACATTTTAAATTTAACTCCTTTGCCAAAGAATTATCAACTATGTATAGTCCACTACTTAATCATTATTATTTTTTTCTATTGGTTTAAAAGAATGGTTTGTTATGTAAATATGTTCACACTTAAATTTTTTATCTTTATCTTGACATACAGTGTTCATTTAAAAATGTAACCATATTCTACTCACATCTTAATTCATTTCAACATTTGCAATATTTATTAGAGTATTTCTTTACTTGAGATTAACAAAAGTATTAATAATATTTTCTTTTAAGTTTTTATGTTTCCTTATTTTTAGAATATTTAAATATTAGAGTTCTTTTTGTGATTCAACCGTGATGCAGATCTTATTTTCTACTTTGGGGACAGAGATGGAAAGTGGTATTTTTTTTTTTCATCATTTTGTGTTGAATTATTCATTTTTCCCTGTTTTTCCTTTTTCTTGTTTATACTTTGTAATAATGCATTTCTTAGTTTTATTTTTTATTCCAAACCAAAATGTCTTTATATAGGTAATTTTATGATTAATTGGTTTTCGCTTATTCATTTTCATTATAATTTTATGGATTTTGAAAATTTCTGGAGTATTTCATATGTACATATATCTATATTACATATAGATATGGATATATTTCATTTATTATGTATTGTGGTCATTTATCCTAAAAACCCCACCAGGATCATTACTAGTTTTTATACTAGTTAAACTATATTTCTCCAAAATTTCCATCACATAGAGAAGTAGATAATTAAATCTTAGCAAAGTAGTTCAATGAGCAATAGCAGCTATAAAGTACATAGATACATACAAACAGAAAACAGAGCAGGACAGTAGTTAAACTGGTAATATCATTTTATTCTGGTCTATTATGGATAGGAGAGAAATCACCTCTGCCTAAAACTGTAACTCTGTATACAAATAAAACATGAGAAACTGGGAATTTACAGGCAAAGAATATGGTGGGGATCAATGGATGGAAAATTGCTAAGGGGAAATATTAAGGGTAAGGGGAAATTCTGGAGTAACTCAAGCTTGAGACACATATGAAGGGGATGGCCAAGAATGAACTAAATTAGGTATCAAGGATGATTGGATATGGAAACTGGAGTGTTTGCTAAACTGACAGCCTGGGAAAGAGTTTAGCAGCTGAAATGTAGCTTGTGAAGCAAAGACTCTTAGTGTCTATTGATATATTTGTCCATGTTAATGCTATAGACATTCATGGTGTATATTTTTATTAGAAGTGTAACATTATTTAAACCATCATATTTGTGATATTTTATTTTCCTTAAACTAAATTTATTTCCCTACAACTTTAGTATTGTAACTCCTACTCATTTTATATGCATTTTGCTTTCTTTCTTTTTGATTCATTTGGCTTTACTGTATGCATTTTATACTGCATATTGTAACCTTTGATTTTTCTATTGAATATGGGAGACTGTCAATTTACAATGTTATATAAAACTTTGACATTTATTGGTACAACTGTAATGTTTGACTTTACCTCTTTTATCTTATTTATACTTTGTAATAATGCATTTCTTAGTTTTATTTTTTATTTTATCATTTTTTTGATAACACTTATAATTTTTCTTTTGATGATTTAAAATTTAAACCTTCTTTTAAATTTTCTGTTCCTGGAGGCTGTCAATAGTTAAATGTATATATGTATAGATATATGTAGATATTAATATTTTCAACTTAGAAACAACATAGAAGCCCCAAGTTAAAGTAGTATTCATTGTTTGTTCTTGCTATTGATTCATCCCTAGTAATTAGGGTCAGTTAGATTTGGATCTGCAATATCACCAAAAGCTCATTTGTTGAAGGCATTGTCTCTGATGCAGCAGTGTTCAGAGGTGGGAGGTGACTGAATCACAAGTGTTCTAACCTCAACAGTGGATTAATTCAATGATTGGTTCATAGCTCTCAATAGGCTCTGGGGAGATGGTGAAATCTTTAGGAGGTGGGGCCTTAATTGGAGGAATTTGATAAATGAGGGCATGAATTTGAAGGATGTATTTTGTCCCTTGTTGTTCTCTTCCTATCTCTCTCTCCCTCTCTCTCTCTCGCTCTCTCTCTCTCTCTCTCTCTCTCTCTCTCTCTCTCTCTCTCTCCCTCTTCCTATTCCCAGCTGCAATGAAGCAATCAGCTTTGTTCTGCCATTTTCTCTCTGCCATGATCTGTCTCACCTCAGTCCCAGAAACAATGGAGCCAAGTGCCTATAGCAAGAAACCTCTGAAACTGTGAGCCAAATATAAATCTTTTATTAAGTTGTTTTTCTCAGGTATTTTGTCACAGTGATGAACAAGTAATTAACGCAGGATCTTATGTTCTTATTAGATATCACAGAATGCACGTGTTCCTCCTTTCTTAAATCTGCAGCTTGGCCTCCCTCCTTGATTTTTATTTTTTTCTTTTTAACAAAACATCCTAGTTTTGCCAATGAGAAATCTGTGGTCTTTGAGACCAGAATTTTCTCAAATCAAACAAATGTGAGGAAAAAAAAAAAGTACCAGGACCCGGATTGTAGTTTGTAGTTTGAAACTAGAGTATTTAGTCTTTATCACTGTTTATGAATTTTTAAACATCCACTTATCTCTTACCAATAAAGTGCCAGTGAAAGGTGAAAATTTCAAAAGCAGATTTCCTTTTCAGGTACAGGCAAGTTTCAGAGACAGAAAATATTAAATTTCAAATGTCCATCACTACTCATCATGTTAGACTTCTGTAATATTTCCACAGTCAACTATTGGTTATCATTTACAAGGTTAAGTTTTACAGTGACTTTCCATTCTGATAAAAGAGTAATGAGTTTCTTTACTATAGGGACTAATTATAGGTCCTAATTTAAATGACTTTTTTTTTACAGCATTTTTATTTCAGACTCAAATAGTGTAGATCAATTTCTTTCTCTGATTTGATAGTTTTTAATATATTTTGCAGCTTTTCCTTGCAAGAAAATTTTCTCTAACATATATATTATATATATTTCTATTTCCTCAATCACAATATATTTTTTAGTTTGCAAAAAAAATAAGAAATAGCTGTATCCTAATGATCATGCTCTTTAATCAGTTGGTTCAAGATCTAGATGAAGACTACTTTTGGCTTCATGTCCCAGTGATATAAATGGGTATTAGTGTTGTTTACAGTGATTTATAAATGGAAAATACTCTAGAAATAGTTTTCAGAAAAAAATCCTAACCTAGAAATCATTATAATAAAAAGCAAAGCACACACAGATTCTTCATTTAAAAATAAAATCTCTTCTGACAGTATAACCAGAACACAACGACACAACAAATAAAATTCTTTCCACCTTTTTTCTTTTTCTTTTTTCTTCCCTTAATTATCATAATTTGGCAGATATCTGGAAAATATCTTATTAAACTTTTGTGTCAGGTTCTGAGGTAACCATTTTCAGTTAATATGGATAGCTATGCAAAATGAAAATTACTCATCCTTTTTTGATCACAGATGTTTTACCAGAATCATCCAGAAACATATTTTATAAGATAAATATCTAACCTTAGACTTAATTGTGAAGATGGATTTTAGTGGAGGAAACAGGCTAGGAAAAGAGAAGAAGCCAAAGGAGAGTGTGATTGCAGGCAGTGTCCCAGGCTCTGTCTGGTCCTTAAGGATCTTTCAAGTATAAATTAGACTGAAGACCAAAAGGTTTTCCTTTTGTTCTCCCTACAGGTCAGTCATTGGCCATGAGCTGTCCTAAGAGCCATAAAATTCCCAGAAGTATCTGGCTTTCCTTGCAAAAGGAAAGTAGCTCCAGTGGCAAGGTAACCCCTGATGTGCCCAACATAAGTGGGTAAAAGTGAACCTTGAGGTATAATATCATGGCTAAGTGCAGAGAAGTGGAAAGAGGGATACAGCGTTTTAGGGCATTTCACAGTGTTTCTACCATGCGGTTAAAAATTTTTTTCTTTTAGTTTTTTGTCATGCAGTAGCTGTTTTGTGTTTTTAATATTTTATTGATTCTTTCCATCCTTATATAAGAAGAAGGATCATCAGCAAAGTAAGATGAGAATGTCAACATTTTTTCAGGGACAACTCTGATGAAAGTACTTTCCCATTTGTAAAGACAGTCAAATATATCTCTTTTACCTGATATTCCCATAGCTCATTTAACTTCATAATGGTCCTTTCACTGCTCAATAATGGAATGATTATTTGTTTCAAACTTAGGAGTAACCCTTATCTTAAAATTGGTCCACAAGGAAGACTCATATCTGACATTGAATAAGTCTGTTGCTTACAAATTAAAAAAAAAAAAAACAAACTCCTTCTTTTCCATACATAATAACTCTAGTGAGTAGGAAAAATTACTAGATGAGGTGCATTTTTCACTTTTTAACACTTCCTTAAAACTGGCTGCTTTATATCTGGTGTATGCTTCATGAGCTTAATTTAAAATAAAAGACTAATTTCTTTAAAACAATTTAAGTTGTAACCATGAAAACACACAAACAAAAATGAAAAATAGGGAAAAATATTTGAATTTATGATCCTTGACATTTAGCAATTCTAACATGAACCACCTGTATACAAAAAAATGTAAGGCAATGGGCAGGAAATCCCATTTGGGGAAATTTCTTCAATGAAACTCTGCAACTAGCAATCAAATTACTCTCTTTATTAGACTCCAGGAAGGAGGCACCAAGATGATCTATAATTAAATTCCTGGAATCCAATTTACACTAGCCGCCCCTAGAATAAACATCATTAAACTACACATTGCTCATCAAAGCAATGCATAACAGCTTTCTAGATCACTAGAAAGACATAAGCAAAGGCACAAATTATAGATCACATTTGGATTCCTCAATCTGGTGAACAAGCAGAATACAGGACAAAAGGAAGTTATAAAATTGCTGTCTCTTGGAGAGCTTGATGTTTAATAGTTTGTGTAATGTTTTATTTATTTGGCTGCTCTGGGTATATTAAATTCCCACCTCTTCATAGCCTTTTCCTCTATCTCCTTCCCAAATATAAATATACAAAGCCAACACATACCTGAGTAGTTTAGCTATAAGGTTTGTTTTAGGGTAATTTCTTTCCATATTTAAAAATAAAACTGATATATAACTTGAATTTCCATTATATTACACTGGTATAGCACAGTTCAAATTACTAAACTGTTATTCTCCAATAAATTGTGTGAAGAGGAGTCAAAGTGTGAAGACATTTTCTCCCTCATTTAGAGGAAAATATACACACACATACATACACACATATATTCATGGTTTAAGAATACAGAGACACAAATCTATAATTGGTGACTTTAAAGGCCATAATCAATTGTCTTATCTCAAAGGAACAAATATACTTTTTTATTGCATTTCAATGTGTTCTCAATGGGAGATTAGTTTTGAAGGTAGGCAGTAATTAGAACTGCAGTGAACTATTTGATATTTGAAAGGTTGGACAGATTATCCTCCTGGGATACTCCTGTATGAGGGTTTTGGGGGCTACAAGCCAGGTATAATAATTTTGGGGCTTACTTGGATTATTTAACCTTAAAATTTTGCCAAATATTGCTATTAATAGAACTTTGTCTACCTCAATTTTAGAAAAGAAGCAAACAATGAAAAACACAAACCCATAACATTTTTTTTCTAAAATGTACCTTTAAAATTTCAAAGTACCATTATTTGATTACTTTTAAAATGAAGGGATCAAAATGAAATATGTTCATATTTTAAAGAATCACTTTCACAGAAATTCAATGGAGTATAATGATGTTTCAAAATTATAATTATTAGTGGATTCAGAATTACTTTATTTTTACAAAAATCATTGCAATTAAATTCAGGAAATTTGAAAACATCAGAAATAACCCCCCAAATTAAAAAATGACCTAGAGCAAAGGTTAGCAATATTTTTTTCTCCATAAAGGGACAGATATAATGGACATTTTAGAATTTCTGGGCATTGTGATCTCTGTCTCAACTACTCAACTCTGAATATAAGGAAAGCAGCCAGGGACAATATGTAATTGAACCAACATGGTTGCTTCCAAATAAAACTTATTGGCATTGAAATGTTGATTTCATAATAACATTCACATGTCCCAAAATGTCATTCTTCTTTTGCAGTTTTTCAACCATATAAAAATTTAAAAACTATTCTTAGTTGAGAGAAAAACTGGCCACAGGATAACAGGTAATGAGCTGGATTTGGTCTGTGGTTCTTACTATGCTGACCTCTGATCAACAAGTTCTAGATTATAACCTACAAATTCTCACAGCTACATTGTAAGATTTGCCTTTTTCTCTTTCATCTATATAACATGCATGTACATACGTATGCACTATGGTTTGTTTACATGTATGCTCTTTTCCTTTGTAAAAGATCATTATGATAGTATATCATTAACATACTCTCAGGTTAAGGTTTGTTTTTGTTTTGTACTTGGGATTGAACCCATGTCCATTTAACCACTGAGCCACATCCCTAGCCCTATTTATATTTTATTTTGAGACAGGTCTTTCTAAGTTGCTTATGGCCTCACTAAGTTGCTGAGGCTGGCTTTGAATTTCAGATCTTTCTACCTCAGTCTCCTGAGCCGCTAGTGTTACAGGCATGTGCACTATGACCAGCAGGTTAAGGTGTTTTATACATTGTTGTAATTAGTTCTTAGTTACCAGCCTCATTAATGAAAATTCCCCATGTTAGAAATAGGAAAACAGGGTTAAAGAAAATGTGAATGTCATGATCCAACCTTCTCTTTTGAAGGTAGAGAGACTGAAGCAGAAAAAATTTTAAATACAATAGAACTTTTAAATTCACAGAACTTGCTGATTCTTATAACATTACTTTGGGAACAACTGTGCTAGGTAAAGAGGGGATAAAAGGACATAGGAAATATGAATAATAAGTAAGAATTATGAAAAGTTCTTTTTCCTCAGGAAAAAATAAATAGGCTCAGGACTGTGATAACACTGATGATCGTTGATTATTGTCTCGACTCTATGTTCATTTCATCTGGAGTGTTCAATAAATAATGTCAAATCTCTTTGTGATTTATGTTTCTTAATCTATTAACCTCAGTTTTTCCTTGGCAAGGATTTTTCCATTGAATTCAATGAATTCAATTTGATTTTCTTGTATTGCAAGTTTTCAGTTCTGAGTTCAGACTATTGTCATTTTGATTGGACATGATTGACTGTGGTCAAACTCCTGAGGTTTCCCATTACAGACAACTCAACAAGTTTCACTAGTAGTATATAACATATCATGTACTATTATCATCCACTATTAGCAAATTAATTAGCTTGTCAGCTAGTTGCTTTATCTCCCACTTCTGTTTCTTATAACTCCTTCAGAGATACCTTAATGTTCCCCCAAGTGCTTTAGACTTACATGGTCATATAAAATAAATTGAATGAAGCTTGACTCAGTAGCTACTAAATGCATTTTTTGTGGTTTCTTACTTTCTTTCCTCTCTCAGTGTATTATGGCAGAGATAAAAAGGCCCATGCTTTCACTTACTGTAAGTGCTTGCAGAAAAGTTCATTTCTTTCCTTTTCAGTTCATTATGTAAAATATTTAATGCAGCCAGAAATTATAGCCCAGAGCTCAATTATGGCATGTGCAGGCATATGCACATAGACAAAATCTAGAATGCCTCCTTTCCTAAGATAATGGTTTATTTTTCAATTCTTATACATTTTCTAATTTTATTCATGTTTTCTCTGAGATCCTAGTTTCAAAATTATGTTTGCAGAGAAAAGACTGAGTATTTTCTTAAAGCATGCATACTAGTTATTTTTCATAGAAAGATTTAAAACCTGAATCAAAATAGTCTTAAATGTTGCCTTGAGTTTGTATTAGTTGTTTCAGAAATTCTATCATATATCAGTTGTGCAGTAAAGGCATCACAGAAGAATGGGGATAAATTAGCAGCTTTTAAAATGTGACTATAAATTGGCATTCGTGTTAGCAACACATGAAAGTGACATTATTAAAAAATGTTGATTTGTGATTGTTTTGACATTTCACCACTAAATTGTCAAAACAGTATCATGAGCACATTCAGCTCCATATTTTCAGAAGCATTAACTGACAGCCATTAAGTGCCTTTCGTGGTAACAGACAGTAAATCAATGTTATGATCAATATCACAATCCGCAGGCTGAATCAGCTGCAAAATAAGTAGATTTTGTCTTAATATTAAGGTTCATGCAAAAGCATTCAGTAAGGTTATTTATACAATCACTTGTAATCATTAATGTTATCAATTATTTTAGTTTAGTTTTGGTTTCTTTTCCCCCTCAAAATTTGATTCTCAGGCAATACTTTATTCCTGATCTCCTGAATTCAGATATTGAACTAATATTGTTTGAGTTTAGGAAGGATTATGTGAACCTAAGTGCTATAACTTTAGGTGCAGAGCAAAACAAAGGTCCTATTACGTAGTTGGTGCCCAGTAAATTTTAATTTCACTTAAATTAGCTAATCTGAACATGCCAGAAAGATTTTTTGTTCATTGCCGATTAAAAGACAACTGATATTAAGTTAAACAAATGAATATCTTAAATTTTTAAAAAGACTGTGTTAAACATGTCTAAAATAAATAATTTACTATACCTTTCCCATATAATCTGAAGGATCTCAGGTAAATAAATATTTGAGTAATAGGGAAATGAAAGAAGAGTAAATAAAACTTTATGCCATCTTATTTCACAATATGAAAATCAGGAGGTTTTTAAATATAAGACAAAAATACATGAAAAAAAAAAAAACTGAGGAAAAGAATCAGGAGGAGGTATGGAATTAATAGAATTAATATATTTCCAGAACTTGTTTCTCTCAGGTGTTGTAGAGAAAGGGAGGGATCTGGTTATTCCACATTTGGGTTTGTCAGCTCTAGGAAGAAATGGCAGATGCAAGGTTGGTTCTTGTTTCTAGAAGTAACCTGTATAGTTTTGCTCTGGGATTAAGATAGGTCTCAGAGATATGCAAACGCAGAGCAGTAAGAGCAGGATTATTCAAATTCCCTTCCACAACAGCATGAGAACTGAAGGATTGGTGTACTTTAAATAAGGGCTGATTCCAGAAATGAAACTCCTTTAGAAATCGATTAGCTCCAGGTTCAAGAGACTACCTAACCAATAATAATGGATTGATTTTTCTGCCATTCTTTATTAGAAAACCTTTAACTCCTTATTATAAACAACTGACTAAATTTTCAACAGTTCTTCTTGAATATACCTATATACTAATGTATCAATAATGCCACATAAAGTATATGAAACAGAAATATCCAAATGGAGGGCTGGGGATATACCTCAATTGGTAGAGTGTTTGCCTTGCAAGTGCAAGGCCCTAGGTTCAATCCCCAACACTGCCAAAAAAAAAAAAAAAAAAAAAAAAAAAAAATCCAAATGGGATCAAGCAGTTTTTAAATGTTGTTTTCCATTGCATAGTGATTGAAAGTCATTTTATGAATATTAATAAAATATATTAGATTTTATATTAAACAATGATTTTAAAATGTACCCAAGTTTATGTCAAGGAAATATATACAGGTCTATGGTAAAGATGAACTGCAAGGATGTTCATCACAGTCTTCATTGTAATAGAAAAACTAAGAATACTGTAATTATTTAGATACTTATTTGTTTAGATAAATTATAATATAATGAAATGCAATAGAAATAGTAAATTATTTACTAGCTAAATTTATTTGCATGAATTTTTTTTATACTCTACTTGTAAATGAAATAGAATAAAAAAAACTGGTTGTGTGTTTGAACTCATTGCCTTTAAGAAAAAAGGCACAATGCAAAATACTAAAAGTAGTGGAAATAATTTTTTTAAATTATGCCTTCAGATTTAGGGCATAAAATGCATATTGTTGGCATATCTGCATTGTATAATCTATCAACATTTATTTAAATAGTCAGTATATTTTAAAAGAAGTGCACATATCTCACAACAGTATGAGATGTGTTTTGACAAGTTCAAAATTCACTATTTTTCTTCATCATTCTTTCTTGAACCAAAAATTTTTTAAAATATATAAAAGTTTTTCAATAACTCTCCTTACATAATAAATTAACACAAATTAAACTGATAACAAGTATCAAAGGGAAAGCAATCTTTTTGATAAGTACCTAGTGAAATGTCACTTTGGGATATTTGATATTTTGATATGATCATTGATAATTGTTGTGAAAAACTCAATAAATTTGTAAACCAGGTGCAAATAATGTGGCATAAAATGCTCATTATGCAAATTAGATGGTTTAAATCTTCACATGTAGCTAATGTGTTTATGCCAAAGTTGTAGGCATTTGTTTTCTTCCTGCCTCAAAGAATCCAACTGCACATCCTTCTAATTGTCAACACGTTGAGAAAACGATTCATATTGCTACATAAACAAACTCACCAAAGAAACACTAAATAAATGTGATCATTTAATCCAGATATTCAAGGCAGGAGAAAAAGGTTTGGAGATAAAAGAACTTACGGGTAAGTGTGGAACAGGGAACAATGTAATAATCATAATGTCTAACATTCTCAATGAGGAGACTGAAATCTAAAGTAATTGAATTTTTCACCTAAAACTTTACAA
This sequence comes from Sciurus carolinensis, assembly GCF_902686445.1. Classification (NCBI taxonomy): domain Eukaryota; kingdom Metazoa; phylum Chordata; class Mammalia; order Rodentia; family Sciuridae; genus Sciurus; species Sciurus carolinensis. Next base: position 30,111,042 of record NC_062225.1, read on the forward strand.
TTAGTGGAATAATGGGAGTATAACCAGTGTGATCATAAATTTACCTACACTTTAGGTTATATGTGAAAATAAAATGTACTTCCTTTATTTCCTTGCTGTCGATTTTATTTTCCTTTCTCTCTACTTGCAATACGTAGGAGAGTGGGGGTATCATAATGGACAGTCAATGCCCAAGTTAGCAGTCCTGTGTTTTGGTAACATATTCTCATTTTCTTTGACAGAATTTTATTTTCAGAACCACATGCTCCTTTCTGATGTGTCAATGGGCATATAAAGAAGTATAGTTAACATGACCTCTTACAATGGAAGAGATGAAGTCCACAGACGCACGTTGTATCTTCTGAAGCTCCTTTGAGACCTGCAGTTAATTGGTGACCTGCTTCTTTTCCAGGATGATGACTAGTGAGGGCAAATGGATTTCATCTGGCTTTTGTGAATCGATGATGTGTTGGCACTCTTTGGTGAAGTCCGTGATCCTAGCTATTTGCCCATGGTGACAAATTATTCCAACTGAACACCCAAAATATTCTGCCTGGACATCCTTCTGATTTTCTGCTGAACTTTGTAAGTATGTTAGAATTCTTTTGTGCAATGCACTGACCTTGAGGAACTAAAGCTGGCAAGAACAGAAAAGGAAAAATAGTCATAGTATACTATATAGCTTAAGTGCAAGTAAAACTCATAATATCATAAGTCCTCAGGCTCATCCATGTATTTACCACCTCTCTAACTTCAGGAAATATCCTTTTTTTTGCTTGCTGTCTACACTGAAGAATATTGTCACTCATGTGCCTACTTGGATGTATCTAAAACTTCGTTTTAGTTACAATTGTATGGATAATACTTTCCATCTAAGCTACTTAGTTCAGTAAGCCTGCCCCTCCTGATTATGTTAAGCTAAAGGCTCAGAGTTTGGAATAGTTACCTGTTTTCTCCCTTTGGTGGGTTTAGGGAGATTTGAGTTTGAGATTTCTTTGCCTATATTATTTTGGCAGATTTTTTAGAACTGTTGTCCCTTGTTAGTCTATATTTCAGGAATTCTACCTGAAATTCTTTGCTTGAAACAGCTCTCAAATGTGCTTTATTACTTTGTCTTAGGACAAAGTTTCTTCCTCTCAACCTAATAGTAACTACTCTAAAAATAACAATATATCCGATGCAATTTATGAAAATAGTGAATGGAGGCCTTTCTCAAAGGGCTGTTAGAGCACTGTGTCCATGAAGAAAAACACAGAAGACAATTCCTCCCGAGTGTGGAATCAAAACCTCATTAAAACTCCCTGCCTCCTCCTGAAGAGAGGAACATCATGGTACCCTCTCAGAAGAATTTCTGAATTGCTGTTAAATACTGATTGCTATGTTTTTCTCGTTTTTTTGTTTTCAAAATGGGAAAATTTTTAAAAATATTTTTTGTAGTTGTAGATGGACAGCATGTCTTTATTTTATTTGTTTACCTTCGTGTGGTGCTAAGGATTGAACCCAGTGCCCCATGTGCCCTAGGCTCCGCCACTGAGCCACTGAGTCACTGAGCCACAGCCCAGGCCCAAAATGGGATAATTAATTTGAGTTGTTTTGTCTCTGCCAAATCACTGTATAATGAGGGTAACTACAGAAGTATAGAGAATTTTTCATTTTCAGTTTACAGATTACCAGAGAGGGGATATGTGATTTATCTGGTTTATAGATTGCCATTAAGAAAGAAAATATAATGGAGAAAATTGAACATTATCCAAAAATCCTATCCTTGACTTGAATGCAGGGACTGGATGGAATTAGAATGTGTCTTTTAGATATAAGTGAATTTATTATAAGTTCAGGAAAAACTCATATCTAGAAGAAATATCCTTTTTTCATGGGTGCAGAGATTCAGCATGAACACATCTGGGTAATCTTTATTTAAACTACCACACTGTGTTAATCTTTATTGTGGAAGATTTGAGGGTTATTTGCTGTAACCACTCTAATGTTTATTGATCTGGCCAATATGTAGGAAAGAAAGGTGAAGATGAGGTTTGTATTTCACAAGTTGATATTGAAGTACCAGAGGCACTACCAACAGAATATATCCAATAGGAACTTTAATATGTGGACCTAGAGTTTAGAATCAAGACATAAAGTATTGTTACCAATAATCATGTGCTTCACTTAATCTGCATTTTCTCTATTAACACATGTCAAAGTTCTTGGTAGAATGGTGATTTGAAAGGACTCTCTCTCTCTAGGTAAAAATAAACAACTGTCAAAAAAACAAAAAACAGCCTTTGTGCTCAATTATCACTAATGTGAATGCATTCAATCACTTGGCAGAAAAAGATTGACACATGAAGATATTGCTCAAGAAGCAAATATGCTAAAAGCAGAAGTTCCAAAGATTAAAAATAAATCTGAAAAAAACCAACAAGTTACAAAAGACAACCTAATACTTATTCTGAGAAACTGTGTTTAGTCATTTGGAGGATAATAAGAATAATACAGTACTCTAGATAATAAGGGGGAAAAAAGTTTTAATACCTACTTTGAAGAATAATATCAAATGCTCTAATGAACTCAATTGTGATGAATTCTAAGAAGTACTCAGTGGAATCCATGGTACATGTACCTTTTGTGACAATATCACTTTCCATGGAATGGCAGTCCATACTATTTATTGTAATACAGTAGAGAAGGTAAAATTGGAAGAAAAATATATGTGATTATTTTGAGTAGCTTATTTATAAAAGGGTTACAAGAATTCTGCTCTACTTTGATCATTATCTTGTAAAATAATATTATATAAAAGGCAATTTATTTTAAATGAGTGAGGTCCTTAAACATGTTTAAGAATTGATGGGAAGAGGTGAAAACAAAACAAAACAAAACAAAACAAAAGTCAATATTTATTGATTGGTGTCATCAGGAGATAACATTTTTATATGGTGTAGTTGCAAAAATGTAATGATACCATGGTTCTTTAAAGAAGAGAAAGATATGGTGAGACAAATTCTTTGAGTAAATTAGAGAATATTTCAAATACTATCACTAGCTAAATAGAGAATGATTCATGAGCAGTATACTGCCACCTGTGTGAAAAGGAAGTGATTTTCTCCATGGATATTTAAAAACTGGGTGGAAAAGATTGAGAAATCAATATCCAGCCTTTTGCAAAACTGCAATTTTACTGGCGTCATGCAATAGAAATGCAAATAAAACAATTTTTGAGGATGTTGGCAAGAGAACAATCAAAATGACATAGATTTTAAAAAAGTAACAAAGCTAGAAGTTACAGTAGTGGCATTTCGGGGGAAGGCTAATCAATGTGGAGATTTCATAGGAGTAGCAGAATTGGAGATCTTGGTAGAAAAACAAGACAGTATAATGTGCAGTAACATGTGAGACTGACAAGGATAGGTTTAGATGAAACAGTACAAGAATTGACTTAGAGTTCAGAATTGCAGCAATTCTACGTCATTATAGAAAAGAACAGCAGTTAAGGTGAAGGTCCCAGCAGTTGAGAATGTTAAGAATTTAAGAAGTTCATATCTTGGATGTCTGCTTGGATACTGAATGAACTTCGTATGACCATTTAGTGGGTTTGAAGTGAAGGACAATGAGTCAATTGATAAATGATAAAAGTGTGGCTAAGCCAACATGTTGGAGAGTTAGATCTACACTTTCTTCAAGTAGGTGCAGGGTTTTGGGTCTAATACTTAAGTATTTGATCCACTTTAAGCTGAATTTTGATAGGGTGAGAGATAAGGGTTAAATTTCATTCTGATACATATAAATTTCCAGTTTTCCCAGCACCATTTGGTGAAGAGGCTATCTTTTCTCCAATGTAAATTCATGGCATCTTTGTCTAGTATGAGAAAACTGTATTTATGTGGGTTTGTCTCTGTGTCTTCTATTCTGTTCCTTTGAGCTTCATATCTGTTTTGGTGCCAATACCATGCAGTTTTTGTTACTGTATACTACTGTACTGTAGTATAATTTAAGGTCTGGTATTGTAATGCCTCTTGCTTCTCTTTTCTGAGGATTTCTTAGGCTATTCTAGGCTTCTCCTTTTTCACATGAATTTCATGACTGTTTTTTTCTATTTTTATGAAGAAGGTCATTGAAATTTTAATTGGAACCACATCAAATCTGTATAATGCTTTTGGTAGTATGGCCATTTTGACAATATTAATTCTGCCTTTCCAAAAACACAGGAGATCTTTCCATCTTCTAAAATCTTCAATTTCTTTCTTTAGAGTTCTGTAATTTTCATTGTAGAGGTGTTTCACTTCTTTTATTAGATTGATTCCCGATTTATTTATTTATTTATTTATTCATTCTGTGAGGTTATTGTGAATGGAATTGTTTTCCTAATTTCTATTTCGACTGATTCATCATTGGTATATAGGAACACAATGGACTTATTGGTTTAAATTTTATATTCTGTTACTTTGCTGAATTTGTATGAGTTCTAGAAGTTTTCTGGTGGTGTTTTCTGGGTCTTCTAAATATAGGATCATGTCCTCAGCAAATAGGGATAGTTTGAGCTTTTCTTTCCCTATTTGTAATCCCTTAATTTCTTTCGTTTGCCAATTGCTCTGGCTATAGTTTCAAAGACTATGTTGAATAGAAGTGGTGAGAGAGAGCATTCCTGTCTTGTTCCGTTGTTTAGAGGGAATGTTTTCAGTCTTTCTCCATGATGTTGGCCATGGGTTTAGCATATACAGCTTTTACAATGTTGAGCTATGTTCCTACTACTCTTAGTGCTTTCTAGTGTTTTGAACATGAATGTATGCTGCATTTTGTCAAATAGTTTTTCTGCATCTATTGAGATAATCATGTGATTCTTGACTTTAAGTCTATTGATGTGGTGAATTATATTTATTGCTTGCCCTATGTTGAACAAAACTTGCATACCTGGAATGAAACCCACTTATCATGGTGCACTTTCTTTTTAATATGTTTTTGTATGTGATTTGCCAATATTTTATTAAGAATTTTGGCATTCATGTTCATCAGGATATTGGTTCGAAGTGTCTTTCCTTGATGTGTCTTTGTCTGGTTTAGGAACTGACAACAAGAATCCTCAGCAAGACTCCTAAAGTGCAAGAAGTAAAATCAAGAATCAATAAACGGGATGGTATCAAACTAGAAAGTTTTTTCACAACAAAGGAAACAATCAGGAGCATGAAGAGAGAGCCCACAGAAGGAGAAAAAATATTTGCAACCTGCACCTCAGATAGAGCACTAAAACCCAGGATAGATAAAGAACTCAAAAAATTTACTACCAAAAAACCAAGTAATGCAATCATTAGATGGGCACAAGAACTGAACAGGTACTTCTCAGAAGAAAAAATACGAATGGTCAACAAATATATTTAAAAATGTTCTAAATCTCTAGCAATTAGAGAAATGCAAATTAAAACTACAATGAGATTTCATCTCAGTCCAGTCAAAATGGCAATTATCAAGAATACAAACAATAAGTGTTGGAGAGAATATGGGGAAAAAGTTATGCTCATACATTGCTGATGGGACTGCAGGTTGGTGCAACCACTATGGAAAACAGAATGGAGATTCCTCAGAAAACTTGGAATGGAGCCACCATTTAACTCCTTTGAATATATACCACTCCTTGGTATATATGCAAGGGAGCTACAATCAGCACACTGTAGTGACATAGCTACAGTAATGTTTGTAGCAACTCAGTTCACAATAGCTAAGTTATGGAACCAATCTAGGTGCCCTTCAACAGATGGATGGATAAAGAAAATGTGATATAAATGCACAGTGGAATATTACTCAGACACAAAAAGAATAAATTTATGACATTTACCAGTAAATGTTTGGATCTGGAGATTATCCTACTAAGTAAAATATGCCAATCCCCAAAATATCAAAGGTCAAATGTTCTCTCTGATATGTGGATGCTAACACATATCAGGGGAGGGGAAGAATAGGAGTTCATTGGATTAGACAAATAGAAATGGAGGGAAGGGAGAGATGATTGGCATAGGATTGACAGTGGAATGAATCTAACATGACTTTCCTATTACATATATGAATATACCTGAGTGAATCTCCACATGTTGTATATCCACAAGACTGGGATCTTAATTAGAATAAAACATATTTCACATTCATATAAATACTTCAAAATAGACTCTACTATTATGTATAAATAAAAGAACAAAGTGTGGCCAAGAAATTAATGACAAAGTGGGGCCAACAAACCTATAGGTAGAGGCAACTAGAAAGAATGGTAAATATTATAAATACAAGATACAAGTGAGAAGGATATAACAAGCATGAAACAAGTGGACATACTTCATGTAAACAAAAATCCTGAATAAGCATTCCCCAAATTGTAATCGTTGTGTCAATTAAATGGCATAACAGTACTTTTGGAATATACAGGTCTTCAGTAACTTTCAGAGCTTATTTATAAAATGACCAATCAACAAACTTAAAAAATGAATACCTAAAAACTATGACTTATTATTTGCAGAGATCATGCATCCAAAATAATTTTCTGCAAATAGACTGCTAATATATATTTGATCAAATCAAAGATGACTGCAAGTCATTTTAAACTTGGAATAAAATGAAAGGAAGTCAAAGGTGATTTTTTTTATAGTATTTATCAGTGTTGTCTTGAGCTGTCTGGAGATAGTGTGCTCTGAAAAAGGTGAGTGTTTTGAATTAGATAGTAAATATAACTTTATAGCAGTGATGGGTATCATGGGCCCTAGACCTTGTACCCATCAAGAGTCTTCACATTACTTTCTGTACTCTAACTCTGCATTGAAACAAATAAATTCTACTTTACGTAAAGGACAAGAAAAGAGGAGTTTGAAACTTCCCAATGTAAAGAAATGATAAGCATTGAAGGAGATGGCAATACCAATTACCCTGGTTAATCATTCCACATTGTATATATTTATTAAATTGTCACACTGTATCCCATGAGTATCTATAAGTATTATATGTCAACAGAGTGCATGTGTGTGCACATGAGACAGGTGATGGGGTGGGTAATCTAAGGATCAGATTCTAACCTTCAAAGTTCTATTTCTTTTTGAATCTCTCTTAGCAAGCAGTCTGCTTCATTCTTTACAATTTCTGACCACTTTCAAAATTTATGCAAAAACAAGTTTTAAAGTATGATGAATAAACTAAACATATATGAACGTGCTATGCCTATACCCCTGTAGTATTTGGAGGTATGAACAAGGTTAGATCCCTAACCAATTAAGAAAATGTCACATATTAATACTAAGCTGAGTGACAAATCTCAGAGATTTACCTGTTGACATGCTGCAAGTGTCACAAATGTGATGAATTTGGAGTAGCTTTCTCTCTTCTTCCCTACTTTCCATACCAGTGTAGTGCTGTTGTCCAGGAGCTGAGATCCAGACATGCTTTGAAAGCTCTCCTTTCTGTCTTGCACATATGCTATGCAAGCATAATGGGTCCCAAGACATGCCCCCTGTGTGCAGGCCCAGCTGTCTCCTTTGTTTTCCTTCCTCCCATCTGACAGGCAACAGGGAGAATAACCATCAGCAGGTCAGCATGCAGAACCAGACCATCACCAGGCACATGAGACGAGCGCTAAATCCTGAGCTCTTTTATAGCCTTTATCTCATTGAATGTACTCCCCTACAATTGTTAAATGTGTTGTTTTGGTGGGAAGTTATTTCATCCAAGTTAGTTTATCAAAACCACATTGCTGCATATGATTTAGTTCAGCTTCTCTAAACTGAGGATTTGCACAGACCCTCAGCATAGATTTATTTTTTAAGAAAATGTTCCTCTACTTTTCTTTTTTCTTTATCCTTCACGGCTGAATCATCTTCAGATTCCTTGACTGAAGCTCCCTGAGTTTAGATGATCATGGTTTAAGGAAGCTGCCATGTTTATAATCTTTAAGAATTGGTGAGGTATCGACCCAATACAATCATGCTCCTTGCATGATTGTATTGGACTAGTTAGCTGTGCCAGTAGTTAATTATTTAATTGCTGAATAAAAGATTTTTCTAAGATCAGCTGGGTATGTGAGTGGTGGCAGCTTTTAGGTGGACCTGTTGAAGTAGAATTTTACTTACTAGTCATTAACCATCAGTATAACCATACAGTGTATCTAGGTAAATAACAACTCTGTTTTAGGGTAGGTTTTTATTGGTATTAGAGTCAATAGCTATGAAGCTATTTCAAAACTATAATAACCCATATCTAACAACATTCAAAATACTGGACTGAAAAATTTAGGATATAATATTGTGACTCAAGATCTATTTATTTGATTGATTGAATGGGTTAAGGAAATTAGTAGTGGATGCACTTAAGTTAACAGCTACACAGTAGTCAGTTGTTAACAATTTTTCTATGTGTCACTTTGTTTTTATACAATTTAATTACCTGAACTGCCTGGCCTTTGTTACCTTTGCGGCAAAGAGTATCTTATACATTTTCATGTGAGTATGTATTCTGAACTAAAAATTTCTTTAAGAAAACTGTGGTTATGTTTTAATCACTCCCCATTTCTGCACATAGTAAAGTCTATATATAAGAATTATGTAAAGTTTATATATAAGGATTATATTATATTATATATAACATGCTACAGTTTTGAAATTACGTATCAGTCCTCCTTCACTATGTGGACATGTTAGGGATCGTTGGCACATTGATAATATCCAGGAGTCTAAAGCAGTTTGAATAAATTTAAGCCTCAGTGCTTGATCCCCCTACCACAATACACCATAGTACATAGGTCTATAGATAATGCCCATATAATACTACACACATCTACCTTCTTCTCTTTCTTACATACACACATACACATGCACATATACAGACAAGCACATACAGAGAAGCCAAAATTTGAGAATAGTTTTGATTAAGGTGTAATGTAAGTCTGAGGTTCTGAAACACAGCGGAATCCCTGTATGAGTATAATTCAACCAAATGAATGAGATCAATTGACTAATTATCTCAGTCTATTCCTTGTTTTCTATCTGGAGGGCTTTAATACTGAGAAAGTAAAATATGATGAATAAAAGAAAGAAAAGCTCTCTGCAGTCGGCATTTATATTTAAAATGCACCTTTCATTGCACACTATCTAATTACTTTGAGGTCCCTAGATTTGTGATTTTCATTATTTTCTGTTTGGTTAAATTCTTTATAAAAACATGTTCTCCTCTGCTCCACATAATGAATCAAACCACCTCATGTTTTCTTTATGCAAAACTGCTTCCACAGTGGATGCACTTCCTTCCACACCACAGAGAATTGAAAATGTAAGGTCATGCTAATAGCAACTGGTACTTCATTCGAAAATTAAATGCCTCTGAATTTCTGTAGCCCTTCCAAATGAAAGCATGATTGCCAAACTCATGAAGTTTAGTCTTAAATGTTTCTGGTCTAATTCTCTACAGGAAAGGAACCATAAAACGAACTTTTTCACAACAGTAAATGGAGTAGGAAAAGGTCTGGATTTGGTCATAATATATTCAGATGCCTTGGTGTTGATCCTTCCTGGGTGTTCATGATGGGAACTGGTTCCAGGGGTTCCCTGTCCCTGTTGCTTTGTCAGAAGTAAAAAATAGGTACCAAAATTATTCTCTTTAAGTATTTATTTTACTTTCTTTAACTAAAATCTCAAGACCCTATGGGCTTTTAATTTAACCAGTTGACTCTGAAACAAGAATAGAGAAATGAAGATAGTGCTAGAAAGATGACTTAAATGATCCTGAACCAGTTGGAATACTGAAATTTCTTATATAACAAAGACTAGTTACAATAATCACAACCATGTCACACCCACTTGATCAAGGCAGGTTGAAAGAACCAGTGGTGCTCTGTTAAACTCAGCGATTATATCTGAAGTTTTATTCTTAATCTCTGATTCCTTGGCTCCTTTCTCTCTACATGAATTGTTTACTCCAATGCTGTCATCCTTTAGAATAGCAAATATTAACAAGGAAAGTCATACTTACTTGTGGCTACATACACCTATTTCGTGGGTTAAGGACACAATTCTTTAAAATTTTTCTTCATTTCTACTTTTGCCATCAATATCTAAGGTTATGGTTTTCGAGAATCCTGTACTTGCTATTGGACAACTTCTTTACTGCAGTTAGCTCCACCTCAGCTTCTGTCATACCCTTTCTGGCTATAATTTTATTAGTGACTTTTCAAATATACTTTACAATCATCTGTGTCTGGCTTCACATTTGTGATCTCCTACTAGCACTGAATGTCTCCTAGGTCTGGAATGGGGCTCTAGAACCTGCAAAATCACAAACCTCCAAGCAATTCTTATCCAGATAATTTCCCCAATCACAATTTGGGAAATATTGACATATATCTTCTTATACCCAAGGATTTACCCATAGTTATTTTTTTTTAAATTTCTTGTGGATGTTCATGATAGTGAGATTCACTGTGGTATATTCATATACATATACATAGGAAAGTTAGGTCAGAATCATTCCTCTTTCCTTTCCTTATCCTGTCCCTTCTCCCTCCCCTTTAGTCCCCTTCATCTAGACCATCTATCTTTATTTTATTTTGATGAAATCCCCCCACCCTTCTTCTCTTTTTCTTTTCTTCCTAATTTTGGACTAGCTTCCGCACATTAGAGAAAAACTTTGACCTTTGACTTTCTGAGCCTGTCTTATTTCACTTAACATGATAGTCTCTAGTTCCATCCATTTACCACTTAATGCCATAATTTAATTCTTCTTTATGACTGAGTAATACTCCATCATGTGTGTGTGTGTTGTGTGTGTGTGCGTGTGTATACACATATATATATATGCACAAATATACCACATTTTCTTTATCCTTTCATATGATGAAGGGCACTTAGGATGGTTCCATAGCTTGGCAAATGTGAATTATGCTGCCATTAAACATTGATGTGTCTATATTCCTATGATGTGCTAATTTTAGATCTTTGGGATCTATACCTAGGAATGGGATAGCTGGATCATATGATAGTTCCATTCCTAGAGTTTTGAGGAATCTTCATACTGTTTTTCAGAGTGGTTGCACTAATTTTTAGTCCCACCAATACTGTATGAGTGCACCTTTTCCCCCATATCCTCTCCAACACTAGTTATTATTTGCGTTCTTGATAATAATCATTCTGACTGGAGTGAGGTGAAATCTCAATGTAGTTTTGATTTGCATTTCCTTAATTACTAGTAATGTTGAATTTTTTTTTCATATATTTGTTGCCCATTTATATTTCTTCCTTTGAGAAGTTTCTCTTTAGTTCTTTTACCAATTCATCTATTGGGTTATTTGTTTTTTGGTGTTAAGTTTTTTGAGTTCTTTATATATTCTGGATATTAATGTCCTCTTGGAGGAGCAGCTGGCAAAGATTTTCCCATTCTGTAGGCTCTCTTTTCACACTCTTTCTTGTTTCCATTGCTGTGCAAAAGTAAGTCTTGTTAGGAATCATGTTAAAGGAAGTTGGTTCCTATGAAAACACAGAAGTGTTGAGCCTACATTTCTTCTATCAGTTGCAGAATTTCTGCTATAATTCTTAGATCTTTATCCACTTCAAGTTGAGTATTTTGCAGTGTGGAAGATAGGGGTCAAGTTTGATTCTTCTTTATCCAAATTTCCACTTTTCCCAGATCCATTTGTTAAAAAGGTTTCAATGTATGTTTTAGTCACTTTTGCTTAGTATGAGATAACTGTATTTTTGTGGGTTTGTCTCTGTGTGTTCCATTCTACTCCATTGGTCTTCATGTCTATTTTGGCTCCAGTACCATGCTGGTTTTCTATTAGAACTCTGTAGTGTAATTTGAGGATGGTATTACAAAGACTCTAGTATTAGTCTTTTTGCTTGAAATTGCTTTGGTTACTCTGGGTCTTTCGCTTTTCTAAGTAAATTTTATAACTGCTTTTTTTTATAGTTATGTGAAGAGTATCATTGGTATTTTGATGGGAATTGCATTGAATCAGTATAATACTTTCGATAGTATGGCCATTATGATAATATTAATTTTGCCTACTTAAGAACATGGGGCACTTTTCATCTTCTAAGGTCTTCAATTTCTTTCTTTAGTCTTCTGTAGTTTTAAGTGTAGGGGTCCTTAACCTCCTTCATTAGATTATTTATCAAGTATTCTTTTTTATGTTATTGTGAATGGAATTGTTTTCCTAATTTCTTTTTCAGCAGATTCATTACTGGAGTATAGGAAAGTGATTGACTTATGTATGTTGGACTTGTAACCTGCTATTTTAGGTAGTTTGTTTATCAGCTCTATAAATCTTCTGGTGGAGTTTTTTTGGGTCTTCTAACTATAGTATCATGTCATCAGCAAACAGAGATAACTTGAGTTCTTCTTTTCCTACGTATTCCTTTAATTTCCTTCTCTTGCCTGATTGCTCTAGCCAGTTTCAAGAACTATGTTGAATAGTTGTGAGAGTGGGCATCCTTGTCTAGTGTCTGTTTTTAAAGGAAATACTTTGAATTTTTTTCTGTTCAATAAGATGTTATTTTATATAGCTTTTAATATGTTGAGGTACATTCTTTCTGTCCATAATTTCTCTAGAGTTTTAAACATAAACAGGTGTTGAACTTTTTCAAATGCTTTTTTCTGGTATCTATTGAGATAATCATGTGATTCTTTGTTCTTAAGTTTATTTATGTGGCAAATCACATTTACTGATTTGCATGTAATGAGTCGAACTTTTATCCCTGGAGTGAAACCATTTGATTGTGGTGTACTATTTTTTTAAATGTGTTTTTGTATGCTATTTGACAATATTTTATTAAGAATTCTTGCATCTATGGTCATCAAGGTTATTGACCTGAAATTTTCTTTCCCTGATGTGTCTTTGTCTTGTTTTAATATCAGGGTAATACTGGCTTTGTAGAATGGATTTGGCCATGTTCCCTTCTTTTCTTGAATAATTTGAGGAGGACTATTATTACTTCTTCAAGGGTCTGATAGAACTCTGCTGAGAATCCATCTGTTCTGGGCTTTTTTTGTTAGGAGTCTTTTATAGCTGTTTCAATTTCACTACTTTATATTGGTCTGTTGAGGTTTTCTATGTCCTCCTGGTTCAAACTGGGTAGGTCATATTGAAGTGTTATGGGCTGTTGGAGGTGTTTTTTTTTTTTTTTTTTCCCTAACATTTTCATGTTGCTTGTATTTCTACCCGTCTATTGGGATAATTATTGCTTATTCTTTTAAGCAAGGGACTACTTCATGAGCTTATTTATCTTAAGGGCCCTGGGTTGGGCAAATATTCAGGTATTGATGCTTAAACTCAGTGTGTGGACTCTGCTAATCCCAATAACAGCACCACTTTGAGCATTGACACTGAACTTTATTTACTACAATCACTTCAGAGCCAAGTTACGTGCTATTCAACCTTACAAAAGGTGAAAGACTTGTTGATATTGTTCTCCACTGTTCCTCTAATCTAGGTATAAACTTGTGGTAAAGTTCTTACCTGTAATTTCTTCACTACCTCCTTTCTGTGTGTATGTGGTGGTGGTTGGGATTAGGATCACTACCCAGCAATGTTCTGCCATTCTGTCTCCCTCATAATGTTCTGTCTCATTTTTTCTCATTTCTATTCATGAATTATGGACTTTACAGAATTGTACTACCTTTTTTCTATTTCTCAGAATATTGATCAACTAATATTCCATTCCATATGCATCCTTGGATTTAGAATTATATATTCTCTCACTACTATGCTAATTTCCCTTCATGTCTTACTGTAGCTATAAAGATACAGAAAAAGAAAAATAAAAAGATGAAAAGAAAACAAAAAGAAACTTAGATTACTGTTATAATCCTAAATGTATATTATGAGAACAACCAGGGAAGAATTCATTTAAGTAGATGCAACTAGATGGTTAAAAAATGTATTTCCTGGTTTTTAAATGAGATCTTGTCCTCAGTACCATTTGTCATTTATTTATTTAACTGTATGTCCGATCCTCATTTATCTATTTCTAAAATGCTATTCCTGAATAAACAACCAATAATAAATTCCAATTTTACTTTCAATGGAAATCTTTGCTTCTTCCTCCTTTTTAAGAAAATGTGGGGTTTTTGCATTATTTTCTGCAAATTCTTGCCCTTTTTACAAATTTAGAAATGTTAGCATAAATGCAGACTTCATTTATCTAATCTCATTTATTGAAATCATTAGTCCTTGTCCTAAACCAAGAGACTATTGCTCTCTCTGACTATATGGTTTAAGAACTTCCTCCTTTAGAGAAAGAATGTAAGAAAATAACTTATCAGTAGTATGTGCAATAGGAGAATGAATATTGCCCCAAAGTTTAGGCATGTACTAGTGGGTAAATGAAATCGATTAGTATGGAAATTGCTTATTAATGATGACTAGAAGTTCATGAGATAAGGCAGAATTCATAATATAAACAATAAATGCTTGGAAGGTGAGATAAGCAAAACATTTTTTCCGACATGATGTTTTTCTATTTTACTGTGTTGTCATGAAATACAAATGGCCTTAAAAGTAGGTTCATAAGATAAGTAATAACAATTGGTATTCCCTCAACTGTGAATGAGAAGCCATGCTGTGCCATAATTTTTCTGTGGGTTATAAATAATTGTGAAATAGTAATGCTTTAACATATTGATTCGAGATGAGCTGGATTGTTTGTTTGAATGGAAAACACACAATCATACACATACACCCAGAAGAAGTGAAGTTCACTTACTGATTATATATGAAGGGTAGTCGTTGTCCTAACACAGATATGGACTGGGAAATGTATCAATGATGTATAGGTCTAAAATAAACCTTATTATGGGTCATGAGATTTTACTCATTGATGTACTCTTCATAATCAAAGTTTCGAGGGAGCAATTATGAGGTACACTTGCAGCACACAGGACTTCCTTATATTACAGGTAAGAACTAAAGCATAGTGACTTTACATTTGTTATTTACCTCCAATCATTTGGAGTTAGATCATCTCAGAGTCCTAAATGACTAAATGAATGACTTGGAATTGCCATTTCTTGTTTAAGTGTATTTGGTGTGTGTGTGTGTGTGTGTGTGTGTGAGTGTGTTACACCCATACATTCATTATGTATGCACCCAAGCATGACATATGTATTTGTGTATTGAACCCACATAAAGTATGTGAGACATCCATAATAATATTTATCACTGGATAAAGTTCTGTGCTATAAAAGAAATATGCTTTCCTTCATGGAATTTAAAGTTAAAAACTGAGATTTAAATAATGGTTATTATATGTGCTAAAATAAGTGAGATAAAATTATATAATACAGAAAGTGGACACAAAATATTAAATATTTAATTTTAGTTATTTTTTCACAAGAATAATGGAGGAGGAACATAGGTACTAATAATAAACTCATCATTGAGAGATTTCTATTTTCTTTGTGATTTCATAAATTTATATTTGCCACTATGAATTTATATTTGCCATTTGGTAATTCATATTCTTCTGGATATCACCTGAATCTTTAAAATTAGACAAGGAAATATTTGTAAATTTATGAGGGAATCATGCCATTTCTGACATTGTTTATGTGATATCCATAAAGAAATAGATAAAACAATGTTTTGAAATTATATGTAGTAGGAGAAGCCCAAGGGTGGTATCTGTTAAATACTCTAGAAATTACACAGTGTAACAAAATTTTGTTGAAATGTAGGTTATATTAATAAAAGTTAATTTGAATGAAATATGATGAATGAAAGGAATAAAAAAGCTTAACTGAAGTTTGATGCAAAAATGTTTATCTGAATTACATGATAGGCAAAAAATTTAAATCATAAACATGTGAAAACCATGAAGAAAAGAAGATACCCCAGGGAAAAAACTAGTCACAGGAGAAAAAGCAGTAAACATTTTAAAATAATGAGAAAATACATATAACTTACATACCTGCATGACTAATCATGGTAAAGATGTTAAAAAATTAGTGAAATATAGGTGAAAATTGCCATGCGTGGATGTAATATATGAATATGTAAATAGTTAAAAATTTTACATAAAACATTTGCAGTATGTATATATACTAAAGAAATTCAAATGTATGCATTATGTAAGCATATGTGTGTATATCCACTTGATATAGCAATTTCTTACTTATATTTTATTATACGGGAACAATAAAATCTGTGTTCCTATTTTTACCTATAAGAATTTTGATTTACATGCACATTTTAATTAGTAACCCACCCAAAATCTTTCCTGAGCCCAACAACAAAAATAGAGTTAACGATATAATAACATAGATGAATATTCAATGAATAAATCTTTGGAATACATTATTATTGGAAAAAATCTAAAATTATATACAATACGAGCCCATTTATTTAAACATAAATAAAGGACAGTATTGTAATGTTATAGTCAAATGTTTACAATTGCCACATCTTAATTGGTGTGATTACTTATGTTTTAGGAGTTTCCTTTTTTTTTTCTTATTCAAGTTGCTTAAATTTTTCACAATAATACGCATTGTTTTGAAATAAGAAAATAATTTGCATTTATAATAGATTACAATTTGTTTCTATCCATGTTTCAGTTGTTATTTCATGTTGTAGCTATCAAACAAAGCCCTTTGAGATGCCAATGTAATACAGCAGAATGATTTTGCAACTGATCATCACAGTGTTAAAATCTCTCTGGATTTTCTGTTTTATTGCTTTAATAGCTTAATGTCAACTATTTTTCACAAGAAAAATCTATCATGGGTATTTCAATCATGATACAATAAGGAAAAAGCATATTTTTTGTAAATGGTAGAAAACAAATACTTGACTCTATTTGAAATCATAAACTTGTTATTTTTTATTTTTCTTTTCTGAGTTGAGAAGTGACAGAATTTGCAAAAAGAAAACTCAAGTAATAAATTAAGTTGCAACTGGTTTATAACAATATAAATTGTAAAACATATTACTTGAAGCAGAATAATATAGTAAGAACTACCAAAACAAGAAAAATTTTGATTTAAATCCAACCTTTCTCCTTTACACTTGGGTTACCTCAAAGTGATTATTTAACATATTGATGTCCCAGAATAGCCTCTATAAAGTACAGATCATTTGCCTTTTTCATAGAGTGAGAATGAAATTTAAATGAGTAATACTTAAGGACTGATATATTATTAAATGTAATTGTTATTAGCTATCATTAGATCATTAGATTATTTTATTGTTCAACCAAAATATGAATCATTTAAGATAGCAATATATACTATAAAGAAAATAAACAAAGCAATAAAATAGATCATGATTTGTGTGAAACGAAGTAACTCAGACTGAGGAGCTAGAATATCCAATAAATTGGCCTTGGAGAGGAGTCTTAATTCTCCATTGCTCTGTAAAATATTGGCACAATCTTAAAGGCTTAAAGAAATATTTTTTCCATGTTTTTTAGGTTAGGCATATGGGTATGGTTTACATGAGTCCTCTGCTCAGTATCATCATCAAGCACTTTTTCTAAGCTCGTTTAGGTTTTGAGCAGTGCCTTGGGTATTATTATGGTTTGGATCTGAACTTTCCCCAAAACACTTCATGTGTTAAAAGCTTGATCTTCAATATTGCAAGGTTCAAAGATAAGACTCTGCAAGCTTCAGAGGTAAGGCAATGATTGCATCATAAGGGCCCTTGACCTTATCAGTGATAAATCCATATGAATTGATAGCTGAATGGACTACTGAGATGTAGGGCCTAGTTGGA
Organism: Sciurus carolinensis; assembly: GCF_902686445.1. NCBI lineage: Eukaryota > Metazoa > Chordata > Mammalia > Rodentia > Sciuridae > Sciurus > Sciurus carolinensis. The sequence goes on from NC_062225.1 coordinate 30,128,743, forward strand.
AGGTAGGGTTCATTGGAGGCATTTAGGGAAAGATTTATCTTTTCTGTGGCTCCCTTCTCTTTCTCTGCTTCCTGGCTTCCATAAACTGAGCAACTTTCCTCTCCATGCCCTTCTGCCATGATGTTCTGCCTCACCTCAGGTCCAGAGAAATGGAGGTGACAGATAATGGACTGAATTGTCTAAAATCATGAGCCAAAATAAATCTTTCCTCCTCTAAGTTGTTCTTTTCAGGTTCTTTTGTCATGATATGAAATGCTAACTAAACCAGGTATAACACAGAGGTCTCCTTTCCCTCCTAGTCATCTGCTAAGGGTCTCTCTTAACTCCTGTAGTGCACCCTCAGGTTCTAACTTCTAGTAATGTGGTCCTTTCACAACATGGCAGCTTATTGCTTGAAAATCAGCCTGAGAATGTCCTTGCAATCTGCTAAAATGGAAATTTATGTCATTACTGAAATGATAATTACATCATTTCCACAGATCCTGCCCACATTCAAAGAGGAATTATACAAGGCTTGTCCATCAGGGGTCAGGAATCTTAGGAATGTTTTCAAACTGCTTACTGTAAGGTATTTCTGTAAGGAGAAACCAAGCAAATTAATAGGAACCAGTTTTGAAAAGCAATTTGGTAGATAAATTTAGACAGATCCAAGTTAGAGTGATAGCATAGCTGCAAGACTGAACACCATTTGTGCACATGCAGGGACCTGATTCCATTCCTGTTGATGGATGCTTCATCATTCCTTGACTCTGAAAGATGCAGAGGTAACTTCTTTAGTTTCTATGGTATGATCTTCTTATAGTTTGTGGCAAGTATTATAGTGATCTTAGGATACAACACTTCCTTGAGTTTTCCATTTAAGAACGCTGACCATCATATTGTAAATCCACTATAAATTTCTTAAGAGTATGAAAAACAATAAGAAAGTACACAGAGATAGCAAAGACAAATACATAAATATAGAAGTAAATCCAAAGAAGATCTCATTGTGGTGCAAACTGAACTTACAAACTGATTCTCAAATTACTAAACATAGTTGAAATTGAAAGGTCATTAAAAGAAAGTGTGATAAAAACATGGGGAACATAGGGAATATCCTAATTCATAAAAATTAGTGAAAACTGGGCAAGTTTCCATTTGTTTGCACAGGCATTGAGAATTGTCTAGGAGCTACAGTTCTTCCTAGACAAAGATCAAAGGACACAGAATGTGGAAAGTCAGTATTATAGATTAATTAAACTATTAGATGTTAGGATGAGGATGAGGATCAACTTTGAAAGAGAGTTGAGGAAAAATCAGAATAGTTGTGGTCATACAAATGACAAACACATCCACGTTATGATGGCTAGTATTAATAAAAGCCAACATATAACTAATGCTTTCTGTATACAAAATTATTCATTATTTTATTTTATTTAATAGAATTTTAACTGAAGTTCAGAAGAATGATATAGACACCACATGTATCTGAACAAAATCAAATGGAAAATCTTTTCCAACTGCTTCATTGGTATTACATTTCAAATTAACAAAGAAGCAAAATCCTTTGACAAGTGACCGGTAACTAAGCTCTCTTCTCATACCCTCTTAACTGTGACTAAGTGAAGAGAAAATACATGCAGTGTTGGACAGAAGTTTAAGATATGTAAGATGGTCTATTAATGTTTGGACGAACACTGAAGACAATCAATAGATTTCTGTTATGTATTTGTACATAAGAAAATATTTTCTAGACCTGATTTGTCCTAAAATTTACAATTTATGTTTCTCTTTATTGTCTATTAGGTAATTGTAGAATTTCTTTCTCAAAGTTATGTTGTGGCCCAAGTTGATGAGTATAGTCCTTGGCCTAATTTTACAGTTCTCAGAATGTTTTCCAATGTAAGGTCGCTATACTGAACTGTTACTTCCCCTAATCCATGACCTGATTCTAAACTCTACTAGTGTAAGCATGAAAGTTTTTAGCATAAACTGCAATGCAGATTCTTGCTGAAGTTGCCCCCCATTTAAGATTATTTATGCTGAAATGCTACCTTAGAACAATGTGCCATGTTAAACTTCCTCCTTATACTCTCTCCTTCTTTCTATATATTTGGTCTCTGGAAGTTGCTGTATATGAACAGCTTATAATGTTTAGGAGTAGGGAATGGATCTCATCCCTCAAGGAAACACCCAGTGTAGTACGTGAAAGTTGTGCTGTTACTAAAATGAGGGCCATAAAGTGGAGGGAATGATTTTCCTTCTAGAAAGGATCAATTTTATGACAAGAAGCATAATTTGGCCAAAAAGTTGAATATAATCTCACATAATGTAGCTCCAAAAACCTTATTATCTATTACTCCAACTCACCACCACCACACACATACACATTTAGCAGGTTGACTCTAAGTGTGAACTTCTTGGTAGAGTTATGTTTTCATTATAATGTGTTAATCAGTATTTTAGGGGACATTGGTCATTCTACAGGTGAAGCTAGCATCCTTTAAGGATTTATAATATACTCGACTGAAGGCACTAATTTGTCCAAACTACAAAGAGACAAATGTATTGGCCACTATGAATATCATACTCAGATCAATTACTTCCCTTAGAGGGCTGGAACATCTGATTGTGCTAGTGAGAGAACTCAGCATTTCTCCAGGGAGTAGATAATTCAGATACTCCCAGGGGCTTGCCACAGGTGGAATCAAAGAAAGAAAGAAAATAAATTCTATCCTCCATGTGTTTTAAAAATGCAAAGAGTATGCCAAAATTCTTGTTATGAAAGTTATCCAGGCTGTCAATTTTGTGATTTTAATATATTCAAAATTCCAAGAAAATGCTTCTTGGGGTCTGGTACCTGCAAATACTGATTTCTTGAATTTGTGTTTTGAAGTTGTGTTCCAGAAATCATAATTACAACAATTTCAAGCAAATAGTTATACTGACTGATATGTTCGCTACCCTTTAAATTTACAAAGAAAGTATTTCTGAGTAGGTAAATATTGCTGTCCAATTCTACTGACAGTTTGAAACTAATGATGAATTTGATGTGGCTTATGAAAATGTCCCTGCATTTTGGAAGTTCTTCCATAGCCTATGAATAACTTACTTTCATAAAGTTCTCTACCTTAATTGCTAAGCCCATGGCATAATATGTTAAAAATAAAAATGAGAGAAATACTGGAATTTTAAAAGTATTATTCATAGATACTAAAAATACTGTAATATTCTTCTTTGAATTGCTTTCATACTGTCCAAACCTCATTTATTCTGCTTCTTTTATTTATAGCTCTTAACCATATAAAATTTTCTTCATACTGATCATCATACTACAGATTCTTTAGAGCTTATATTTGCTCCATGCTCATATGTGGAACCTTTTTGTTTTGCTTTGTTTTTCATTTCAAATGTGATTTCAGTAATTGGATATATATTGATTTGTTTTCATGTTTGCACTTCAGGGTCAAATATTGGACTGTAATTTGGATTTTATACACATCACTGATATCTTGGCTTAGTCACATAAAGGTCTATGATTAAGTACTTATTTTATGAAGGCAATTAAAATTTTTAATGTAGATCATAATCAAATCTCTGTATTAAGAAGTTTAGCAAAAAGTCTTACTTAACAAATCTGGAGTAAAATATTTACTTTGGATAATATATTCAAAAAAAAAAGAATATATCCATTACTAGATTAACTTTTATAGATACAGCTATATTGTTTGAATGGGCACACTTGTGTTCTTTTCTTTTTAGATGACATTTGGAACCTATCCATAATTCAAATAATTTTGGGTACATTTTCATATGCACATTTGTAATTTTATTTTATTATTTATTTCCTTAAACAATATCACGTTTATATAAGTACAACCTTAGACAGTTAACAGACAAAGCATTTCTCAATTTTGTAGTAGAGTAATCCAGTAGATGATCAAGATGGTTATCTGCTTAAAAGTCTATGACTCACATTTTCTAATACAATAGAAAAACATATAATAACATTGAGGAGTTATTAAAATAAGAATTAATATATGAAGTTGGACAATCTTGAGTTTGAGTCCTAAGCAGCATTTGTGTGCTAATTTTTTTTAACACTCGGGTTTATATTCTTAATAAAACAAAGGAATATATACCAAATGGAATATTGTGATGAAGAAATCATATATTAAAGTTTTTTCATCAATGCCTAACATGTACAATACACTTCATAAACATTCATTTAATTAATTTTTAAAATTAATTTTACAACATGAAATCTGAGAGATTAAAAGGCAAATGAAGAATCTGGGAGGAAACATCTACTTAATCACTATAATTGAAATTACATTTTTAACTGGAACCAGATATTGTTAAATTCTTTCCTACAAGTGAACAAGCAAACTAGACTGAAGAGTGATAAAAAGCTGCCTCTTCCTGTTCCTATATTGTGTTCCACTGAGCCCAGTCTTATGGTTTGTAGAACCTAAATCTTCTTTTTATACTCACAGATATAGCATGCCAGTCAAATAAGCCATGGAGTCAGGAGAACATTAAGCTGCAGTTTGGCAGTGCTGGGTAGATATATAAAGTCAGTGTCGGTCACACTAGACAGCTAAGTACAACTGCTAGCATTTGAGTGACTTCAGGTAAATTAATTTGTTTTATACTTGTACTAGACAACTATAGACAACTATAAGACAACTGTCCTTTGGCATTAAAGTAGAGAAATTGTGTGTGTATGTGTGTGTGTGTGTGTGTTGGCATGTATAAAAACATGTCTCCCCAACTGTAGGCAGAGTATTGCTCTCTAAAAGATATCCACGTTAGCCCCCGGGATATATTATTATGTCAAATGGAAGAAAGAACTTTATCTATATAATTAGTTTCCCAGACATTGAGATTAGGAAATTCTGGATTATCTGGGTTGGCCAAACCTAAGAACAGGAACCCTTAAAAACAGAACTTTCACTGACTGGAGGCAGAGAGATGATTATAAATGGGACGATTATAAATTATGGAGCTTGAGAAAGACATTATTCACCATTGCTGGTTTAAAGGAAGAAGAGACTATGCAATGAGGAGCCTGAAGGAGCTAAGAGAGGTTTCTCATTGAAATCCAGTAAGAAAATGAAGGCCTCAATTCCACATCCACAAGAAACTAAATGCTGAATTGAGTAAACTCTGGTTTTTGTGTGTGTGTGTGGTGCTGGGGATCAAACCCAGGGCCTTGTGCTTGCGACGCGAGCACTCTACCAACTGAGCTATCTCCCCAGACCTTGAATAAACTCTGAAGTGGATATTCCTTCACAGTCTTCAGATAAGAGCCTACATTGCTTAATACCTTGCTTTCTACATGGAGACTATCTTGACTTCTGAAATGCAGTGAGATTAAATTGTACTATTTTAATCCCCTAAATTGGTGGCAAAATTTTAAGATAAAAATAGAAAATTAATATCAGTATAGTTACCAGAAGTGAGGAATTTTGTAACAAATACCTAAAAAAGTAGAACTAGCTTTGGAACTGGGCAGTGGCTAGAGACTAGAAGGATTTTGATGAACATGACAGAAAATCCTAGATTTCCTTGAGCAAACTATTAGTGCTAAATGTGGATGTTAACAATTCTGCTATTATAGGATCAAAAGGAAGTGAGTAGTGTAACACAGAAAGCCTCAAATGCCTTAGAGAATACCCGTATTATTACTACAAGACTAATAACAGAAATATGGACATTAAAACACTATTGATGTGACTTCAGAAGGTGATGACAAGTGTTATCCATGAAAATTGGAAGAAAGTGGAATTATGTTCTGCAATTGAGTGGAAAGTAAAATTTATTAATAACATTTGAATCTTTAGAGCAGAAATTTTGTAAGCAAAGCATTGAAGATGTGGAGTGGTGTTATGGTTTAAATACAAGGTGTTCCCCAAATGCTTATGTGTAAGACATGCAAGAAAATTTACAGGTGAAATGATTGGGTTGTGAGATCTTTAACTTAATCAATGCAATAATGCACTGAAATGGATTAACTGGGAGGAATTTAATTATAGGCAGATGGGTAGTGGCTGGGTGAGATGGGTCACCATGGATGTGCCTCTGAGGTTTATATTTTGTCCCTGAAATCTCTCTGTTTCCTGGTGGCCATGACGTGAGCTGCTTTCCTTCTCCCATACTTTCCACCATGATTTTCTGTCTCACCTTGGACCAAAAACAATAAAGTTAGTCATCTATAAACTCAGACCTCTGAAACTATGAGTGACACATAAACTTTTTTTTCTCTAAATTGACCAAAAGAACTGACAAGACTATTTGGTTTCTTCTTGATGCCTATAACAAAATGAAAATGCATGAGGGAATAACTATAAAAGAAAAATAATAGGAAATTGATGACTTGGCTGATTCTCAGCCTTTCCAGGTGGGAAAGACATAAATTTAAAACATTCATTGTCAAGAAAACATGCTTTAAGGATAAAAGCCAAGGGCTGGGTATATAGCTCAGTGGCAGGGTGCTTGTTTAACATTCGCAAGGCTCTGGGTTTAATCCCCAACTCCCCCAATACAAAAGGGTTAAAGACAAGTATTTTACTTCATGTCCTTTCCATTAATACTTTGGAAGATCAAAATTTGTGAGAATTTAGTCACAAGAGATTAAAGGTGTGAGATACAGATGCTCTCAGTCAAACTAAGGGGTTTCTCAAACCCTGTCCCCTGCCCCAAAAGTCACTGTCTCTCAGCCATGAGGGCAGAGGCCAAAATGGATATGGGATTATTTCAGAAAGATATGTGAATGAGCATCCTGTCTAATGGGCTAAGCCCATGTGAAATATAAGGGAAACATATGAAAGTCTTAATATTCACCTATCAGCAGAAACATAGTTAATCTGAACTGAAAGGTAATGCGAGAATAGAAAATGAGAGAAGGCCACTGGACCCCCACAACTCAAGGCCAATAAAAAGACTCAGCAGGAAACACATGCTACTTTCCCATGAAACCATAATTAAAGTTTGTGTGGTTTAATATGTATTTCTATGTACTAGGCAAAGCATAAATAGTGAATTTAACATTTCTGTTGAAGAATCTAGCTCGTGGCTGAAATCTATGCCTAACCTTTCAGGCCTGACCATAATTAAAAACAAAGGATTCAGTTGATCTGTCTCATGGGAGAAAGACTGCCCTGCCCACATAAATCTTGGTGCACAAAGCATCATAGTTTCCCAGGGTGTTTGCAGTTAAGAGTTCAGTCTTCCATAACTTACCATGATCTTATGCACATTTTAGAATCCTCTCCATTGCCAGCCTTTGGGCAGAGAGCTTTCTCAGGTGCCTCTGGCAAGAACTCAGTATCTGGTGGAGATAAGGAAACCTGAGGGTAAGTTTCATCCATTCCCACACTTTTTCACTCCTAGTTCTTCCTATTCTGTTTCCTCCTGGTCCCAGGTCCATAGAAACACAGGAACATTTTTTTTTTTTTTCAAGGGCTCCCCTAATAAGAAGACTATTAAATCCGGGCTAATCAATCTGACCCTCACCAGTGCTGTACTGTGAAGAGAAATGGTGCTAAGGGGGAAGCAGTGCCTTCTTCCATTTCACCTCTTGCTCATAATATTGCAGTAAATTACTAAAGGCTTGACTATTACCTTCATTTTGACTTATTGTCATTTTAGGCTACTGTGACACCTGTCAGCTCAGCTCTTTCTAGCTCAGCTCAATTCTTAAAGTTTAGATTTCCTATAAAATAGACCTATAATGGCACAAATCACTTAATAACTCCAACTTACATGTAAAATAGGCATTTTGGTATAGACACATTGCCATGTATGCAAGCTTTGTTTTTGAGTATTTTGGGGGTAATGACCATACTTGTGGACATCTTCTTCTCACTTTCTATAATGTGGAATGATCTCTTAATGGTCTATTTACCTCGGTCTAGAAAGGTAAGAAGTGAACATCATTAAAAATGATTAATAAATTAAGATTTTTAAAATGAACTACCTACTACAAAACAAACTGCTTCTAATTTATTAAGCACAGCAGTTCAGCTTAAATATATAAGAAAGGTAACAAAGATTAGATTGAAATATGATGAAATTTTGCTAATCAAGTTCATCTTGAAATTATTTAAATATTTTCAAATGATCTATCCCAGCAGCTTGGAAGGCTGAGGTATGAGGACTCCAAGTTCAAAGCCAGCCTCAGAAACTTAGCAAGGCCTTAAGCAACTTAGGAGACCCTGTCTCAAAAGAAAAAAGCAAAAGGACAGGGCATGTGGTTTGTGGCTCAGTGGTTGATAGTCCCTGGGTTCAATCCCTGATCCCTGCTACCAAAAAAATTGTCTATCTATCTATCTATCTATCTAAATATGTGTGTGTGTGTGTGTGTGTGTGATACATGATCTAAGCATGTAGCTGTAAGTCCATACATGTGTATGTGGCATGCTGTTGATATCATGTGCATATTGTGCATATGAACATATGAACGTAGTGAATAATACAGCAGAGAAGGTATAAGACTACCGAATGCTGTTGTGTATACATGTATGTAGTTTGCATGTTTGTATGTAATGTTACAAAGGTTATTTGTACAAACTACAAATGAAACTCAGTAGCACTATTTTTATTAATAAATGCAACACCAAAAATAGTCCTTTTATATTTCCTTTTAATTTTACAGCAGAGTAATATTAAACCAAAAAAGTGAATTCTTCGAAATAACATGTCTTTACTATCCATGGACAAAGAATTATTATTATTAATTGTAATTACTTATGAATTACATAGTAAGTTTTAAATAAATAATGCAAGATGTAATGAATATCAAACACTCAGAATTTCACTCACATTTGAGCAGAGCTATGATGAATGCAAAAAGCAGCAAGGACTAAGACAAGGTTTTGAGAGGGAGGGAGAAAAAATATCTAGATTTACAGGTTTCGCCCCAATAACAAAAGGGTTTTTGCCAAGGTTAGCTGACACAAGCAAAAAACAGAGTGCAATAGCCATAAATCTGCCTTGAACAAGATCTATTGTCTCTTATTTGTTATACTGTATTTTAGCAGACTTTTTCAAAACTGAATTTTGCAGCTTACCTGAACATACATGTTAATTTTACATATTTTCTCCTGATTGTTTACATATATTAAAAGATTTTAATAGCTTAGAACATGAGAACAATTAGCTAAAGAACCTGAGTTTCACTTATTATTTTGCAAACAATAAAATTTTCTTCACCATCCTTACCCAATATTTTTTTCAAAAACAAATGAAATAAATGAGGCTAACACATAATGTTTATCATTTTTACAAAATTATGCCAATTTATTTTAGTCATTATGCCTTTTGCATGTGTGATGTCATGGTCTAAATACTAAATTCCACAGAAGTAAGGGCTATATCTAGAAAACACTGCCTTTTAAGAAACATGTTTTAGGGCTGGAGGGATAGCTCAGTTGGTAGAGTGCTTGCATTGCTAGCACAAGTCCCTGGATTCAATCCCCAGCACCACCAAAAAAAAAAAAAAAAGAAAGAAACATGTTTATTAACTGGTTAAGCCTCAGTCTGCAGAAGCAGGCCTTTCCTTATTAAATAGTTTGTTGCTTGGGAAATATCAGTCTTTATTTTTTGTGAACATTTTTTTTTTTTGTGAACACCATGGAGATATGGTGTTACAGTTTAGATATGCGGTGTCCCCCCAAAACTCAAGTGTGAGACAATACAAAAGAGTTTAGGAGTGAAATGATTGGGTTATGAGAGAGCCTTGGCTTAGTCAGTGAATGAATCTCCTGATAGGGATTGACTGGGTGGTAACTGAAGGAAGGTAGGTTGTGGCTAGAAGAGGTGGGTATGAGGGCATGACTTTTTTTATATTCTGTCTCTGGTGCGGGAACTTTCTCTTTCTTTCTGCTTTTTGGTTCCATTTTCTGAGCTCAGTTCCTCCCACACATTCTTCTGCCATAATATTCTGCCTCAACTTGGTCACAGAGCCATGGAATCAGCCATATGTAAACTGTGATCTCAGAAACTATGAGACCCAAATAAACTTTTCCTCTTCTAAAATTATTCTTGTGAGGTCTTTTGGTCACAATAGTGAAAAAGCTGACTAAACTACATGGAATATGAAGAAAAATGATGACTTCAATAATAATTTTCTTATAATCTGATTAAACCAATGATGTTGGATAAGAAAATAAGTTCTCTTCAGATCATCAAAAAAAAAAACCCTCAAAGAAGTTTATATACAACTGTATATATCTAACTTTGTCAAAAGTAGGGAAAACTTATCCCAATATTGTAATCAACTTGATAAATGTGCTTTTAGAAAGCAGACAAGAAGACTAGATAATCAGTTTGGACTGAATTTGTTTTACTACTTAACTCTGCATTAAAGTGGTGCAAACAGCTTTCTGATCCTAGAGTGGGCAAATATTTGGATTTTCTACAGAGAAGACAATTCATTTCAAGTAAAGTTGATGAGTGTCTTTTCATTCCTATGACTGGCAAAGTGAAAGTTACTATAACTAGGCAGGTCCCACTAGCAGTCTTTTAAAAAGGAGCTCACAATATAGTGCTAGCTGAGGGCAATCTGTAATGTAACTAATAATTTGATAAGTGCTTATGAATTAGAAGGTGTGGGATCACAGGGGCAGCAGCAATTTCTTCTGCTTGAAGTGCAGAGGAATATCTTGCAAATAAGGTGAAAAGTCATTTGGGACCTAACTAATGAACAGATCTTGTCAGGAAGACTAGGAGAAACCATCTAAAAAAGAGAAGGAAAATAAAACATCTTCTCTAATCATCACAGCACCTGTTAGGCATTTATCATTCCCATTTTGCAGACAAATTTATTGAGGCTCAAAGTCTTTGTATGATTTTTTTTTTTTTGAGGTAGGGTTAAAAATGATATTGTAATGCAATGCTTTTGATGTCATTTGTAATTTTTTTTGGCATTTCCTTCCATTGTGTCAGCAATATTTACAAACTGACAAGTGGCAATAGATAGGAAAATTCCCAAGATAGATTCAATATAAGTTTATTTCCATGAAGGTATAATTGCTAAATAATCAATGTCATATTTAGGAAACTTTGATGTGGGTAAAGCCGGTAAACATTTCTGAGCCCTAGGGATAAAAGTGTTTTTGATGAAAATCTGGAGGTGGTGAATACCATGTACTCAGTATTGCACTTATATATTTAGTCAACACTATATAATTTTTACCTCTACTAACATGTTTTGAAATTGGTTCCACAAATTCATTCTAAAAATACTTTAAGTTCTAATAATGTTATCCCGTGTTGTAATAAACACAAAAAATATTTTTTCTTTGTTAGTTTGAAAATTAAACAAAAAATTAGTTCATCATATATTTAGCAATTTGTGCAGCAGTCTCTGAGTCAGAGGAAATTTGTTTTTTATATTTAGAGCATTAGATATAGTATCACTAATTTATTTATTCTATAAATGTTAAATAATCTATTATATACTAAACAGCAATCTCAGTACTTAATATATGGCAGTGAAGCAAGTAGATAATCTCTGTTGTTAAGGACTTTATAGTCTAATGAGAAAAGTATATAATAAGGAACAAATGAATGAAATCCTGGGCTATGCCCAAGTGAAAGTGATATGACATAAATTGAAGATATAATTACATGTAAGAATTTCTGGACTTTGGGAAATTACTTTCATTTTCATTGAATAAGGTGATTAGTTAAATCATTTATGAAAAACTAGAACTTAAGGAAGAACCTTAAAGAGATGAGGCATGTATATACTTGGGGAAGACTATTCTAGATAGGACAGGGTATGTCAAGGTCTTTGAGGAAAGAACATGCCCTTCCAGATAATGGAGCAGCACAGTTCTTTAGTAAAAACAGAATGATTAAAGGAGACCAGCAAGGGAAGATTTAAGACAGGTGATAAGAGACTATAGCATGTAAGCCATGGTGAAGGCTTTGGTTTGTACTCAGAGGGGAAGCCATTGGAAGGTTTGTGCAGATGAGAGACCTGCTCAGACCTACAACTTCAGAGGATTGTTCTGTATACAATGTACAGCCTAGGGAGGTAAGTGCAGAAGCAAAGGCACCAGTTACAAGGCTACTCCAAATACCAGGTGGTCATGGTATGACTGACGTGCAGTGAGATAAAGACATATGGACTGTTGGGAAGACAACAGGTGGCAGTACTTGTGGATGTGGTTATGGGACCTGAGAAGAAGAAAGGAATTAACATAGTCGCCAGGAAACCATTGTATTTGTCTTCAGTTCCTAGAAGGGAACATATATATTTGGGGAAGACTGTGAAAGGAGAAACGCTGGAAATAAAACCAGTACATTTTTCTATTTGTGAAGTTTGAAATGTCAAACAGTTATATGGAAGTTAATATTAAAATGAGAGGTCAGGGTACAGGTCATCAATGGAGGTGAAAACAGTATTAAAAACCCTAATGGTAGATAATAATAGAGAGAAGGGGATAGAGAAAAGGGGGGGGCAAGGAGAGAGAGGAAGAAAGAAAGAGAGAGAGAGAGAGAGAGAGAGAGAGAGAGAGAGAGAGAGGAGAGAGAATAAACGAAGTTATTGTAGCTTTCAGAAATAAAGAAAATGACCTGAAATTAATTGTGAATTGTGGATTATACTGACCTATGGAAAAAAGGATTTCTTTGTGTGTGTGTGAAATCAAGTGAAGAAAGTTTTTCCATAAGAAGATAGGGGATAACAAGTCTTTGCTGCATATATTTAGCTATGACTTTCAAGAAACAATAGCACCTTTACTTCTTTAAAGTTACAATGAAATTTTATATCTGCTAGGGAATATAATTCGGATAAGAAATTTTCAGAAATAAATTTCCATAATATCAATTTGAATAGTTATATTTATTGTTACAAACAAAAATACTATGAAATATGCAGAGTATATCAATTATATAGTATTTAAAATTATTTTATATGCAGACACAAATTTGAAAAATAAAATACTTTTATATTAAGCAGAAACTAAAACTGTTGTAGAAATAGACTGTACTAAAGAGCTTTATCTGTGTTGCATTTTTTTTTCTTAATTGTGGAAATTATCTATAGAGTTTCTTAGGAACTTTCAAAAAATGTTTGTACATACACAAACATATGTATCACCTTAGAGGTCACAGAAAAGATTAACAAAACTGACTGAATGATTTCGTGAGTGGTACCCAATAGTCCTAAGAAGTAAAAATAGCAAAATATCTTAAGTTCTTGAAATTATTCCTGACAGAAAATTTTATAAATATAAAAATATAAAAAAATGATCATGATATAGATCTCATGGTAAAAAAATAACTTTCCACCATCCAATTAACAAAAAGATTAAAAAATACTCAAAGAATTTTTATCTTGATATTGTTGGTTGATGATTTTATGTAAGAATTCAGTATCAAAAATTTTACTTTAATTTTCAAGTGGAATAAACTTAATAAATAGTATGTATATGTTCCCATACCATCTACAAATAGTTGTTTTCCAAATTTGCATTTCAAACTGGAGTATTTTTACAAAAGATTCATAAAGAGAGACTACCTGAAAAACATATTTCTCCTTAGTCACAACAACTTAGCCAATCTTAAGTAATTTCAGTAAGGTTTGCTCTCACACGGTCAAAGTCTGCAGGCCTCTGATGAACCCCTGGAGTGGTAGATATGTGACATAGTATCTTGGTTCCTAGTTAAAACTCAACTGCCAGGTGCCTGAGTGAGTCCACCCTGCTGTAATGAAATGCCCAATGCCATTTGTCTTTATGATCTATTACATTGAATTAGCTAGGATCCTTCGGAATATGACTTGTAATGCTATTTTTTGAATGTATTTCTAAGAGCAAGGGTAGGTGGTTTATTTCTTTGTATGTTATTGAGAAATGTGAAGAATCACATTAGATAAGTAGAGAGCAATGCACTCCTAGGTTATAATTTATCATTCTGCAAATTATCATGAAAAGGAATACCAAATTGGTACAAAGTAAATTAAATCTAGTCAGAGAATCTCAAGTTAAAAACTTATGGTCAATTCCTCAAATCTTAGATGTAACACAGTGTATGTGATTTTACTTTCATACTTAATATGTGTGGTAAAACACACTTCAAATAGATAATGATGGGAAAATAAATATTTGTCATTTTAACACCTATGATTAGCATCTTGATCATAATTCTTTCTGGCATATGTGAGTATCCTAATTTGTGAGATTAGGATTTCATCAAACATGGTGGCAACGAATTCACTTTTTCACTGTGGTATTCCATGCTAAAAAATAGGTTGATGACAAATATTTCATTATATGAAATACTGATTGATTCAATTATTTAACGAAGAGTATGGCAGGGTCCAGTCCCTATTTGCTAATCTGGAAAGACATTTATTAGCCTAACACAATCAAGATTCTTATTCTACTAAGCAACAGAACATTGCAAGAATTATGACATAAATACTTATTAATAAATTGCAGTCACCTTCATTTTATTTATTTATTATTGAAAGGGATGTAGAATAATGTTTCAGAGCATTGGTTCATCATTAATCAGACATGGATATTGGCTATGTATTTGGCCAACTGATATAACTTAAACATGTTATATGATGTTCATTTTGTTATTGCTTTTATTCATCTATTGAGTAACGTAACTGAAGCAAATATTGCAGAGACACTTTAAGAAATGTGGTAGTTTCGTATGTGAACCTGGCACTAATATCATAACTGTGAGAAAATTAATGATGGTTTTCTCCTAAGAACAGGAACATATAAAGAATGACTATTTGAACATACTACAGGATGTCTGAGAGCAATAATGTAAGAAAATGAAATGCAGTTACAGAAGGAAGGAACTTTCTTCATTCTTAGATGAGATGATCATCTATATAAAAATCTCAAAGGATCAATCAATAAAGTTCTGGGATCTAGAAAAATTGTAAGATGTAAGGTCAATTTAAAAATTGGTTATTTGTGTATGTATCCTCATTGTATAATTATACTTTGAATTTTAATGGTATCTACAACCAAGTCTTCTTATATTTTGGAACATATTTAATCACTGGAGTAACATGTTTTTTAAAATAATTGGTTAAGGTTAACTGTGGAAATATAGAAGTTGAGTTGTTAGAAGAACAAGAATGATGTTCAGTATTTTTTCCCTAAGGTAATCTTTCTTTTGTATTCTACATATACTTATCTTATTGCATTTATCTGTTTTGATTTTTGCATAATAGCTTGATTTTCTTAATTTATTTTTCATATTGAGTTGAATTTCATGTAACATAAGATTAACAATTTCTAAATGTACAATGCAGTGGTATTTACTAGATTTTCTATGATGTGAAATCTATGCCTCCATGTTTTCCAAACCATTTAGTTACCACTAAGAGACTTCATACCCATCACATCTTCAATACTTATTCTTCTCTGAGCCATGCCTGTACCATACAATAACTTGTAGTCTCCGTAGATTTGTTCATTCTAGATATTTAATATAAATGTAAGCATACAATTTAAATCACATTTTTTTTTATTGTAAACAAATGGGGTATAACTTGTTTCTCTGATTGTACTTGGAAGCAGAGGCATACCATTTGGTAATCATACATTTACATAGGGTGATGGTATTTGATTCATTCTGTTACTTTATCCTTCTCCCCCCACTCCTCCCATTCCTCTTTTCCCTCTATACAGTCCCTCCTTCCTCCATTTTTGCCTCCCTCCCAACCCCCATTATGTATCATCATCTGTTTATCAGCGAGATCATTTGCCCTTTGGTTTTTTGAGATTGGCTTATCTCACTTAGCATGATATTCTCCAATAGTTTGCAATAGTTTCTTATAATCTGGATATGATATGTCTCCATTAGGTCCATGTGTTAAATATTTGCTCTCCAGCTTGGTGCTATTGATAGGTTGTGGAAACTTTAAGAGGCAGGGTCTAGTGGAAGGTCTTTGGGTCACTGTGGACATGCTTTGGAAGCAATTTTAGAACCCTGGTCTCCTCTTATTTCCCTCCTTCACTTCCTGGTCATGAGATGAGTAGTTTCATTCCACCAAGCAGTTCTGCCATGATGGACTGCTACAGGCCCAAAGCAAGAGGGCTAACCAATTATAGACTGAAATCTTTAAAACAGTAAGCTAAAATCATTTTTCTCTCTTTATAAGTTGATTATCTTAGTTATTTACTATAATAACAGAAAGGAAACACAATTACCTTTAGATTTTGTTTTCTTTCACTTAGCATAATGCTTTTGAGGTTCATCCATTCGTACCATGTTTTAGTATCCATTCCTTTCTCTTTTTTTCCCCTTTTTAAACATGAAATGTATTTAACTGATGCATAAAAGCATAAAAATTGTACATTTCAGTGGGGTACCATGTGATGCTTAATTACACATCTATACATAGTGTAAGGTTTAAATCAGATTAAACATACCTGTTTCCTCATTTATCAGTTATTTATGGTGAAATCTCAAATTACTCTCTAGCTTTTTGAAATATACTGCACATTATCATTATCTGTAATCATCCTACTGTGCAGTAGCATACCAGAATTTCTGGCTCCTCTTAATACCCAGTGATCAAGTTCTTCCTTTCCCTTCCTCCCTGTGATTTAAAAACCAGTTTTAAAATACAGTGGGAAGTAATCTCAGCTACCAGCAGACTGAGGAAGGAGAATCACAAGTTCTAGACCAGCCTCAGCAAATTAGGTAGGCCCTCAGCAACTTAGCGAGACCAAATCTCATGAAAAAGTAAAAGGACAGGGGATGTGGCTCAGTGGGTAAGCACCCCTGGGTTCAATCACCAGTACTACAGGGGTGTGGGAAGAGAAAAGTATAGTTCTTGCCTTACACATACAGTGTAACTGCATTTACTTTGAAATTTAAATGAAAAAGACTAAAATACATTAGAAAAAGTTATTAAGGAAACTCCAGACCTGTTCCCATTAGCTTCAGAAGCAAGACAAGAATGCACACTCTTATTATAGCGATTTTTTACAGTTCTGAGGTTTCCAAAAAACATTTAGATAAAAAGAATCTGGGACATAGTTCTGTGGAAGCTAAAGCACGTGCTGACCATGTGTAAGGCCCTGGTTTAGGTCTCCACCACCACCAGAGGGGAAAATATTGTCAATAGAAAAACAAAGGCAAGTGCAAGGTAATTCTGAGAAGTTCATTATAACACAATTCATGTATAGAAAAGTCCTGGGACTTCCATTCTAGGACTAAACAGTATTATTTTTTTTTATTGTAAACAAATGGGATACATGTTGTTTCTCTGTTTGTACATGGCGTAAAGGCATACCATATGTGTAATCATAAATTTACATAGGGTAATGCTGTTTGATTCATTTTGTTATTTTTTTCCCTTCACCCCACCCCTCCCACCCCTCTTTTCTCTCTATACAGTCCTTCCTTCCTCCATTCTTGCCCCCCTCCCTAACCCTAACTCTAACCCTAACACTAACCCCTCCCACCCCCCATTATGTGTCATCATCCACTTATTAGCGATATCATTCGTCCTTTGGTTTTTTGAGATTGGCTTATCTCACTTAGCATGATATTCTCCAGTTTCATCTATTTGCCTGCAAATGCCATAATTTTATCATTCTTTATGGCTGAGTAATATTCCATTGTATATATATACCACAGTTTCTTTATCCATTCATCAATTGAAGGACATCTAGGTTGTTCCACAATCTGGCTATTGTGAACTGAGCAGCTATGAACATTGATGTGGCTGAACAGTATTCTATTTTATGTAAAAAATCCATCCATTAAAACACATTCAGGATTTTTTCCCCTTTTTTTATGAAAACACATTGACTAAAACTATAAACTAAAATGAACACAGATGCACACTCTACCCAACAAAATACCAGCAAATAGAAACTGACAGCACATCAAAAACATCATATTCCAAGATGAAGTTGATTTCATTCCAGGGATACAGGGATGCTTCAGCATATGCAAATTAATAAATATACCACGTAAATAGAATAAAGGAGGTAATAAGGTTTTCGGCTCAATAGATGCAGAAGTAGCATTTGACAAAATTCAACATTCCTTTATGATAAAAGCCCTGAAGAAATTAGGTTTAACGGGGTGATCCAAGATGGCGGCCTAGAGGGAGACTGCACCCCCGGTCGCTCCAGAACCCAGGAGTTAAGAGGGGGAGGCATTGAGAGACTCGGACTGAAATAGAGCCACGGGTGAGTCTGCCCACTGGGTAAAGCTCAGCCCGGGTGGCAGGCACAGATAGACGTGGCTTATTGGAACTGGGCAGGGCAGCTAGAGTCTTCCCAAGGTAGCCTTCCACACTCCGGCAGTGGGCTCTTCCCACAAGGCCAACTGCACGGTGCAGGCCCACAGTGAGAGCATTTCCGCACAGAGCCAGTTCCAAACCGTGGAACCAGTAGGGGGCTAAGGGCAGTTGTCTTCGGATGAGCTGCTTTATCAGATTCCTCCAAGACATCAGGCTACTGGAGGCTAGGAGGTGATACACTGGAAATCTACTGGGACACTATAAGCCAATAGCGGAAAACTGCAATATCTCAGGGTCCCACTGACAACTGACCAATATGAGAAAACAAGGGAAGAAAATGTCCCAAACAAACCTAGATACTACATCAATAAAACCCAATGACAGCACAGCAGAAGAAATGTCAGAAAGGGAGTTCAGAATGTACGTAATTAAAACGATCAGGGAAGCAAATGAGGAGATGAAAGAGCAAATGCAGGCATTGAAGGAGGAGATGAAAGAGCAAATGCAGGCATTAAATGATCGCACCAATCAACAGTTAAAAGACCAAATACGGGAAGCAAGAGATCATTTCAATAAAGAGTTAGAGATACTGAAAAAAAAAAACAAACTGAAATACTTGAAATGAAGGAAACAATAAACCAAGTTAAAAACTCCATAGAAAGCATAACCAATAGGATAGAACACCTGGGAGACAGAACCTCAGACATTGAAGACAAATTATTTAATCTTGAAAGCAAAGTTGGCCAAACAGAAAAGATGGTAAGAAATCATGAACAGAATCTACAAGAATTATGGGATATCATGAAAAGGCCAAATTTAAGAATTATTGGGATTGAGGAAGGCTTAGAGAAACAAACCAAAGGAATGAACAATCTATTCAATGAAATAATAACAGAAAATTTCCCAAATCTGAAGAATGAAATGGAAAACCAAGTACAAGAGGCTTATAGAACTCCAAACATACAAAATTACAACAGACCCACATTATTATGAAAATACCTAACATACAAAATAAAGACAGAATTTTAAAGGCCGCGAGAGAAAATAATCAAATTACATTCAGGGGGAAACCAATAAGAATATCAGCAGATTTTTCAATCCAGACCCTAAAAGCTAGAAGGGCCTGGAGCAACATATACCAAGCCCTGAAAGAAAACGGATGCCAACCAAGAATCTTATACCCAGCAAAACTTACCTTCAAATTTGACGATGAAATAAGATCCTTCCATGATAAACAAAAGCTAAAGGAATTTACAAAAAGAAATCCAGCATTACAGAACATTCTCAGCAAAATATTCCATGAGGAAGAGATGAAAAACAACGATGCAAATCAGCAACAGGAGGCACTAGCCTAAAGGAATAGCCAAATAAAGGAGAAACCAAATCATGTCAAACACAAATATGAGTCAATTGACTGGGAATACAAATCATATCACAATAATAACCCTGAATGTTAATGGCCTGAATTCATCAATCAAAAGACATAGACTGGCAGATTGGATTAAAAAGAAAAATCCAACAATATGCTGCCTGCAAGAGACTCATCTCATAGAAAGAGACACCCATAGACTAAAGGTGAAAGGATGGGGAAAAACATACCATGCACATGGACACAGCAAAAAAGCTGGAGTATCCATCCTCATCTCAGATAATGTGGACTTCAAACCAAAACTAGTCAGAAGGGATAAAGAAGGACATTACATGCTGCTTAAGGGAAGCATAAATCAGCAAGACATAACAATCATAAATATCTATGCCCCGAACATTGGCTCATCCACGTACGTCAAACAAATCCTTCTCAATTACAGAATTCAAATAGACCACAACACAATAATACTAGGCGATTTTAACACACCTCTCTCACCACTGGATAGATCGTCCAAACAAAAATTGAATAAAGAAACTATAGATCTCAACAACACAATCAGCAATTTAGACTTAACGGACATATATAGAATATACCATCCAAGAAAGAACGAATACACTTTCTTCTCAGCAGCACATGGATCCTTCTCTAAAATAGACCATATTTTATGCCACAAAGCTACTGTTAGCAAATACAAGAAGATAGAGACACTACCTTGTACTCTATCAGATCATAATGGATTGAAATTAGAAATAAATGACAGAATAAAAAACAGAAATTTCTCCAATACCTGGAGACTAAATAATACACTATTATATGATGAATGGATAACAGAAGACATCAGGAGGGAAATAAAAAAATTCTTAGAAGTAAACGAGAACAAAGACACATCATATCAAAATCTCTGGGACACTATGAAAGCAGTACTTAGAGGAAGATTTATTTCATGGGGTGCATTCAAAAAAAGAAGTAGAAATCAACAAATAAACGACTTAACACTACAGCTCAAAGCAATAGAAAAAGAAGAGCAGACCAATACCAAAAGTAGTAGAAGACAGGAAATAGTTAAAATCAGAGCCGAAATCAACGAAATCGAAACAAAAGAAACAATCGGAAAAATTAACAAAATAAATAGTTGGTTCTTTGAAAAAAATAAATAAAATTGATAAACCCTTAGCCACACTAACAAAGAGAAAGAGGGAGAAAACTCAAATTACTAAAATTCGGAATGAACAAGGAAACATCACAACAGACACGAGTGAAATACAAAACAAAATTAGAAGCTATTTCGAAAATCTATACTCCAACAAAACAGAAAACCTCGAAGACATCAACAAATTTCTAGAGACATATGAACTACCTAAACTGAACGAGGAGGACATACACAACTTAAATAAACCAATTTCAAGCAATGAAATAGAAGAGGTCATCAAAAGCCTACCAACAAAGAAAAGTCCAGGACCAGATGGGTTCTCAGCCGAGTTCTACAAAACCTTTAAAGAAGAGCTCATTCCAATATTTCTCAAACTATTCCATGAAATAGAAGAGGAGCGAACCCTACCAAACTCGTTCTGTGAAGCCAATATCACCCTGATACCTAAACCAGACAGAGACACATCGAGGAAAGAAAATTTCAGACCAATATCCTTAATGAACATTGATGCAAAAATTCTCAACAAAATTTTAGCAAATCGCATACAAATATATATTAAAAAGATAGTGCACCAAGATCAAGTGGGTTTTATCCCAGGGATGCAAGGTTGGTTCAACATTCGGAAATCAATAAATGTCATTCACCATATCAACAGACTTAAAGTCAAGAATCACATGATTATTTCAATAGATGCAGAAAAAGCATTTGATAAAATACAGCACCCCTTCATGCTCAAAACACTAGAAAAAATTGGGGTAGTGGGAACATTCCTAAACATTATAAAGGCAATCTACGCTAAGCCCATGGCTAATATCATTCTAAATGGTGAAAAACTGAAAGCGTTCCCCCTAAAAACTGGAACAAGGCAGGGATGCCCTCTTTCACCGCTTCTATTCAACATCGTCCTTGAGACTCTAGCCAGAGCAATCAGACAAACCAAAGAAATTAAAGGGATACGAATAGGAAAAGAAGAACTCAAACTATCCCTGTTCGCTGATGACATGATTATATATTTAGAGGAACCTGGAAATTCCACCCGAAAACTTTTAGAACTCATAAGTGAATTCAGTAAAGTAGCAGGTTACAAGATCAATGCTCATAAATCCAATGCATTTTTATACATAAGTGATGAATCTTCAGAAAGAGAAATTAGGAAAACTACTCCATTCACAATAGCATCGAAAAAAATAAAATACTTGGGAATCAATCTCACAAAAGAGGTGAAAGACCTCTACAATGAGAACTACAGAACACTAAAGAAAGAAATTCAAGAAAACCTTAGAAGATGGAAAGATCTCCCATGTTCCTGGATAGGCAGAATTAATATCGTCAAATGGCTATACTACCTAAAGTTCTATACAGATTCAATGCAATTCCAATTAAAATCCCAATGATGTACCTCGCAGAAATAGAGCAAGCAATTATGAAATTCATCTGGAAGAATAAAAAACCTAGAATAGCTAAAGCAATCCTCAGTAGCAAGAGCGAAGCAGGGGGTATTGCAATACCAGATCTTCAACTCTACTACAAAGCAATAGTAACAAAAACGGCATGGTATTGGTACCAAAATAGACAGGTAGATCAATGGTACAGAATAGAGGACACGGACACAAACCCAAATAAGTACAATTTTCTCATACTAGACAAAGATTCCAACAATATGCAATGGAGAAATTATAGCCTCTTCAACAAATGGTGCTGGGAACACTGGAAAACTATATGCAATAGAATGAAATTAAACCCCTATCTCTCACCCTACACAAAACTCAACTCAAAATGGATCAAGGACCTCGGAATCAGATCAGAGACCCTGCATCTTATAGAAGAAAAAGTAGGTCCAAACCTTCAACTTGTTGGCTTAGGACCAGACTTCCTTAACAGGACTCCCATAGCACAAGAAATAAAAGCAAGAATCAACAACTGGGATAGATTCAAACTAAAAGCTTTCTCTCAGCAAAGGAAACTATCAGAAATGTGAAGAGAGAGCCTACAGAGTGGGAGAATATCTTTGCCAACCATACCTCAGATAGAGCGCTAATTTCCAGAATCTATAAAGAACTCAAAAAACTCTACACGAAGAATACAAATAATCCAATCAACAAATGGGCTAAGGAAATGAACAGACACTTCACAGAAGAAGATGTACAAGTAATCACCAGATATATGAAAAAATGTTCAACATCCCTAGTAATAAGGGAAATGCAAATCAAAACTACCCTAAGATTTCATCTCACCCCAATTAGAATGGCGATTATCAAGAATACAAGCAACAATAGGTGTTGGAGAGGATGTGGGGAAAAAAGTACACTCATACATTGCTGGTGGGGTTGCAAATTAGTGCAACCACTCTGGAAAGCAGTACGGAGATTCCTCAGAAAGCTTGGAATGTAACCACCATTTGACCCAGCTATCCCACTCCTTGGCCTATACCCAAAGGACTTAAAATCAGCATACTACAGAGATACAGCCACATCAATGTTCATTGCTGCTCAATTCACCATAGCCAGATTGTGGAACCAACCTAGATGCCCTTCAGTTGATGAATGGATAAAGAAACTGTGGCATATTTATACAATGGAATATTACTCCGCAATGAAGAATGATAAAATTATGGCATTTGTAGGCAAATGGTCGAAATTGGAGAATATCATGCTAAGTGAGATAAGCCAATCTCAAAAAACTAAAGGACGAATGATCTCGCTGATAAGCGGATGAGGACATATAATGGGGGGTGGGAGGGGCTAGCATTAGGTTTAGGGTTAGGTTTAGAGTTAGGCTAAGGAGAGCGGTAAGAATGAAGGAAAGAAGGACTGTGTAGAGGGAAAAGAGGGGTGGGAGGGGTGGGGGGGAGGGGAAAAATAAAATAAACATCATTACCCTATGTAAACGTAAAAAAAAATAAAAAAATAAAAAAAAAGAACAAAGGGAAAAAAAAAGAAATTAGGTTTAGTAGAATCATATCTCAACATCATAAATGTTATATATGACACACCTTTAGCAAAATCAATGAATCAGGAAAAATTGAAAGCATTTCCTCCAAGATCAGGCAGGAAGAGGGTATTCATTCTCACTGAACTTATTCAATATAATATTAGAAATTTGAGCCCAAGCAATTAGGTAGAAGAAAGCAATAAAAGGTTTACAAATAGAAAGTGATGAATTCAAATTATTAGTTTACAGTCAATATGATTCTATAAGTAGGAAGCCCTAAAAACTCCAGTAAAAGTCTATTAGAACTGATAAACACATTCAGCAATGTAGTAGGCTACAACATTGACATACAAAAATAAATTGTTTTTTCAGTCATGAAATTCATTTGGAATAACAAGAGGCCCAGAAAAGTCAAAGCAATCCTCAGCAAAAAAAGTGAAGCAGAAGCCATCACATTACCAGACCTTAAATTATACTACAGAGTTATAGTAACAAAAACAACAAGGTATTGGCATCAAAACATCTAAAACCATGGTACAGAATAAAAGACACAGGGGCAACTCCACATAAATATAATTATCTTAGACAAAGATGCCATAAACATACATTGGAGAAAAGATAGATTCTTCAATAAACAATGTTGGGAAAACTGGAAATCCATATGTAATAAAATGAAATTAGATCCCTAACTCTCACCCTGCACAAAAATTAACTCAAAGTGGATAAAAAAAAACCCTAGACATTAGAACAGAGACTCTATAGCTAGTAGAAGAAAAAGTAGGACCAAATCTCAGCATGTCAGCTTAGGGACTGACTTCCTTAACAAGTCTCCTAAAGCGCTAGAAGTAAAATCAAGAATCAATAAATGGGATGGCAGCAAACTAAAAAGCTTCTTCACAGCAGAGGAAACAATGAAGAATTGAAGAAAGAGTCTACAGAATGGGAGAAAATCTTTGTCACCTGCACCTCTGATAACAGCATCAATCTCCAGGACATATAAAGAACTCAAAAAACTTAACACCAAAAAAATAAATAACCCACTCAATAAATGGGCTATGGAACTGAAGATACTTCACAGAAGAAGAAATTAGACTGATGAACAAATATATGAAAAATGTTCAACATTTCTATAATTGGAGAAATGCAAATTAAAACTACACTGAGATTTTATTTCACTATAGTCAGAATGGCAATTATAAAGAATACAAGTAACAATAAATGTTGGCAAAGATGGGGGAACAAGGCAATGCAAATTGCTGCAACCACTCTGGAAAGCAGTATGGAGATTCCTTAGAAAACTTGGAATGGGACCACGATTTGACCCACTTATCTCACTCCTTGGCATATACCCAAAGGACTTAAATTTAGCATGCTAAATTTAGCATACAGCCACATCAATGTTCATAGTAACTCAATTCATAATAGCTAAGCTATGGAACCAACTTAGGTGCCTGTCAACAGATAAATGAATAAAGAGAATATATATATATATATATACAATATATATACACAATGGAATATTACTCCCATAAAGAAGAATGATATTATGGCATTTACAGATAAATGGATGGAACCAGAGACTACCATGCAAAGTGAAATAAGCCAATACCAAAAAACCAAAGACTGAATCTTTTTTCTAATATGCGGATGCTGACTCACAATGGTGGTGGGGGAGTGTAGGTTCCCAGATTGGAGGGGGAGAATGGGAGGAAGAGAGGGCAATGGGAAAGACAGTGGAATGAATCAAACATAACTTTCCTGTTCATATATGGATACAAGACCAGTGTAACTCCACATCATGTACAACCACAAGAATGAGAAGTTATATTGGATGTATGCATGATATGTCAGAATACAGTTTCCTGTCCTGTATAACTAAAAAGAACAAATTAAAAAAAAATTTAAAAAATCAGTTACTTTTCTACATGCCATAATGAATTTTCTTAGAATGAAGTCAAAAAAGCAGTATCATTCTCAATAGTTCCCCAAAATAAAATACCTAGGAATAAACCTAACTAAGGAAGTGAAAGACCTGTACAATGAATATTATAAACACTGAAGAAATCAAAGAAGACACCAAAAGGTGGATACAACCCCTTCCCCTTATTCCTGGGTTGGGAAAAATATTAATATTGTTATAATGTTCATATTTCACAAAGTATCTATAGAGCTCCTAAAATCCCCATCAAAATACCAATGTCATTTCTCATAGAACTACAGAAATCATTTCTAAAATTTATATAGAAACACAAAAGACCTTGAAGATTCAAAGCAAGGGAGCAAAAAGAGCAAATCTGAGGTATAATATCTCTGATTTCAAGACTTGATACAGAGCCACAGTAATGAAACCAGCATGGAGTTGGAATGAATACAGACATAAGCTAATGGCTCAGAGTATAAAACCCAGAAACAAATCCACACATCTGCAGTCAACCGATTCTTGAAAAAGTTGCTGAAACACACATTGGGGAAACAATGTCTCTTTAACAAATGGTGCTGGGAAAAATAGATATCCACGTGTAGAAGTTTAAGATTTGACCCCTATCTCTCACACTACATAAAAATTAACTCAAAACAGAACAATGACCTTAAGGTGAGACCTGTACTTTAAACTCCTAGAGGAAAATGTTGAAGAAAGACTTTAAAAGATATTTCATTTTATTGATAGAGCTCCTAAACACAGAAAACAAAAGCAAAAGTTTATAAATGGCATTACATTAAACTAAAAAATTTCTCCAAGGGTGGAAGAAAGGTATAAGGACATAATACGTTCATGATGTGTGAATTATGGAAATAGCACAATGAATCCTATTGGATTGTACAATTAATATGCGTTAATAATAATTTTTAAAAATTAGAACTCATCACTTCAAATTCTTTTTTCTGTTTACTTTTTTGTCCTGGAGATTTTAAACACAGGCACTATTCCACTGAGCTACAACCCCAACCCTTTTTTTATTTTGTTTTGTTTTTTGTTTTGAGACGAGGTCTCACTAAGTTGCTTAGGACTTCCCTAAATTGCTGAGGCTGGCCTTGAACTTGCTGTCTTCCTGTCTCAGCCTCCTGAGCTGCTGGGATTACAGGTGGGCCCCACTGAGTCCAGTCCAAATTCTTTTAAATAGATATGCCCTCAAATGGAGACTATAAAAATCTGTGCTTTGTCTCTTAACATTTTATTTTCTGATTATATGATATTCTGTACATTTAATCATCTTGTTTATTTGATGAGTTGACTATTTGGCATTTAAGGTGCAAAATGGTAGAAATGTATCGTGACTTAGCGTTTGGATTTGTAATAATTCTGGTTATTATTAACTCTGCCATTTAATATCTGTATGATTTTGTAAATGTTACTTTCCTTTATTATTTAATTTTTGGTGGTGCTAGGGATTGAACCCTGGGCCTTGGGCATTCCAGAAAAAAGCCCTAACACTGAGTTATGCTTCTAGTTCTACTTAATTTCTTCAAATGTCACTTTATTAATCTCTAATTGGAGAAAGTGAAGATACTCTTGTTTAAGAATTAGCAACTGATATAAGCATATATAATTATTCAAGAAGGAATAAGCATTCAGGAAATATTCTCTTTTATAAATTAATGCAAGAAATAATAGGTATGGTAAATAAATGCTTTTTAACATTCTTGCTATATACAAAATACTTGAGTAAAATGATGTTAAAAATTCTAGTTAAGGAAAGACTCATATAATGTTTGACATAAATAGTGACTAATCATTTGATCCACAGAGAAGCTCTGTGATGAATTTTATGTGCAGATAGGATGGAACACACCCAAAACCAGAGAAGTCAAAGAAATGTAAGACCATCTCAGGGTCAACCCCCAACTTTTCTTCTCCTATCCAGGAAACTTTCTGCTTTGTCATGGGGCTCACAAAAGAATTATCATGGCCAGGATCCTATTGCTCAGGGAAGTGAGAGTTCTTAGTGTAGCTTAAGATTTTTTTTAATGGGACATATTCATAAATGTTCATCATTTTCATCGACTCTTCAGCCTTTCAGGGTTGTTCAGTGAAATAACACCAGCAATACAGAAATGTTTATCTCCTGCTTTGAAGATTGCCTTGTACAATTAGGCACACATAAATATGTCCTGGGCAGACTGACCATGCTTTTCTGTGATGAACTTTAAATCATTAATGACCAGAGCTTAGGGCAAGTAAAAATAATTTCTTTTTTAAGCACCGTATTTTCTGAAAATTGAAAAAAGAGGAAGGGAAGAAGGGAGGAGGGGAGAAGGAATGGGTGGAAAGAGAGAGAAAAATAATTTCAAACATCATTAGCCATGTAATATTGAACCAAAATGAGAAATACCTTAGGTGTTATCTTCTGTCATGCAAACAATTAAAACTAGCATAAATATTTCTCTCTTAATACTTTATACAAATAGCATCTTAATTCTTTCTAAAACACAATTTACTTCTAGAAAGTCTATATAGCAGCATATTAAAATGAAGGGTGAAATCTATCGGTACCTATGCCTTTGCTTATCTCTTTCACCAGAAAGTGACCATGAGGGTCAAAATTGTGAGTTATTTCTTGAAGTTGCACATGACTTTTCTGTATCTTTTTGTTCTACATTATACTTCCTCTTATTTATTTTTCACTCTTGGCATTATGCCTTCCCTAGACATTCATTATGTCACTAAGAAAAATGAATATAATTGATACATGAAGTTAGAGTTTGCAGCTGCCTCCTTCCCATCTATCAACTGGATTCTCTGCTTGTGTAGATGGTTAAAGAGCTAAATTTGCCATGATTCCCAAGATTTCTAGCAAACAGATGATACTTACCGTGTGTCCTGTCCAGAAAAATATATTTATTACATCTTTATATTTTAAATAACAGGTAGGATTATACAATTATATGGAAACACATACTCATAACAATAGGGGAAAAAGGAGAAAAAAATACCAGAAAAAAGTACTCTGCAGTTTATCTCTTCAAATCATTTTTTGAGATCTCTTTTCATCTCTCTATCTCTCAGTATATATTTTTTTAATTAGTCAAATGCAAATTGTTGAGTGACAATTACTGTGATAAACAAGTTAGTTGTGTGATTTTATGTAAATGGAATTCATCACATTTACTGTAAAGAGTGTTCTCAGATAAAATTTGGAGTGCCCAGAAAATTTTGAATTTTAGATAAACAAGGAATAATAAAATAAGGCTCTCAAATATTGTATGGGACATTCATATAAAAATATTTGCTATTCATCTACATTTGGATTTAATTGAATGTTCAATATTTTTATTTTGAAAACCTTTTCTACAGATTAACTTAAATTAGTGTATTTCCTGTTTAAAAGATGAAATTCTTGTTCTTTTGCTTTACAGTTGTTGCTTCTGCATCATTTTCCTGAATATATGAGAGAGAGAAAGAGAGAAAGGAGGGTTAGAGAAAAGAGGGAGAGAGAGAGAGAGAGAGAGAGAGAGGGAGGGAGAGAAGAGGGAGAGGGAGAGGTAAAGACATCAAAATATCAAGAACATGAGAAAAATTCCCTTTAGGCCCTGCTATTTCTCTTCCCTTCTGGTCACATGTAATTTTCTGACTTCTACCAGTGCATGACAATTACTTAAAATCAAAGTCTCATTCTTTTACCACAATTTATTCTTTGATTTTGTTGCTTACCTGCAATCTTAGTTCTCTGATGTCTTCAAAAAAATTCATTAATTTGCAGGGTAGATTAGAGTGATATCATTTTAACCCTCCACATATTCATGCTGTAAATGAGGGATGAGTTATTTTTAGATTACACAGGGAAGTTATGCAAGTGCCAATATTCCCAAGGGATTGTCAAGAGACTATGATTTTAAACTTTTGAATATTGCCCATCAGGTAGTCGAAATACACCTCACAGTATTTTTTAAAATCAGATTTACATTAAATTTATAAATAAACAAAGGGATAAATTGTTTATTTTGATTTTTTGTCTTCTATTCTGATATTGAAGGTTCCCTACCTTTGTAAAAGTATTCTCCCCTTGATTTTCATAGTACACACACATGATGCCTTTTTTCTATAAAGATTGAAAGTATTTTTTCCTATTACTACCTTTGTACTGTTAACTCAAGAGTAATAGTCTTAGTCTTTGGTTTTCTGATGAGAGGAATATCCTCATTTTTTTCTCATTAGGAATACTACTAAAGTTAACTAGCCACCTCTTTTTCCTTTACCCTACCCTTGTGCCCTGTGACTCATTTAAGTTAATGTCTTTTTAAAATTAATACTTCTTTAAGAATTTACATCTTTACAGTTCTTACAGTGCTTTTTCTACTATTCATAGGAAATTCTGACACTCCACTCCACCTTTAAAACTACATTAACAGTCATAATGAACTGGCCATTACTTTGTCTTGGTTCTGCAAATATTCATCACCATTATTTTACTATCTTTTATTTATTGTTTGAAACCTTTTATCTAGAAAGTTTCACTTTTATGTTATCTCAGTTATTTATTAATACATAAATGAACTAACTGGCATGAGGTGTTTTCCCAACTTTTATATTTGAAGTCAGGTTTTGCTGAAGAGAAAACAATTTGGATCAAATTATATTCCCTTGAATTTATCTATATGAATATATGTATTTCTGTTGCTCACTAGAATTATATTTTTTATTACAAAATGTCCAATAAACCTTCAAATTTCTTTTTCTTATAAATAATACTTTATTTCTTTGAATGTTCAAAATATACTTTCTCTTTCTTTTCAATGACAAATGTAATTAGCAAAATGTATTTCAATACTGGCAATTTTGTGTTCATTTTCTAGGTATGCAGTGAACCCTCTCAACATAGATTTTTAAATCATTAAAATTATTTGGGAAATATGAAGAGAACAATAATAGATACATTAAAGATCACATTTAATTTAATGTTTCTATATTTATATTTACAGTTTTATTGCTTGATTTTAAAACTTCGTTGAGTCAGAGTATATGTTTTAGATTTTCTTCTGTTCTTTTGACTTATTTTTAATTAAATATATTTTTTACAAATACAAATCTGTACTATATTAATAGTCTTGGTAGTATTTCCTTCATTGATAATACATCCAGCATGTCTTGATTTTCTCTATAATAATGTACAGTAAACATGCCCGAGATTTGATTTCACTCCTTTTTAGTTGTATACCCTCCTATCCTCTGGTATAAATTTGAGGATCTGTGGTTTTACTATTGCTCCCAGACAGCGCCCCCATGTTTTCTAAGCATGTTTTTGGTAAGTACCTACTAAAGATTTGTGGTATTATGATTCTTATGATTTTCATAAGATTGCTGTGTTCTTTCCCTGTCTTATATATTGTTTGTTTATAGCTAGCAGGATAAGCAATTCTTTTTATCCATTCCATGTTTGTGTTTTATGGATAGTAGGAGTATTTTTATGCACATCCTGAAATGATTGCCACTCAAAGTAACTAACAAATTCAACACCTCAAGTCAGTTATTTCATTCATTTATATATTAATTGATTTATGGTGGTGAAGACAGGTAAGTTCAAACTTCAAGTATATAGTACATATTTTTAACCAAAGTCAACATGCTGTAAGTTGATCTCCAGAACTTACTCTTCTCAAGGACACCTTGTGCCCTTGGACAACGTCCCCCATGGCTCTCTTGCCTCCAGGCTGCAGGAATTTCCAGTGTATTCTCTGCTTCAATACATGTGATTATTATAGATTTCTCATATAAGTGAGATTATGAAATATATTTCTTTCATTGTCTGGTTTGTTTACCTCAGAATAAAGTCCTCTAGGTTTGTCTATATTGCCACAAGTGACTGGAGTTCTTTCTTTATTAAGGGAGAATAATATTCCACATTTTTCTCTGATACTAGAATTAAAGCAATTTGTGTGCCCCTATTACAGTGTTAGAGTATTCTAAAATTGAAAGTATTCTCCCTCTACAGTGAGTTTTACACCTTCATGTTTATTTATATTTTTAGTGTCCTTTCATTTAAAGTCATACTTTCTTTTTTGTGGTGATATTTTAATCAGATACTTGGAAGCACATTTCCACAGATTTTGTTTGTCTTGGAAAGACTTTATCTCCACTTTATTTTTGAAAGCTGTTTTGATGAATATTGCTTTCTTATTTGAAAGTTTATTGTTTTTTTCTTCAACATTTTGATTCTCACTCTCTGGACTGCACTTCTGGTAAGAAATCCAGTTATCGCCTTTTAGGATTCCATACACAAATGCTTTTCTCTTGCTGTTATCCAAATTTTCTCTTAGACATTTGGAAATTGTTCATAATATGCCTTGGTGGGGATCTTTTTATATTTAAACTATTTTGAGTTCTTTGAGTTTCTTTTTAAATTTGTGACCTTTTCTGCCATTATTTCCTTAAATAAGCTCTTCTCATTTCTCTTTCTCCAGTTTTTCTGGGGCTCTCAAATTGTGAAATTTGATATACATTATAGTGTCTCATAATTGTCATAGACTTTCCTTTCTTTTGATTTTTTTTAATTCTATTTTCCTTTTGTTTGTTTGAGTAGGGAATTTTAAATAACCTTCTGTGAAGAAACATGAGGAGCTCTAAGCTCACATGGCCCACAGATAATTTCTTCTGCTTGTTTAAGTATGCTTTTTTATTTTTCTATGGAGTATTTATTTTTCTATGGAGTATTTGTTTTGTCACAGTGCCTTAGCTCCAGAACTTTTTTTTTAATGATTTCAATCATTTTGTTCAAATTCTCCTTTTGTTTGTGTATTGATTTTCTGATGTCACTTGCCTGTTTTCGTCCCTTGTCTGTTTTCTCTTGTAGCTCACTGAGATACCTCATGGTGATTATTTTGCTGGAATTTTAGGCAGTTTACCTTTCACCATTTTTTAGTGCCAGTTTCTTCACTTTAGTTTGATCCTTTACTAGCATCACATTTTCTTGATTATTCATGAGCATTGTGGTGTTACAGTAACATATACTCCTTTGAACAAATAGATACATTATCCAGGTTTTGCAAAAAGACTTTGGAAGAAAAAGGTGTTAGCTGATCATTCTCCACAGAGATTCTGGGTAAGTGTGCTGGTGGTGTGTATAGGTCAGCTTGCTGCTAGTTTTTGGACTGGTGTTTCAATCTGCAATGGCAGCCTATCATCAGGGTCCACTGGAATACAACTGTTAACTGAGTCTTCAAGTGTGATACCTACAGCCTGTGTCTATGACTGTTATTGTGAAGCGTGGATCCAGAGGGACTGATATGATGCTTGCATGGGCCTAGAGACTGGTGATTTAGGGGCATATATGGAATCTGCAGTTGTGGAGCTAGCCTGTCACCTATATGTATAAGTTTGGGGCTGATGCTGGGTCAATGTTGAAGTTTGGAATTCACTTCGCTCTCCTTCCCCACATGTGATGGGTATCTCTCTATGCCATGCTGCTCTGACTTGGTGGAGAGGTGATGTGGATAATGTAAGACTGTCTTTCCAATTCTCTGACTATTCTGATTTCATTGTTTTACATCTAATCCTCATTTCCTAGATCTTGTCACTTTCTTGAATGGAGAATTGTTCAAATTGTTTCTGTAAGATGACCACCGGAATGTCCTGTTTCACCTTCATGCTGATGCTACTTTTGTTGTAGATACTGCCAGGAGAGGTGACTGAATTATGGGTCTTGAACTGTCCTGTGACAGAGGTGATGCCTCTCTTGGGAACTCCCAGTGTGAAGGTATCAATTTGAGACTTCCCAGTTGCTATGGAGAGGCCCTGTTCAATAGAAGGTTCTGTGCCAGTCATGGAGCTATTCACTTCTTGACCTTGAGGTTCAGACACCAGCTGCTCAGGGATAGAAAGTTATGGGTACAAGTTGACAATCATAATCAGGCTGCTCATACTCATGACCTTGGTTCTGCTTACTTTGAAGAAACTTTCACAATAAATCCTTTTGATGTTCATACCTATATAATAAATGTGCTAAGCTTGGTGTATGTCACTACCTCCCCACTAGGGTTGCAGTCAAACACTGAGACCCAGCTTTTTCTCTATTTTTGTGTCTGTTTGTCTTTTCTCCATCCCTTTACCCCCGGTCCAGAAACCCGAATTAATGGCTGTGTGGGTCATGGCAAGATATTGTCTATTAGTTTTAGTATTTTATTATGTGCATTCAACCATGCTGAAATAAAATTTAAAATAAAATAAGTATCATTTACTTTTATCCCTAGTTTTAGCATATTTGAGTTATTTTTATAAATCCTGATTTCCATAAAGTATCATAAGTTTTTGTTTGGTTAATTGCCTTTAATAAATCTTATAGTATAGGTTTTTGGCGGTAAGTACTTGTTCTTTGAAAACAATCTTTAATGTTTTTTGTTTATTTCTAAAAGTTATTTCACAGGGAATAGGATTATGTCTAAGTTCTTTTTTAATTTTTACTTCCCGTACTTGAGAGATATCACAACATGATCTTTTGACTTGCATAGTTTCTGAAGAAAAATCTTGTGTAATTCTAATTTAAGTTAGACTTCATGAAATATCTGCCATAAAGATTTTTTTTAATCTATGATCTTCAGAAAAATTAGACTATGATTCAGAAATCAGACGTTGATATCTTATTTTTCTTTTGTTCTCTCCTGTCTTCTCTTTTCCTGATGTCAATTATATATATATATATAATATATATATATATTATAAACCATTTTATGTTTTTACAAAGACCTAGTTAATCTGTTCCTTTTTGTTTATGTTTACATTTTTTAAATGTATATTGATGCATCATTAGGTTCACTTTTCTTTTTCTTTTTCTTTCTAGTTTCTGATAATAATGCCATCAAAAGAATTCTTCATCTTTGATAACATGTTCCTCATTTCTAGCATTTTAAAATTACTCTGTTTTTATAGTCAAAATTCTCTAGTTTTCCCCCAATATGTTGTCTTCTTATTCCTTCCAGATCTTTTAATATATTTGTCATAGGTTTTTTTCTTTCTTTTCTTTCCTTTTTTTTTTTTTTTTTGTACCAAGGATTGAACTAGGGGTGCTTAATCACTAAACCACATCCCCAGACCTTTTTATAGTTTTTATTTTAGAAACAGGGTCTCACTAGGTTGTTTAGGGACTCACTAAATTGCTTAGGACTTTGCTATATTGCTGACACTGGCTTTGAAATCCTGATACTCTTGCCTCAGTCTCCCAAGCCACTGAAATTACAGGCATGTATGACCACACCTGTCTTATCATAGGTTTTGTTTTTATTCTGATAGAACTTATCTGTGTCTGTGAGTCTCCTTCTATTGACTATTATATTTCTTTACAATACACTGTTTTTTCTTGCATTTGTGAATTTCCTTATTCGCAATTTAATTCTGGAAAGTGCATAAAAGAACAGCAGAGTCTATTAAATAATATTTATTATCATGTATGTGGTTGGGCAAGCGTTTCTTCTGCAGAATATAAATTTTGGTCTTGAATTTAGCTAATCTTTAGTTGATCTATATTTTGATTGTGCATTAAAATTTTTTTTTCAAAACATTGAATCATGAATACTAAACCACAGCATCTTACTAATATTCCTTATTGAGGGAAAATAAAAGATTCATTTTCTGATAGTTTTGGGTCACAGCATTACATGAGCAATCAATACTTAAACTTGTTTTATGTATTTTTGTTTGAAATAAAACATTTCATATATATTACTGTTTCATAAACATTGAACTGATGGCAAATAGCTCCATTACTCATACCTGAACAAAGTTAATCTAACACAGTCATTTTCTGCAGAAGACACATAAAAGCTTTCTGTTTTAGAAAAAGCAAGTCTTCAGCACTACACTTGGAAGATATTTAAAATAGAAAAATCATAAAAAAGATTAAATTTCAAAAATGGTAGCATTAAATTTCCTTGTAAAGAACACGTCACAATATGAGTCTAAAACAAGAAGGTAGAATGTTATCTGTTCAGTCTCATTGTGTAATGTGTTCATCAGACAACTCAATTTTTTTGCAGCTCTGTTTACATCCATGAATGACCGTGAGAGTGCTGCAACTATTGATTTTTGGAGAAACAAATTTTAGCAAGTAGTTGACAGTTGAATTAGCTAATAATTCAACTATTTAAACCTAGTTAATCTTTAGTTGAACTATATTTTTGATTGTGTTATACAAATAGTGTGGATTAACTCTACATATTTGTGCAGGAACTTTCAGTGTAACATTGTGACCAACCACAAAGAGTGGGCATCTCTAAAAACTGTGGTTTTATTTCTGCCTTGTTCTCAGTATAAGGCATGGAAGGCTCCATAGTCTTTCTTGGTATACCTGTTTCATTCTGAGAGTCAGCAGCCATGGATACTTATTACTAAACAAGAAATCTCTCTTTCCAATCAATGGATGGTATGAGCATAGGTGTTTATTGGTTCTGTTTTTGAGGCTAGTCTTAGATATGTACATTTTACCTTGGAATCAGGGACAGCAGTTTCTACCCTCTCCTTTCCTCAGTGACAACATGTGCTTAATATAAGGATGAACATGAGAATACTAAAAGCCCATGGAAATTTATGGCAGGTAGATGTTTCTGGAATACCTAGAAATTCTAAATGCCCATGCTAGACTTTTCTCAGACTTAAAAAAAAAAAAAAAAAATTGAAAACTTCTGTAATTTTCTCAGCACCCACTTTTATGGCTTCCACTCTTTTTCTCCCATAGTCTACCAAAGCTGAAAGAAATAATAAAACCTACCTGTTCTTGGAGCCTCTCATTATTCTTTGTTTACAAGATTGAATGAAGAGCTCAGCTCTCTGGTGGACCTAATCTGTTAGACCTTTTAAAATTATTCACATTTTTCTTAATTGTTGAAGTTAGTTTGGCACTCCCTTCTTATCTTCTATCCAAAGTCTAAGAACTTTTTAATACATACACACTTAGTTTGATATTCTTTTATATATATTTGGGTTTATGTTCTCACTTAAAGATTTTGCTTTCTCTATTTAACTTTGAGACTGAATTGAGTTGTCCTAGAAACTTATTAATATTCCTTATTGAGTATTCTTAATAGTAAAATCAACCCCTCATTCAAATAACTTCCATTGTTACATATGCACTCAGATTTTGCTGGGCTCCATGTTGAACATTAGCAGGTATGGTGTCTGGAAGACTTGAAAATTTGATTAAGCTCTTTCCAGAATAATCACACATCTTTTATTTCACACAGAATTAAAGAGATTGTGGGCACTATTCTAGTTCTATGCTTCTAAGAACTTTTACAATTGGTCCTATTTTATATCTGTATTGTATATGACAGTAGAATATGTCCAAGAACCCTCACCATGACATTGATTTTGAACAAGAAATTTACCATTTTGTTGATCTTTCACATAACTTTCCTGTAGTTTTATTTATTATTTGTATTTTTTTTTCTTTCTTCTAGAGATTCAACTGTGCTTTCTTTTTACACTTTTTTTGGTCATTTTTATTATAATATTTTAAGTTTTATTGTTTTAACACTCACTTTTACTGCCCCCCCCATATTTCCTTCTGTACCAATTTTCATTATTTGTCTTCTCATCCCACCCTAGATGAAAAGTAGTAAATCTGACAGGTGAGTATGTGAACAAGTTGGCATGTGTGAGTCAATGTCACAGGGTCATGAGTTTACTGAAGTTCATTCCGGAGTGAGTCTTTAGTTTTTCAATGATAGAAGAAATACATAAGTTAAGTTAGATTAATAAAGGTATGTAACATGACCAAGAAAATTTTACAAGTAAGTTTATTCCACATTTGTTATTTCTCAAACTGTCTGATTTATGTTTTCTTTCAGTTGGCTCAGAATTCAACGAGGGAGAAAAGAACGTTCTTTGGCTGAAAGAACATGGAGGAAGTGTTAATATTCCCATGCCAAGGTCAGGACATGGGGCGCTTCCATTTTTCTACATAATCATTGCCTTCACAGCTGTTGCTATTTCAGCTTGAACCCAATCATGAATACATGTATAGAATGGTCTTCTTTAGCTAACGCCAGGAAAACCCAAGTACAAAGTAGAACCTCCCAGCTGAACTCATCTTAGACCAACTCATCTATTGATCCATGAGAGTAAATTATTACTGTTTTCTGCCATGCTATACAGTGAAAGAAGTTTGTAGCAGTACCTAGTTGATAAAAGAAATACGATTTAATAGCCCCTTAAACTTCAGTATCGAAAGCATGGGCCAGAAGTCAGGCTACAAAGACAAAGGCTGTAATTAGACTTTAAATGCTGAAATTGAGGTTATATCATTGACTTTAGCAGTACATTAAAATTTTTTCTTATTTTTTTTTTGTATGTAGAAGATGCACAAACCACAAGGATATAGTTTAGAGAATTATCTGCATAAAAACAGTTCCTCTATCCTAAAGTCCAAAATCACTAGCATTATACAATTCGACTCTCTCCCAGAACCTGCATGAAGGAAACAACCTGGAAATGTCTGAGCTTTGGCTTCATATTCAAACACCCAAAGATTCAGACCTGAAGTCAATTGTAAGCTAAAGAACTCTCTTTGTGAATCACATTTTAAAAGCGCATCCATCTTCATGTCTTTAATTCCTTGTTGTAAAATAGGAAAAGAGAATATCAACTAAAGATTATTTGTTAGATTAGCTATTATGTACTTAGAGGTGCCAGATAGTTTTTCTATATATAAAAAGCAAAACTTATGATAATCAAAATATTTTAATGGTATTGATACATTTCAAGTACAGAATCCATTTAGATTAACAAATACACTGTGTAATGGGTAAAACACAACCTGAAATTTGTTTCAAAGAGAGTCAAGCTGTGTATGCTGATAAATTAAATTTCAAATTAAGTGACTTTTTTTTCAAAATCAGGAAAAATAAAGCAATAAAACATAAATTTTGGGGGCTGGGATTGTGGCTCAGTGGTGGAGCACTTGCCTAGCATGTGTGAGACACTGGGTTTGATTCTGAACACGGCATATAAATAAACGAATAAAAATAAAAGTTTATCAATATCCAAAAAATATTTTTAAAAAACATAAATGTTAGCACAGTTCTTGTTTTCAGTTAAATATTTATTCAAATTAAATCATGTTCTCTATTTCTTTTTAATAGTAATTAATTAATGTGTTCTTACTGGAATTCAGAGTAAAATAAATTTGGGAACTGACAATAAATGTGTAGATAAGAATCTTGAAAAAGCGGATAAAATTCTTTGTGACAATAATGTTACCACATTTAATTTATAGCAGCTGGTTAAACAATACACATCCTCCTCCATACTTCTAAGTTTTGCTCTAGGATCTTTTTTATAGACTGTATTATTTCATGGTAAAATTGTAAAGAAGCAGTTAAAACAATTTTTCTGCATATTCACTGCACCTTCAACAAAGGTTCTATTTGAAAATTTCTCCAAATAATAGCTTACTTAAATATCTCAGAAACAGTTTTTTCTTTTTTTTTCTGTAGGGCATATGTATGTTTTCACCATGGGTAATTCTAAAACAGAATGCTTTTGCCCAAAAGGGAGACTCCCACAGGGAATGTTAACCTTTTAAAGATATAATCAAGATAAAACTTTATATAAGAGAATCACTGAGCTCTGACATCTATTTTAAATCATTCCTTTTCTTCATTCTACTTTCTCATTTTTTTTTCCTCTTCGAACTAGTTTATCTTATTGATCCTTGAATTTTTTTCATGTTTCAAAATATTAAATTTTATGCCATTAATTCAACAGTCAAGCAACATTCTAGCAAACTACCTAATAAAGCCTGTCACTGTGCGTAAGATAGCAATGCTGCCAAGGCATCA
This sequence comes from Sciurus carolinensis, assembly GCF_902686445.1. Taxonomy (NCBI): domain Eukaryota; kingdom Metazoa; phylum Chordata; class Mammalia; order Rodentia; family Sciuridae; genus Sciurus; species Sciurus carolinensis. Next base: position 30,168,181 of record NC_062225.1, read on the forward strand.
CTCATTATATTCTCCAGGTCCTAAGAAGAAAAAAAGAGAAAAAATTGTCTCAAATTTCACCTTAGGAGAACAGTGCTTTCTCTACCCTGCTGGTTTTGTAATCCTGTTACTATTAGTACTTTGATGTGTAAAGAAGGATCAAATTCATGTTCACTTCCAGCAAATGTCTAGCAGGATTAAGTATTTCTAATATCACAATTTGTTGTTACTTGTATTAGTATTAATGTTTTATTTTTATATTTATACCTACCTTAGCTAATTTTTATGCATTTTTTCATATGTATTAAAGTAACGGAACTGTTTTCTAATGTAGACTTTGCTTGGATAGCACTTAAAGAACAACCGCAATAAAATAATCTATAATAAAATTATAGCAAGTACCTTAGTTAAATTGTTTGGTATATGTAAACTTAGTTCCAGTCCTTTGATATATGTATAATTGTATATTACACATATTGCATACATATTTTGTAGTCTATGAATTCACTTTAAATATCTATACATGTATTATATATATTCAACACATATCTGTTCAGAAAACATGCTTTTGCAAATAAAATATTTAATTAATTTAAAAACATTTTCTACTTTGTATTTTAAAATGAATATTTAAAATTAATACTTTTAATAGCAATATCATGTATTACTTAATCTTATGGAAGGAAATTAATTTACATAAAAATTCACATGAATCAATTGCTTTGATAGGTCTACAGCAAGCTTTTCTGTGTATAAATCATTGAATACATATTTATTACCATCTAGATATGAAACTAGTGGGTCAAAATTTGTGGAAAATTATGAAGCATATGATAGCCCTGGAGAAGGAAGAGAAGTGAACATAGAGCAAAGATCCTTATTGTGAAGAGTGCTAGTCAAAGATGACACTAGATTTCTGACTTAAACAACTAAATAATTATTTTTAATTGGTTCTTTTTAGTTATGTATGATGGAAAAATCCATTTTGATATAATCATAAAAGCATAGAATATATCTTATTCTAGTTTAAAGTTCCATTTTTATGAATGTACATGATGGTAAGATTCACTGTGTTATTTTCATACATGTACATGGGAAAACTATGTCAGATTCATCAGGAGGATTGTGGGTAAATTAAATAATCATCTGTAATAATCTCATCTCTATCATTATCAAATTATACTATGATTATTCAATTTGGCAATAAATATAAATTTTGTTATATTGAAAATATTGTATCTGTAAAATGAACTGTACATTTATGAAACATTTTAAAATATGGACTCAGAATTAATATACAAAAATACACATTAACAAATGCAAAGATGTATAACCTCAGTAGTTTTTTTTATAGAATTGATTTAGAAATTATTAGAGAGTTTCCATCTATTCAAGGGGCAAAAGTAGTATCCTTGTTAAACTGAGTGAACACAGATGTGGGTCAGCTAGTAATTTCAGATCCTATATTAATTGAAGTGGATATGGACTCTTTGGAAGGTGTTAGACAATCATAATGCACATTTTCATTGACAAAGCAGTTAAAGCTCAAGATTGATCCTACCTAAGGATCATGTGTAACAAAGTCATAAATACGAATTTAAGTGTATATCTGACTCACATAAGAAGAGGGATTTTTTGTTTTTGTTTTTTGTTTTTGTTTTTTTCCATCACAACTGCTCCTGACTGTAGTAGAGCACTAAGATGAAGATATACTTGATCTGCAATTCTAGAAGTGTTGGAGTTTCCCATGGGACCAATATTGAAATAATAATTTCTCCTGGGATTCTGAGATGACATATCCTGAAGCTAGAGATTTTAAATTGCCAGTTGAAAATAACATTGCCCATGCAAATATATGCAGATGAAAGATCCTTGAAAGTGTGAGGTCAGGGGTCATTTAAAGAACCCAGAACATGATGGAAGTGAAGAAATCAATGTTGAATTCTGTCACATTCAAAGGCCAGGGCTTTAGATTAGAATTTTGCTAGTAAAAACAAAACAAAACAAAACAAAAACTTTCATTTGTTTCTACCTACTAAATAAAATATTTGTGATCATTTATTTTACTCCTTTACTCAATACTCTAAACTTTGAAGAGTTTCAAACTTCAGTTTTTGCATGGAAAGGTAAGAGAAAGACAGATAAACCTATCTTGCAACAAACTTCACTGCAGTTTTCCTGACTGAGGCAGGGCTAAGTTGGGGAGAATAGTAAATGAAAATTCATTACTTGCAAATGACATTTATTAGGATGTCTCACCCTAAATGATGGGAACACTTTTTTATTACCTGAGCCTGACTGAGCAACTGCAGGACTTGCACCAGTGTTTACGTAGCATGGAGAAGTTATGAACTCACAGAGCAAACCTGAAAGAACAATCATTAAAAAGAATGAAGGTAAGTTCATCCAGTCAGTTGTAACAGGGCTTTCCAAAGATTTTCAGTGCAACATTGTTAATATTAATGAAAGTTATCTAAATATCTTGATTGTTCTCCAATAGAAAACTGGTTAAAGTGCTGAACATCTCTAAAATGAAATCCTACAAATACATCAGAAAAAATGGTATATTTTACTTGGGATAATATATATGACTGAAAAGACAAGTTAAATGCAAGAAACTGCAGTCATAACTTAAGAGCAAAATTGTATGTTCTTCATTCCTTAAATTGTTTTGTTTTCCAAAATAGGTATGTCTGAAACTATCCAAACAAATTTCTTTCTTTTTGTGTTAGTTTATTCTTCATCTGGCTGATGAACCAGAACAATTCTATGACCAATCCTGATGTTCCTCCACAAAGAAATGCGGTATTCTTACTAAGAAGATAAATAAATTATTGGGTAAATTGACAATGGTTTTGCCATTTCAAGGATTAAGAATATTTTTTTTCTTTTGTTGAATGACATTAAATGAAGTCTAACATTTTGGAAGTTTATTTTCTTAAATACAACAAAACATGATTTTTAAGTTGAAAATATTTTCCAGCATTATAGAGTTGAAAGAATTTAACAGTAAAAATTTATACACCCAACATGATTTGATTATTGAAATTTAACTTTAACATTTCATTTTCAGTAAGTTCTTAAAGTCTAGAAAACTGCTGTCATATATTGAAATTAGCAGGGAGGGTATTATTATGTTCATTTGACAAAAAAGGAAACTGAGATTCAAAGCCACTCAAATATTTTTTAAAAAATAAATACACTTAACACATCTCCTGTAGTGTCTATCAGATTTCTTGACCTTGACTGTACAAGATTTTTGCCTGGGAGAACTTAAATATACCAATGCCTAACCCCACCCCAAAATATTTTTAAAACATATATATATGTGTGTGTGTGTGTGTGTGTGTGTGTGTGTGTGTACCTACATATATATGTATATATACTATTTTAGATTCAACATATGAAATGATACAATATTTGTCTTTCTGTGCTGGCTAATTTCACTTGGTATAATGTCCTTCAGGTCCATCCATAAGACTGCAAAAGGCAGATTATTTTTTAAGTATGAATAATATTCTATTATATGTGTGTGTACACACATATATTTATGTTTGTGCTGTGTGTGTGTATAATATGTATATTCACATTCATCTACTGATGAACATGTAAGTTATTTCCATAGCTTGGCTGCCATGGATAAAGCTACCATGGACATGAGAATGGAGATTTCTCTTTCATACTGATTACGTTTCCCTTAGATATACATACCCAGAAATGGGATTGCTGGATCATATACAATTTTTCTATTTTTAATTTTTTTGAGGAATGTCAGTACTGTTTTTCTTAATGGCTGAACCAATTTACATTCCCACCAACAGTGTATAAGGAAGCATTTTTCTCTATATCCTTCCTAACATGTTATCTTTTGCTCTTCTGATAATAGCCATTCTAACAGGTGTGAGATTATTCTCATGATTTGCATTTGCATTTCCCTGGTGATTTTTGATCGTAAATCACAATTTTTTTTTCATGTAGTGTTGGGTTATTTGGTAATTCTTTTGTTTGTTTGTTATAGAGTTGAATGATTTCTTTATATTTTTGGATATTAACACCTTATTAAACCTATGGTTTGCAGTATTTATATGTACATCAACCACTCTGTTGTGTCCATCCTGAGGAAGGAGCCCCAGTTTCTTCCTGGTTGAATGTGCTGGGACACACAGATGGATGGCAATGTACAGATTCACAAAACACTTGAATTTTCCTACCCCATTTGCTGGAATCTCCTTGGTTTTACATTGGCCATGGTGTTATAGCTGTCAATTCATGGTTAGAGTTCTCACAGAAGCATTCTGATCTGTATATTGTCAACTTGGTTATCTTTTTGGTAGAAGAAGGTTCTGGAGCTTCCCAGTCCTCCGTCTTGTTGGTCATATTCAGTAACTTAAAAATATTACATTCTTACAACTGAGTATATCAGTATTGATGCTATTATGTGCTACCTGGGTCCTCTTTTCAAGACTTAGGCACTCATTCCTTCATTTGCCAGGGGTATTGGTACTGATAGCTCAGTGCGGAATCTCTTCCTGAGAATGGTCTTTGCCTTAGCACAAGGCCTTGCATAAGTCGCACACTCTCACCAGTGGAACCCCCATCTCTAGCAACAATTCTGCATGGCAGTTCTCAGATTGACCTGATGCCTCAACTGGAAGAATTCTGAAGGGTTATCCCAGTTTCATAGTTCCCCATGGAATCAGATAAAGGTAATCAACTCTTCATTTTCTCAGTCCTGCTTCCCTTGCTTTCTCACAGATTAGTTTCCAATAGCACTCCTCAATAAACTTTGCACATGCATATCTTATTAGTCTTTCCCAGGGAAGATCAGTGAAGGCATTCAAATATACTACTGTGTCTATTAAAATATCTGAACCTTACTACTTATGAACTTGAAAATTCCTCCAAATTCTTATAGTCTATAGGGGCATATGTGTGTATGTGTGCAAATATAAGTATATACAATGTTATGCAAGTATATGTACTTGTGTATTCATGGTGGGTATTGCCCTTCCTATGTCACATGGAATACTTTTGAGCTCTGATCCCTCTAAGGACATTTTTGCAAGAGATGCTGCCCCATTATTCATATCTTTACTCTTAATGTTTTGATACTCATTAAGCTGTGTGAGATAATTTTTTAAAACACCTTAAATTCTATTATCTTTTTATTTCTCCCTTGATAATTTCTAGTTGCTCAATTGGGATTATTTTTCCCACAAATAAAATCTGTAATGTTTTTAATGATGCAAATCACCAATGTTTTGATAGCAGTACATAGTCTTTGGAAGTACAAAGTCAAAGATATTTAGCAAAGTATGATGGCAAATGATAAATCATATACTGACTTACCTTAAATTTGATAGAGACCCTGTTTTCAAAAATAAAACAAATAGAGAAGTGGATAAATGCCACCTCTTTTACATATTGTTTCAGTTTATTTGCTATTTAATAGTTTTTAAGGTTAGAAGAGTCTTTTAAATAATTCATATAGAATTTATTAAAAATTATTTCCTTTACCCTGTGTTTATTGTTAAATACAAAATCATAAAGTTTGTATTCAAAAATGAGTCCTATGAGAATGACACTTATTTCTTGGTGACAATCTTCAAGACTACAAACATATCAATTTGTTCAAAATTATTATGAACAACAGATCTGGCAAAAATGCAAATTATAATTAAAATATCCATTTGAAATATACTTATTAATAATCTTAACACTGCATGCAGTTTTCAAAATTTCAGTACTATAATTAAATTAACAATGTTTATGCTTTTGGTATTTAAAGTCTGAAATTGCAAGCAATAACCATAAAATAAAGTAATAAATAATGATAATAACTAATTACCACAGAAATGAAACAAAATCATAGTAATAATCACAATTTTTATTGACAACAGCTCCTTTATAGCATTCCAAATGACTGGGTAATTCAACAAAGATTATGTTTATTACCAGCAAAACTTTTGAATTCACCCTTTAAATAAAGCAAGCATAAGGTTTCCCCAATTATATGAAAGCACAGTCATTTTTTGTTTCTGTCCTTTTTAATCGCCCTTAAGTGTCCACTCACATACTTTGTGATCTAAATTATAGACTATAGGGGATAAAAATAGTTGAAGAACACTTCAAATCATTAAATTCAATGAGTTCCAAAAAACAAATGCATTAAGGAGTGATTTTGACTTATATTTAAAACAGAATATATTTTAAAAAGAATAATCAGTTTTTTTTTTTTTTTAAGATGGCGGACTAGAGGGTGGTTGCATTTCATGTTGCTCCAGGACTCAGGATTCAAGAAGAGGAGATACTGAGAGACTTGGGACCAACAAAGTCACTGGGTGAGTCTCTCCCGTTGGGGAGGTGTCCTGGATGAGGCTGTAGTCCCGGAACGCAGGGAACTTTGTGAAGTAGAGTTGCCCAATGAGACACCCCTTCCCCCGCTAGAGCAGTAAACTCAGACAACTGGGAGTGTTGTAGAGGAGGCCGCTCAGCATAGCGCTGGGACTTGGAGCAACCCAAAGGGGCTCCGGGCGGCTGCCCAGAGGAGGAGGCGAGCGGCGGGTCGCTTGGAATCAGAGCAACCGCTCCTGAACACCGGACGACTGCCTGGAGGAAGATGCGTGTGGCGGGTTGCTGTGACTCAGAGCGACTGTACAGGGCTCCAGGTGGCTGCTCAGAGGAGGGGCCGCATAGCCAGGCGATTAGGTGCAGAGCAGGGTCCCAGGACCTAGGAGGTTTCTTGGTGGAAGAGCCACACAGAGACAAGATGAAGGGTGGAGTGAAGGTTCCAGGACTGTGGGCAGCTTCTCTGAGGAGGGGTAGCCTAAGGAGACTTGTCTGCAAAGAGTGAGGCTCCCAGGCCCAGGACGTAGGTCCGGGCCCCTGGGAACATTGCACAGGAAGGCAGCCCAGCCCAGGCAGTAGTTGTGGATTGAGGGGAACCTCTAGGAGGGGAACTGACCAGGGAGACCTCCCAACTGGGTGAGTCTTCCCTGCAGGGTGAGGTTTTTCCACAAGGATGGTAAAACCAGAGACACAGGCCCAAACAGGCCTTGCCTCAGCCCACAGCCTAGTTCCCCTTTGGATGACCATTGGTCAACAAGTGGAGGCACTTCTGCCCACTAGCAGGGAATATACCCCACCTGAAGGCCAACACCCCTAGAGAGGCAGCTTCCTTGTGGAGCACCGCATTATCAAATTCCTCCAAGACTTCAGGCTACTGAAGGCTAAGAGGGGATATACTAGAAATCTTCAGGGACATTTTAAGCCAATAGAGGAAATCTGCAATATCTCAGTGGTCAAATGATACCTGAACAATATGAGAAAACAAGGGAAGAAAATGCCCCAAACAAATCTAGATGTTACATGAATAAAATCCAATGACAGCATGGCAGAAGAAATGATAGAAAGGGAGTTCAGAATGTACATAATTAAAATGATGAGGGAAGCAAATGATGAGATGAAAGAGCAAATGTAGGCATTGAATGATGAGATGAAAGAGCAAATGCAAGCACTGAATGATCACACCAATCGACCGTTAAAAGAGAAAATACAGGAAGCAAAAGATCATTTCAATAAAGAGTTAGAGATATTGAAAAAAAAAGCAAACAGAAATCCTTGAAATGAAGGAAACAATAAACCAAATTAAGAACTTCATAGAAAGCATAACCAATAGGATAGAACATCTTGAAGACAGAACCTCAGATATTGAAGAAAAAATATTTAACCTTGAAAACAAAGTTGAACAAACAGAGAAGATGGTAAGAAATCAAGAACAGAATCTCCAAGAAGTATGGGATATCATGAAAAGTCCAAATTTGAGAATTATTGGGATTGAGGAAGACTTAGAGAAACAAACCAAAGGAATGAACAATCTATTCGATGAAAGAATATCAGAAAATTTCCCAAATCTGAAGAATGAAATGGAAAATCAAGTACAAGAAGCTTATAGGAATCCAAATACACAAAATTACAACAGACCCACATCAAGGCACATTATAATGAAAATAACTAACATACAAAATAAAGACAGAATTTTAAAGGCTGTGAGAGAAAAGAAACAAATTACATTCAAGGGGAAACCAATACGGATATCAGCAGATTTTTCAATCCAGAGCCTAAAAGCAAGAAGGGCCTGGAACAACATTTTTCAAGACCTGAAAGAAAATGGATGCCAACCAAGAATCTTATACCCAGCAAAACTTACCTTCAAATTTGATGATGAAATAAAATCCTTCCATAATAAACAAAAACTAAAAGAATTTACAAAAAGAAAGCCAGCATTACAGAACATTCTCAGCAAAATATTCCATGAGGAAGAGATGAAAAACAAAGAAGCAAATCAGCAAAGGGAGTAACTACCCTAAAGGAATTGTCAAATAAAGGAGGAACCAAGTTGTGTCAAAAAAAATAAATAAATAAAATTTTAAAAATGAGCCAAATGACCGGGAATACATTTCATATCTCAATAATAACCCTGAATGTTAATGGCCTGAACTCATCAATCAAAAGACATAGACTGGCACATTGGATTAAAAAGAAAGATCCAACGATATGTTGTATGCAAGAACTCACCTCACAGAAAGAGATAATCATAGACTAAAGGTGAAAGGATGGGGAAAAACATAGCATGCACATGGACCCAGCAAAAAAGCTGGAGTATCCATCCTCATTTCAGATAATGTGAACTTCAAGCCAATGTTAGTCAGAAGGGATAAAGAAGGACATTTCATACTGCTTAAGGGAAGCATAAATCAGCAAGACATAACAATCATAAACATCTATGCCCCAAACAGTGGCTCATCTATGTATGTTAAACAAATCCTTCTCAATTTCAGAAACCAAATAGACCATAACACAATAATACTAGGTGATTTTAACACGCCTCTCTCACCACTGGACAGATCTTCCAAACAAAAATTGAACAAAGAAACCATAGATCTCAATAACACAATCAATAATTTAGACTTAACGGATATTTATAGAATATACCATCCAACGAAGAGCAAATACACTCTTCTCAACAGCACATGGATCCTTCTCTAAAATAGACCATATATTATGCCACAAAGCTAATGTTAGCAAATACAAGAAGATAGAGACACTACCTTGTATACTATCAGATCATAATGGATTGAAATTAGAAATAAATGAAAGAGTAAAAAACAGAAATTACTTCAACACCTGGAGATTAAACAATATGCTATTATATGATGAATGGATAATAGAAGATATTAGGAAGGAAATTAAAAAATTCGTAGAGGTAAATGAGAACAAAGAAACATCATATCAAAATCTCTGGGACACTATAAAAGCAGTACTTAGAGGAAAATTTATTTCATGGAGCACATTCAATGAAAGAAGTAAAACTCAACAAATCAACGACCTAACACTACAGCTCAAAGCCCTAGAAAAAGAAGAGCAGACCAACACCAAAAGTAGTAGAAGACAGGAAATAGTTAAACTCAGAGCTGAAATCAACGAAATTGAAATGAAAGAAACAAAACAAAAAATTGACAAAATAAATAGTTGGTTCTTTGAAAAAATAAACAAAATTGATAAACTCTTAGCCACACTAACAAAGAGAAGACGAGAGAAAACCCAAATCACTAAAATTCGGAATGAACAGAGAAATATCACAACACACATGATTGAAATACAAAACATAATTAGAAGCTATTTTGAAAATCTATACTCCAACAAAATAGAAAATTTTGAAGACATCAACAGGTTTCTAGAGAAATATGAATTGCCTAAACTGAATGAGGAGGACATACACAATTTAAATACACCAATTTCAAGTAATGAAATAGAAGAAGTCATCAAAAGCCTTCCAACAAAGAAAAGTCCAGGACCAGATGGGTTCTTAGCCGAATTCTACAAAACCTTTAATGAAGAGCTCATTCCAATACTCCTCAAAGTATTCAATGAAATAGAAGAGGAGGGAACCCTTCCAATTCATTCTATGAAGCCAATATTACCCTGATACCTAAACCAGACAGAGAAACATTGAGGAAAGAAAATTTCAGACCAATATCCTTAATGAACATCGAAGCAAAAATTCTCAACAAAATTTTAGCAAATCGCATACAAAAACATATTAAAAAGATAGTGCACCATGATCAAGTGGGTTTCATCCCAGGGATGCAAGGTTGGTTCAACATCAGGAAATCAATAAATGTATTTCACCATATCAACAGACTTAAAGTCAAGAATCACATGATTATTTCAATAGATGCAGAAAAAGCATTTGATAAAATACAGCACCCCTTCATGCTCAAAACACTAGAAAAAATAGGGATAGTGGGAACATTCCTTAACATTGTAAAGGCCATCTATGCTAAGCCCATGGCTAATATCATTCTAAATGGTGAAGAACTGAAAGCATTCCCTCTAAAAACTGGAACAAGGCAGGGATGCCCTCTTTCACCACTTCTATTCAATATCATCCTTGAAACTCTATCCAGAGCAATTAGATAGACCAAAGAAATTAAAGGGGTACGAATAGGAAAAGAAGAACTATCCTTATTTGCTGATGATATGATTATATACTTAGAGGAACCTGGAAATTCCACCAGAAAACTTTTAGAACTCATAAGTGAATTCAGTAAAGTAGCAGGATATAAGATCAGTGCACATAAATCTAATGCATTTTTATACATAAGTGATGAATCTTTGGAAAGAATAATTAGGAAAACTACCCCATTCACAATAACCTCGAAAAAAATAAAATACTTGGGAATCAATCTCACAAAAGAGGTGAAAGACCTCTACAATGAGAACTACAGAACACTAAAGAAAGAAATTAAAGAAAACCTTAGAAGATGGAAAGATCTCCCAAGTGCCTGGATAGGCAGAATTAATATTGTCAAAATGGCCATACTACCAAAAGTGCTATACAGATTCAATGCAATTCCAATTAAAATCCCAATGATGTACCTTACAGAAATAGAGCAAGCAATTATGAAATTCATCTGGAAGAATAAGAAACCCAGAATAGCTAAAGCAATCCTTAGCAGAAAGAGTGAAGCAGGGGGTATCGCAATACCAGATCTTCAACTCTACTACAAAGCAATAGTAACAAAAACGGCATGGTATTGCTACCAAAATAGAAAGGTAGATCAATGGTACAGAATAGAGGACACAGACCCAAACCCAAATAAATACAATTTTCTCATACTAGACAAAGTTGCCAAAAATAAAATGGAGAAAAGATAGCCTCTTCAACAAATGGTGCTGGGAGAATTGGAAATCCATATGCAACAGAATGAAACTAAACCCATATCTCTCACCGTGCACGAAACTAAACTCAAAATGGATTAAGGACCTCGGAATCAGACCAGAGACCCTGCAGATTATAGAAGAAAAAGTAGGTCCAGAGCTTCAACATGTCGGCTTAGGACCAGACTTCCTCAACAGGACTCCCATAGCACAAGAAATAAAAGCAAGAATCAATAACTGGGATAGATTCAAACTAAAAAGCTTTCTCTCAGCAAAGGAAACTATCAGCAATGCCAAGAAAGAGCCTACAGAGTGGGAGAAAATCTTTGCCAATCATACTTCAGATAAAGCATTAATCTCCAGAATCTATAAAGAACTCAAAAAACTCTACACCTAGAATGCAAATAACCCAATCGACAAATGAGCTAAGGAAATAAACAGACACTTCACAGAAGAAGATCTACAAGCAATCAACAAACATATGGAAAAATGTTCAACATCTCTAGTAATAAGAGAAATGCAAATCAAAACTACCCTAAGATTCCATCTCACCCCAATTAGAATGGCGCTTATCAAGAATACAAGCAACAACAGTTGTTGGCAAGGATATGGGGAGAAAGGTACACTAATACATTGCTGTTGGGGTTGCAAATTAGTGCAGCCACTCTGGAAAGCAGTGTGGAGATTCCTTAGAAAACTTGGAATGGAACTACCATTTGACCCAGCTATCCCACTCCTTAGCCTATACCCAAAGGACTTAAAATCAGCATACTACAGAGATACAGCCACATCAATGTGCATAGCTGCTCAATTCACCATAGGCAGATTGTAGAACCAACCTAGATGCCCTTCAATTGATGAATGGATAAAGAAACTGTGGTATATATATATAATGGAATATTACTCAGCCATAAAGAATGATAAAATTATGGCATTTGCAGGCAAATGGATGAAATTGGAGATTATCATGCTAAGTGAGATAAGCCAATCTCAAAAAACCAAAGGACAAATGATCTCGCTGATACGTGGATGATGACACATAATGGGGGTGGGAGGGGTTAGTGTTAGGGTTAGAGTTAGGGTTAGGGAGGGGGGCAAGAATGGAGGAAGAAAGTACTGTATAGAGGGAAAAGAGGGGTGGGAGGGTTGGGGGGAAGGGAAAAAATAACAAAATGAATCAAACAGCATTACCCTTTGTAAATTTATGATTACACAAATGGTATTCCTTGACTCCATGTACAGAGAAACAATATGTATCCCATTTGTTTACAATAAAAAAAGAAAAAAAAGAATAATCAGAAATGCATACATATGTGTGTGTGCATATATTAAATATATATATTATATATATATTCTTTCCTTTTTATATAACCATCAAGTTTGCATTTTTTTAAGTGTAGAAAAGAAAACATTAAGAGGATTATAGAAAATTCTTAGAAGCTAGGGAAATATAAAATAAAACTGCAGGAATATATGATTCAGATGATACTTGATTCAAGGAGGGCTCTACATGATCTCTAATGAATAATTTCCTGTAAGTCTAGAAGAATGATTAAAGGATTCTAGTATTTAAAACGGATGAGAATTAAATAAAAATTCTTTCCAGGTAGATTGCATACTTAAATTTGAAGAACAAAGTATTAATGCATCTAGAAGAAAATGGAAGATAATTTCTTTATCAGAATTGGCAATGATTTATTAAATAGAATACAAATAGTACTGGCAATGAATAAAAAAATAATCATTAAATTGGATTATAATAAAATTGAAAAATATGTTTATCAGAATGCACTATTCAAAGATAAAGTCAAAGCATACTCTAGAAGATAACACATTAGTTAGAACACATAGAAGTGAAAATGGGTCTAATCTTTGCATGTGTGTGTTTATATTAGTTGTGTCATACTCAATTAAAAAAGATAACACAATGAAAATCTGAGCAAGAGACCTGAGTGACTATTTGAACAAAAGATAATTCCCAAAAGTCAGTAACCAGGTGAAAAATTCTTCAATCTTAATAGTATTCAGGAAAATGCAATGTATGCTATAATGACTCCAACAGACATGTTTGAGTGATTTAAATGCTACAGTGACAATATTTAGTGTTAACAAGAATGTAGAAGAATGGGTGCTCACATGAACTACTTATGGAAATATACACTGGAAAACTATTTTCCAATTATTCTACATTATTTATTAATGTTGAAAAGATACATATCTTATGGTAATTCCACTTCTAACAAAAGAATTGTGTTCCTCTGTGTGCCAGGAGAGAGGAACAAGATGTTCATGACAGCATAATTTATAACAGTTCCAGCTGAAAAAAATAAACAAATATCAAAAAGTAAAAGCAGAACAAACAAACAAAAAATCCAAACTCAAAGTTCAGGTACAACAGAATTGATAAAAACATTGTGATATCCTCACACAATGGGATAATGTACCACTCCAAAACTGAAGGAACTATGACTATACATAACACAGAGACAAACTTCACAATGATCCAAATTTGAGTTAAAAACTCCAGAGATAACCCTGTGTGATTCTATCAACATAGAGTTTAAAAGGATGTGTCAAACTGTGGTGTTGGAGGGCAAATTTTACTCTCCCTGAAGAGGAAGAACATGGTGATCCAGTGTGAATAACAAGAAAATTTTTGTTCTTATGTCTGAATCTGAGAAGTAATTCATTGGTGTTTACTCTGGATAACTCAATGAGTTGTACATTTAATATTTGAGCACCTTTCTATTCATCATGTTTACATTTATATTTGGTCATGTTATCTTTTTTCATAGCATCCAAAAATTGTAATAAAATCTATTTTATCTTGGCCTCAAATATTCAATAAGTTTCAACAGTAAGAAATATTATAGGCTTCAAATGGTAACTCAGATGATAAAACAGAAATATACAGGAAAAGACATATTCAAAATCCATTGCATTTATCAGAAAAGGTATAACCAGAATGTATTTTCAATCAAAAAGAAAACTATTATTCCATTATAAAAATTAGGTATATTCCATTATAAAAATATTCATCTAAGAATGAAAGAAATTCAAGGACAGATGACACCCATTTTTGGAGGCAGTATTTGAAAAAGTGAACAATAATATTTTGCTATTTTGTCCTCTTTAAACTTAATCTTAAAATGTATTTTTTAAATTATCAATTGCATTTTCATAATGCATGGGCATGTATACAATAATGCTTATGACAGCCTTTTCCATGGTACATTTTGACAACGAAATGGGTTTACACCAATAGGAAAATATATTTATCAATGGAAAATTGCAAAGTAAATAAAATATATGAGTCAGATATATTAAGTGATTTTGGGAGGATGTACTCAGTATTATTAAGTGGGAAAATCCAAGATGCAAGAAGTATTCAAGTACCTAATAAAGAAAATTTAATTTAATGCAAGTTTTCTTTAAATTTAAAGGCAGTCATGCCCATAGGCATAACCAGGGGGAAAACAATGAACATTCACAGAGGATTCACAAGTAAGCAAAAGATAAATACATAAGTATTTATCTTTTATCTTTTGCAAAAAGTAGCTTTTGCTTCACAAATGTCATTGTTAGTTTCTAAACCTATAGTTGCATAATCCTACCATTTTTATGGGTAGCTCTCTAGAGAATTTGCATATGCTCACTATTATGGTGAGATATGAGGTGATTCCCCCATTTCCAAGGCTCTTGCATTTTAACAATGCACAAATGTTCCAAGATAAAATGTTCCTAGTTTGAATGGAGTGGGTGGTCACTGTAGGCAGGTGATGCATGACTGGAGAAGTTGGATCACCTGGGGGCATGCCATGGAAGGGTGCATGTTCTCTGTGGCCACTCCCCTTCCACCCTCTGTGCTTCCTAATCACAAAATCCTGAGAAGCTGTACTACACCATTCCCATCTGTCATTATGTTCTGCCTTGTCTTGGGCCCCTAGCAAGAAGATTGGCCAACCAACAACTAAATCTCAAAAACCATGAGGCAAAATAAAATTTTCCTCCTCTAAGTTGTTCTTGTCAGATATTCTGGCCACAGCGATGCAAGCAATGCAAAGCTGACATATACACTCACATATGAAACAAAGTTTATATTCCTAGTTTAGGTCAATGAGTAAATAGCATCATATAAAATCTATATTAAATTCCTTGATGATTTCTGTCCTCCATGTAGCATTTGGAAAGTACATAATGCCCACTTTTGAGTTTATTCTTTCCATCACTATGAACAAATTCATACTGATTTTGAGTTGGAATTTACAGACAAAGCATTTGATATTTTCACTTACTAACTATGTTATGTGGGAAATTAACCTAATACCTTTGGACCTTCCTTTATTCCTCTTTTAAAAAATGATAGTGATGCTGGACACGGTGATGCATTCCTATAATCCCAGAAGCCCAGGAGACTGAGAAGGGAGACTCACAAGTTCAAGGCCAGCCTCAGCAACTTAACTAGGCCCTAAGCTAAGGGAGACTCTGTCTCAAAAAAAAAGGGTGTGGGGGGCTTGGGATGTGACTTAGTGGTTAAACTCTCCTAGGTTCAATTCCCAGTACCAAAAAGAGAATGAAATGATAGTGATATTCCCTGATACGTTATTAAAGTTATTGTGAAATTTCCTACTTTGTAATCCTTAATGTTTGGAACATGATATTGATTTTATGCTAATTTTATATGAAGTTATTGAAAAAATTTTACGATTAACTATTTTCTATAAAAATGTTCAGACTGAAAGAGTAGATAGTATTTTTGTTTTTGGAAGTACAATACTAAATAAACTAAATTTAAGATACAGATTAGGATTTTTCAATTTTTTCATTATTAACATTTGGGTCAGATAATATTTTGTTCAATAATGAACTATCCTCTTCATTTTTGAATGTTTGACTGCATCCTGACCTTTATTCACTGCCAGTAGTAGCCTCCTAGTTTTGACAGCTGAAAACATTTCTACACATGACTAAATGTCTCCTAGGGAGCCAAATACCCCGAGGTTGAGAATTTCTGATATTGATGATTCATAGTCATAGAAAAACTGCTGTACCATCATTGTAAAATAGAAGTTAAAGTCAAAATTTGCTGAATTTGTAAATGGAAACATTACTTTTTTCCATTAATGTCAATTCTATAGGATTTATGGTTAAAAATTAAATGGCATAAAGGTAATTAATTGCCTAATTTGGTAGGATGTAGACTTTTTTTTAAAAATTCTAGTATGTAGCTTAACTTAGTTTAAATATGGTATTAATAATATTTATTATTTTCTTCCTTCTAGTTTTATAATATTTTTCTTCCTTTTTGCTAATATTTCAGATAAATACTTAGAGGATTAATATTAAATAGTCATCTTTTTAAATAGGTCTAGAAATTTTCCGTTAATTATCGTTTTGGCCATTTAATTATCTTTTATTCCAAATAATATTTTATTATTGGTTTTAATCCAAATATAGTATGTAGTTAATTTTTCTTAATTTCCAAAATCATGATGATTTCTATTTTACTTGTGGCTTCCATCTATTTATGATAAAGTAACTGGCTTTTCATATTCTTATTTTTATTTAGGATTGCAATATTCTATGTGTGCTTGAAGAATATATGTTCTGTAATTGCCAAATGGATTACTTAATCCATGTCTATTTATTATCTAAATTGTCTTAAAATGATTTAGTTTTTGCAAAAAAAAAAAATGCCCAATGTTACAAATTATTAGGAAAATGTAAAGTTTAAGCCCCAGTGAAATACCAGTACATGCCATTAGAGTGACTGAAATTAAAAAGAATTAACTATTTTTGGCAAAGATGTATAGGAACTGGGACTCTCATAAAATATTGGAGAAAATAGAAAAGAGTATATCCAGTTTGGATAAGGCAACATAAGATTTTATATATATGTATTAGTGTCTACTGTTTAGTATATTACAAAAAATTGTGATTTATAACAACCCTTCCCCCCACACACATGCTTATAATTCAGTGCTTTGAGATAGGCAGTCGTAGTTTAGGCTGCCACCTTCTAGGTGACTTTGGATGGCATCATGCACATGTTTAATGGTTGGCATGCTGGCTAATGTAGCAGATTTGAGATGGACAATAGTATTTCTCCTTCACATAGTTGTTCTCCAAAAACTTTAAATATCATATACAAAATTCAGCTTTCATTATTATAATGAGTTAGCTTCTTAGTCCAATATAAACATCTTTTGGCATAGTAAAAATAAAAAATTCCATCTCACATATTTGAATACTAGAAATTAGTATATAAATATTGGCACCTCCATTTCTGTCTACCATGTATTTTAAATCTGCCTTTATGTTTCCTACCTCTTGATCATTTTTAATAAAAGACTTCCTCAAACAGATCTCCCAGTTCAATAATTTATTTTTTGTTTTGTCCCACTTTTAGGTTCCTTATTTAAAATATATTTTTTATATTTCTTCATAATCTCCCCGTTCACAATAGCTCCCTTTCATCTATTTCAAGTCTTTTCGGCTTGTCATCTTCGTTTTAATAGTTGTGGTACTTCTCAATTGTCTAATTATTTTTCCATTAATGCCTTTCCCTTAATGATATCAGTCACTTTGGCAATTAATTTGTACCTGAGGAAAATGGGGAACATCTGAGTCCTTCTCTTGTGGCCTTCTGATGAATTTAAGATGATATGTGCCCTAAAGCAGACAGACTCAGTGTCACAGCCCAGGATTGGCCATTATCATTTGCTGAACACCACATCCTGCCTTGCTGATTCTTACAGATGGGCACCGATTCACTATTATTTTAAGTATTTGGTTTTTTTGTGTCATCAATCATCTATAGCTGGTAGTGAATAAGAGTGTTTGATCTGATAATGTTCTATGAATATGTCTATTTACAAATTTTGCCGCCTGAGTGTCCTTCACATTGCATTTTCATTTCTCTCTGACAATAAAACAGAACTGCTTTTTTTTTTTAAACTCTCCATAGGCGACTCTTCCCTTAAAAACTGTTGTTAATGTATCTCATACATATACTTTCCTGTGGTTTTTAGATCTCTAGTGATAGGCTTGGAACTAAAATCTGCTAGGATTCCCAACTGCATTTTGTTTCTTTTCACTTGTTAAAAAGCCATATCATCAACAGATTATACTTAAGGGACATGATGGTATTTATTTCTTATAATCACAAATTAAGTAATAGTTAATATAAACCTAGCACTTTGATGAAAATGTTTGATTTCCAATTCTACTAATTATCCACAATACTCAAAGTTTGCTACACATCATATTTACACAAAGTCTTGCCTGCAACACATGCTTTGAAGCCTTCATACCAGAGTTTCTGGTTCTGTATTTCTGGAGTACGGCCAAGGAATTTGCATTTCTAACAATTTTCCAGGTAATGTTGCTACAGTTTTTTCATTGCTATAAAATAATTAGGTTTAAATTTGGACAATTATATTAGCACAACAGAAAGATTGCTTCATCTAAGGCCAGAGTTCACTCATTGTCTGACAAGTAACTTTCAAAAATATTGATTATCCTTTTAGTATTTTCTGAAAGATTTCAAAATGTGTTCATCATACACAACTTTACATATCTGCTT
Organism: Sciurus carolinensis; assembly: GCF_902686445.1. Lineage (NCBI taxonomy): Eukaryota > Metazoa > Chordata > Mammalia > Rodentia > Sciuridae > Sciurus > Sciurus carolinensis. The sequence goes on from NC_062225.1 coordinate 30,186,968, forward strand.
GCCAAAACTGGTACACAAGTTCTGCATGGACGAATTTAATTAATTAAGTTGGATATTTTTGATTCATTCCAACTGATCCTCTCTTTGCCTTCTCCACACTATTCTGTTTTCAAAAGGTCGACGTATATGCACTATTTCAGTGGATTTCCTTTCCTTCGGCATCTGTCATGTTCTCCAGAGCAACAGAGTACATAAGATGGTTGTCCATCATTTGTCTATCTAGAAAGATTTTAAAGAATTGATTCATGTATTCGTGGGGGCTTACAAGTTCAAAATCTGTAGGGCTGAATAACACTTTTCAGGCAAAAGTTGATGTTGTAGTGTCCAGTGAAAGGCAGTATGGATGCAGAATTCCTCTTGGAGGAGTCAAACCCTTTTCTTATAAAACCTTCATCTGATTGGATATAGCCTATGCACATTATGGAAGATAATCTGTTTATTCACTATCAACTTTGAAATGTTAGTCTCATCTTTTAAAAAAAAAATACCTTTTCAGAAACATCTAGACCAGTTTTTAACCAAAAATTGTAATATAGCACATCCTAGTTGACATAAATCAATGTTCATGCCCTTTGACATCTTGTTGGGTTTATTCAGTGGTGAGTTGCAGCGGATCTGAGGGAGGGAGAAACAAAAATGCAGGGAACATACTTCAAAACTCCTACTGAAAAGACCTTTATACCTGACTGCATCTGGCTTTAGTTTCCCAAGTTCTCTTCCTTTTCTCTCGATCATTCGCACAGAGGAGGACAATGGACCCCTATTCCTTCCCACATCTCCTACCATCTCCTTAAACTGCTCTGCCCTTAATGGTTTTTCTAAATGCTCTGAGATAATCCCTTCACTAAACTTTCCTGGAGTCATCCCATGTGACCTGCCCCCTCTTTTCCTGCCATAACTAGACAGACAAATACAACCTATGGGTTTGGACATTACCAGATTTCTCCTGTGTATGCCCCAATTTCTAAAGGAAAGCTGAAAATATTTCTGCTGCTCTTCAAGATTTTCCTTTTCACCCTTAGAGAATTCAACTGCTAAATATAATTTCTAGTTTTACTTTTGAACCCCCTTTGTTTGCAGGGATATCATTTCCCAATCCTTAATTGGCTGTTACCACCTTGATGTTTGATATTTGGCTGATATTTGGAAGTACAGTGCAGAAATTGAGTTGAATATAAAAAATAGAAAATAGTCTTCACTATCAAACTGCTTCAATTGCACCTTACTCTGTTGGAAGCAAAAGATAGGCTTTTCTTGAGGTCAGTAGTTGGTGCTATTTCTTCATCTGTGGTGAAGAAATATGGTACTTTTTTTCACTCTTTCAACATCTACCACTCGACTCTTCTAAATAGCAAATATATTGTGTTGTATATTGTGTAAAGGAACTGGTGAGGCCAACCCTGAATTTTTGTCTTTTTTCAAAGACTGTCATGTGACAAGACCTTCCATCTTGCCTCAGTGGCTAAGTAGTTATTGACATAATTTTCACAATATTTTGATGTAAAAACTACAGAGAAAAATACCCTTTGTAAGCTTCTGATACAGCATAAGCTAGAGTTGATAACTAGAATACCACAACTATAGAAAATGACTTCTTTCCCATTATTTGCTGTTGCCCATATACTTATTTTTCAAAATAGTGTTCTTAGAACCAATTAGCATAAAGGACCAGAGCATTTTAAGATTATTAATCTGAAGTAACTGTAATACTAGTGATACAAAATTACATCTACTGACTGTAATAGAATTTAACAATTATCCCATTTTTGTGCATTTAAATAGCTTCCAGAGGTTCACAATGAAATGATCTCTAATAATTAATCTTATCTATGAATTTAAATTATTAATTTCTGAATGCAGGCACATAAAAAATGATTTATACACAGTAGTTTGCTTAAACAACAAGAGTGTATTTTCAGTTCTAAGGAGGTGAGAAGTCAGATTTGAAGGTGTCAGCGGTTTTGTTTCTCAGGAGGTCTCTGTTATTGGCATATGGATTGCTGTCTTCTTTCTGGGTTCTCACAATCTTTTCTCTGTGTACATGCAACCCTGGTGTTTCCTTGCCCAGATTTCCTTTTAAAAATTAGAATACCAGTTATATTGATTTAAAGTCCCCCATGTGACCTAACTTAACCTTAATTATCTCTTTAAAAGTCCCATTAGAAAACCAGAGAATAGAGAAAGGGCAACAGGGAGAGGGAGGAAGGAAGGAAGGAAAGGAGGAGTACTGGGGAAAGGAAGGGAACAAATTATGTTATATGCATATATGAATGTACTGCAATGAAACCCTCTAGTATGTGTAATTATAATGCACTAATAAAAACAGAATGACCTGTTTCCAAATACAGTCATATTCTGAGGCACTGAACTCAGATTACAGACTCAACATGAATACAAAATTCAGCTCATTAACACTATTAGAAAAATAATATATTTATATCTGTGTATTGGTGCAGAAGGAATATAGTAAGGATAAATAAAAATTAATGATGTTTTCCAACATGGCTGTATGGCAATTTGATTGCAACAATGAGGATGAAACAGAATAGAGGGAATATTTCTCTGAGTTTGCTTTTCTGTATAGTACTATGCTTATATGTATAGAGTAGGTTAATATTTTATACAGATAGGTAGATATACATGAATACGTATTACCCATGATGGAAGGAAGAATGTAAAAATCAATGGAAATAAATGAACTCCATCTCAAATGACTAAGATGAGTTTACTATACATGTTGATACTTATATGTTTATTTATCTGGGTAAATATTTATTGCAGGTATTCATTAGTGGGACTGTCTATAACTGGTATAAATGAGCTAGGTTAGGTGAGACAGTTTTATACATGTTTTATTTTATTTATTTATTTATTGGGGAATATCAGAGATTGAACTTAGGGGTACTTAGCCACTGACACACATCACCAGACCTGTTTTGTATTTTTTTTAGAGACAGGGTCTCACTGAGTAGCTTAGCATCTTGCTTTTGCTCAGCCTGGCTTTGATCCTTCTGTCTCAGACTCCTGAGCTGCTGGGCAGCACCATGCCCAACTTTATACATGTTTTATATAAAATAGTTCCAATAAGTTTGTATTTCATATTTCTAATAAGTATAATTTTTCAATTCTCATTTGCCTCTTGTTTTTCCTTAAAAGCAGTACTGTAATAGAGTATGTTTTAATGCAAATTAAAACTGTCTCTGATTTAAAAAAAAAAAAAAATTACTTCTAAGCAAGAAAAACTTCTATCTTAGCCTGGAGCAGTGGTGCAAGCCTAGAATCCCAGTGACTCAGGAGGCTGAGACCGAAGGACTACAATTTTAGCAATTTACTGAGGCCCTAGGTAACTTGGTGAGATCCTTTCAAAAAAAAAAAAAAAAAAAAAAAAAAGTCCCTGGGGATGTGGTTCAATGACTAATCATCCCTGGGTTCAATTCCCAGTGCCAAAAAAAAGAAAAAGAAAGAGAGAGTGAGAGAGAGATCTTCCATCGTGTAAGATCATTTCCATATTAAGTGTGGTAAACATTAACACATTTGTGGTGTGTTTTCTTAAATATTATGTTCCTATATATGTGTCTGCCATGGTTTGAATGTGAGGTGTCCCCCAAAAGCTCATGTGTGAAACAACTTGTAAGAAGGTTTGGAGGAAAAATGATTGGGTTATATCCTTAACCTAATCAGCAAATTAATCCCTGATAGGATTAACCAGGTGGTAACTGGGGCACGTGCGTGTTGGGGGAGGAAGTGGTTCACTGGGGCATGGCTATGGGGTATATATTTGTATCTGGCAAGTAGAGACCCCTCTCTCTGCTCTCAGATTGTCATGTGAGTTGCTTCCCTCCACCAGTCTTCTGCCATGATGTTCTACCTCACCTTGAGCCTCAGGAATGGAGCCTGTTGTCTATGGATTGAGGCCTCTGAAACCATAAGCCCCAAACTAAACTTTTCCTCCTTTACAATTGTTCTGGTCTGGTACTTTTAGTCATAGCAGTGAGAAAGCTGACTAAAAGAACTTCTATGTTTTTATTTTGGAGAATTTTTCTTCATCGCACTGACTCTTTTTTTTTTTTTTCTTTTTATTGTTGTGTTGTAATCATACATAGCAGTAGGATTCATTATCCCATATTCATACATGCATGTAAAAATATGTAGCACTTCAGAAATTTGGGTGTCCACCTTGCTCAGTGTAACTGACTCTTATGGCCATACTTATAAAACATATTTATAAAAGGTATATAAAATGCATATACATTTATGAAAATACACACATGCTATATGTTTATAGTTCATACAAATTATAGTATTCTTTTTTGAGATTTTGAATATTAACTTTGTATTTTCTCTGAGTAATATTAGAGACAAAAACATGATTCATAACAGCATAGACATTTTATCACTGAGAAAAAAAGTGTTCAAATACTCAATTTCTTTTAGTGTATTATCATAGTTTAAATAACTTCTGTGTAAGAATAAATTGCTGTGAAAACAGAAAAAATTGGAATAGATTTCAGAGTAAACACAATCAAAATTATTTTATTGGCAGATACATGAAAAATAATCTTACTGTTTCTATAGCTGTAATTTTTGATGTTTCTTGCAGTCAAATTAATTTTTTTGTGTTAAAAATACCTCATTGTTCCCACAAACTTATTTTGTTTCAAATTTTCTGATAATGTAGAACTGGGGTTTATTTCCTGATTAAACATTGCTTTCTTAGGATATCCACATATTTAGGCTCAGAAGAATGAAGTGAGCATAGCAATTCTCTATGTAAACTTTTTTACTTTAAGAGTTCTCCTGTTTTGCTCTCAGTAGAGATGGACTGCTACATGAAACTTTGGAAATATAAGCACCCTTGAAGTCTTGCATTTGTATGTGTCAATGATTGGTCCTTTTCTGTTTCTTGTGTGAGGAACTATTGAATAATTTATACTTTTAAAATGTGTTTTTAATATTATACTACCAGAAGACCAAAGATTGCATAATCATACTCTCCTCCACATCTGTATATATCTAGTTATATACATCCAAAAACAGTCTCTAGCTGACCACATATGCTTTTGTGGAAATTTAGTGTAATAAATGATTCAATCAGGTATAAGCATCCATAAATTTTAACAATATTTGTGCCTGCCCATGAAGTTTCTTAGAGTTAATTCCATTCATTCAGTCTGTTATAACTGCAAACTTGTCTTATAACCAATGCTGTGTTCAAAAGACTTCTAAATTAGTATTTACCCTAAGGGAAGCATAATACCATTGTTAATAAATTGCTGAATATATAAGTATTTGAAGTTCAACTATTTTGAACTACACACCTTTGTTTCTGGACAGTTGGCACATATTAGGTTGTAACTATAATTTGACTAAGCTAACTTTGTAATCCTGTTTTGACATTTAATATGCTCTGACACTCAAAGTTATTTTTTTAAACTTAAATAATAATCAGGCAATTTTTAGGATGGGAAGCTATTGTTAAATCAGAATTTCTGATTTTTCCTCTTGAAGGAGGTATAGATAGAGCAACTGCATGGGAAGGAAGACCGTGAGAACTTAAAAGTTTTTGTTGTTTTATCTTCAATTTGAATTCTCCACTTGAATGATGATAAAGCTAAAGAAAAGCCCTAAGAATATGTAAAAAATAAAAACTGTATACATAACTAAAATGAATTCAGTGTAGACAATGACACACAAGTTAAATAATTGCTGAATCTCCTGGAGGTTTTTGTTCAGATACTAGATCATTTTCTTTAGACAATGGGAGAAGATAATATATTTGTTATGGTAAAGAGTTTTGAAGATGCAGTTTGGTATTTTTTATTTGGTAAATAAAGTTATCTGTTAACGGTTCTAGTTGATCATCTAATATACTTCTTTTAAATGCACACTCCCTTGGCTGCAGAAACTACTACATTTTCTATCAATTACCTTAGAGATACTAGGAAATTTCAATGTTTCTGCCTGTACAACATATATCAGTTAAAGGGTTAGAGGTATAGCTCAGTGGTAGAGAGCTTGCCTAACATCTGTGAGGTCCTATGTTCCATCATCAGACACAGTAATATCTATATCTATACCTATATTTATCTATCTCTATTTCAAGTTATGTTATGTTGCACAGACCATAAATCTTAACAATAGTATATTTTTAAAAAATAAGCTATTGCTACTGTGTCTTATTTTGAAAAAAGTCTACTTAGATCTATTAACCATTTTTAATTGAGTAATTAGGTTTTTTTTTTTTTTTTTGGCTATTGATGTGTTTGAGCTCCTCATATATTCTGGATATGAACATCTTGTTTTTAAGTCAGACATGGAATGCCTCATGCTTTGTTCTTTATGCTCAAGATTACTGACTATTTGGATTGTTTAGTGGTTCCACATAACTTCGAGGACTTTTTTAAAGCTGAAGAATGTCATTGGAATTTTGATAAGATTACACTGAATCTGTAGATCACCTTGGGGAATATGGACCTATTATAAATATTGATTCTTCTAATTTATGAATATGGGGTATCTTTCAATTTTTTGTGCCTCTTAAATTTTTTTTCATTGATGTTTTATAATTTTTACTGCAGAGATCTTTTACCTCTGGTTAAATTTACTACTAGAAATCAATTTTTTTCTATCTATTGAAAATATGATTGCTTTCTAGATTTTTATTTCTGATTTTTAGTTAATGATGAATATAAATGCTACTCATTTTTAATGTTGATTTGTTATTCTGAAATGTTTCTGAATTCTTTTACTAGTTTCAATAATGGTTTTGGTGGAGTTGTTTTTGTTTTTTGTTTGTTTATTTTGGTTTGGTTTTCTATATAAAATACTATGTTGTCTGCACATAATGATAATTTAACTTCTTATTTTCCAATCTCTTTCTCTTGCCACATCTCTCTGCTAGAACTTTCAGTACTATAAAAGTGGCAAAAGCAAGTATTCTTCTCTTTTTCCAGGTCTTTGAGAGAAAGTTTTCAACTTTCCCCCATTCAATATGTTAGCTTTCAGTGTCTTATAAGTGATTTTTTATTGTCTTACATTTCTTCTATACCTGATTTTCTCAGAATTTTTATAATAAAAGGATGTTGAAATTTATCAAATATCATTTCTGCATCTATTGAGATGATCATATGACTTTCATCCTTCATTGGGTTGATATGGGATATCACATTCACGATTTGTGTATACTGAAATATCTTTACATCTTTGGAATGAATGTCACTGGATTAGTTTCAATGCACTGTTGAATTTGGTTTTCTAGCTTTTTGTTGAGGACTTTTCCATCATTGCTCATTAGATATATTACCCTCTGGTTTTCTTTCCTTGTGGTATCTGCCTGACTTTGTTACAAGGGTAATACTGGTCTCATAAAATGAGTTTGGAAATATTCTATCTATATTCATTTTTTTTTAAAGAGTTTGGGAAGGACTGGTATTATTTCTTCTTTAAATGTTGCAAAAGAGTCATTTGGTCCTGAGAATTTATTTCATGGAAGACTTTTTATTGTAATTCATTCTTATTATACAGAGTTGGTCTATTCAGGTTTTCAATTTTTTCATGTTTCAATCCTGGTAAATTGCATATATCCAGGAATTTACCCATTTCTTCTAAGTTATCAAATGTGTCAGTGCATAGATGTTTGCTGTAAAAATAATCTCAAATAGTCCTTTGTATTTCTGTGATGTCAGTTGTAATATCTTCTCTTTCATTGCTCATTTTGAGTATTTCTTTGTCTGTCTGTGTCTCTCTCTCTCTCTCACTTCTTTTATAAGTTAGTCTAGCTAAGGGTTTGTCAGTTTTGATTATCATTTTTAGGACTAGTTTTTTTAAATTGCTCTTTTCATTTGTTACTATTGAAACTAGTAAAAAAATTCAGAAAAGTTTCAGAATAACAAATCAATATTAAAAATGAGTAGCATTTATATGCTTTTTTGTATTGCTCTTTTCATTTGTGTTTCATTTATTTCTCCTGCGATTTTAATTATTTCTTTCCTTCTGTTTTTGGGTTTATTTTGCTTTTGCTTTGCTAAATTGTTGAAATGCCATGATTGTTTATCTAAGATCTTTGAGATTTTTAATGTATGTCAATTGCTATACACTTCCCTCTTACTATTGCTTTTACCATATCTTAAGTTTTACTAAGATTTGCTTTCATTTTCATGTGTTTCAAGAAATTTTAAAAATTTATTTTTTCTTTTTTGATCTATTGGTTGTTCAAGAGTAAATTATTTAAGTTTCATGTATTTTTGTTTTTAAAGTTTTTCTTGTTATTGATTTCTATTTTATTCTATTGTGGTTAGAAAAGATACTCAATAAGACTCAATTTAAAAAAAAAAACAAATTGTTATTGAATCTTGTTTTGTGACTTTTCATGTTGTTGCTGAAAACTTGGTCCTTGTTCCCAATGCCAATCCAATAAGGAGGACATTGCTTTGAGAGAAAGGAAAAAGAAGGTTTATTGCTTTGCTAGCAAAGAAGAAACACAGAGGACTCCTGTCCCAAAGGCTGTGACTCTGCCCATCAGTAGGAACAGGGGGCTTTTAAAGAGGTGGCTCAAAGGCTACATTCCAAGTGTTCTCTGTTGGAGTGGTAATTCACTTATTAATTTGGTAGATAGTCATTTCTGAGATCTCTGGTACCATTCTCAAAGTCTGGATTACTTCATTCCTATGTTGGGTGTGTACCCAGGGATGGATAACTCTGCCTAGGATGGGGAAGAAAGGTAATCTTGTTTCCCTTGAGATTAGGGAGGAGAGAGATTAGGGAGGAGCCTGGAGAGAGGAAGAAAAAGAAACATGTCCATCTAAAATATAAGTTTCAATAGCAGAGCAGCAAGGATTATATTCAAAGCATAAAGTAGACCACTGTTAGTGTGATGTGTTTTCAAGACTATTACATGTGTTTATGAGAAGAATTTGTATTCTGTAGCCGTTGCATGGGATATTCTGTAAATGTGTGTCTAGTTCATTTGGCTGGGGTGCAATTTAACTTTGCTATTTCTCTGTTTCTTTTTCTTTAGGTCCTTTAATATTTGCCCTATATATTTAGGTGCACTCCATTTGGTTCATATATACTTAGAATTATCTTGCTAAGTTGAGCTCTTTTTCTATATATAATGATCCTGTAAGGAATCCCATGAAAACCACGCCAGACATGGGAAATCACATAAGGGAGTTTATTAAGCAAACAAAGTGTCTCCCTGCAGGGTAAGAGAGAAAATGGGAGGAAAAGGAAGGGAAAGAGAAAGGGCACATGCAAGAAAGAGTGTGAAAAGTGAGGAGGAGAAAGAAAGTGAGTCAAGGGGAGAGAAAAGTAAGAGAGAAAAGATGGTGGGGGTAGCTACCCTAAAGCAGTTGAATTCCACTGGGCTAACAGAGGACCAATAATGGAGAAGGATACTTGCAAGCTGACTGATGAACCAATAGCTAGCTAGGATGTTCACAGACTGACAGTACTTGGGAGGCAGAGAAACGGCTGCAACAGAAAGGGTGGGGAGAGCAGCTTTGTACGTTCCAGATCCTACTTGTCTTTATTGTTTTTGCTATAAAATCTATTTAATCTAAATAGATTAAATTTTAATTTAATTTAAATTTAATCTAAAGTACACCTATTGCTACTTTCTTTGGACTCCATTTGAACAGAACATATTATTAAGGTAATTATCAGTATGTGAGGACTTACTACACCCATTTGTAATTTATTTTCTAATTTTATTGTAGTTCCCTACATCTTCCTTTTAGTTAAATGGTTTACTCCAGTAGTGGGTTTTGTTTCCTTGCTTTTAGTGTTTGTTTGCTTGTTTTTATAGATATTTTTTTCTTTGTGCAACAGAGAACCAGACTTCCTGGAAAAAAGAAACATTAATATTATGGAAAATGCCCAAATCCTAGGAAGAAAGTAGGACAGAAGTCTCCCTTGATGAATTCAAATTTTGTTCAACAGGAACATTCATCAATTAACTGAATGAAGAGGCTTAAACATTGCTTTGCAGGGAATTCCAAGATCATGTGGTTATAGAAGTCAACATTAATCCAAATAGTAATGAATTTTAATGTTACTATTATGCATGTTCATGCTATTATTTATTAGCATCACCCTGAATCACAACTCTCTTATTTCCATTAAACCAAAGAAGGAGTAAAAAAATTGTTCTGAAAGATGATAAAGTTTACACAAACACCCTTTTTAAAATCTGTGAAGAAAATGCATGCTTATTACTAGAGTTCCTTTTTTGCCATTGCTAGTTTTCTCTAAAAACTGCAGTAAACCAGCACAGCCTCATTTGAGGGATGAATGCTGAACTAGGAATATCCAGAGAAGGTAATTCTTATAAGAGTGAGTTCTTTTGTTTTGTTTTATTTTTAAAGTTTTCTACTATCTTCAGCTTTAGCAACCCAGTAAAATATTGTCTCAGCCTGTATAAATCCATAAGCCGTCTGAGAGGTTTTACTGGTGTTCACTGATAACTACAGTCTCATCATGTAGGTTTTAATACTTGTTAATAGAAAAATGAAAAATAAAGAAAGCAATCCTAGAACCTCAAATCATTGATGGTGCAGCAAATCTATACAATTATGTAGTTAAGTGATGTATAGTGAGTGAGGATAAAAGACACTATATGAACCAGGATGGCATCCTTATTCACTAGTGCAGGGAAATATAATCATTTTGAAATATTTTTTATGAATCGTGAATTCACACATGTAACTTCTTCTTCCCATTATTTTCTCCATCTTTCCTTGTTGCAGTCTTGGAAAATGCATATATAGACAGAAACCAAACAAATGATACACTGAGAGCAATTTTGAGAAATAGAAAGGAAAATTGTTTATGTGTTTTGGGGTTAGACAGTTGAAAGGTCAGTTATGTATTAGAAAATTCATTTCAAGACTAGAAAGGTTAGTAGTCTGGAAAAATTCCCTGTTGAAATAAATAGCCATATTCTTCAGAAAAGCAGCCTGTCAAAAGCAAAGAGCAATTTACATGCGCACACCATGGAAGCCTTGGGATGAAAGGATGTTCCTTGACACTTGCAACAGAAAAATGACTTGAAGGAATTCAAGCTGACTTTAGGTCTCCATTTCTTTTAAAGACACATGAGGGATTGTTATATATTTCTTATTCTGAAACAAATTTTTAAACATCCCGGGAAGACAAATGTTCAGATAATAAATTGTCAAGCAATTCAATGGCAGTAGAAATCTGAAGACACATTGCTTATAGAATTATTATTTAGTTTATAATTAAAACTGATAGAAAGCTAGTGGTCTTTTTTCCCTTTATATTACTCTGAATGACTATTAAAACAAAATCTACACAGTATTCCATTTATGTAATTGTAATCATAACGTCACTTACTGAATTCATCAATGTAGTTTGGAAAAATACATATCACAGTCCAAGTATGTCTTCACCACGTAATAGTCACCACTGCATTAACATATATTCATGAGTATTATGCTCATCCTAATCTTGCAACAAAGACAGTTTAGTAATAAATTGTTTTTACTTAATACCAGAACAACTAAAAAAAAAAAAAAAAAACTTCACATAATGGTCACACCCTACTTTTTTGTAAAAAAAAAAAAAAAGCATAAAACCTGCAATAATTATGCAGTGAAATATGGTAATCTTGTTTATATGTACATATATAAGCCATTTTAATAAAAATAACATTAATAATAAAATATAGCAAATTTGAACTCACCAATATTCTTAATATGCTAGTCTTTATTATTTTCTATTGCAAATTAATTAAACTGGAATAAGTAAGAAAAAAAATCTTGCACCTTTTTCCCCCCAGTGCAGATTGAACTCTGGGTCTCATAGATGCTTGCAAGCGCTCTATCACTGAGCGACAACCCTAGTTCTTAGGTTCTTGAATAAGTTGACACCAAAAGAATTTGTAGGTTAAGGAAAGTTATACAATTTTGAAATATTGAATAACTCTACAGCTAAAAATAGTATCTTTTTCCTTTTAAAAAAATTTCCTTCAAACTACTATTTTTGTCACTGAAAATTAAGATAAAAATATAAATCCTTTATATTGGTTGACCTTGAATTAATTTCCTAGTAGAGTCACACTTTGATTTTATTTTCCATATCTATAAAAGACATATACTAAATATTGGCTTCTTCATCATTATCTTTTTCAATTCAGTGTCTTTTCTAAATTATTCATAGAAGACTAGGAGTATATTTTATACCGAAGTATATGTACATACTTTCAAGCTTCCTTTTGAACTTGTGATCAATATAATATTAAGTATAATTCAATTACTCTAACTCACCAGTGTTTTCTTTTCCCAGCATATGACAACTGTCTAAAAACATCAATACTCATGATTGATGGACCAGACACTTTACTCAGGAGATTCTCGGGTTTGGATGGTGATTCTTTCTTAGGATCATCTAGAGTAAATACAAGCAGATGGAAGCCATGTGTGCTACAGCTTTTATGTCAAATATCAGTATGAATATATTCTCCCAAATAATCCTTTGAGCTCAAGAGAATTTTGGTCTGAATCATGAATTATTCCTTTTTTTTCACTCATATTACTTCTGTAAATCCACTAGAGTATTTGTTTAAGTGAGATTTTTTTTTCTGCTTAAAATGAGGGAAATTGCCTTAGAAAGTCCAACATTACCCAAGAGAAATGAAACCCTTTGCTTTTAGTAGTACTACATGATTTTATATCATACTCTTGATAAATGACTTTAGCTCAAAATAAGCAATTATGAAATTGACAAATGCTAATTATTGAGATAGAATTTTGTTAATTAGAGTTAATTTATTTTTCAGTTTGCAGTAAGAACTATGTCTTTTCCTGAGAGGACTTAAAATTTTTCCATTACCTGGGCATTTTAAGTTGTATAAAGCTTTATTAATTTTTTATTCATTTCTGAGTTGGATTATAGTTTGAATGATTAATGAACTGCCCTTTTTTAAGAGATTTTTAATAATTTGTTAGATCATACTCTACATTGATGATTTATTCTAATTTGTCAAAGAAAGGAAATTAAGAAATTGAAATTTTAGTTGCATTATGAATAATTCTGCTACCATCCATGAACATTAATGATAAGGTCACAAATAACATAATTTGAGCTATGATAAAATATAAAAACCGAGGGTGGCCATTCTTGTTCTACTTAATTTGATTCCTTGCTAATGCTGGCTGTGATAACATAAACATTGATCATGTGAAGTGAGGATAAACACTCAGACTCTTTTGGACACTCACTGTGTTAGCAGGCAGGAGATGGATCACTAACTTGAGAGAATCCAGAAAATTATAAGGAAGACAAAACATAAAGCACCTTTCCAGAATTTGTAAAATGGGGTCAAAGGTCACTGCAGGAACCATAATTTTGTTATAAACTCAGCTTTAAATAAAAATTCAAAGAATGGATTATGGCACAATTAAGCAGAAAGATATTCCCCTAAAAGATTATAACATCAAAAATTGCATTTTTTATGTATAATTTAAATGTGATGACAAAAATATTATGAAACTTTTCCTAAGCAAATGACTCATAACTCTTACCTTCAAGCAAATCTATTCTTCCCTATTTTCCCATTTTTTCTATTACATTTCATTTATAATTTTATCACAATAACAAGTATAGGAAATATTTTGGTATGAGCTCTACATTTGTATTTAGGAAGACAACATAACCATTTCCATGCTTTTATAGTCTTTATGTTTCTATTTTTCATAGTCAGAAAATACTTTCTGGCAGTTATCTAGTCAATATATTATAATTTTTACTTATAGTTATATAGATTTAGTTCTTTAAATTTGATTATTTAAAGCAGAAGCTATTAAACCTGATTTCATTTTCCTTATTTTAAAAATTATTTTAATTGTACAAATTTATAGGGAATGGTGTGATGACTTGGTATGTTTTTACAGTATGCAATGATCAAATCATGGTTGTTAGCAGTTCCATCTCCTTAAAAATGTTTTAAAACTTTTGATTAGCACATAATAATTTTACATATTTATGGAGTACACTGTGATATTTTAATACATTATACAATATGTTCTGATCAAATTGGGGTAATTGACATTTCCATTCCCTTATCATTACCTTGTTTGGAGTTTTTAAGCTCTTCTCTTCAAATTACTTATAAATACATAACAGATGATCATGAACTATACTCCCTACCACTATTCTGTAGAATGCCTAAATGTACTACTTTTATATGTTACTGTGTTTGAATTATGTAATCTCCCACTAGTCTTTTCTTCCTCAACCTTCCCAGCCTTTTATAATCACTATTACATATTCCAATTGAACTTATTCTTTAACAACCAAATATGAGAAAGAGCACATGGAATTTGTCTTTCTATATCTGACTTACTTCACTTGACATAATGTTCTCCAATCCCATCCTCTGTGCTGGAAATGATAAAATATCATTTTTATTATAACTGAATAGTATCCCATTGTGTGTAAATACATGTACCACACCTTGTTTTCTTTATTCACTCATGTACCAATGGGTACTGTTTTAGTCAGCTTTTTTGCTGCTGTTACTAACAGGACCCAAGCAGAACAATTTTAGAGGAGGAAAAGTTTAATGAGGGCTTGTGGTTTCAGAGGTCTTAGTCTATAGAAGGTCAGCTCCTTTCCTTGGGACTGGAGGTGAGGCAGAACATCATGGTGGAAGAATGTGTCAGAGGGAAGTGACTCACATGATGAGCAGGAAGTAGGGAGGTCTCCATTTACCAGATACAAATATAGACCCCAAAGCCAAACCCCCTATTCCCACCTCCTCCAGCTACACCCTATCACTCCAGTTACTATTCAGTAATCCCTATCAGGGAATTAATTCACCAGTTGGTTAAGGATATAACCCAATCATTTCTTCTCCAAACCTTCTTGCATTGTCTCTCACGTGAGCTTTTGGAGGATACCACATCTAAACCATAACATTTTGCCCCTGACCCCCAAAGACTTACATTCACCTGACAATGCAAATTACATTTAGTCTATTTCCAAGAGTTCCCATAGTATCAACAGTTCTGAGATTGCTCAAAGTTCAAGTCCAGAGTCTTTTCTGAGGAAAGGCAATCTTGCATGGTGAGCTCCTATAAAATTAAAAGCAATTTTTAAGTATCCAATATATAAAAGTACAGAGTAAACATTCCTATTCACAAAATTAGGGACATAGAAAGAAGGGATAGAAACAAAGCAAGATGAAAATCCAGTTGGGTAAATGAGTCCTGTATCTCCATCTGGGGCACATGGTATCATGACAGAGCTTGTGTAGCTCTGTCCCTGTGGCCTTGTTAGTTGCAGCCCAAGTGGCCTTCCTCTTGGCTTGTCTCTGCTTAATTCCTGCAGCTTTCCTAGGATGATGTCCCATGTAACTGACATTTCTTAATCTCAGGGATCAATTCCAAAATGCTGGGCTTCCTCCTCAAATCTCCACACCTTGCCTTCTCAGGGAGTGCCCATAGGGTCTCTGACCCTGCTGCACTTTGCTTGGTTTCCCAGACTTCCCTCTGAAATCTTGATGGAAGTTTCCAGGACCCGTAACTCCAGCATCATGCATTCCTGCAGAACTAGCACCACATGGTTGATGCCAAGGTCTGCTGCCTTCTTAAGCAGTAGCCAAGCCTTCAGGGACTCTGGCTGCAGCAGCTTCTGAGTGTCTGGGTGACTGAGCATGTTGAAAAAATTTCCTAGGCCCCTTTGTGCAATTCTCCTCTAAGAGAATTGCCACCTTACTCCCTTGAGCTTGAGATGGGTGTGGTTTTGCCCTTTTCTGAGATGCCCTCAAGCCATCTTTCTTATTGTCTCTGAGCAAGGTCTTTAGCATTTCTTTAGTGGCAATAAGGTCTTTAGCAACTGCAACTTGCTTAGCCCTCCTTTTACTTCTGCCTTTCAGGTCCACATTTTTTAAATCTATCTTTGCTTTCTGTTCCTGAGTATCCCAGTAAACTTGGTTAAAAGCTGCCAGCAATACCCATGCCACTACCTGAATGACGTGCTACCTAGGCATTTCTTCCACCAGATGAATTTATCAGTTTTAAAATCAGCTTCCCAGAGAGTCTCAGGGCATGGGCAAAACACAATTTCTTAGCCAGAATATAACACAATGGCTTCTACTCCAAATTCCAATAGAGTCCTTTTCTGAACTATCTTGAGTCCTGTCTGCACTGATCATGGTTCTGTTTTCATTCTAGTCTTCTGAGTTCCCATCAGAACTGGCCATTAATCTCCACTTACAACAACCTAAAGCATTTCCAGCTTGAACAACTAAACATATCAAAATTCCTCCAGCCAATTCAAAAATGCTCCAAAAACTTATAAACCACATGGTCAGGTTAGTCACAGCAGGTACCTAGGTTGGTATTCACCTAAGCTATAGTGAATAATGCTTCATTAAGCATGGGTGCACAGATGTCTCTTTGATGTGCTAATATTCTTTTAGTTGGATGTATACACAGAAGTGGGTGAACTGCATCATATGAGAGATCAATATTTAGTTTCTTGAGGAAACTCATGGTGATTTCCTTAATTATTTATTGAACTAATTTACATTCCTAAAAACAATCTACGGGAGATTCCCCTTTTCTCCCTTTTCTCTATGTCCTTCTCAGCATGTTTTATTTTTTGCTTTTTGATAATAGCCATTCTATCTGGGGTGAGATTGTATCTCACTGTGGTTTTGACTTTATTTCCCTTATATTTAATAATGTCAAGCTTTGTTTTTCATAAATTTGTCAGCTATTTGAATTTCTTTCTTTGAGAAATGGCTCTTTATATCCTTTGCCCATTTCAATTGGATTATTTTTGTCCTGAGTTTTGAAGGTTCTTATATATTATGAATATTAATCCTTTGGCAGTTTTCAAAAATATTTTCCCATTCTGTAGACTGTATCTTTACTCTGTTGATTGTTTTCTTTACTCTGAAGATATGTTTTAACTTGATATAATCCTATTTGTCTACTTTTGCTTTTGTTTCCTGTGCTTTTAGAGTGTTATCCAAAATATTATTGCATCTTGTCATTACATAGTTTCAGATCCTAAATTTAGATCATCAATGCACTTGATTTTTTTTTAAATAGGGAGAAAACTGGGAGTCAAATTTCATCTTCTGCATTTAAATATTCAGTTTCCCTAACCATTTATTGAAGATACTTTATCATCTCTGTTGTTTTGGGCACCTTTGTACAGAATTAGTTTGTTGTAAATGCATGTGATTATTGCTGGACAATCTGTGTTTTGCTGTCTTATTACTGTTCCACTGCCAACCGCATGCTGTTTTGACTTACGTAGTTTAGTAGTATGTTTTGAAGTCAGATGTTGTTATACATTTAGCTCTTTTCTTTGCGCTCATGATTGCATAAAGACCATATTTTAATATATAATGAACACTCATCATTTGAGTCACTTCCCTATGAGCAGGTCCAGATATGAAATAATAATTTAATGCCCTTACTCACTGAACTTGTAATTATTCTAATATTAAAATTATATCAGATTTTTAAAATATATCAATATTCTCTGTTTCTAAACTGAGAGGTCTTCTTTCATGAGCCCTTAATTTATTACCTAAAAAGTGATGCCTAAGGAGAAGAAAATAAGTTGTATAATAGAAAAAAAATCTGATTGAAGCATTCAGTTGTGCACTCCTTAATTAGGCAAACTTGGCAAATGGTAAAGGCTCTTGCCATATCTCTGCATATGTGTTATAAAGATCAAGTGGAAAAGATAAGAAAAGGGCTTTAAAATATAGTTGAAAATAAATGAAAGAATTATTCATTATTAATATATAAAATATTATTTAAAATGGATATACAAGTATTAGTTATCATTATAAATAGGCTTATTATGAGGGCACCTTCATTTTTCTTTTTGTTTTTCTTTCATGTGTGATTTTAGAACATGTGCCTTAACTGTAAGAGATCTTTTCTTGATCCTATCTCCTCTGAAATCTTTGACCGTCTCCCTTCTTTATAGACTCTCATCTCAATTTGGGTTCATTGTTCTAATTGGGTTCTGCTCTAACTCAATTCCTGTCCACTTTTCAACCCACAAACTCTTTCATTGTAGTGCCAGCATGAATTTTCAGTCATTGGTATGATTACTGTGTTTTCAAGTGCTTCTATGAAGATGCTGTATGTTGAAGTTAATTTTCTATATTTGCTACTTTGTGTTTTTACTTTTCATTATCAATGTATGGATGAATTTGGAGGGAGGGAGGAATTCATATTGTTAATTACCACTTCCATATTCACTCTTTAATGCTTATGTTCTTTTATAATAATGTTTTTTTAGTTGTGGACACAATATCTTTACATATTTATTTTTATGTGGTGCTGAGGATCTGACCCAGTGTCTCACACATAAGGGGCAAGTGCACTAACACTGAGCTACAAACCCAGTCCTATTATTATGTTCTTAACCTCCATCTCATATAGTGCTCAGGCTAACAAGATGATTCCAACTGCTGCTTCTAATTTTATTCTTCTCCAGAATTTGGGGGTCATTTCAATCTCATTTCTTAAAGATTTTAACATATGTTTCACTTTTTCTTCCCCATTACAGTGATGATTACTTATTTCTTTTAAACAATTTCAGCCATATGTCTCTGCATCCTACATCACCATTTTCCCCCCCTTGGGAAACAATTAATTGCACAACTTCTGTTTAATCTTAATCTGCTGCTGTTTCACAGGAGGCATAAAAAATGTTGAAGTTGTAACATTTTCTCCATTGATACCTTAGAGGCAGAGATATACAAGCTGATGAATAAGAACATTACAAATTCTTATAATCAATATAAATTTGGTGGTTTGCCCAAGGTTGATATAAAATGGAAAAGTAAAAACAAATTATATTCAACTATCTGCATTTGAATATGATCCTGTTTTTAAATTTTATACTAAATGGAAGTTACTGGAATTTTCTAATTTAATTCAAAATCCCTTATGCAGCAAAGTTTAAAGAATTAATGAGCCAAACTAATTTGTAAGGATAAGTTAAAGTCAATATTATTATAAAAAAGAGTATTGGTATTCCTCATGCCAATGAAAGATGTTTTAAATGAGATAGACATTTAAAAAATAAATTGCCTTGTGTATATTTAACATGCACAGCATAATGTTATAAGGTATGTATTTATTAAAATCATTACTATAGTGGGAACAAATTAATATATCCATCCATAATTGCCTAAACTATCTTTTTGAACCAATCTAATTATCTTTGTTTCTCACCATAAAATATTTCCCATTTTTACAGCATGAACAGTAAACATTACTATGAAAGTACAGTTATAAAATTGATGGGAACTAGACATAGATAATTTCTGTGTGATATAAAATGAAATATATAGGATAAATAAATATTGGTCCCTAAACTGAATGTTTATATTTTATTTATAATACCATTAATTCCAATTTCCACTTGATATATACACACATGCAAACACACACCTAGGAGGGGAATGGGAAGGCAGTTCTAAAATAAAAGTAATGTTCAATTGAATTTTAATGACTACTTAAGGGATTAAGTGTAAAGACACCAGAATGTCAGTATTAGAAACTGGAAATGAACCTGGTTTTCATCTGATCACTGATGGTATGTCTGGTATATCAAGTTTTCAACCTAAGAATTTTTGTTATTTGTTTACATGTTTCTTTTCTTTATAAGTCAGATAATTGTCCCCCAAGTTAGCTTCAATTCTGCAAAAGGGTGTATGACACTTGTTACACATGTGGGAAGGATTAGGAGAGTCAGAACCACCATCATATTTGTGGTTGTATTTAATAAGGCTCCTAACTTGAGTTTACTTCTGGAATTACATAGATAAGTCCTGAGAACTCCCATGATCTCCACCTAATCACACACTCTAGGCTATCCACACTCTTAGCATGACTTTTGGAATTGATTCTGGCATATGCCTTACTGCCTAAATGTCTTCCTTCAGTGGAGTTAGATAAGTTGACTAGTGTTATTCTAGTAAAAAAAAAGAAGGTAAATTTCATAATCTTATTTTTCTTTTTCTCTTTCAGACAAAAAATTACAGCTATCATCTATATTTCTAAAAAATGACCAAATATTGCACCATTACTCATGTTCCTGGTAATCTACATATAAATCAGCAGTATGATGAAAGTCAGCCTAAAGAAATATTGTGATTCTATCCTACAACTTTAAAGTATGTTATTTTCTACCCTGAAAAAAAAAATGACCTAGGTTTATTTCTTCAATTGTTCAAGGTGGCATACTTTTAAGGAAGAAACAAGACTATGAAACTGATAAAGAAAAATCAAACTAAAGAATAAATTAGTAAATTGCAAGGGTGATCCACTCACAGATTCCTGGCGTTCAACAAAAATCTCTTAATCAATAATTGAACGATCAAAGTATAAGGTCTTTTTTTTTTTGCCCAGAATACTTAGGGAATATATTTACAAAGAATTCATATTTTTATATATATTGTTTAGACTTCATGCAGAAAACTTTGAAAACTGTAGGTATTTACACATAAATATGCATCTGGACATGAATACCTGGTCACATCAGCTCTTTTCTCATAACAGAGAAGATGTTTCTTCTCTGTTTTGGAAAGATGAGGTAAATGATTTGTTTTTGCTACCTTCTTTTTCCCCCAAAATTTTCTCATAGAGATCTACAGTTTTTACCTAGAAGATTATTATGACTCTTTTTTTCTATTTGTAATTATTTTTAGCAATACAACTTTGAATGTTTCACTATTTTCCATTTTATATCATATATTAAGTGGGAATATTTTTGTTTAAAATATTACAAATGAAAGAAAAGTCAGTGCAGACTATTCTTCAGGTAATTCTGCTCTCATTTTTGGTTTTTAATCTTTGAATAAACATTTGGTAGTGAAATGGCTATATTAAGAAAAACGTATGTTTTAGTGTTTCAAGAAACATTCATACTGTTTTCCCTAGTGGTGGTACTAATTTAAATTCCCACCAGCAAAGTATAAGAGTTCCCTTTTCTAAACACATTCACCAACATTTATTTTCAGTATTTTTATAGTAGCTATTTTAACTGGGATTGGATGGTATATCATTGTAGTTTTTAAAAATTTTTATTTGTTCTACATGACAATAGAATGGATTTTGATATATTATACTTACATGGAGTATAACTTCCCACTCTTGTGGTTGTATGTGATATGGAATTACACTAGTCATGTATTCATATATGAACACAGGAAAGTTATGTTTGATTTATTCTACTATTTTTCCCATCCCTATTTCCTCCCCGCTCTGTCAATTCCAGTGAACCTCCACTACTCTGTTCCCCCAGCCTATTGTGAATCAGTATCCATATATCAGAGAGAACATTGGTCTTTGGTTTTTTGGGATGGGCTTATTTCACTTAGCATGATAGTCTCCAGTTCCATCCATTTACTGGAAAATGCTATAACAGCATTCTTCCTTAAGGCTGAGTAATATTCCATTGTGTATATGCACCATATTTTCTTTATCCATTCATCTGCTGAAGGGCACCTAGGTTGGTTTCATAGCTTTGCTATTGTGAATTGAGCTGCTGCAAACATTGATGTGGCTGTTTCACTATAGTATGCTGACTCTAAAACTTTTGGGTATGTATTGAGGAGTGGAATAACTGCATCGTTACTTTACAAGTTTTCTGAGGAATCTCCATAGTGCTTTCTAGAGGGGTTGCACCAGTTTGCAGTGCCACCGCAATGTATAAGTGTACCTTTCTCCCCACATCCTCACTAACATTTATTGTTACTTGTATTCTTGATAATTGCCCTCTGATTGGAGTGAGATGAAATCTCAGTGTAGTTTTACTTTGCATTTTTCTAAATGCTAGCGATGTTGAACTTTTTTCATCTATTTGTAGACTGATTGTATTTCTTCTGTGAAGTGTCTGTTCAGTGCCTTTGCCCATTTGGGTTATTTATTTTGTTGGTGTTAAGATTTTTGAATTTTTTATATATCCTGGTGTTAATGCTCTATCTTAGGTAGGTGACAAACATTTATTTCCATTCTGAAGGCTCTCTCTTCATGTTCTTGACTGTTTCCTTTGCTGTGCAGAAGTTTTTTAGTTTAACATCATCCCATTTATTAATTCTTAGTGGACAATTCTATTGAATGATTTTGCATATATTCACTGACCATTTGTATTTCTTCTTTTGAGAAGAGCCTATTTAAATCATTTGTCTGTTTTAAAAATTAGATTACTTATTTTATTGCTGTTGTAAATTTTTAATTTTTAAAATTATTCTGTATATTAACCCTCCTTCAGATGAAAGACAGGCAGATTATGTTCTGTCATTGATAGGTTGTTTCTGCACTTTGTGAATTATTTCCTCTGCTGTGCAGAAGCTTTTTAATTTGGTATAATCACATTTGTCAATTTTTCCTTTCCTTTCCTGTGTTTCTGGTATCCTATCCAGCAAATAGTTGCCTGTATCAGTATCTTAAAGTGTTTTCCCAACATTTTTCTTTAGTAGTTTTCAGAGTTCAGATTTTCCATAATATCTTTGTCCATTTTGAATTGGTTTTTGTACAGAGTGAGAGATTATATCTCAACCTTGTATTTTGTTTAATGTTTGGGCAGAAATGCTGCAGCTAATTCCCCCCTTAAAGGTGAAGCAAGTGACAAGGTAAGTGACCAGGATTTTCTCATCATGAATTCAGTGAGAAAAAAGATAAGAGTGGTACAGAGAAGACAAAGTAAAAGGTGATTATTTTTACTCCATTTGTTTACCTAACAAGCCTAATGTAATAATATGAATAAAATGTGATTTTGGTCTACTCAAAACCAAAACCTTGACATGAATTAAAGTTTCATAGTTTAACTAATTTAATATTTGAAATTATTATGATTTATAAAGGGGTTTTATGGTCCTATGAATCTTTACACATTAGTCAAATAATATAAGGAAAATATTTAACTCTTACAAAACTCCTGATTATTTTATCTTAGTATCTTCTAAAAAGAGCCAATAAATAGGAACTTTATCATTACCATATAGAAAAAAACTTACTCACTTTTTGTGACATACTTTAATAAACTTCATGTCTCTAAATATTTACCTATAATCTCTACATCAAAGATTTAATAATTTTCATTGAAAAGTTTAATCTATTTGAAATAATTTTGAGGACAAGATGAGGTTGTCAGCTTCAGTTCATTCAGTTTCTTCTGCATATTCCTTTAATAGTGTGTCTTTAATACCAAATTTGGAAAATTACCTTAATTTTATTCCCAAAGAGCTGTTTTCATATACATTCTAGACATTTCTTATGATTTATTGATTTATTTTAGGAAAGTGTCATTATGACCTAATTTTTAAGATATCAGTGTATGTCTTCTATTTATATAAATCTCTGGCTCTTTTGGTTAAGTCACGTTTAAAGAATGCCTTTATTCTTGAATTACACATATATTAGCAATGTGAAATCCTATAATCATTGAGTTTCTTATTTATTGAAGGCTGTACTTATATACCTCTATAATTTCCAATAATTTTTGATATTTAGAATTAGAATTTTAGATTTAGGTTTACATTTGAAAACTCTCATTTTCTTTTCTTTTTTTTTTTTTTTGACCTTTATTTCATTATGTAACTATATTTTTATTTGTTTAACTGTGATTTATTGCTAAGTGACTTTCATTTAAAATATTTTCAATTACAAATAATCCTGAAAGGAAACTACTAGGTTAATATTTGAATAGTATTTGAAATTTGGTATGTCAATTTTTTTGCACATTTTTGCTTACATCACGGAAAGATTTTTATCAAACTTTTCAATTTTATGGTGTTAATGAAAGTGGGATCACTGCTATTTTTGTGTTTCCTTTCATATATAAAGAAGGTAGATTATATTTTCTTATGTTTAAGATAATTTTAATCCCTTATCTATTACAGTATGATTTAATCCATTTCTATAGGATTCATATTGTTTTCTTATGGAATTCTCTCTAAAGTCTTTATATAGGAGATCCAAGATGGCAGACTAGAGGGAGACTGCATTCCTTGTTGCTCTGTACCTCAGGATTCAAGCAGAGGAAGTACTGTTTCTCTGCAAGGCAGTCATTGCTTCCCACCAATCTCCTGCTATTTACCCCAGACTTGTCTGCCACAATCGCCCTCCTTCTGCCAGCATATAGCCTGCCTTTTGAGTGCAGATTGCTCCCTGCCACCTATCATCAAACATTTGCTCATTTGACTGACTCTTGCCTGCCCATTGCTTGCCTTTCACCTATCCATTGCCAACCACTCAACATCCATCTGCTGATCATCCACTGTTAGCTTGCAGACCACCTGTAGACCACCAGCGGATCACATGCTGCCTGTTGTTGACTGAAAGTCCACTATTGCAGTACCTACAGGTTTAGTTACATGCACTTGCCACCAGCTAAGCATGGCCACCTCAGTCTTGGTACCCAGACCAGGGCCTGGAGATATACTGGGGTACTTGCAGGTCTGGTTGCACCTGAGGTCTTTCTGCTGGGTGTGCCAGTGGCAGCAATCTGGCTGCCTCTTTGCATGGTCGCCCCTTTGTGTAAGCTCATTCCTGGTGGTCTCCCTGAAAGTTGAAAGGGCACCCAGATCTTGAGACTGCAACAAGGCAGGGTCTGGGGCAACAGGACCATCAGATTACAACTGGGTTTGTATGGTCAATCTGAGTCTGGCAAGCCTGTGGAAAGCTGGAGACTAGGGGCAGTTCCCTGGTGGGGAACACAGGTTGAAGAAACTGGAGAAAACTGGGTTCTTTCCAGCTCAGTGAGTGTTGAAGTGTGCAGGGATGGAAGGGGCCAGCTACAAGGGTCAGAAGACTGGAAGAGGGTATGAGGGCATCTTGCTATCAGCTTATCTGCCAAACTGGTCTGGCACCCACTGGACTGGAGTTAACTTCAAACTTCAGAAAACCCCACCAACTGGCGAAAAAGGGAAGTTGAGAAATTTTTTGAAAGCCAATAGAAACAATCATTCAACTTTCCATTGAGATTTTCCCTTTTGTTTCAACCTCTCACACCTTTACCATCTTTGAATCCAAATATTTTTCATGCATCAATTTATTGAGGAATGGGATGTCAGAATAGTATATTACAGTTTTGTTGTGTTTTCTTATATTTTTATTTTTTAAAATCTGTATGTACTTTTTTTCTGTCTGGATCTGTCTCTCTGGATTCTCTTTCTCACTTCTCATACTAACAGCCAACTTCTATTAATTCCTCCCTCACTCTTACTATAAATTTTTACCTCAACCTTCTCTCCATCTCCCTCATAGACATCACTATTACACTGCTTCTGTTCCCTTATTGTCTACATTTAGAAAACTTACTGTTTATATTGTGGACAATAATTAAACACATCATTTCTGTTTATTGTGACAAAACTGTAGACTCTTGATAGAAACCATTTGGTTTAAGGTTGTATATTGTTTGCATTGGGTGCTACATTGGTCTACCCCTTAAAGGTGAGGTACTGGAAACCTTCAGGAACACTGACAGACTACATGGTAGAATCTGTACTGCCTCTGATTCATACCACTAGATGAGAACACACAAAAACAACATCAAAAAGCAAGGGAACAAAGTGCCTCAAACAAACCAAGGTGTTCCAAAAATAGAATCCATGGACAACACAGTAGAAGAAATGTCAGAGAAGGAATTTAGAAAGTACATGGATTGATCTATGAAATAAAAGATGGTATTGGAGAGAAAATACAGGAAGTGAAAGATCACTTCAGTAAAGACGCAGAGATTATAAAAAAGGAATCAAGGAGAAATTCTCCAAATGAAGAAAATAATAAACCACATTAAAAATTTATTGGAAAACATCACCAACAGATTAGACCACTTAGAAGACAGAACCTCAGACAATGAAGATAAAATATATACTCATGAAAATAAACTCAACCACACAGAGAAAATGGTAAAAAAAAAAAAATGAGCAGAACTTCCAAGAAATATGGTATAACATGAAAAGATCAAATTTAAGATTTATTGGAATAGACAGAGGCATGGAGATACAAACCAAAGGAATGCACAATCTTTTCAATGACATAATATCAGAAAACTTCTGAAATCTAATCATTCTACAAGAGGCTTACAGGACCTCAAATGTACAAAATTACAGCAGATCCACACCAAGGCACATTATAATAAGAATGACTGACATACAGAATAAGGATAGAATTTTAAAGACTGAAAGAGAACAAAAACTCAAATTACATATAGGGGGAAACCAATTAAGATTTCAGCTGATTTCTCAACTCAGACCCTTAACACCAAGACATCCTGGAATAACATTTATCAAGCTCTGAAAGAAAATGGATGCCAATCAAGAATGTTATATCAAGCAAAATTAAACTTCAGATTTGAAGATGAAATAAAAACCTTCCATGACCAACAAAAGTTAAAAGAACTCACAACTAGAAAGCCTGCACTATAGAACACTCAGCAAAATAGTATATGAGGAGGAAATGAAAAAAAGAAAAACAATGAAAACCAGCAAAGGGAAGAACTACACTAAAAGAAATGTCAATCAAAGTAGAAACTAAGTCAAGTTAAAAACCAAAAATAAACCAAAATGACCAGGAATACAAATCATATCTCAATAATAGCCCTGAATGTCAATGACCTAAATTCATCAATCAAAAGACACAGACTGGCAGATTGGATTAAAAAACAAGACCCAACTATATGCTGTTTTCAAGAGACTCAATTCCTAGGAAAAAAAGTCCACAGACTAAAGGTGAAAGGTTGGGAAAAAACATATGACTCATGGATTGTGTAAGCAAGCAGGTGTTTCCATACTCATGTCAAACAAAATGAACTTCAAATGAAAGTTAGAAGGGATTAAGAAAGATATTTCATACTGTAAGGGAATCATACATCAACAAGACATAACAATGGTCAATATTTGTGCCCCAAACAATGGAGCATCTATGTACACCAAACAAACCCTTCCAAACTTCGAGAAGCAAATAGACCACAACCCAGTAACACTGAATGACTTTAACACACCACTCTCACCACTGGAAAGATCTTCCAAACAAAAACTAAACAAAGAAACTATAGAACAAAATAATACAATCAATGATTTAGACTTTATGGGTATGTATATCATCATTGAGCAAATATACTTTCTTCTCAGCAGCATATGGCTCTATCTCTAAAATAGACCATATGTTATGCCACAAAGCAACTCTCAGAAAATTAAAAAAAAAAATAGAAATAATACCTTGCATTCTATCAGATCATACTAGAATGAAACTAGAAATCAATGATAAAATTAAAAATAGAAGCTACTCCAACAACTGGAGACTAAATAGCATGGTATTGAATGATGAATGGATAAAAGAAGAAATCAGGGAGGAAATTAAAAAAAGTACTTAGAGGTAAATGAGAATACTAGTATAACTTATCAAAATCCCTGGGATGCTATGAAGGCAGTGCTAAGAGGAAAGCTCATTGCATTGAGCTTACACATTAAAAGAATAAAAAGTCAACAAATACAAAACCTAACATTACATTTCAAATCCCTGGAAAAAGAACAAATTAACACTAAAAGCAGCAGAAGACAGGAAATAAAATCAGAGATGAAATCAATGAAATTGAAACACAAGAAACAATGTTTTAAAATGACAAACAAAAAGTTGGTTCTCTGAAAAATTAAATAAAATTGATAAAATTTTAGCCTCACTAACAAAGAGAAAGAGAAAGAAAACTCAAATTACTAAAATTTATGATGAAAAGGAAATATCGTGATGGACACTACTGAAATATAGAAGATAACTAGAAACTATTTTAAAAATTTATACTCAAATAAATTAGAAAAACTTGAAGACATCAACAAATTTCTAGAGACATATAATCTACTCAAACTGAAGCAGGAGGATATACACAGTTTAAGCAGATCAATTTCAAGCAATGAAATAGAAGACACCATCAAAAGCCTACCAATCAAGAAAAGACCAGGCCAGAGGGATTCTCAGCTGAGTTTTAAAAGACCTTCAAAGAAGAATTAACACCTGTACTCCTCAAATTATTCCATGAAATAGAAAAGAGGGAACACTTCCAAACTCATTCTATGAGGCTAGTATCACCCTGATATCAAAACCAGACAAAGAAATATGAAGGAAAGAAAACTTTAGACTAATATTCCTGAAGAACATAGAGGCAAAATTCTCAATAAAATTCTGACAAATTGCATACAAAATATATGAAAAGAGAGTGTACCACAATCAAGTGGGATTCATCCCAGGATGAAAGGTTGGTTCAACATATGGAAATCAATAAACATAATACATGATATCAATAGACTTAAAGTTAAGAAAAATATGATTATCTCAGTAGGTGCAGAAAAAGCATTTGACAAAATACAGTACCCCTTCATGTTCAAAATACTAGAAAATCTAGGGATAATGGGAACATATTTTACATTGTAAAAGCTCTCTATGCTAAGCCAAAGGCCAACATCATTTTAAATGGAGAAAAATTGAAAGCATTCCCTCAAAAACTGGAACAGGAGAGTGATACCCTCTTTCACCACTTCTATTCAACATCGTCCTTGAAACTCTAGTCAGAACAATCAGACAGAAGAAATAAATTAAAGGGATATGAATAGGAAAAGAACTCAAACTCTCACTATTTGTCAATGACATGATCCTATATTTAGAAGATCCAAAACATTCCACCAGAAAATTTCTAGAACTCATAAATGATTTCAGCAAATTAGCAGGATGTAAAATCAATACGTATAAATCAAATGCATTTCTATACATAAGCCATACATCCTCTGTGAATGGGGAAACTACCCCATTCACAATAGCCACACACACACGCACACACACACACAAAAAAAAAAACTTGGGAATTAATCTAACAAAAGATTTGATAGACCTCTACAATGAAAACTACAGAACACTAAGGAAAGAAGTTGAAGAAGACCTTAGAAGATGGAAAGGTCTCACATACTCTTGGATAGGCAGAATTAACATTGTCAAAATGACAGTACTACCAAAAGTTTTATACAGATTCAATGGAATTCCTATTAAAATCCTAATGACATTCTTCATGGAATTAGAAAAAGCAATCATGAAATTCATTTGGAAAAATAAGAGACCCAGAATAGTCAAGGCAATCCTTAACAAGGTGAAGCAGGAGGCACCACAATAGCAGACAATAAACTATAGCACAGAGCTATAGTAATAAAAATGGCATGGTATTGGCACCAAAACAGACACAAAGACCAATGGTACAGAATAGAAGACACAAAGACAAACCCACATAAATACTGTTATCTTACACTAGACAAAGGTGTCAAAAACATACATTGGAGAAAAGATAGCATATTCAACAAATGGTGCTGGGAAAACTGGAAATTGTATATAACAAAATTAAATTAAACCTTTATCTCTCAAAAGAGATATCTGCACAAAATCACCTCAATGTGGATCAAAGAATTGAGCACTAGAACAGAGACCCTGCACCTAATAGAAGAAAAAGTAGGCCCAAATTTTCACCATGCTGGGCTAGCACCTGACTTCCTTAACAATACACCTAAAGTGCAAGAAGTAAAATTAAGAATCAATAAATAGGATAGACTCAAACTAAAAATGTTCTCAGCAAAGGAAACAATGTAGAAAGAGCCTACCAAATGGTAAAAAATCTTTACCACATGTACCTCAGATAGAACATTAATCTCCAGGATATATAAAGAACTCAAAAAAACTTAACACCAAAAAACCAAATAACTCAATAAAAGGGCTAAGAAAATGAAGAGATACTTCACACTCAAAGAAATATAATCAATCAACAAACACATGAAAAATGTTCATCATCTCTAACAATTAGATAAATGAAAATCAAAACTACTCTAAGATTTCATCTCACTCTGATTGGAATGGCAATTATCAAGAATACAAGTAATAATAATTGTTGGCAAGGATGTGGGAATAAAGGTACATTCATACATTGCTGGTGAGACTGCAAATTGGTCTACCACTATGGAAAGCAGCATGGAGATTCCTCAGAAAACTTGAAATGGAGCCACCATTTGACCCAGCTACCCCATTCCTCAGTTTATGCCTAAAAGACTTAAAAACAGCATAATACAGTGATGCAGTCACATCAATGTTTATAGCAGCTCAGTTCACAATAACTAAACTATGGAACCAAACTAGATGCTCTTCAACATATGAATGGGTTGCAGAAAGTGTGATATATATGCCCAGTGAAATATTACTCATCCCTAAAGAAGAATGATATTATGGCATTTGCAGGTAAATGGATGGAACTAGAGAATATCATGTAAGTGTAATAAACCAATTTCAAAAAACCAAAGACTGCATGTTTTCTCTGATAAGTGGATACTGATCCATAGTGGGGGGTAGGTAGGGAAGAATGAAGGAAATTTGAATTATGCAGAGGGGATTGAGGGGAGGGTTGGGGTGGTGGGGATGGAAAGGATGGTAGAATGAGACAGAAGTTATTATCCTGCATACATATATTATTATACTACTGGTGTGACTCAGCACCATGTACAGCCAGAGAAATGAAAATGTATGCTCCATTTGTGTACAATGTATCAAAATGAATTCTACTGTCATGTATAACCAATTTGAACAAATTTTTAAAATTTTCAAAAAAACAAAGCTACACAATATTGATAAAGATGTTTCTAACAGCATTGTGTAATTGAAAAGTTGCTGTAGAATAAACTAATCAGTCAAAAAAGGTCTTTATACATTAGATTTATATAT
The DNA here is from genome assembly GCF_902686445.1 of Sciurus carolinensis. Lineage (NCBI taxonomy): Eukaryota > Metazoa > Chordata > Mammalia > Rodentia > Sciuridae > Sciurus > Sciurus carolinensis. The sequence goes on from NC_062225.1 coordinate 30,217,723, forward strand.
TTTATAATTTCTCTCTGATAGAAACTTTTAGTGTTTTTCCTTGTTTTTATTCATAGTTTACTTATGTTTTTTAAGATGTGAAGATGTGCTTGTCTATTTTTCAATATAAAAATTTTAAATTATTTTCTTATTTTATTTAGAGACTTTCATTTAAAAGTATTATGCAATATTTTTACTTTCATTATATTTTATTGTACATCCTTGATTCATCTAGAACTTATGATATTAAACCCCAAATATATGGTTTTCCAGAGGGCTACAGAATCATTCTACCACTATTAATTGAGATGATGTGATGTCATATATTAATCTGGTGTTCTAATTTTCTTTTTATTATTCTCTTTAGTCTTTCTACTTGTGCACTGATTTTGTTGAAGTTTTATATTTACATAGCTGATAAGATGATTTGGTCCACATCTATCTTCTATTACATACTATATTATCTTACATGTTCTTACATGTTCCTTTTCCACTTAAAGTGCTAAACCTGTCCATCCTGAACATTGCCATAAAAGTGGCTATTTATAATAGTAATCTCCCTATTTGTTATGCTAACTTAATTGCAAAATTGCCTATTCTCAATTCAAGTTGGTTGCTTTTTGTAGTATATGAATATCATAATTTATATTCCATGTTATTATTATAATTAGAATTTTACTGTGATTTTCTGGTTATTGGTGGTAATTATGAATGAGTACTCATTATTTCTAGTAGCAGTTTTATTTCTTTGCCATCATTTGTTTTATTTTTAAAAATGATATCACGTGTATCTCATCATTTATCATGATGAATATATATTTGAAGTGACTTTGAATGATTCATCTTATAGTGTTCTGGGATTTGTGCCTTTCTGGCTGCAATCTTTGGACAAAAATCCCAACATCTTCTAAGTGTTTTAGTATGTTTACATTTTTCTTGTTTTAAAGATAATATCAATATTGTATTTTTGTAGAAATTGTATTATCTTTTATTCAAATTTATTTTTATAGTACTAAACTGCATTATGTTGTGACTTTTTTGTTTTGTTTCATATTCTCAGTGATGATACATTTGCAGTGAACCTGACTCAATTGTTACACTTTTAGAGGAACTATAAATTTATATACACTGCTTTTGTAAAGTAGTTCACCAATAAGTATCTGAAGTCATAAATATATTCATATTATTTGAAAATGTAATACCATTTCTGGGAAGTGATCCCAAAGTAATAAACCAATATAAGTGAAAAGACTTAGAAGTGGAGATACTCATTTGCCCATTACATATTACAGTAAAAATTGAGAAACAATATAAAAATGTCACTGACAGTCACAAAGCTTGCAACATGTTTGTATATCAGCTAAGTGGTATAGTATTTACATTAGGGACTGAAGACTCTCCAGAGAGATAATTCATTGCAGACAGAAGAACTAGACAAAATGTTCCAGCCCTAGAAAATGGCCTAGTCATTAGATGGATGATGTGATTTAGATTATAACAAAGTGTTTGTTTTTTGGATGTGTCTCTCAGCTGAGCTCCCTTTAGATATTAGCCTAAGTCACAATAGTAAAAGATTTTTACTAAAAACCCTTGTAGACTTGGAAGCTCAGGCAGCGTTGTTCAGGTACCTTTTCAATAGAATACAGTCATGTATCACATAACAATGTTTTCATCAATGATGAGTTGCAGATGTGAAGGAGTTCCCATAAGATTAGTATAGATCTGAAAAATAACAATCACTTAGTGACACTATAGTAATTTTAATGTCATAACACAATGCATTACTCAAATGCTTGTGGTGCTAACAGTGTAAACAAACCTACACTGCTAGTCTTAAAAATGTACAGCACATACATTATATACAGTACATAATACTTGATGATGATGATAAATGCCTATGTTACCGGTTTATGTATTGTCTATAATTTCTACCATTACTTTACAGTGTATTCCTTTTACTTATAGAAAAAGAGTTAACTGTGTTACAAGTCAGAAGTCTCATGCATCTTATGTTTGCCACATTACAAGAGGTCACACCAAGTAACTAACCTGTACCTTTGAGGTTCAGGTTAAGTACACTCTAGGTTATTCATATAACAATGGAGTCTCCTTGTTACACATTTCTTGGTTTGTGTAGCTTTGTTGTTCAGCAACACATGAAAGAGGAAATTGTCTTTTATTTTGAAAAATGTCACTAAATTAGTCATCACTGAACTTTCAGTATATCAATTAAAGCAGGAAGAAAGTAGACATCAGGGGAGAGGCTGTTAACTAGAACATTCATAGAAACTATCAACAGGACCTGGTAGAAAGAGATTTGGTATTATACCCTGTGAAATTTGTTTAATCTTCTTTATAGGAAATTGTGGGGCTGAGTCAAAACACATTATCAAGTACAGATGAACACTAACCTATTGTTGTAATAGACATTTAAATCTAGAGAAACATAGGTTTAGCACTTAATTAACTTTTCCAAGGTCAAAGGCAAAATAATATTTGAATCCATGTTCTTCAGAGACTTCAAATTCATCTTTGGTGTGCTAGTCCCATAGGCTGTACTCCATTCAAGCCAAAAATACAGTTATATCTGCAGAGAAGTTGCAGATGGCTATTTACACACCACACTAAAGTTTCTCCTAATAAGCCAGGCCAACTGCTTTGCTCCCTTAAACCCAGTGGTAGTTATAGTATAAAGGTACAAAAAACAGACCTTGTGAGCTTTATTTACATATTTACATATTATTTCAGAATGAGAAAAAACTTATATTAGGGATAGACATTTTCCTTTTCTTCCTGATTTTCTTACTATCAGTAGATATTCAACAAATATAAGTCAATGGTTAAGTCTGTGGTCATTAAGTTTCAATTTTTTTCTCCATGGACAGTGAAAGATGTATCTTCTGTTTTAATGAGGTAGCTTCTATATATTTAAGAATGTTTTTCCATTTCCTTTTATATCTTTGACAAACTGCATACAATTTTGTATTGTAATTTTCTTAATCTAATGTTTATAAGACTAAGCAATCTCCTTAAAAAACTTTGTTGGAAACACCATTTGACCCAGCTATCCCACTCCTTGGCCTATACCCAAAGGACTTAAAATCAGCATACTACAGAGATACAGCCACATCAATGTTCATTGCTGCTCAATTCACCATAGCCACTTAATCTAATGTTTATAAGACTAAGCAATCTCCTTAAAAAACTTTGTTGGAAACACCATTTGACCCAGCTATCCCACTCCTTGGCCTATACCCAAAGGACTTAAAATCAGCATACTACAGAGATACAGCCACATCAATGTTCATTGCTGCTCAATTCACCATAGCCAGATTGTGGAATCAACCTAGATGCCCTTCAGTTGATGAATGGATAAAGAAACTGTGGCATATTTATACAATGGAATATTACTCCGCAATGAAGAATGATAAAATTATGGCATTTGTAGGCAAATGGTCGAAATTGGAGAATATCATGCTAAGTGAGATAAGCCAATCTCAAAAAACTAAAGGACGAATGATCTCGCTGATAAGCAGATGAGGACGTATAATGGGGGGGTGGGACAGGCTAGCATTAGGTTTAGGGTTAGGTTTAGAGTTAGGCTAAGGAGAGCGGTAAGAATGAAGGAAAGAAGGACTGTGTAGAGGGAAAAGAGGGGTGGGAGGGGTGGGGAGGGGTGGGGGGGAGGGGAAAAATAAAATAAACATCATTACCCTATGTAAACGTAAAAAAAAAAAAAAAAAAAAAAAAGATTATTTGACTAATCTGAATGGTAAGGTGGGTTTAATTTTTAGAAAAAAAAAAAAAAAAAAAAAAAAAAAAAAAAAAAAAAAACTTTGTTGGAACTTTTATTTTGTTTAACATACCCATATTTTTCTCAACTATGTGTGAGCATTTTGGGGGCACTCATGTGACTTTTTCCATTTATGTACATATTTACATCAAATATTTTTCAAACAATACTTAATTCATCAATATGTTAAGAGAATTATGTATTTGTGTATGTGTGAGAGAGATTGTGAACAAAACAGGAGACAGAAAGAGGTAAGTAGTGCTTAAAGTCATTCACATTTGGTGAAAATAGTGTAACTATATTCAAGTCCTATTAAATATATTGAAATACAAACAAAATTAAGAAACAATAACCTTTCCAATTCAAAATTATTATTTCTATATGTTGCCATGCCTGAAATACTTTTAAAATCAAAAATTTTTAAACACATTTACATTTTGTTTTGGTTCAAAACCTCTTATGTGAACATAGTATCTAAATAATAACACTCTTTACACTTTCTATTTTCTCCCAATTAGAACACATGTTGTAATTTTCATCTATTGTTTCCTGGAAAGATGGTATTGTCTGTTTGAATGCTTTATAAACTTGTAAGTATTTAGTAAGTCCTCTGTCTTTTACTATATTTTTACCATTTATTCTGTTCACACATAGTGTAGGTGTTAAATGAATAGTTACTCGTTGTTAAATTAGAGTATATAATTAATCACAAAGTGACTTTACCAGCCACATTGAACATTTGAGTTATATTATATGTAATACTATCTTATCGTTGAGTTGGTTATAACTTCTACCTGTGTTGGAAATGCATTTCTATTATCATGACCATTTATAGCATCATTACAATAAAACATAATATTTAGATATGTTAAGAAAATGTAAGAAGTGCTGTAAGTTACATCTAATTCAACATCATATAATGAAAGGTTATAGCTAGGTAGCTTATCTATTATTATGCATTATCTAGTACTCTGAACATTTTATCAGCAGAATATATTATTTGCATAATAATGAGGATACATACTCTGAAATAGGCATTAAATCACATTTTCTCATTTGCTTTCTTTTCCTACAGACTTCTAACTCAGACTTTCTCCATAAATATCTGTTTCATGATGATTCATAAGAAATATTTATGCATTTAAATTCCTCTCAATAATGCTTTAACATCTTCTCAATTTTAAATAATAGAATATTTTATCTTTTAAATCATTAGGTTGCAAGGGACTTTAAAATATTTATTGCTGATGACAATTTGCACGGCCTCTCCAAACAAGGAAATGCAAAAGCAATCTGGAAAACTATCTGTAAAGAAGCATGGGACTTATACAGATCATTATAGTATGAAGGGAGACTCCTGAAATATGTTCTAAGTAATATGAGGATTCAAAGTTGGGGACTCACAAAGAATCATTTGAAGCAATCAAGTTAAGTGGAGCTTAAAAATATTGGTAAGACTGTAAAAGAGGTTGAAGATGTAAGACAAGGTTGCTCATAGAATGGGATGGTATCTGTATTCTCCAAAGTAAGTTCTGGAAAAAATACAGAAATCACAGAAGAGTTTGGATATGAAAAATAACAACAGTTATAAGAAACTGCTAAGGAGAAAAAAGAGTTTTATGGACTCAGGGTAAGGGAGGTTGATGTCACTTCATTACTGGGAAAACCTTTGACCTTTTGTACCAGAAATGGCCAGCACTAGCCTGGCTGCTTAAGGTGAGTGGGACAATCACATGCAGGCACAGAACACAGGTGCAATGAGGAGCTCTAAAGAGAGGTGTGACTGATCACTAGATGTTTGACATTTGTAACTCCTGCTCTTGCCTCAGAACCTCAGCAATCACACACAATTAGAGTTCAGAGTGATTTTTCCAACTCTAGCTCCTTCATGTGCAATCTTTATGCCCACAAGCAGAATGGTTGTTTGGTGCAGTGGTAAAAATCAACAGGGCTTAACAATTTTGTAAGCTCTCTTTGGCAACCCATTCAGAGGGTTCTGAATTTTCTCAGGACTTGTATCTTTTCATTCCATGTTATGAGAAAGGAGAACTGATACTGTTAGCGATTTCTCTTATTTACCCAAATGATTAGATAGCTTATAATTTCAGGGTCAATAAAGAAAATACTCCAATCAAGTTACATGTACACATGAACCACAATTACCTGAATAGGAAAATCTAGAAATTAAAATAAAATAATAAATATTTTCTAAAAAGGTATTTATGGCAATAGTAATGTGAAGTAGGGACAGAAAATCATAAACATATGGAAGAGTAAAGAATGAAGATTATAAATAAAAAGCACAAAGAAATGAAGAAGAAAAATAAAGAAGTTAAAGCTACAAAATGAATTTATGAAAGGAAAGAGAAAGGAAAATGATATAGAAATTATAAAAGGATAAGGAAAATATAAGGAGGGTAAATGGATGTACCAACATCAGAAAATGGGTTGCATCATCCAATGGACTTGTGCACATGGGGTATTACTCAGCTTGCATAAGTGTTGTTTACATCTATTCTTATCAAATATTTATATAGGTATTGTAACTGTTTCCATGCAAATAGTAGTATATTGGATTGCTGCAAGTGAATGGTTTTCTCATTTCCAAAATGTATCATTGGTTTTCCTGTTCCTTCCAAGATAGAGTAAGTCCATACAGTGAATCACTTCTGTAGATTACAACTGAAGTTTCTAAACAATGCATCCAAAGCAACTATTTAAAGAATGTAAAAAGTAGACAATATCTCAGAGATTGGACAGAGAAATCAAAATTTAAAGCAATACATTTGCAATGCTGGTATATTCCTCCTTTACTTCCCTAGACAAAATAAAGAACCTTCTCCAGAGGTTTTAACAAGAACCAAATCATGCAATTTAAAAATACTTGATGTATAAAAAAGGAAAGGAAAGAGAAGAAAAACAAACAGAACCCCCTGAGAATGTCACCTATTTTCAAAAGAAAAAAATTCTGTGGGACAATACTGAGATATTGCAGATGCTGGAATAATCGAAGACTTAAAACTAGGTATGTTAATCATGACCCATGAGTGAAAAATGAACAGGGATGAAATTAATGGGAATTCTCTAAAGCCATACAAGATGAAACTGATGTTTTAGAATTGAAAAAAAAAAATGGAAATGAAAATTTCACCAGATGACTCAATAACAGATAGTGATGACAAAAGAAAAAGTCAGTGAACTTAAGGGATACTCAATAGAAATTACCCCATTTGAAGAGAAGACAGGCAAAGAGATTCACAAAGTTTCAGGATCTCTGGGTATAATAACTAAATGTTTCTGTCACTGAAGTCACAAAAAGAGATGAAAAGGTGTTAGAATATGTGTGAAGAACCGAGTGTGTGAATAGAATATGTGTACTTAGAATGTGTACTGAAAATTTTTCAAATTTGATGAAGAAATAAACATAGAATCAAGAAGACCAGGAACTCCCAGATTACATATAGTTAAAGAACATCACACATAAATATATTGTAATAAAACTGCTATAAGAAAGAAGATAAAGAAGGAAATTTTCAATCTTCTGAGGTCTTCTTCAATTTCTTTTTTTAGTGTTCTGTAGTTTTCACTGTAGAGGTCTTTCACCTCTTTTGTTAGATTGATTCCCGAGTATTTTATTGTATTTTTTGAGGTGATTGTGAATGGGGTAGTTCTCTTTATTTCTCTTTCAGTGGATTCATTACTGATGTACAGGAATGTGTTTGACTTATGGGTATTGGTTTTATATCCTTCTACTTTGCTGAATTCATTTATTAGTTCTAGAAGTTTTTTGGTGGAATTTTTTTTCAATCTTCTCAATATAGAATCATGTCATCAGTAAATAGAGTTTGAGTTCTTCTTTACCTATTTGTATACCTTTAATTTATTTCTTCTAATTTCTCTGACTACAGTTTCAAGGACAATGTTGAATAAAAGTGGTGAAATAGGGCATCCCTGTCTTATTCCAGTTTTTAGAGGAATGCTTTAAAATTTTCTCCATTTAGAATTATGTTGGCCTTGAGTTTAGCATACATGACTTTTACAATGTTGAGGTATGTTCCTACTATCCCTAGTTTTTCTAGTGTTTTGAAAATAAAGGGGTGCTCTATTTTGTCAAATACTTTTTCTGCATATATTGAAATGATCATATGATTCTTGTTTTGAAGTCTATTGATATGACAAATTACATTTATTATTTTCCATATGTTGAACCAACCCTGCATCCCAGGGATGAATCTCACTTGATCATGGTGCACTATCTTTTTAATACATTTTTGTATGTGATTTGCCACAAATACAGGTATCTCATACTAGAAAAAGGTGCCAAAAACATTCACTGGAGAAAATATAGCCTTTTTGACAAATGGTGGTAGGAAAAATGGAAAGCCACATGTAACAAAATGAAGTTAAACCTTTATCTCTCACCCTGCATGAAACTCAACTCACAGTGATCAAAGACTTAGGCACTAGAACAGAAACCCTGCAATTACTAGAGGAAAAAGTATGCCCAAATCTTCACCATGTCAGTCTAGAATCTGACTTCCTTAATAAGACCCTCACAGTTAAATTGAGAATCAATAAATGGGATGGACTCAAACTAAAAAGCTTCTTCTCAGCAAAAGAAACAATCAATAATGTGAAGAGAGAGCCTAGAGATTGGGAGCAAATCTTTACCACAATCACTTCAGATAAAGCACTAATCTCTAGGATATATAAAGAACTCAAAAAATTTAACACCAGAAAACCAAATAACCCAATCAATAAATGGGCTAAGAACTGAACAGACACTTCACAGAAAAAGATATACAAAATGTATGAAAAACATGTTCAACATCTCTAGCAATTAGAGAAATGCAAATCAAAACTAAGATTTCATCTCACTCCAATCAGAATGGCAATTATCAAGAATACAAGCAACGATAAATGTTGGTGAGGATGTGGGGAAAAAGGTACACTCATACATTGCTGGTGGGAATGCAAAACGGTCCAACCATTTTAGAAAGCAGTATGGAGATTCCGTAGGAAATTTGAAATAGAACCACCATTTGACCCAGTTATCTCACTCCTCAGTTTACACCCAAAGGACTTAAAATCAACATACTGCAGTGACATGGCCACATCAATGTTTATAGCACTCAATTCACTATAGCTAAACTATAGATCCAACCTAGATACCCTTCAAGAGATGAATGGATAAAGAAAATGTGGTATATATATACAATATACACACACAATGGACTATTACTCAGTCTTAAAGAGGGATGAAATTATGGCATTTGTTGGTAAATGGATAGAGTTAGAGAATATCATGCTAAGCAAAAAGCCAAACCCAAAAACAAAGTCCAAATGTTTTCTCTGATATGCAAATGATAATTCACAATAAGGGGAGTGGGTAGGGAAAAATAGAGTTACTTTATATTAGGTACAGGGGAGTGAAGGAAGGGAAAAGGATATGGGGGTAGAAAGATAGTAGAGTGCAACAGACATTATTACCTCATGTACATATATACCTGCATGACTGATGTGATACTACAATATGTATAATTAGAAAAATGAGAGATCACACTCCATTTATGTATAATCTATCAAAATGTATAAATGTATTCTACTGTCACATACAACAAAGTAGAACAAATAAGAAATTTTAAGAAAGAAACTTTAATATACTAAGAGGAAAATGAGAGAACAGAGAGCACAATTTTATTCATTCAGTTGACCACCTAGACATCCAAAACTGCAAAATCGTTTTGAATGTGCATTACAAGATTGTTTTCATTTATTTTATATGTATGTGACACAAATATAAATAGATGTGAGTGGATCTGTATTAATATATAAGTGCATATATATATATATGTGTGTGTGTGTGTGTGTGTATGTGTGTGAATTTATGCTTATACAAAACTACCAAGAAGAGTTTCCATATAAACATCAGTAGCAAATTGTAGTACCCACCATGAGATTCTTTTCTTAAATAACATACACATGCTTTGTCCCCATGTTAGTGCACATATTTCTAACTTACATCTTCTAACACCTGCTTTGTACATCATAATATAAAAATGCTAGTTCCATGGAACCATTCATATATATATATATATATATATACACATATATATATATATAATATATGATATATATACATTTTCGTATAGGAAACTCTGGAACTGACAATATACTTTTTAAAAGTCTAAAATCTTCTAACCTTAGCATATATATATATTTATATGTATTTATATATATTTATATGTATATTTATATATATATTTATATATTTTTTTATATATATTTTTATTCTTATTTCTGACTTGGAGTCAGTGTTTAAGTGAACATTGTACATGTCTAATTGTACACAAGTGTAATTACACATGACAAAAAATTGCATTATGGGATTGAATATTGTGTTTATTTGAATAGGTACTATTAAAATGCTTTATTAATGGGCCAGACTAATTTAAATTCCTGTGACCAGTGTATTAGTGTCTACCTATGTCCCCACAGACTTAATATTTGTTAATTCCCAATAGTATTTTTTGCCAAAATGTTTAATGTAAAATGGTATTTCATTGTATCTCTATCCTCAAATGACATTTGTGAACATTTGTGAATGACATTTACTAACATTTTTGAACGTGTCACATATGATTTAGATGCTTTCTCATTTGAATTGCAGATTTATATATTTTCTACTGGCTTCATGGTTTTTATGTGCTTATAGATGAGAATGTTTTACAAGATATACTTGATATTCTAAATATCTGCACATATATAAAATAGTTTTACATATTTGATATTTAAAACTTGCATAGTTTCTCATAAAGTTTCATAATTACCTGATATGTTGATAAAATTTTATACTTTTATATTTCCACTCTGAATTAGAAGGAACTACCTTTCTTATTTTAAAACAATTTTATTTCTGGGTATAGTGGTACATGCCTGTAATCCCAGTGGCTCGGGAGACTGAGGCAGGAGGATTGAGATTTCAAAGCCAGCCTCGGAAATTTAGTGAGTCCCTATGCAACTTAGTGAGACCCTGTCTCTAAATATTTAAAAAGGATTGGGGATATTGCTCAGTGGTTAAGTGCCCCTGGGTTCAATCTTCAGTATTTAAAAAAAAAAAAAAATTATTGAGTGATCACTGATTTAAAAAAAGAAATAAAATCTCTTGTCTTTTTCATTAAAGACACATTGAATTTTTCATACCAGTAGACATTTCTGGCTTTTTGCATAGGAAACTCTGGAACTGACAATATACTTTTTAAAAATCTAAAATCTTCTAACCTGAGCATATCCCTACATTTATTTGCATTTATTTTATAAAATGTGTTCTATAAACTTATTTCACAAACAAAGAGACTGTTTGCTGACATTTGTGAACATGTGTCCTATTTATTAAAATATATTTAATATGTCCAAAATTATAACAAATTTTCTTAATTGGGATTTATTTCATGATAAAAGAATGAATAAAAATTTGAACAATTAGAAGCTATCATTTCAAATGTTGTAGTACTTATTGATATGATGTATTAAGGATGTATATTATTTCTTTGCTAATTTTAGAAATACATGTATATGTCCATTATATATCAAATTTATGTTTTCATTGTTCTCATATTTTATCACTTCTAAATTATTTCTTTAATGTAAGCTGATTCTATACATTTCAGGTCTTATTTTACAGGTTGGTTTTCAATCATTATAGTACATTATTATTTATGAACATTAAAATGCTTAGTTTTATAACATTTGCACATTACATAATTAGAAACAAACAGTATGTCTCCTATAACAGTGGTTTTGCTTAATGTTTTGTTCATGCTTTGCACTGATAAATGAAGCCATTGTTCCTTTTGCTTTACTACAATAGTTTGCATATATGACAATCATGATATTAAATACTTAGGTTTTGTACTTATTTTGTTCCTACTAAAAATTGTTGCCAGGGACATTCTTGCTGTCAAGTAATTGAATTGTATAATTAGAAGTGAGATTTCTACATCGTTCTATGTTTGTAACTTTTGTTTTATTTTTATAATGTAATTTTTAAAGACAAGTAATAAAAATTTCTAATCCTTGAGCAGATAATCATGACTCATGTCTGCACATCTTTGAAAATACACTTATTTTTATATATATGTATATATTTCTATATTTTGGGGGTATAAAATATATCTAAAATTTTATCATAAATTGAAATTAGTATACATTTTCAGATTACTATTGGAATTTCTCTCCTTTGATATGATTATTGGCCATTTATGTTTATTTTCTGAAATGCTAATTCATGAGTTGTGCATTTTCTTTTGACTTGTTTGCCATTTTATTATTAATTTATAATTTTTATATATTATTTGGTTAATAATCCTTTATAAATTTTGTTTTGTAACTATTATTCCCAGTTTATAAGTGATTTAAAAAATTTTCTACCCACATGCTTAGTGCTAATTTATAAATTCAATTAGATTTATCACAATCAATTTTAATGTGCTGTTTTAAAGCATACCACAATCCAGGTTAACAAGATGTCCTCATTTGTTTTAATAAAATATTTTAAATTTTCAATGTCTATAATTAATTCTGTAATCTACAGGGAACTTTTCATAAATATATCATGAGTTGTTCTGTTGTTACCCATATTCATATTAAGTGTTCCCAACAATATTTAATATTTTACCCTTTTTCCATTGACCAGTAACACTACCTAACATAATCATGGGCACAAGGGAGGCAAGGATTCAGATCAATTTTGCATGGATTTCTCATATTTCTCCCATCATCTAAGCAAAGATACCAACAGCCTTTCTTCTGGTTTACTTTAAGATTATGTATGGCAAATCATCTTGGAAGACCAACATGATATGTTCTCGGGGAAGTGGGCAGTGTTGCTATGCTTGGAGGGGCAGCGTGGGAGGTTATGGTTACCACCTAGAGCATTAATGTTAATGTATACGTCTTCCAAAGCAAAGATTGAACATATTAGCTAGCAGCTCCTTTTAAAAGTTTGTTTCCTCAGTTTTGACACAAACTACTGAGTATACAACATCCTCTGTGAACTCTCCTATATCATTCAAGTATGAATGCTGGACAAGGGCAAAAGATGTAAGATGAATTTTGTGGTACCTTTAGTGCCATAATAATAAAGTATTTTGTCTTTGACCTGTGTCTTTTGCTGTTGTCTTATCGTAAGCTAACACAATTCTTCACCCCAAGTACCTACCAGATAAGAATTAGGAAAAAAATAAGTTTTTGTTATCCTTAAGCTAAAACAAAACTAAAACAAAACTAAATCCATAAAATTAGCAGCCATTTCATACTTCTTGAAACTAGAATTTTCCATGGTAATCATGTACAAAATCTTAATCTCTGATTGGATATGTCACTGAAATTACACACTACTACAAATAACAAAATCTTCTGATTGAGTTATTAGCGCTTACCTCCAACTTCTCGACATTTTGAAATAGTTGCTTATTTAAAATATGTTCATCCCAATATAGAAATTTTTCTTCAAATTTGCAACTATAAACAAATGATACCCATTTTTCATTTGCTGTTCTGCCTTGTTTCATTTTTTCTTTCTTAGAAGTTATGCTGTTTTCAATTTATATATTAAGAAGCTGCCATTTAAACCTGATACACCACAGAGTTCCAAGCCAGAAGTTTGTAGAAGAGTCTATGAGAAGAGTAAGTTCTACGTTAAGGCAGAAAGAGGTTACAAATGTAGGCCTGAGAAACTGCAGGAAATAAATAAATTTTAAGGGGAAAATATAAAAATATACTATAAAAATGACCAACAAAATAAGGTAATAGTTACTGCCATGTAGATGGATCAACTTCTCACTTCCTGTACACATTTTATATGTATATCTGTGTATATCATACAATATTAATGCACATAATTATGTATTTTTAATGCACATATATGCAAAATAGGTCAAAGATAAGATAATAAGTCCTCATTTTGTATTATAAGTGTGATGAATCCAATCAGTATTTTATCTTTATAATTACATACAATTGCCATAAGGAAATGAAGAAATAAAGACTTAAGTTACATGTCTAAATTTAGAAATTGTTTGACCCAGAATTCAAATTCAACTTTGACTCTAGAGATTATAATTTTTATTTTTATACATGCAGTAATATAGTGATATGTGTAAGATTTTAGAAAAGCACTTTCAGGAATATTTTAAATATAACAGGTTATTTTAAAAAGTTTTTGTGGTTCTATTCTATACTCATATAGATATGCCTGAGTTTACCCTATTGCAGAGAAAAACAAAACAAAGTTTATCAGAAGTATTAATTTTATTACAAAGTGATACAAAACTTAGGAAATGATTTTGATCTATGTGATACATTTATCACTTTGTAAAGAAAGAACACTTCTGCAAACATAAGAGAAAGCTAATTTAATTTGGGTATACTACAAAGATATTAATGAGTTTGTAGATTGAAATAAATTTATGTCTGGAAGGCTCATTAAAAGTAATTTGTTATTTTTTCCTCCTAATGAATTGTTTTAATAGCAATAATTATATATCGTACAGTGAAATGATCAAAGACATTCATTTTTTCTGTAAAATAATTTAGGAAAAAGCAATAGATAACATTGTTAATTTTGATGCAAAATGTTTTTAAAACATATTGATGCTCATATGCATAAAAATATAAGGACTTATATGGCATTTCATAAAATAAATAATAAAAAATACTACAGTAGGAAATTCTTTCTACCTGCTGGCTTAGTCTCCCAAGTTTCTAATAAAATTTTCAAGACAGACAAAATAAGTAAAAATCTCCATTAGCAAACTAAACCAAGTATCATCTACAGATTTGATATTTAAAAAATCATTCACAAGCCAGGTGTGGTGGCACATGCCTGTAATCCCAGTGGCTAGGGAGACTGAGGCAGGAGGATCACAAGTTTAAAGCCAGTCTCAGTAATTTAGTGAGGACTTAAGCAATTCACTGAGACCCTATATGTAAATAAAAACACAAACAAGGGCTGGGGATATGGCTCAGTAGTTGAGTGCCCCTGAGTTCAGTCCCTGCTACCAAAGCAAAACAAAACAAAACAAAACAAAACAAAAAAATTCTCAGATATAAAGCAGAACAAACCAGCTTGAAAAATTAACTAATCAGAAATGTTTGAAGCAGAATTTTGAGGTGACCACTCTAAGAATGATCACACCAGATTACTCCAAAAAAAAGCAAGAAAATTTTTTTTCACTTATCAGAGGAAAACTCTCAATCTTATAAAAATCACAAGAAATCTGTGAACACAGATGATAATTTTATTAAAATACTTTCAGTCTTACATTTGTACATCGGGAATTTTTTCACAGGCTTTTGGTAATATGGGGAACTCTACTGTTAATCCCACAAACTGTGGCTTTGTTCTGACTGATTTCAGTGGGTTTCTCCTTTGGGAAAAGTTACTTATACAGAGTAAATTTTCCTGCCATGGTTCCATCTATATGTAGCCCATTTCCTGCAACTCAGAAACCATTCATTTCACCTGAAGGAAGAAAATAGGATGACAGAGATGAGAACTAGGTGGCACTGTCTCTCGTTCTCTTTTTTTTTTTTTTTTATTGTAAACAAATGGGATACATGTTGTTTCTCTGTTTGTACATAGAGTAAAGGCATACCATTTGTGTAATCATAAATTTATATAGGGTGATGTTGGTTGATTCATTCTGTTATTTTCCCCCTCCCCCCACCCCTCCCATCTCTCTTTTCCCTCTATACAGTCCTTCCTTCCCCCATTCTTGTCCCCCTCCCTAACCTTCACTCTAACCCTAAAACTAACACCTCCCATGCCCCATGATGTATCATCATCCACTTATCAGCGAGATCATCCTTCCTTTGATTTTTGAGATTGGCTTATCTCACTTAGCATGATATTCTCCAATTTCGTCCATTTGCCTGCAAATGGCATAATTTTATCATTCTTTATGGCTGAGTAATATTCCATTGTATATATATGCCACAGTTTCTTTATTCATTCATCAACTGAAGGACATCTAGGTTGGTTCCACAATCTGCCTATGGTGAATTGAGCAGCAATGAACATTGATGTGGCTATATCTCTGTAGTATGCTGACTGTAAGTCCTTTGGGTATAGGCCAAGGAGTGGGATAGCTGGGTCAAATGGTAGTTCCATTCCAAGTTTTCTAAGGAATCTCCACACTACTTTCCAGAGTGGCTGCACTAATTTGCAACTCCATCAGCAATGTATGAGTGTACCTTTTTCCCCACATCCTCGCCAACACCTGTTGTTGCTTGTATTCTTGATAATCGCCATTCTGATTGGGGTGAGATGGAATCTTAGGGTGGTTTTGATTTGCATTTCTCTTATTACTAGAGATGTTGAACATTTTTCCATATGTTTGTTGATTGTTTGTAGGTCTTCTTCTGTGAAGTGTCTGTTCATTTCCTTAGACCATTTGTCGATTGGATTATTTGTATTCTTGGTGTATGTAGAGTTTTTTGAGTTCTTTATAGATTCTGGAGATTAATGCTTTATCTGAAGTATGATTGGCAAAGATTTTCTCCCACTCTGTAGGCTCTTTCTTCGCATTACTGATAGTTTCCTTTGCTGAGAGAAAGCTTTTTAGTTTGAATCTATCCCAGGTATTCATTCTTGCTTTTATTTCTTGTGCTATGGGAGTCCTGTTGAGGATGTCTGGTCCTAAGCCGACATGTTGAAGATCTGGAACTACTTTTTCTTCTATAAGATGCAGGGTCTCTGGTCTGATTCCGAGGTCCTTAATCCATTTTGAGTTTAGTTTCATGCATGGTGAGAGATATGGGTTTAGTTTCATTCTGTTGCATATGGATTTCCAATTCTCCCAGCACCATTTGTTGAAGAGGCTATCTTTTCTCCATTGCATATTTTTGGCCCCTTTGTCTAGTATGAGAAAATTGTATTTATTTGGGTTTGTGTCTGTGTCCTCTGTTCTGTACCATTGATCTACCTGTCTATTTTGGTACCAATACAATGCCGTTTTTGTTACTATTGCTTTGTAGTAGAGTTGAAGTTCTGGTATTGCAATACCCCCTGCTTCATTTTTCCTGCTAAGGATTGCTTTAGCAATTCTGGGTTTCTTATTCTTCCAGATGAATTTCATGATTGCTTGTTCTATTTCTGTAAGGTACATCATTGGGATTTTAATTGGAATTGCATTGAATCTGTATAGCACTTTTGGTAGTATGGCCATTTTGACAATATTAATTCTGCCTATCCAGGAACATGGGAGATCTTTCCATCTTCTAAGGTTTTCTTTAATTTCTTTCTTTAGTGTTCTGTAGTTCTCATTGTAGAGGTCTTTCACCTCTTTTGTGAGATTGATTCCCAAGTATTTTATTTTTTTCGAAGCTATTTTGAATGGGGTAGTTTTCCTAACTTCTCTTTCTGAAGATTCATCGCTTATGTATAAAAATGCATTAGATTTATGAGCATTGATCTTATATCCCACTACTTTACTAAATTCATTTATGAGTTCTCAAAGTTTTCTGGTGGAATTTCCTGGTTCCTCTAAGTATACAATCATATCATCAGCAAATAGGGATAGTTTGAGTTCTTCTTTTCCAATTTGTACCCCTTTAATTTCTTTGGTCTGTCTAATTGCTCTGGCTAGAGTTTCAAGGACGATATTGAATAGGAGTGGTGAGAGAGGGCATCCCTGCCTTGTTCCAGATTTTAGGGGGAATGCTTTCAGTTTTTCACCATTTAGAATGATATTAGCCATGGGCTTAGCATAGATGGCCTTTACAATGTTAAGGAATGTTCCCACTATCCCTATTTTTTCTAGTGTTTTGAGCATGAAGGGGTGCTGTATTTTATCAAATGCTTTTTCTGCATCTATTGAAATAATCATGTGATTCTTGACTTTAAGTCTGTTGATATGGTGAAATACATTTATTAATTTCCTGATGTTGAACCAACCTTGCATCCCTGGGATGAAACCCACTTGATCATGGTGCACTATCTTTTTAATATGTTTTTGTATGCAATTTGCTAAAATTTTGTTCAGAATTTTTGCGTCGATGTCCATTAAGGATATTGGTCTGAAATTTTCTTTCCTCGATGTGTCTCTGTCTGGTTTAGGTATCAGGGTGATATTGGCTTCGTAGAATGAGTTTGGGAGGGTTCCCTCCTCTTCTATTTCATGGAATACTTTGAAAAGTATTGGAATGAGCTCTTCTTTAAAGGTTTTGTAGAATTCGGCTGAGAAACCATCAGGTCCTGGACTTTTCTTTGTTGGTAGGCTTTTGTTGACTTCTTCTTTTTCATTACTTGAAATTGGTTTATTTAAATTTTGTATGTCCTCCTCGTTTAGTTTAGACAATTCATACGTCTCTAGAAACTTATTGATATCTTCGAAATTTTCTATTTTGTTGGAGTATAGATTTTCAAAATAGCTTCTAATTATGTTTTGTATTTCAATCGTGTCTGTTGTGATATTTCCTTGTTCATTCCGAATTTTAGTGATTTGGGTTTTCTCTCGTCTTCTCTTTGTTAGTGTGGCTAAAGGTTTATTAATTTTTTGTTTTTTTTTTCGAAGAACCAACTATTTATTTTGTCAGTTTTTTGTATTGTTTCATTTGTTTCAATTTCGTTGATTTCAGCTCTGAGTTTAACTATTTCCTGTCTTCTACTACTTTTGGTGTTGGTCTGTTCTTCTTTTTCTAGGGGTTTCAGCTGTAGTGTTAGGTCATTTATTTCTTGAGTTTTACTTCTTTTATTAAATGCGTTCCATGAAATAAATTTTCCTCTAAGTACTGCTTTCATAGTGTACCAGAGATTTTGACATGATGTTTCTTTGTTCTCATTTACCTCTAAGAATTTTTTAATTTCCTTCCTAATATCTTCTGTTATCCATTCATCATATAATAGCATATTGTTTAATCTCCAGGTGTTGGAGTAATTTCTGTTTTTCACTCTTTCATTTATTTCTAACTTCAATCCATTATGATCTGATAGAATACAAGGTAGTGTCTCTATCTTCTTGTATTTGCTGACATTAGCTTTGTGGCATAATATATGGTCTATTTCCAAGAAGGACCCATGTGCTGCTGAGAAGAAAGTGTATTCACTCTTCGTTGGATGGTATATTCTATAAATGTCTGTTAAGTCTAAATTATTGATTGTGTTATTGAGATCTATGGTTTCTTTGTTCAATTTTTGTTTGGAAGATCTGTCCAGTGCTGAGAGAGGCATGTTAAAATCACCTAGTATTATTGTATTGTGGTCTATTTGGTTTCTGAGATTGAGAAGGATTTTTTTGACATACATGGGTGAGCCACTGTTTGGGGCATAGATATTTATGATTGTTATGTCTTGCTGATTTATGGTTCCCTTAAGCAGTATGAAATGTCCTTCTTTATCCCTTCTGACTAACTTTGGCTTGAAGTCCACTTTATCTGAAATGAGGATGGATACCCCAGTTTTTTTGCTGGGTCCATGTGCACGGTAAGTTTTTTCCCATCCTTTCACCTTTACTCTTTGGGTATCTCTTTCTAAGAGATGAGTCTCTTGCAGGCAACATATTGTTGGATCTTTCTTTTTTATCCAATCTGCCAGTCTATGTCTTTTGATTGATGAATTCAGGCCATTAATATTCAGGGTTATTATTGAGATATGATTTGTATTCCTGGTCATTTGACTCATTTTATTCATTTATTTGTTTATTTTTGACACGACTTGGTTCCTCTTTATTTGAGTGTTCCTTTAGGATATCTCCTCCCTTTGCTGATTTGCTTCTTTGTTTTTCATCTCTTCTTCATGGAATATTTTGCTGAGAATGTTCTGTAATGCTGGCTTTCTTTTTGTATATTCCTTTAGCTTTTGTTTATCATGGAAGGATTTTATTTCGTCGTCAAATCTGAAGGTAAGTTTTACTGGGTATAAGATTCTTTGTTGGCATCCATTTTCTTTTAGGGCTTGAAAAATGTTATTCCAGGCCCTTCTAGCTTTTAAGGTGGATTGAAAAATCTGCTGATATCCATATTGGTTTCCCCCTGAATGTAATTTGGTTCTTTTCTCTCACAGCCTTTAAAATTCTGTCTTTATTTTGTATGTTAGGTATTTTCATTATAATGTGCCTTGGTGTGGGTCTGTTGTAATTTTGTGTATTTGGAGTCCTATAAGCCTCTTCAACTTGATTTTCCATTTCATTCTTCAGATTTGGGAAATTTTCTGAAATTATCTCATTGAATAGGTTGTTCATTCCTTTGGTTTGTTTCTCTAAACCTTCCTCAATCCCAATAATTCTCAAATTTGGCCTTTTCATGATATCCCATAGTTATTGTAGATTCTGTTCATGGTTTCTTACCATCTTCTCTGTTTGTTCCACTGTATTTTCGAGGTTAAATATTTTGTCTTCAATATCTGAGGTTCTGTCTTCCAGGTGTTCTATCCTATTGGTTGTGCTTTCTATGGAGTTCTTAATTTGGTTTATTGTTTCCTTCATTTCAAGGATTTCTGTTTGCTTTTTTTTCAATATCTCTAACTCTTTATTGAAATGGTCTTGTGCTTCCTGTATTTGCTCTTTTAACTGTCGATTGGTGTGTTCATTCAATGCCTGCATTTGCTCTTTCGTTTCATCGTTTGCTTCCCTTATCATGTTAATTATGTACATTCTGAACTCCCTTTCTGACATTTGGACATGCTGTCATTGGATTTTATTGATGTAACATCCAGATTTGTTTGAGGCATTTTCTTCCCTTGTTTTCTCATGTCGTTCAGGTGTCAGTGGACTGCAGAGATGTTGCAGATTTCCTCTATTGACTTATAATGTCCCTGAAGATTGCTAGTGTATCCCCTCTTATCCTTTAGTAGCCTGAAGTCTTAGAGGAAGTTGATACTGCGGTGTTCCCCAAGGAAGCTGCCTCTCTAGGGGTGGTGGTCTTCAGGTGGGTTATATCCCCTGATAGTGGGCAGAGGTGCCTCCACTTATTGACCAATGGTCATCCAAAGGGGAACTAGGTTGCAGGCTGAGGCAAGGCCTGTTTGAACCTGTGTCTCTGGTTTTACTGTCCTTGTGGGAAAACCCCACCCGGCAGGGTAGACTCACCCGATGGGGAGGTCTCACTGGTCAGTTCCCCTCCTAGAGGTTCCCCTCAGTCCACAACTACCGCCTGGGCAGGACAGCCTTCCCAGGCAACGTTCCCAGGGGCCCATACCTATCTCCTGGGCCTGGGAGCCCTGCCCTTCGCAGACGAGTCTCCTTAGGTAGCCCCTCCTCAGAGAAGCTGCCCGCAGTCCTGGAACCTTTGCTCTGCCCCTCAGCTTGTCTCTGTGTAGCTCTTTCAACAAAAGGCGCCTAGTTCCCCGGACCAGACCGTGCTTTGCACCTAATCGCCTAGCTATGCGACCCCTCCTCTGAGCAGTCACTTGGACCCTCGTACATATGCTCCGAGCCCCAGTGACCTGCCGCTCGCCTCTTCCTCCAGGCAGTCACCCGGTGTTCTGTGTGGGCGCTTGGAGACCAAGCAACTCACTGTGCACCTCCACCTCCTCAGGACAGCACCCCCCTGTTGTTCAGGCGGTTGCTGAGTCCAAATAGCTCGCCACCCAGTTCTTCCTCTGGCAGCTGCCGAAGCCCCGGCAGATTGCTCCAAAACCAAGCGCTGTGCTGCGGGGCCTCCTCTGCAAAGTTCCCCGCTTTCCGTGTTTACCGCTCCATCGGGGGGAGGGACGTCTCGCCGAGCCACTCTACTTCACAAAGTTCCCTGCATTTCGGGGCTCCCGCCCCATCCGGGATGCCTCCCCAATGGGAGAAACTCACCCGGCGGCTTTGAGTTGGTCCCAAGTCACTCACTATCTCCTCTTTTGAATCTTGAGTCCTGGAGCAACATGAAATGCAGCCGCCCTCTAGTCCGCCATCTTGAAAAACCCCTCTCATTCTCTTAAGTACACTGTATCATCTACATAGTTTAATAAAAGTCATTTTGGGGTTGTCTGTATTTGAACTCAGAACATGTGATGGCTTCTTCTGGTTGCTTTTATAGAAAATTTCCTAAACACCTGAAAACATGAACAATATTGCTTTTTTCCTTTACTCTACATCTATTACATTACTGATTTTATAAATTATGATCTGGAGTTCAAATCTGTACTTTAATAACACTTTCATTTTTATTCACAATAACATTTGGAGTATCAAGGCATGCCCTTTTATTTTTTTGTGCCTCCTTTTCCCAAGTATTTATTAAAAACCTATGCGAAACAAATCCTTCTCAATTTTAGAAACCAAATAGACCATAACACAATAATACTAGGTGATTTTAACACACCTCTCTCAGCACTGGACAGATCTTCCAAACAAAAATTGAACAAAGAAACCATAGATCTCAATAACACAATCAATAATTTAGACTTAACAGACATTTATAGAATATAGCATCCAACAAAGAGTGAATACACTTTCTTCTCAGCAGCACATGGGTCCTTCTTGGAAATAGACCATATATTATGCCACAAAGCTAATGTCAGCAAATACAAGAAGATAGAGACACTACCTTGTATTCTATCAGATCATAATGGATTGAAGTTAGAAATAAATGAAAGAGTGAAAAACAGAAATTACTCCAACACCTGGAGATTAAACAATATGCTATTATATGATGAATGGATAACAGAAGATATTAGGAAGGAAATTAAAAAATTCTTAGAGGTAAATGAGAACAAAGAAACATCATGTCAAAATCTCTGGTACACTATGAAAGCAGTACTTAGAGGAAATTTTATTTCATGGAGCGCATTTAATAAAAGAAGTAAAACTCAAGAAATAAATGACCTAACACTACAGCTGAAAGCCCTAGAAAAAGAAGAACAGACCAACACCAAAAGTAGTAGAAGACAGGAAATAGTTAAACTCAGAGCTGAAATCAATGAAATTGAAACAAAAGAAACAATACAAAACATTGACAAAATAAATAGTTGGTTCTTTGAAAAAATAAACAAAATTAATAAACCTTTAGCCACACTAACAAAGAGAAGACGAGAGAAAACCCAAATCACTAAAATTCGGAATGAACAAGGAAATATCACAACAGACACGAGTGAAATACAAAACATAATTAGAAGCTATTTTGAAAATCTATACTCCAACAAAATAGAAAATTTCGAAGACATCAACAGGTTTCTAGAGACATATGAATTGCCTAAACTGAATGAGGAGGACATACACAATTTAAATAGATCAATTTCAAATAATGAAATAGAAGTCAACAAAAGCCTACCAACAAAGAAAAGTCCAGGACCAGATGGGTTCTCAGCCGAATTCTACAAAACCTTTAAAGAAGAGCTCATTCCAATACTTCTCAAAGTATTCCATGAAATAGAAGAGGAGGGAACCCTCCCAAACTCATTCTACGAAGCCAATATCACCCTGATACCTAAACAAGACAGAGACACATCGAGGAAAGAAAATTTCAGACCAATATCCTTAATGAACATCGACGCAAAAATTCTGAACAAAATTTTAGCAAATTGCATACAAAAAATATTAAAAAGATAGTGCACCATGATCAAGTGGGTTTCATCCCAGGGATGCAAGGTTTGTTCAACATCTGGAAATCAATAAATGTATTTCACCATATCAACAGACTTAAAGTCAAGAATCACATGATTATTTCAATAGATGCAGAGAAAGCATTTGATAAAATACAGCATCCCTTCATGCTCAAAACACTAGAAAAAATAGGGATAGTGGGAACATTCCTTAACATTGTAAAGGCCATCTACGCTAATCCCATGGCTAATATCATTCTAAATGGTGAAAAACTGAAAGCATTCCCCCTAAAAACTGGAACAAGGCAGGGATGCCCTCTTTCACCACTTCTTTTTAATATCATCCTTGAAACTCTAGCCAGAGCAATTAGACAGACCAAAGAAATTAAAGGGATACGAATTGGAAAAGAAGAACTCAAACTATCCCTATTTGCTGATGATATGATTGTATACTAAGAGGAACCAGGAAATTCCACCAGAAAACTTTTAGATCTCATTAGTGAATTCAGTAAAGTAGCGGGATATAAGATCAATGCACATAAATCTAAGGCATTTTTATACATAAGCGATGAATCTTCAGAAAGAGAAATTAGGCAAACTACCCGATTCACAATAGCTTCGAAAAAAATAAAATACTTGGGAATCAATCTCACAAAAGAGGTGAAAGAGCTCTACAATGAGAACTACAGAACACTAAAGAAAGAAATTAAAGAAAACCTTAGAAGATGGAAAGATCTCCCATGTTCCTGGATAGGAAGAATTAATATTGTCAAAATGGCCATACTACCAAAAGTGCTATACAGATTCAATGCAATTCCAATTAAAATCCCAACAATGTACCTTACAGAAATAGAACAAGCAATCATGAAATTCATCTGGAAGAATAAGAAACCCAGAATTGCTAAAGCGATCCTTGGCAGAAAGAGTGAAGCAGGGGGTATCGCAATACCAGAACTTCAACTCTACTACAAAGCAATAGTAACAAAAACAGCATGGTATTGGTACCAAAATAGAAAGGTGGATCAATGGTACAGAATAGAGGACACGGATACAAACCCAAATAAATACAATTTTCTCATACTAGACAAAGGGGCCAAAAATATGCAATGGAGAAAAGATAGCCTCTTCAACAAATGGTGCTGGGAGAATTGGAAATCCATATGCAACAGAATGAAACTAAACCCATATCTCTCACCATGCAGAAAACTAAACTCAAAATGGATTAAGGATCTCGGAATCAGACCAGAGACCTTGCATCTTATAGAAGAAAAAGTAGGTCCAGAGCTTCAACATGTTGGCTTAGGACCAGACTTCCTCAACAGGACCCCCATAGCACAAGAAATAAAAGCAAGAATTAATAACTGGGATATATTCAAAGTAAAAAGCTTTCTCTCAGCAAAGGAAACTATCAGCAATGTGAAGAAAGAGCCTACAGAGTGGGAGAAAATCTTTGCCAATCATACTTCAGATAGAGCACTAATCTCCAGAATCTATAAAGAACTCAAAAAACTCTACTCCAAGAATACAAATAATCCAATCGACAAATGGGCTAAGGAAATGAATAGATACTTCACAGAAGAAGATCTACAAGCAATCAACAAACGTATGGAAAAATGTTCAACATCTCTAGTAATAAGAGAAATGCAAATCAAAACTACCCTAAGATTCCATCTCACCCCAATTAGAATGGCGATTATCAAGAATACAAGCAACAACAGGTGTTGGCGAGGCTGTGGGGAGAAAGGTACACTAATACATTGCTGGTGGGGCTGCAAATTAGTGCAGCCACTCTGGAAAGCAGTGTGGAGACTTCTTAGAGAACTCGGATGGAACCACCATTTGACCCAGCTATCCCACTCCTTGGCCTATACCCAAAAGAGTATACACAGCCACATCAATGTTCATAGCTGCTCAGTTCACAATAGCCAGATTGTGGAACCAACCTAGATGTCCTTCAATTGACGAATGGATAAAGAAAAGGTGGTATATATATACAATGGAATATTACTCAGCCATAAAGAATGATAAAATTATGGCATTTGCAGGCAAATGGATGAAATTGTAGAATATCTTGCTAAGTGAGATAAGCCAATCTCAAAAAACCAAAGGACGAATGATATCGCTAATAAGTGGATGATGACACATAATGGGTGGGGAGGTGTTAGTGTTAGGATTAGAGTTAGGGTTAGGGAGGGGGGCAAGAATGGAGGAAGGAAGGACTGTATAGAGGGAAAAGAGGGGTGGGAGGGGTAGGGGGAAGGGAAAAAAATAACAGAATGAATCAAACAACATTACCCTATGTAAATTTATGATTATACAAATGGTGTGCCTTTACGCCATGTACAAATAGAGAAACAACATGTATCCCATTTGTTTACAATAAAAAAAAAAAAAAACCTATGCGAGAGGAGTCAAAAAACAAAAAAATAAGTGCTATTTAAATGTTTTTCACATTATAAGTTGTAATATTAAGTTAAATAATCACTTGAATCTTAGTCTAACCATGAAAATAAGAAAACCAGGAAAAGGTTTCCAGAATAAAATTCTGATTAATGCCGAAATCTGAGCTAGATTTCGGCCATTCAGCAATTTGAGGTGTATGTTTTTAAGGCTATTGATGTGATTATGCATGTTTTTTTCTTCCCAATTCTGCAGAAATGTCAGATGTCCCTTTGCCTACTGCAATCTGACATCTACAGTTATGAAAGAAAATTCCAGCATTTCATGCTTGTTTTCTACTTTAAATATATTCCCAAATTGATTTCCTGCATGTAGAGAAAAGTATGGCCTGTCTTGAGCTTCCTAGTAAGTCTGACTGCTTCTCTAAAGGCATCTTATTATTGAGTTGACTGGATTCCCCAAAGAGTATCACCATCATTTATTCTTAGCTCTGTTCTATGAGAAAAGCTGAATGGTAGTCAGGTGAGGTGATCAACCTACATCCTTCAGTCTGACTGATAATCTGCCATTCAACAGATCCATCAAACTATTTTCAATTGTTTTCATTTTGCCCATAAAATAAGAAAACAACATATAATCACACATTACATATTTTTGAAGGACAAATTTGGACTGACAAAAATTATGTGCTTCTCTATTTATGCCTTTCTGAAATAGTACACCATTTAAATACACTATAAACACATATCAGTGTAGGATAAGAAAGAATTTGTTGGAATTAGAAATGATGCAAGAAGAGGAAAGAAGAGAGAGGCATGAAATCGATTGGGAAACAGAAATTAAGTATAGTCACAATTGTTGAAATAGTTTCTATGGGGGAAACTAAAGTGAAACAAAACACAACAAAACAAAAGTCTAGAGGGAATAGCACCAGGAGGGTTCCAGATGTTAATCCTAAAGTTGACATTTGTTGGTTTCTCATCCAATATTCACTCCCCAGAATTTTCACTAAAGTACCTAAACTTTCATTTAGAAATAGCATTCCTAGTCCCCCTTTTTTTTCCTTAAGCTTTTATAAATTGACTCATCATCAACTTTGTAAAGGACCTCCATTCTCCTAACCCAGAGAAACCAGTTCAGATGTAATCATGAGACCCAATTTATGTTATGTGATATTTGGAACATTTTATTAGAACATTAAGGAAATTTGTATATAGTTTAGATATGTGCCCCCAAAAGACCATGTGTAAGACAACACAAGAATCGTCAGAAGTCAAATGACTGACTTATGAGAACCTTGACTTAATCAGTGCATTAATCCACTGATAGGGATTAACTGCATGGTAATTTTAGGCAGGTAGGTAGGTGGTGGTTGAAGGAAGTAGGACGTTGGGACCAGGAAAGGTTTATTTTTTATCAATGAAGAGCACAGCTCTAGCTTTCTATTTCCTGGTTTTCATGTTCTGAGCTGGTTTTCTCCACCACACTTCACCATGATGTTCTCTGACTTACCTTACATGCAGAGCTATGGAGTTATATACTGACATGTCTGAAACTGAGTCAAATACATTTTTTTCCTCTAATTATTCTTGTCAGGTATTTTGAACACAGAGATACAAAGCTAACTAAGACAGTTTCTTTGTCTAGCTACTTTAGAGCTAATGGAATACTGGAATAATTGGATTAGTATGGGAATGGAAGATTAGAAATTGAAACATCTATTTTTACCCATCACATGAGGTGTTCTAATAGTGAAAGTAACCCATAGAGAAGAAGAATGCCAAGAACATCACAGAAAATATAAAAATATAGCCAAAGTTTCAGGGATGTGTGAAAGTTGACATTAACCTTTTATAGAACCCAGTTCTCTTCTCCCTTTAGGTTTTTCATCTACATGCATTTATAAGTTATTTAAATTAGAACACACACACACACACACACACACACACACACACACACTTCCTGCACCACACATGTATATAACATGTATGTAAGATTATCTATGCATTCTAAATTATATATATGCACACATTCAGAGATTATTATATTATTAGTATCTCAATGTGTTTTTCACATGATTTAACAACCATAAATTTAAAAAGATAATTTCACTATTTAATGTAGTCAGACATCATTCAAATTTTCCCACACAGTAAAACATTTAATCTTCATAACAGTAGTAGGAGATGGATACTTTGGTTACCTAGGTATTAGAGGAAAAGGAAGAGAATAAAGATTAGAGAAAAATAAAATAAATAGAGATTAGAAATACAAAGAAAATGATAAATGATTCAAAGAGTTGGGTTTTATTGAAAGATAAAGAACATTGGCCAACCTTTAACTAAATTGTAAAAAGAGAGGATTCAATACATAAAATTTGAGATTGATAAAGAAGTCATTACAACTGATGCCACAGGAAGAAAAATTGTAAGAGACTACTATAAGCAATTATATGACAATGAAGAGGATAACTGGAATAATAAATATCTTTCTAGATATACAACCAAGACTGAATAAGAAACACAAAAATCTAAATAGACCAATACTGACTAAACCGACTGAATAAGAAATACTAAGTGAAGGCACCACTAGCAAAGTACTAATACCTTCACTGTTGAATTCTATCAAATAAAGAAGTAACATCAATTTTTTTCAAACTCTTTAAAAAAATCAAAGCATATGGAATACTTCCAAACTCATTTATGAGGTGACCATTACACTCATTCTAAAGTCAAACACATATGCTATAAGAAAACTACATACTTGTGGGGGTTTCTCAGTCACATCCCATGGATGAGAAAAGGGTTAACTGTCAGAGGATGATGTTGGTTCTAAATCAATCAATTATTCATAAATTTATCTACTCGATAAACACACAATGAGAGGGGACTTGAGGGTTTGGCCATACCAGTATGACCTCTAACAACATTGAGTAACCAAATTCTTTTATTTATAATTGCACAGGTAAAGGGGCCTGGAATGGGAGGGGCTTCTGTGATGAATAGGATGGGTGGAGTTAGAGGAGCCAATGTGCTTAGGGAAACTATCATACAACCAGGCAGAGAACCACTCCCACAGTGCCACGTACCCCTCAGCAATCTGAGACAGACCTCCGTGTCTGCCAGTTCCAAGAAGTCAGACCTCTGTGTCATTAGGCTCAACCTATTTCTGATTCTGCTAGGTAATGATGGCTTCCCACACATACTAATATATTTGAAGAGGTTATAGATGCAAAAGTCTTTAAGAAGCCAAATTCAACAATATATTAGAAGGATGATTCCTTCTGATCAAGAGGAATTCATTTCAAGTATGCAAAGATCACTCAACATACACAAATCAGTTAATATGATATTTCACATTAACAGAAGAAAGGATTGTATCCACATGATCAAAGCAATAGATGCAGAAAGCAGATGACATTATTTAACATCCTTTCATGATTTAAAAAAAATAACTCTCAACAAATTAGATATAGAAACAATGCATAACACAATAAAAGGCCAAATATGAAAAAACCATATATAACATCATAGTCAATGATATAGAGTTGAAAGTTTTTCCTTTAGGATCAGAGATGAAACAGATGATCTTTCTCACTACTTTTATTCAATATAGTACTGGAAGTGTTAGCCAGAGTAATCATACAAGACAAAGAGATAAAAGCCATTCGAATTATAAAGGAAAAAGTGAAAAATTTCCAGTTTGTGGATGGAAAGACTTAGATTTAGAAAATGCTAAAACCTCTGCCAATAAAAACCTGTTAAAACTAATAAATTGGAGTAAATTTTCAGGATGCAAAGTTTACGTATGATTTAGTAGAATTTTTGTATATTTACAGCAAACTATCTGAAAAAGAAAGAAAAAGTCATTTACAACACATACAAACAAAAAAATTAGGAATAAATTTAGCAAGGAAGTGAAAGATCTGTACTCTGAAAATTAAAGAAATCAAAGAAGACATACATAAATAGAAAGATATACTGTTTTCACCAATAGAAAAAATTGTTGTTAACATGCTCACATTACCCAAAATGATTTGCAGATTTAAAGTAGTCCTCATCAAAACTGCACCAAAAATAGAAAAACATGTAACATTTGTATGGAACTAAAAAGGCACAAAACATCCAAGTGATCTTAAGGAAAAAGATGAACTAGAGACTTCACACTAACGACTTCCAAATACACTGCATGCTACAGTAATAGGAACAATCTGGTATGATATAAAAACAAATTCACAGGGGCTGGGGTTGTCCCTCAGTGGCAGAGCGCTTGCCTAGCATGTGTGAGGCACTGGGTTCAATTCTCATAACTGCATATAAATAAATTTTTTAAAAGTCTATTGAGAACTAAAATTTTTTAAATGTTTAAAACAAACAAACAAAATACAAATGCACAGATAATGAAACAAAATAGAGATCCCAGAAATACATTTAGAGGGATAAGAGAATCAGTTAACTAATTTTCATTCCTCCTCCTCCTCCTCCTCCTCCTCCTCCTCCTCCTCCTCCTCCTCGTCTTCCTCCTCCTCATTGTCCTCCTCTTTCTATTTTATTTTACTTTACTTTTTATTTTTTGGTTCTGGGTTGAACCCAGTGATGCTTTACTGCTGAACTACATCTCCAGTTCTTTTTACTTTTATAGACAGGGTCTTGCTAAGTTTGTGAGGATATGGTTAAGTTGTTGAGAATGGCCTCAAACTTGTAATCCTTCCTCAGTCTCCTGAATTGCTGGAATTAAAGAAATGAGCCACCTACCATATGTCCAGCTTCTAAAGCCTATTTATTTTTACAAAATTGCCAAGAACACACAATGAAGAAAGAATAGTCTCTTGTGTTGTGGAAACTGAATATTCACAGTCAGAAGAATGAAATTACAATGAATCCTCTCAACACATAAAAAGAATTGACCAAAATGGATTAAAGACTTAAACATAAGATCTGAAACTGTAAGCTAAAAACAAAGGGGAAAAGTTCATGGCATTGGTCTGGGCAATGATTTTTTTTTTTTTTTTTATGTCCAGATAAGCACAGGCAACAAAGGTAAAAATAGACAAATGTGATTTACATCAAACTACAAACCTCTGAACAGCTAAAAAAAAATTAACAGAGTGAAGACACAACTTGTGGAAAAGAAGAAGATATTTTCAAGTCATATATCTGTTAAGGGTTAATATAAAAAATACATAAGAAATACAAATAACTTAATGGAAAGGAAAAAAAAAAAAACTACTAGAAATTGGGAAAGAACCTGAATAGACATTTCTCAAAATAAGAAATACTAATGGCTGACAGGTATATAAAAAATGCTCAGCATCACTAATCATCAGAAAAATGCCAATTAAAATGACAATGAGATATAATCTCACACCCTTAGAATGACTATAAGCAAACGGACAAAGAAGAACAGTGTTGATGATCATGTGGAGAAAAAAGAACTTTTGCACAATGGTGGTGAGTATAAATTAGAACAACCATTATGCAAAACAGCATGGTGTTTCCCCAGGAAACTAAAAGAGAGAGAAAGAGAAGTACCACATGATCCAGAAATTCATTACTTGGCGAGGACCTAAACCAAGTGAAATTACTATGTTTAAGAGATTTTCCACAATAGCCAAGATATCAATGTGTCCATCAAAGAATGGCATAGATACACAAAGGAATGTTATTTCACCTTTGCAAAGAATGAAATTTTGCCATTTGCAATGGCATAAATGAATCTGAAAAACATGTTAAGTAAATAAGTCAGGCACCAAACAACAACTCTCACATGATTTCACTTATCTGTGGAAACTTGGAAGAGCTGAGTTTATAGAAGCAGAGCAGGAATGAAGGTCCTGATAGATGGAGTATTCAGAAGATGACACTTCTATCTGAAATTTTAATTCATCTAGGAGCAATAGGTTTTAGAAATGTATTTATTTTAATATATTAATCTGTGCTTGTAAGAGACTAAATGAACTGTAAATATACTCAAAAACAAATAGGTATAATCTCTCAAAAGCTAAAGTCTTGAAAGCCACATACATTAAGAAACAAATCTCATTCATCATGTAAAAGAAATACTTAATAAGATAAACTGTCGAGTTCTTATCAGAAAACACAGAGAACAATAGGTAAACAATAAATTCAAAGTGCTAAAAGGAACCTGTCAATCAGGAATCTATATAGGTACATAGAAAAGTATCAATGTGGTTTTGAGAGTAATTTTTTAATTTTGTTTAATCTAAAAGTCAACTGTATCAAGCATTACTTAAAAATTATTTTAATAGATGTAAATAAAGATGTAAACTGTATGATAATAATCATACAAAGGAAAGGGTACAGAAGAGAACCATGTAGGAGCAAGTTTTTATATCTTATTGAAATTAAATTGCCACTAATTTGAACTAGAATGCTAAAAATGTTAATTGCAATTCCCAGGGCAACCACTAAGAAAATAATAAAAGAGTAATGTAAAAGAAATGGTAAGGGAATTATAATGATACACTAGAAAATATTAATTTAATATGAAGAGGTTAGTAATGCAGAAACAAGGGAGCAAAATAGGCATAAGATATATAGAAAGCAAGAGTCAACCTGAGAGAAATAAACTCTACTTTATCAGTAATTACGTTGTTTACATCTTTAAACACTTTAAGAGGCAATGATTGTCAGAATGGAGGGAAAAATGTAAGACAATTATATTCTCTTTATAAAAGAAACAACTTTGATCCAACGCTGAAAACAGTTTGAAAGTAAATGGTAGTTAAGTACATAACATTGTTATGGGGAAAGAGCTGGAGTGACCAAACTACTATTACACAAATTATGTGTCAAGAGGAAAATTTTAGAGAGATAAGAGAATCAGTTAAGAAGATGTAACCATTTTGATAAAACCATTGTAAATATACATGAGCTTAAAATACAAATTCCAACATACTTAAAGTAAAATAGACAGAATTTTAGGGAGAATAAAACAATTTAGCAAAGACATTTAAAGACTTTAATAACCTCTAATCATGGATAGAAAAAGTTGACAGAAAGTTATCGTAGAAATGGAAGATTTGATTTGTACTGAAACCCACCAGACAAAATAGGTATTTTTACACAACTCTACCTAGTATCAATAGAATAAAATTTTTCCTAGGAATAAACCATATGGTCAATAATTATAGGTTGAGATGAATTCAAAATTTAAAAAACCCTAAACTTATAGAATGTAGCTAAAGGAAGAGTAAGAGAAAAAAATATTTTTTTGTCATAAAAGCCTGTATTTTACAAACAGAAGAAGAAATATGTCAAACTGACATCCTAAACTTCCACCTAAAGAAACCTGAAAAAGTCAACTGCACGCAAATTAACAATAGTGTGTGGCATACTACAGATTACAACACAAATGAATGAAATAAAAAAAGTTAATAACAACTAACAAAACCAAAAGTTGATTCTTTGAAAAAAAAAATCAATGAGATAGACAACTTTAAGAGTAAACAAGAGAAAGGAGAAACTGCTGAAATTACTAAAATTGGAAATGGAGGAGACATTATCACCCACTTTAGAGATATAAAAATGTTTTTAGGGTGCCTAAATATTTTTAAATAAAATTAGATTTTTTTTTAAATTAAAACAGGCAAAGTGTAAGTTTATTGAAAATAAAAGTGAAAGCAACATTCCATAAATTAGAGTGGAGTGGGTCAAGCAAGACAGAGTGGCTCTGGGTCTTCTCTTGGGTGCTTAGTCGCACCCGGTTCCCCTCCTGGCAGACCTCATTGAAGAACTTGCCCTATTTGTTCCCTTCTTCGGTTACTTTATTTTCAGCTGATTAGAATGCAAAACTTGTGGCAGAAGTTGTCATGGTGATAAACCCTCAGTGGCAGGAGTTGACATGGTAATGGGACTTACTATAAACGGGCATTATAACTCATTTCCCTGTCTTGTACTTTGGTCTGCATTTTTAATGTACTCTGCCTTTGCCATTTGGACATCCCTATTGTAATCCCCATATTTTTGGGGGGTGGTTAAGGGGCAAAAATTTCATCTTCTATAGTGGCTTCAGGCTGGCTGGGTGCAGTCTGCTCTTCCCAATTTGAAATCACACACCCCTCACCCTCTCTGCTCAAGATGAGACAGTGGCGCACTCAGGTCCATTTGTGGGATTGGTTTTAAGCCCTGCCATAGCACCAGCTGGAGTTTGATAGCCTCCAGACGAAAAGAGATAAACTTTGTCAGTAGGTTTAATAGGCAGGGTTCATAAAACAAAGCCAGAAGGAGCATCAAAAAGGGTCCCGTGAAAGGTAGTGACAAAGACATCCAGTTCCAAACTGTGACCATGATCCCTTATGACTGACAGTTGCTGCCAAATCCTGGAGGCATGGTCTACTAATTTCTCTTTTGCCCAGATTAATTTACATAAAGATGGCAATTTTCCTGCAGGAGGAGACATAGTCCCCTCTTTTCTGTGGTTAATAGATCTAATTCTCTCCAATTTCAGGAAGTGGCTTCTGCTAATGAATCTATCTGGTTCTGGAGGGTAATCATGCTATTGATATTTTCCCTAGACTATAAGAGATATCTTTAGACAAACCCTGAAAATAGCAGAGGGAGGTGGATAGTCCTCTTATTTCTTTGCCGATTCAGTGATTATTCCACTCCCAACAGAAGAATTAGTAGTATATCCCACTTAGTGCTAATGGATGCTGTTAAAGATGTGATCAGAGACTGATTATTAAGGGCTGTATCTGTTTGGGGAGCTAGATAATTATAGGAGTGAAAACCAAACACTGATCAAGTCCACCTAGCTAGGAGGTTGGGAAAATTTATAGGTTTGTAAGATTAGGCTCAAAAAGAATGAGGGCAAATGTGTGACTCCATCAGATTCCTTTTAGTTATTAGGCACTCTCACATAAGAACCCTTCTTTATAACCTCCCGGATTTACTTACTTTTTGGAGGACTGACACAAGTGTACATCTCAATTTACATCATAAGAACATTTGTCGTTTCTTTTAAATGTGCAGATATGACTGTGCTTTGATTATACTTTCCTACCAGATGTTTAAGGCCAAATTGGTCAAAACTAGACTTTGGGTCTTGCCTAGCATTAGGGTCAGCTGAGATTCCTCAGGGGTCACCCTTGGGAACTTGGAAGAAGCCTCTTATCTCCTTTAGCATTTCCCCTACCAATTGTACCATTTTCTGAGTTGAGTCAGAGTCTTGCTGACCACACATGGCTTCCCTTGGAAGCATCAGGGACGTTTTCCTCCCAAATGACTGTCCTCTGCCGAATGTGCACTGGTTGGCTTTCTGTTCTCTGTGAGCCTCACAATCCCCCCAATTGGGTGATCAGGTTAGTCACAGGAATTGTAGGATCCTTAGAGAATTCCTGTGGTTCCCTGGGTCCTGGATAACCTTCGTGAGCAAGAGTCAGAGTATTGGCTGCTTTTTCCTTAGCACTTTTACTTTCCTGGTTTTGGTCTCCAAATTTTGGTTACAAGCATCCAGCAGGTCAGTTTCAGCAGTCTTGAAGTGGAAGTAATAGGTTTTAACTTGAATGTTTATAATTTTACAATTATCCCTTCTTTTTAACTAGGGTCAAAATTAGTACTGGAAGTCAGCATTATATCCTATCTGTCCTGGAGGTGATGGTTTATCTCAAAACAACTTGGGTTGCTTCATTAGAAGTAATACTTCTTCAAAACACCAATAGATAGCAATTATAAAGTATTATAAGGAAAATACAAAGTGAAGTTAACAAGGGTAAAATCATAGTTTGTATAATTGCTTTGAACCAAGAAATTTAATATTTATCCCGAGTCTATCTGAATATCAGTTAACATGGTACATTACTTCTGAAATACAAATCAAACAAAAAAGCTGAGACTTCTTAAATTTCTTTTTGTGGAAAAAGAGGCAAAATGTTTTTATGTTCCATATTGTCAAAACCTTTAAATCGGGCTCTCAATAATACCTTTTCAAAAATTCATTTAAAAACCAGGCATGATGGTTATGCCTATAATTCCAGTGACTCAGGAGGCTGAGGCAAGAACATTACAAGTTCAAGGCCAGTTTGAGAAAATTAATGAAACCCTGAGCAATTTGGTGAGAACCTATCACAAAATAAAATATAGAAAGGAATGGCAATATTTCTCAGTTATAAAGCAGCCCTGGGATCAATCCCCAGTACAAAGAGAGAGAGAGAGAGAGAAAGAGAGAGACAAAATTAATTAGATTTACATTAAGCAATTGATATTTTGTACTTTAATTTTGCAAATTAATCAGGCATCTCCTGACAAACACATATTTGTCTATCTCATTTATATTAAATCTCGTTTTTTCATTTTTATTTGTTAACATTTGGTTACTAATGACAACTGAGATATCAAATGAGCCTAGTTAAAAATTTAAGCTATCTTTTTCCTGACAAAGAAAAATCTTAAATGGAATGGACACTATATTTTAAACATTTTATTTTATTTTTTATTGGTTGTTTTTTAGTTATACATGACAGTAGAATTCATTTGGATATAATTACATGAGGATGGATATATCTTATTCTGATTAGGACCTCATTCTCGTGGATGTACATGATGGTGGAATTCACTATGGTGTTCTCATACATGTACATAAGAAAATCATGTTACCTTCATTTCACTGTCTTTCCCTTTTCCTTTCTCCTCCCTTCCCTCCATTTACATTTGTCTAATTTATTGAACTTCTATTCTTCCCTTCTCTCCCCTTATTGAGGGTGAGTTTTCACATAATGGCATAAACATTCAACCTTTGGTTTTCTGGAATTGGCTTATTTGACTTAGATAGTCTCCAGATTCATCCATTTACTGACAAATGTCATAAAACCATTCTTCTTTACAGTTGAGTAATACTCCATTGTGTGTATATACCACATTTTCTTTATCCATTTATCTGTTGAAGAGCACCTAGGTTAATTCCATAGCTTTAATATGGTTAATTGTGCTCCTATAAATTTTGATGTGGCTGTGTCACTGTAGCATGCTGATTTTTAAATCCTTCAGATATATGCCAAGCAGTAGGATAGATGAGTCAAATGGTTGCACTGCAAGTTTTTTGAGGATTCTCCATGCTGCTTTCCAGAGTGGTTGTACCACTTTGCAGTCCCACCAACAATGTATGATGTAATTCTTTCCCCACATCCTCACCAACATTTATTGTTACTTGTACTCTTTTTTAAATTTTTTATTTGTTCTTTTTAGTTATACATAACAGTAGAATGTATTATGATATATTATACATATATGAAATATAGCTTCCTATTCTTATGGTTGTATATTGTGTGGAGTTACTCTGGTTGTGTATTCATATGAACATAGGAAATTTATGTCTGAATCATTCTATTGTATTTAGTAACTGATGGATGAAATATTCTATATATCTCTATTAAGCCTAAATTATTAATTGTGTTTTTTCATTCTATAGCTTCTTTATCTAGTTTTTGGACTGGAGGATCTATCAAGTCATAAGAGAGGCATGTTAAAATCACCCAGTATTCTTGGGTCATGTTCTATTAAATTCTTGAAATTGAGAAGGTTTTTGTTTGATGTATATAAATGTTCCATTGTTTCAGACATAAATATGTATGATTGTTATGTTTTATTGATGTAGTTTGAAAGGTTACATTTTGATTAACTTTGGCTTAAAGATCTTCTTATCTGGTATGAGGATAAAAGCTTCTGTTTATTTACAAGCTCCATTTGAATATGTTTTTTCCCATCCTTTTACCTTCATTCTGTGGATGTCTTTGCCTATGAGGTGAGTCTCTTGGAGACAGCATATTGTTGGGTCTTGTTTTTTAATCCAATCTGCCAGTCTATGTCTTTTGACTGATGAGTATAGGCCATTTACATTCAATTTTATTATTGAGATATGATTTTTACTCCCTGTCATTTTTATTTATTTTTGGTTTTTACATTTAATTAATTTCTCCTATCATTCCTGTGTTGTTCCTCCATTTGCTGTTTTTCACTTTTATTTTTCATTTATTCTTCATGAAATATTTTATTGAGAATATTTTGTAGTTCAGGCTTTCTAATTTTTAATTCTTTTCACAGTTATATATCACAGAATGTTTTTATTTCATCATCAATTCTGAAGCTTAATTTTGCTGAATATAGTATCCTTGGCTGACATCCATTTTCTTTCAGAAATATATATTATCCCAAGACCACCTAGTTTTGAGGGTCTGGGTTGAGAAATCAGCTGAGAACCAGATTGGTTTACCCCTGTACATAATCTGATATTTTTTCTGGCAATCTTTAAAATTCTATCCTTATTCTGTATATTAGGTGTTTTTATAATAATGTGCATTGGTTTGGGTTTGTTGTAATTTTGTTTATTTGGGGTCCTATAAGCCTCCTGTATCTGATTTTTCATTTCATTAGATTTGGGAAATTTTCTGATGTTATTTCATTGAAAAGATTGTGCATTTCTATGGTTTGTATCTCTGAGCTTTCATCTATTCCAAGAAATCTTAAGTTTGGCCTTTTTAGTTTATCCCATTTTTTGGAAGTTCGGCTCATAGTCTATTAACATCTCTTCCCCATGGTCAATTTTATTTTTAAAATTATATATTTTGTCTTCATTGCCCGAAGCTCTATCTACCAAGTGGTCTAGTCAGTTGGTGATGCAGTACATGCAATTTTTAATTTGGTTTATTGATGCCTTCATTTTGAAGATTTCTGCTTGTTTTTTTCTAAGAATCTCTATCTCTTTATAGATGTGATCTTTCACTTCCTGTATTTTCTCTCTGATTTCATTCCTTACATTGTCCTTTACTTCACAGATCAACTTAATTATGAATATTTCTAAACATTTTCTTTGACATTTCTTCCACTGTGGTGTCATTGGATTCTGTTATTGAAGTATTCTGGTTTGTTTGGGGTCATTTGTTCCCTTTTTTGTTTTTAAATGATGTTTGTGTGTCTACCCACCTAAGAGTACGGATCTAAGGCAGTAGAGTTTCTACTCTGTAGACCTAAAGTGACCCTGAAGGTTTCTAGTACCTCACCTTTAAGGAGGAGACAAGTAATAACACAGTCAATACAAACAATATATATCATTAAAACAAATAGTTCTGCTATGATATCCACAATTGTTGGGGGGGGGAGGGTTCACATCCTATGGGGATAAGGGGAAGTGTTTCTGTCAGAGGACAATGGTGCTAGTGATCAATTAATTATTAATAAACTTATCAATAAACACAAGAGCCATAATCTTTCAAATGGAAGGGAGTGTGACAGGTTGGACCATATAAGATTTGGCCTCCAACAAGATGGAGAAGCCCACCTTCGCCTCTATTAATAGTCCCACAGGTAAAGGGACCCAGACTGAGAGGGGTTTCTTCTGTGAGGAACAGAATGGGGTGGAGTTAGGGAACCCATTTGCTTAGAGAATTAGCATTTCCTCAGGACTGAGTCACTTTTGTACAGGGCCACCTACACCCTGGCTCTCTGGAACAGTCTCTTGTGACTGTCAGTTCCTGGGAGTCAGACCTCTGTATCCCATGGCTCAGCCAAGCCTGATTCTGCTAAACATGGATGGTGTACCATGCTCAATGTTAATTGTCACGATAACAGAAATGATATGATCAATTATCTTACAATAAAAACTGTAAGTTTGCAAAAGTGTTTACAATTTTGAATGGTGGACAGGGAGAGAAAAGAAATGATGTAGGATATAATGATTATGAGGGAGAAGGAGAGAAGATAGAAAAAATAAATTAAAGAGAGTGAAAGAGAGAACAATAGAGATTGTTAGCAGAGGAAAAGAGAGAAAGAGAATCAGGGAAGCCAATGAATAACTGAAAAAATATATATAACATAAAACTTTAAGAAATTAAATGTAACAATAAAAATAAAAGAAACAAAACAAAACTGAAATATACTAAACAAACATACTAGTCTTCAAAGAACTGATCAATGAAAAATGTCATCAAAATACTAGAAATGAGGGGAAAAAACAAATATGAACATGTATAATTGTCCATGAACCATTAAGGTCAGAATTAAACATAGAAAATAAAAAAGAAAAATAAATAAACAAAAGAACTATCTCAAGAAAATTTAAAGAATTTTTCTCAATGGAGTTCAAAAGATTCTCAGCTTCCCTTCTCAACAGTGCTACGTGGAGTCATCTGGATGTGATGCTTGCTCTACCCTTGGGGTGGGGTTGCTAGAGTGAGAGACAGAATAGCATAGGTGGAACTCCTGGATGTGGGTTTAGGATAAGGTAGGCTCCAGGCTCTTTGATGAATGCTAATTTGGAGATTTTAGATTAGTGCACCCTCAGGGTCCAGAAAATGCTTGTTCATGTTGGAAGACTGCACCCCATGGATCCACTCATGGCATATAGGAACCAATTCTTATTTCACTCCATCACCTGTGAACACAACACTTCCATATCTCGAATTGTCTCCAAACTCAATCTCTCCTGCCCTGCCCTTTCAAATTCTCAGCTAGCTGTATCTCTCCTGAGAGTCCTGCAGGCAACTTGAGTGGAGGGGGAGGGGGAGAGC
This sequence comes from Sciurus carolinensis, assembly GCF_902686445.1. Taxonomy (NCBI): domain Eukaryota; kingdom Metazoa; phylum Chordata; class Mammalia; order Rodentia; family Sciuridae; genus Sciurus; species Sciurus carolinensis. The sequence goes on from NC_062225.1 coordinate 30,257,944, forward strand.
TGGGTGGGTTTTCATGATGAGTATTCTCCTGTGTAAACCCTCTCCACATTTGATTATCTCCTGGTCGCTTAGGCACAATCTATATAGGGTAGTGTGAGTGTGCCAGGCCTGTATTTAGAACCAAACTTGGGTTTACCAGGAATCAGATCCCCCACCTTCTGGCCCCCACATCACAGATGCAAAATGGTTATTTCCTCTGTCCTCCATACTCAGCTAGGAGGGAGGTGGGGCTTCTTAACTTCACAAGGATATTGTGTGAAATGCCTTTCAGTTTAGTTGTGCAGTGTCTATGATCTCTAAACTCTCTGTACCCAGACATACCTCAGGCCTCCTAAAAATGTGGGTTCCTTTAATTCCCTTATCCCTCTACTTTGCTTGCAGAGGGCTGCTCTGGCTGGTCACTACCACTGTGGCAGCAACTGTGGTGCTGGGGATTTCTTCCTTATTTTTTTATATCCAAATTCCTGAGTTCCTGATCTGCTTAGAAAATCAATATTGAATTCCAGTATTAAATCCCCCTGCTTTTTATTTTTCACCCCCACCTTGCTGAAAAGTTGCCTATATTCTTTTTTGTTTTCACGTCATGGAGCAGCCTGGAAAGTGACCTTGACTATGCCTCCATCTTGAAAATATATATATATTTTTTTTCAGTGCTGGGGATTGAACTTGACAGGCAAGTACTCTATGAACTGAACTACCTCCCCAGTTCCTGTTATTCTTAATATTTGCTATTCTTACTTTAGTGAGTTGAAATCTCAGTGTAGTTTAAATTTGCATTTCTCTAATTCCTAGAGATTTTGAACAATTTTTCATATATTTATGGAACATTCATATTTCTTCTTTTTGACAAGTGTCTGTTCAGATACTTTGCTCATTTATTAAATTTTTTAAAATTTTTGATGCTCAATTGTTTTAGTTCTTTATATATCCTGGAAATTAATGCTCTATCTGGGGTACAGGTGGCAAATATTTTCTCCCATTCTGTAGGCTCTCTCTTCACATTCTTGATGTTCCCATGACTGTGAAGAAGCTTTTTAGTTTGATGCCATCCCATTTATTGCTTATTGATTTTACTTCTTGTACTTTAGTAGTCTTGTTAAGAAAGTGAGTTCCTGAATCAATATATTGGAGTGTCACAAAGTCATTCTTCCTTATGGCTGAGTAATACTCAATTGTGTATATATACCACACTTTCTTTATCCATTCATTTGCTGAAGGGCACCTAGGTTGATTCCACAGCTTAGCTATTGTGAATTGTGCTCCCATAAACATTGATGTGGTTCTGTTTCCTTCTAGTAGGTGTGGGGCTTCTGGTCTAATACCTAGGTCTTTGATTCACTTTGAGTTGAGTTTTGTGCAGGATGAAAGATAGGGATTAAGTTTCATTTTACTGCATATGGATTTCCGGTTTTTCCAGCACCATTTGTTGAAGAGGCTCTCTTTTCTCCAATATAAGAGAATTACTAGATAAATGTAACTATGTCTAGTATGAGTTAACTATTTATGTGTTTGTTTCTGTGTCTTCTTTTCCATTGGTCTTTTTGCCTTTACTTTAAGCATTTTATAGATACCAACATATTCTTTTTTTTTTTTTTTTTTTTTTTTTTTGCGGTGCTGGGGATCGAACCCAGGGCCCTGTGCATGCAAGGCAAGCACTCTACCGACTGAGCTATCTCCCCAGCCACCAACACATTTTTGATAGGTTGACCACCGAGTAGAAGTGTAACCTAAATAAAAGTTTACTTTTTATTCAATTTGTGTTGACCTTTTTGAGAAAGATTTATTAAAAATCACATGAACTAATAGGCATTTGGACCATTTCTTTTAAATTTATAAGTGCTCATTTATCTCTATAAGGCAGTTTTTGTAATTGATAAAAATTATAAAAAAAATAAAGATGTAAAGACAAAAACCACATCTTCTAATTATGTAAATGATATATAGACACAGCACATATGTAGACATAGCATACAATGCACAGCTGTACACAAATATACACGAAAATAAAAGGAAAATGATTACGACTTTGAACTCATGATCCTCAAAGCCAGACTCAGCAACTTAGCAAGGCACTAAGCAACTCAGGGAGACCCTGTCTCCTGTCTCTAAACAAAATGTAAAAAAGGGCTGGAGATGTGGCTCAGTGTTTAAGTGCCCCTGAGTTCAATCCTTGGTACCAAAAAAAAAAAAAAAAAAAAAAAAAAGATTTTTTATTTTTAATATTTCACTAGGTAATAGATTCCCACAGGTAGGAGATAATACAACTACAGATATTTATTACACAGACTTAGTCCTTTAGATTTAGTCCTTTAGAACTTCAAACAAAGCTTGTCACAAATGTCCTTTTAGTGACAGTGGGGCTTAGACTTGGGGGAGTCCTATACAATTGGGGATGACTGAGGCAGGGTCTACAATCAGTTCTGAATACCAAATTAATGGTTCAGGAGACCATTTGTCCATCCATAAGGCAAATCCATGCAAACACCCCCACTGTTTGTTTTTAGGACCTTAGGGAGACAAACTCTTTCCCAGTGTATTTGAGAGTTAATCCTTGATAAATTGACCTCTGAATAAAGACATCAAGAAAAAAAGTAGAGTAGATAGTGAAAAAATTCCAATTGTACCAAAAAAAAAAAAAGAAGAAGGAGGAGGAGGAGGAGGAGGAGGAGGAGGAGGAGGAAAAAGTAAATTCAGGTACACAGGGGCCGAAAGTTAATTCACTGGAAAAAGCATGACCCAACTCAGCCCCAAAGACTGAGGTTAAAAAAAATAACATGGCCATAATTTCTCTACTAAAGGAGCACATGGAACATCTATTTCAGAGGAAAGTACAATTTTGGTCATAGTCGACCCAGATAAGAATGTGGAACACCATGAGGTCTGGGAAGAGAGAGGTCCTTAGGAAAATGCTCTCAAGAAAAAGAACAATTGCAAAATAGCCATTTTTGTTCCACAGCATCTTGAATTTAAAAGTGACACTTTTTGTCCTTTGATCTCAAACTGGTTTGGGCAATTTCTTATGCAGACTATGTTCCCAATCAAGCCAGGGAGGAACAGAGTTTACACAGGCATCGAAGGGGCAAGGAATGCTGCCATTCTGAATATGATAGGCAATGGGCATTAAACAGGGTCATCTTGAGCCAAAGATGGATGGTACACCTTTGTCTCATATGTGAGTTAGACTTTCCACTGATTTGAGCATTGAGCCAGTTCCTATGAGGTTCTCTTAGTCAGAAAATAAAGGTCAAATGGCAAGAGGAAGAGAAAGAGGACTCTTTACCATTTGACAATTCCAAAATCTCATAATCACCGGCCTTGATACATGTCACTCAGTAACAGGCATGAATTTATTAGAAGGGAAGGAAAAAGGAAAAGTGGACACTCTTAAGGGAGAGAGTGGGACCTCTCAGAGAAGAGAGCAATGCTGTACCTCTGCTTCCCTTCCAGTTTTCAGAGAATCCTACCCAGGCTCACTTACCGACTTTTGACCTATGTCATAGAAACTTCATGGACTGCCTCAAAGAAAGGACAGGGTGGAGCTCAAAGTTGTAGATTTTAAGGAAATTGAGTCCTCTTGCTTTTGATCCAATACCCTGCCCCCTTAATTATTATTCTTTGAATAGCTCTCAGAAAGTTATTTTTGTGAGTATTTTGATGTTTATTTGCCAGGTAATTGGAGGTTATGAGAGCCTTGGTGATACAGGAGGTTCCAAGCCCCACTCTGAGTATATTTTGGACTCAAGATGTTTGGAGAAGGAGGGAGCTAGTGATCTATTTCCTCTGGTGGTTATTATGGAGGGATTGTTGACATTCTCTGTGAAAGACATGTGGGTGCTCCAATAAAGGGCCATCTATGATGTCTGGATCAGAGACAGGATCAAAGGCTTCTCTGAGGACTAGTGGATTTTTGTCTTTGCATGTAGAATAGTTTTTGTACAAGATCATGAAGGTTTGGGTATATGATATTTCTGATCATTTTCCTTGTCTTTTGCAAAACAGATCCAACTAAAGGAAATTCTTAAATTTTTAGTTACTATTAATGGGCCATTATTCTTAGTCTCCTAACTTATACTGAGGCCAAGCAGTATTGCAATATAAAATGAGGCATCTCTTTCTCAGCTTATACAGATTAAAATGGTCCCATGGGTACAGAATAGAACTGAGAGGGTATTCCTTTGGTACGGAAGTAGTTCCTACCACAGTTGTCTGGAAAGGAAGAAAACCCTAGGGATATAGAGACTAGGTTCCAAAATCCATCCAAAGTATCTCTAAACAAAATGAGGCATCTATGACTTAAGTGTCCCTAGGGTGTTCCCCTGGAGATAATGACTTAGGGCAGACAAATGTCTCTAGTCCTTAGAGTAGGCACTGGTGCCACTTTATTTAGACTTATAGTTCCTTGGAGCATATACCTTTTCTAATCTCATGAGTCCCTTCTGACTGCTATGTCTTTTATTCAGAAGATGATGCCTTTGTAGACTTGTTCCTTGCAAAGAATTGACTGCCAAAGACAAGGAGTCTAGTGAAACCTAGGGCCAGGAAGTGGGATAAGATGCTACCTCAAAGACACTAGGAGAAAAAGTTCCAGTTATTTTAGGTGCTTAACATTGGGACAAGATAGAACTTTCCCCCAGGGCAGTTGCCAACAATAATTCATGGAACTCATGGATGTATTGCCTGACTTTGGGCATTCTTATAACTATTTTCATGAATCCATTGAAATTTGACCTCTGTACCTAAAAGACTAAGGAACTCCCTTCTGGCTTTATCAGCTAGGTATTTCTTGGCTTCATTTTAGCTGTCCTTGTTTCCATTTCCTCATCCATATCTAAATAATAAAAGGGACAGCAATCTTCCCTTAGGTGTGGTTCAGGGTCTGAGGCATGGGAAACAACCAGTTGATCCTAAACAATCATGGGGTTAGGGGAAAACAATTGGTGCAAATGGGACATTTTATCTTCAGGAGGTACTAGAACACTTTGAGAAGAGAAATTGGCACCCCCAGCGTAAAGGACGGTAAAAGGTGAGTAAAGAAAGAAGGGTAAGAAAAATAAAAAGAAGGGTAAGGAGTCATAGGGCGGTATGTAAGACCCAAATTAACAATAGAAAGAATGGTTTGTGACATGATTAGTCTTATGAAATAAGATTAGTCTTTTTTCCTTTGAGTGACCACAACCAAAGGTGAGTGGACAGTTTTATTATGTAACTGCAATGGTGAGTTTAGTCTTGAATCCAACACCAGATCTAATTGTGGTTAAAAACTGAATTGTCCTGTTATGAGAATGTTAAAGCAACAAGGACCCTAATGTCTTTTAGCTTCCCAACCTTGCCCATTGAGAGTATGACCAAGGACCAAAATCATCTCACTGTGAACACCCAAAGAAATTGAGGGCAGAAGGGAGAAGGCAATTTTTCATCAAGAAAACAAATATGCAGAGGCAGGTGCAGAGACCCCAGTGAAGGCATCACAAGTACCTTGGAAAGGAGACTTAGTACCAGAAACTTCTGCAAAGTCATGGTGTCTACACCTTTTTTAACTACAGAGTTCCCAATTCTCTAGAAGGAGTTGTCTTCTGATCATCCAGGGAATGCCCTGGGAGATTGTCAGTTGCTCCTGAGTTCAAACTTGGAACTATTAGAGAAACAAATAGAAAAAAGAACAAAAATAGGTTTAGTTAAATGCAACAGGGGACCCCTGAAGGAGGTCTTACCTCCTGACTGGCTGACCAAATACTGGTGGGGTATGCAGTTGGGGTCCAAATTCTTGGCATCCCAAACAAAGAATTGAGCAAGACATGCAAGAGGAGCATAGATTTATTGAAAGTGAAAGTGAAAGCAATGATCCCTAAAGGATAGAGTGGAGTCAATTGAGAAATGGTGACTCAAGGCCAAAATTAGATAATTTACATGAAATGGTTAAATTTCTAAAAAACTTAAACTACATGCATTAACTCTTGAAAAAGAAAATCTGTACAGATGTACAAAAAGTTGAAAGAGCAGATTAGTCATTAAAAATTCGTCAAAAAAGATAAGTATATGCTCAGTTTCATTTATTGGTGAATTACTTTTTTAAATTAATACCATTCTCTCTAGCCATTAAAATTAAAGATGATAGAAAACTTCACAATTTACTTTATAAGATCACCATTTATTCTAAGATACCAGCACAATAAGAGAAAATTATAACCGATATCTACTATGATATGATGTAAAATCCTCAATGAAATGTAAGCAATCCAAATCCAACAACATATAAAATTTTTACTATATAAAATGTCATTTGGAATTTTTCTCAGAATTTCAAGGTTGTTTAATCAAACAAAAACCTACTGCATAATACACCATATTAATCAAATAAAGAGAAGAAACACATGATCCTTTCTAACAATGTATGGAAAAAGATTTGACAATCCAGCAGTATTTCACAAAAAAAGTATTTAGCAAGTTAAGAATTTAAAGGAAGTTTGTCAAATTGATAAAAGACATCTATGAAAACCCCACATTGAAAATTATAACTAATATGGAAATATTGAAAAAATTTTCCCCTAAGTCAGGACAAATGAAAGAAATCTACTATTGCAATTTCTATTCCACTTTATATTAGGGATTCTACCCAAGAAAATTAGCAGAATAAACAAATAAAAGTTAGATTAGAAGTGAAGATATGTTTTTAAGTGTTTATTTTCAGACAACTTGCTACTGGTGCAGAAATTTCTAAGATTTTCACAGACGCAACTATTAGAACTAATAATTGATCTTAGCAAGACTCCAAGATACAAAATCAATATAAAATATGAGTTATACTTTCATATAGAAGCAACAAACAATCCAAATATGAAATTTTAAAAAATAATTTTATTTATAAGGGCATCAAAAAGAATAAACTACTTAAAAATGAATTTATCAAAAAAGTGAAAGTCCTGCAAATGAAAAACTACAAAATATCTTTGAGGAGAATTAGGGAAGATTGGATGATTTAATACTTATTAAAATATAAATAGCCCTAAATTGATTTGCAGATTCAGTGCATTTACCTGGCTTTTTGTATAAATTGAGAAGCTTGCATTAAAATTCACTTAGAAATTCAAGAAAACATAGAACAACCACAACAGTCTTGACAGAGAAGAACAAAGTTGGAAGACTCACATTTCCAAATTTCAAAACTCATTTTAAATTACATTTTTCAGGATAAGGTGGCACTGTTGTAACGATAGAGATATAGTTAGCACATTCCATCTGTTGCTAATCTTTGAGAGATTGCAATTCGAATTATATTAAAATAAAAAATACACTAGAACTTATGAAAATATAATGCACAATCAAGCGTACTGAGCAATATATGAAAGATTCAAAGAAAGGCATTAATTCTGAAAATGCTCTATTACGTGGATCTGAAAAACGTTTAGAAAATAGCATTGAGTTCTCAGAAATATAAAATAAATTATTGATGAGATAATATGCGGAACCATTTGAAAGACTTTCCCAGAATGTACAGGACAAAGATGAAAATTAACAGAGAAAAGATGCAAGTGGAGTCCTTATGGAGTCCGTAAACTGACAATTTAAAATGCAGATTGTTGGTGATTACGTAAAGAACAAAACAAATAGTGCAGAAGTAGTAGTGACAATTACAGGACAGATTATTTTTGGATCAAAAAAATTAATTGCATAAAAATGAAAAAAAATTCACTGGTATATACACACAACATATTTCTCCTTTTTATGAAAAATACTTGAATTTTTACCTTGTATAGTGAGGGAAAGGGATGGTTAAGTTTAAAAATATTATAAACTGTGAGGTTTTTAGCTTGCTTGACTTTCTCTTTCTTGATCTACACTTGAAAATTTGGTATTCATTTATTCATTCATTCATGTATTCAAGGAACAATTATTTATTGACCTCTACTCTATGCCAGGCCCTACAGCATAATTTTTTTAGACACTTCCTTATACACAAATGTGAGTGGTGTAGAAACCTCATCCTGTAAAATGTACAAAAACATTAAAAAATAAAGATCAACTTCTAACTACTAGTAATAAATAAAACTATTGGTTCTCACATGGTTCTTACATTTTTAATTGAAATCAAAATAATGAAAGCAAATAAAAATGACAGCAACGCCAGTAATTTAATGTTACAATATAAGAGTTTATTACCAGGCAATGGTCTGTGCAGTCATATGATCTTTTAAGATAAAAGTAATTCAAAGTAAATATGGATTAAGGAAAACATAAAATTGATTAATCTCCTTGTTTTTCCGAGTTTTTCTTTCTTTCTTTTTTAGTTATACATGACAATTGAACTCATTTTGACATAATTATAAAACCATGGAATATAATTTGTTCTAAATCAGTTCCCAGTTCTTCCCTTTCCCTTTCTCCCACCTCCTATTTCCTTCCCTCTATTCTATTGATCTTTACACTATTTACTTATAATTTTTTTTATTAAAATTAGTGTCTTATGGATACACATGATGGGGAGATTCACTGTGGTATATTGATATGTGTACATAGGAATGCTAGTTTCTTTAAAAGTATTTTGTAAATATATATCATAACTGAGAGCAAAAGCAAAAATAATACTCATAAATGTAAAAATATAAACAATAAATCTTAGTGATAATTCAGAGATAACATATTTATAAATTTTGAAGCTCTAATATCAAATTATAATTAAGTAGATGATATATGATATCTATACTCTTTTGAGCCTCTGAAGCAAAAATTAATTGTAATTGCTAATCATATATTTGTTTTTTATTTCTGTTTTCAAACACCCTTTCCAAACACACTTTTTATGGTTGTCACCTATGCTTTGCATATCTTGGAATTTCTATCAAGTTGTGGCATCTATCCATGCCAAAGTTAGGTGCATTGAGGTTATTATAAACATGTCCTCAAATTTTTTAAACTCCCACTCACAAAATACAAGTCCTTGCAATGCAAACAGGTTTACCAAATGCTTCTAGTGAATAGAATGTCAAAAGCGCCATCGTGTGACTTCCAACTTTAAGTTAGGGAAAAGCATTTTCATTTCCACCTGGAACTCATTCTCTGAAATTTTGAGCTGGTGTGTAAAAGTCTGGATACTAAACTTTTTATGCTAGGAGTTCAGGCAAAGAGACCAGACAGAGCAAGAAGCAGACACTGAGGAAATGTGTCTGTCTATTCCTATGTTCTTCTACCTCACCCAGCATCAACTTCTAGACACGAGTGAGACTTCAGATGATTTCAGACAACAACCTCTAATATGTCCTAGTAGACACCAAATGACACAAAGTTTCCCTATGGTGACCTATCTGATTTTGTGCCCAACAGAGTCCACCAGCAAAATAAATAATTATATTTTAGAAGTAGGTTGTATGGTAATTTCCTAACAAACAACAATCACTGAAATATGCATAGGCCAACTTTTTAAAAAACAACTTTGAAAAGTAGGGGTTTTAGAATGACCACACAAAGAGACCAAGTTAAAACTGTGATTGTTTTGATTTGATGTCATTTGTTTTCTTTGCAGAATGAAGCAAGGAGAGATAGGTTGATATCTTGATATGGAAGCCAGAAAAGAGGGTCTGTCTGAATGTGAGGTCATCAGAATAAGAGTCTTGTCAACCTGTAGCATCTAGAATCCATTTTTTTTTTAATGAAAATGAGAAGCTGTTTCAAAAAGAAATCAATAATGAGAGGCATAAAATGATACAGATTGCTGTGACATATTTGAGCTCTGGGATTCATCCTTGCTGAAATCAGTACTTGCTCTTCAGCCTTCCAGTGTGTGGACCAATGAGTGCTCCATTGTAGCTTAATCCAGTTTGAAACGATGTCACTTGCAACCAAGAGATTATTGAATAATTCAGTGGTACAATGTGTTTCATTGTTCTCCTACAAATCTGATTCTTATAGATTCGTCTAAGGAGAAAACATTTAATTTTTATCAGTGTTTTTCCTCAAAAAGTCCCCGAAGTATTATGAAGCCCTCTAATGGGCTTCCTTCCACTAAGGTTAAAAAAAAGAAAAGAAAAAGAAAAACAAAATCATTTCAGTTTATGTGTTTGGAAATTATTTTAGTAAATAAAAACTTAAGGACACATTTTTTATAGAAAACTTTTTTTGGAATCAGCTCAAATTGCAAGCTATTACAAGTCAAAAATCACAACCTGCAAATGTCAGAAGTGTGAGCAACTGACAGTGGAATTCTGATCTACCTAAAATAATTAAAGAGTTATTCAACATTACCTCATTTACATATTCATAAAGTAAGGCAGGTAAAGTTTCCTTTTACTGCTGTTATACTTTTGCTCATATTCTAGTAACTGATGTCTCATGCATCTACAAACAGTTTTAAGATATCAAAATTATTTAATCACTATGCTTATTAGAGGAGCAAATCAAAACTAATTTTTTAATAATGTCAAAAACTGAGAATTAATATTTAAGAGTCTAGCTTTATTCTTCACTTCAACTTGGAAAAAATGAAGAAATTGAATAAATGATGAAACTTTTAGAATTTGAAAGAAACCTAGATAACCATAATGTTTGTTATACTCTTCTCCTTTTTACCTGTCTTGCTTTTGACTTGGCAGCAATCAATCATGTTTCCCAACAGGAAATAAAATATCCAGATTTTATTTTAACAATTCAGCTTTTACCCTGGGGGAAAATGTTTACATTTTATAAAAATACCTAGAACTTCTCAAAACAAAACAAACAAAACAACATCAAAACAACTACCAAAAAAAAAAAAAAAACTCAAAAACTGGAATAGATGGGGGATATTTTTTCTCTCTTCCTCCCTCCCTGCTGGTTGCCTCCCCACTCCCACCCACTCACAAGGCACAGATAATCCAGATAGATGCATGGCAAATTCGTAGAACACAAAAAAAGATAGCTTGAAGAAGAAAAATCATGACAATATTAGTAACACAGGATCCGCTAGTCTGCCTTTGTGTGTGTCTGTGTTCTATTTCCCTGTCATAGTGTCATTTTTGTTTTATCACACTGTGTACCAGAGCAGTTTGGTTATAAATCAGCAAACTATCCTTCCCAGAAAAAAGAAAAAAAAAAAAAAAAAAAGGAAGGAAAAGAGAAGATCACAGGGGAGAATGCTGCCAAAACCTCGCTATCATAAACATTAAGCACAGAGGAAGTGGAGGCAAAGTAGCATGTAAAAATCAAGAAAGAAAGGAATTTGCTTACGACCAGGAGAACTAAAAGGCCCAAGAGTAGCATTAACACAGAGAAAGGAGGTTTAACTAGCACACATTCGACAGGGTTGTTTAATGGATGCCAATTTCTCTTTTATTCTTGCAACTGTGCCCTAAACATTATAGATTGAGAGATATGTGCTATTTTCCATCAAGTCAGATAAGCATCATATCCTAAAGACTGTGGCTTCTTCAGATTTGAGGGGTCGACTTTGAGAACTTTTTTTTTTAAATGTTCAAATTTCAGAAGAATGTTCCAAATTGTGTAAATGCAAAAAAAAAAAAAAAAAAGTATAACTGAAAGATAGCTGCATACCTGTGAATGATAGGATTTTGCTAGAGTAATTCTCTGAGGATTGGCCCTGTGGCGCAGACCTACTGCATATTCTGTGACTGTGTGCCCATTATAAGTCTAGTCTATGACTGATGGAGCTGAGTTGGAAAGACATAAGCTGCCAGGTGTTCAAGTTTTTAAGACAAGAAAACAAGTCAACATAATGGTCAAGACTAATCATTTACTGTGATAACAGCAGTAAGAGGAAAAATTACTGGATCTGAAGTGGTCCATTTTCCCCCAAAGAATGACAGCTGCATCCCTGTGGACATGGTGTTGGGGTCTTTAGCCCTCTTGCTCTTCTGACCAGCGACAAGGGAAGGGAGTACTCCCTAACAAGGTCAGACTGGGATAGGTAGGGCCAACTGACCGCCGGCTCCCAGCCCTCTGGGCCGAGGACAATCAGATGCATCAGGGAGACCAGTCACAGCAGGAACTCGTTTATTGAGGAAGTCACACAGCTTTTATGTAGGGTGAAGGCTAGGTGGGAACCAATCAGTTTAAAGGTCAGCAAGGGGGGGTCACGCACGCGAGAGTCCCATAGGACTATATGGCAAGCACAGCTGATCACGTTGGCGGAACTGTTGTTAACCAATCCCTGACGGTGGTCTGATTTATTGTCATTAAATTTTGAAACCGCCTTTGAGGCCTTGATCTTGCTCACTTGCCAGGGAGTAAGGAGTCAGCCTGAGTTAGTTAACGTGTTGTTAGTCCCAACAGACATGGGATTTGTTTTACTGCACAATGATTCCTGAACTAAAGGCTCCTTCTTTGTTTTTTGTTTTTGTTTTTTTTTTTTTTTTTGTGGACCTGGGATTTGGGAAAGGCAGAGGGGAAAGTGCTAGGACTAGAACAGAAAAAAAATGTTTTCTCGGATGCTTGATAAGGGGATCTGATCAGAGGTCTCAATATAAAAGGTCTTCAAATGGGCTAGGAATTTTGCTACATGTCAGGATTTGGATAACTAGGAATCTCCGAGTCCTTGACTGCAACTCTTTTCAGAGACTTTAATTCACTTACTATGCAGTAAGTTAGCTGTGAACAGTAGTTTTCCCCTGAAACTTGTCAGGTAAAGACTTTACAATTACCCACGGTTGGATTTGAAAAAAATCACATAGGATTTTGGCCTGTAGCTTGATAACTCAGATCTGTCTGTGTGAATGACAGCAGAGACAAGCATTAGTCAACTAAGTTGGAAGCTTTCAAAATGAACACATGCCTTAGTCTGAGTAGGTGAACAGATTATGGCAGGGAGTAAGAGTGGGTGTGGGACTGTGCTTTACCCCAATTTTGAGGTCACTGTAAGACACTATCAGGTAAATGTAATAGCACAATGAGGAGAAAACAGCTGTCCAACAGCATTTATAACTGAATGTGTTAAATATTTCTCAATATATAGGAAGAGGCGTTTAAAAAACAATTTAAGATAATGAAAATAATGTAACATTTCTTAACCTAGATGATATTGAGCAAAAATACACCCATGATAAAACTATAAAAATATACCAGCCAGGATTGAAGGGTTATGGAAAATAATATTCCCACAAGACAACCACTGGGAAAAAATGGAAAGACAGTGTGGCTCAAGAAGAGAGAGGGAAATTGATCAAATGGTAAACCTTTCCCAGTAAATCCTTTCCTAGTAACAATGGGTTCTGAGGGAAAAAGCAAACTTTCATCCCTTAAGCCCCAGTACCCCCAGCATCTCTGCCAAAAGCAAACATTCACCCCTTCCCAAGCCACAATAAGTCCTGAAGGTGGATACTGAAACACTAGACCCTAAACATTGACCTTCCCCATTGCCAATTAATCCTGAATGGAGGCATAGTAAATAGCAAAACTCTGGGAAACAATGAATCCCAGAGGAAGAAGAAAAGCAATGAGCGGGATTTGAGTTCTCATCCCTCCCAATCTGAGCTCCTATCTCTCCTGGTAACAATGAGTTTCAAATTTTTACAACTGCCTTCCTGAGTTGAAATTTTAACCTGCACAACTACTTCCTGACTGTCCACACATCTGCAGTTTCCAATGATTAATTCACCCTCATTGTAAACTATAAAACTCAGACTCCTTTTGTAACCTGTGGGCCATTTTCATACTCAGAAAATTAACCCATCCAGTGCCTGATTGATTGACTCTTCTTTGGAATAAAGGAAAGCTGCTGATCCATTTGAGGTCCGCTTCCGCCCAGTTATTTGTATTTTCATTATGGTGCCAAAACCGTGTTGGTTATTTTTGCTTACAAGGATTGCATTCAGTCAATGGAACAAGTTAAAACTGATGGAAAAATTGGATGTGAGCTATTTCTTATGAAGATGACAGACTATGATGATTCCAGACATTTTGTGATGACTCAGTTAGGCTTTCAAGGTCCCAGACTCTAGGTTATAATCTCTATAGGACAGGAGGTTTCTTCTGAGGTTAAATGCCATATGATCTTTAGATGTAAGCCAGTGCTTTAGACACCACAGCCACACGATAGTCAGGAAGAAGGGATATTAGAGACAGAATAAGCAGTTGTTCTCTCTGTTCAATCCTTTAAAAGGAAGCAAAAATTTTCCAACAGGCCCCTCAGATGACTTCTGCTTGTCTGCCATTGCCCTAAACTGAATCATACAACCACTCTCACCTGCCAAGTAGGCTGAAAAACCAAGTGTTGTTCTTTCAAGGCTCAACAAGAAGTGCCAATAAAGAAGCTGGTAATCATCTTGAATGATGGTTACAAAATGAATACCTACCCCAGCATAGACTGTAATCTACTAAAACTCTGAAAATTTGAAGCTCTTTTAAATTTTTTTAATAACTTCAGTAAATGAATGATTTAGTCATTGGTGTTTACTTATATTTAGCTTTAAGAAAACAAATCAGTATTTTGATAAGTTTAAAATTTATGAATCTTGAAATGCCATTCAGTGTGTCTCCTTTACATAGTAAACTAAGGTATTGAGAAATACAGTTACAAGATATTAGATGTTAAAATTATTAATTTGGTTAACATTTCTAATGTAGTTAAAGGAGTATATTAATAGTGATTACAAAATGAATCAATATGGTTTTTAAAAAATCTAATCTTATAAAATCTGTTTTTTTTAATTAATTAATTAAATTTGGGGGGATACCAGGGATTGAACTCAGGGACATTTAACCACTAAGTCATATCCCCAGCCCTTTTTAAAAAATGTTTTGTTTAGAAACAGAGTCTAACTAAGATGCTTAGGGCCACACTAAGTTGCTGAGACTGGCTTTGAGCTTGGGATCCTCTTGCCTCAGCCTCCTGAGCTGCTGGGATTATAGACTTGCAAGCAGGCTATTAGTAATATATCTGCAAAGAAGTATGCTTAGGTTCACATTTCTACAGCCTAAGTGCTTTTTAAGCTGTATGTCATATATATATATGTATACATATATATATATGTGTGTGTGTGTGTGTGTGTGTGTTTTCTGAGGACGAGCAAAAGAAATGCACTGTTTTATATTTCCCCATACTTATAGAAGGAAAATATCTAAAGTTTGAACATGTATGGGCTTTTCATGTCAAATCTCAACCTAATAAAATGACTTCACTATGGAGTACTGTTTGGATCTTTGTGAATTTCAGTGTTTCTTAACCCACGGGGGAAAATTAATGTTCTGTCTACCAGTATGGTATCAGTCCAAGAAAACAAAACTTCAGATAAAAATCTGTAGTATATTGACAACTAAAAATAATACTGATAGAGAACATTTTTAGTAGACATTTTCCAGTGATTGATGCAACATATAATCTTTAATTTTTTTGTAGATATACTATCAATATCCATAAGACTAATTCAGATAATTCTTCTTTATAGATTATATGAAAATATTTGTATGTAAAATCTCTTATTATTGCTCTTTCAACCAAAATCATTTCTCAACTGCAAATATATATACACTTTCCACATCAAAATTAGAATGTACTCTCATACAAAGTTATTGGGATTTGAAAATGAAACAACTACTTTAGAAATCTCTTGACTGTATCTACTAAAGCTGAAAAACACATACTATGACTTTGCAATTCCATTCCCATCTCTAAACCCAAGATAAATGTGTATACACATGTGCTAGAGATATGTATATAATGTTTAGAGTAGCACCATTCTCAATTAAAATATTGTTCAAGTGACCATCAGCAAAAATGGATTAAAATAATCAAACATCCCTTCAATGAAGGGATCATTGCTGTAGATAAAAACAAATGAATCTCACAACATTTTGATCAAAAGGTAAAATTCTGTTTGGACAGAAGTCCAGATCACAGTTACTATTGTAGGAGAGAGTTGCAGGGTTCACCATGGATGGTCAGGGATACTGGGATGTAGTTGTAAGTATTAGATACATCAGTATGTTCTCCTAAAAAATTAATCGACCTGAATATTTGTGATCTGTGCACTTTTGTACATCAATGCTAAAGGCCCAAATCCATTTACTTATGATGTTACTTTTGTAAATTAATGTTATTTTTGGTTCCTTTTGTAAAATTATCATGAAGGAAAAAATTTTTAAAAATGAAATTAAAATCTTCATAAAGATGACAATAATCAATAAATCATCATCTGCATGTGTGAAAATTGGAAAAGAAGCAAACGAAATCCACTCCCCCATTTCCCCAGCAACAAATAATGTAACCTTAGATATTTAGATTTGGCCATATGAGTTTCAAAAATTCCTAAGGGAAATGTCAGAAAACCATTCAGTCTAATTGACTCTGAGAATTTTTCTTTCTAATGAATCTTCAATACCAAAATCAGGAGCCAACAACAACTAGGTAGACTTGAAGTCAGAATCTAAAGAGCACTACATGAATTAAAACCCTATTTTTAGAAATTATTATAATTCTGAGCATATCAGTATTTCTGCTCACTGTTCTGCATTGAATAATAACTGGCACTAGGTCTATAATTGCATAGTTTTGAAAAAAGTTCTCAGGATTCAACTGCTTTGGGCATTGTTATTGTGTCATTGTCAAAACTGCATAAACATCAGTTTGCCTGTGGATAGCTGAGTGAACAACCAACTGACAAATTTTTTTAAAAAAATCAACTCTCCATGCTAAGTATATTTCTTGAAATCCTTATTTTTTGCATTCACATTTCATCTTCCAGGAATTCTTATACTTAGAAAATGTACAGGAAATAATAATAACTTTTAAACTTCCTCAACAAGAGCATTAAATATTTATCTTATGCTTTCTTTATAAGAAATTTGTCTTATACTGATGTCCCTGGTATGATTCAGGAGGGAGATGGACAAAGACATTTGCCCTAATACAAAATGTCATCAAGAGAGATTAAATCCTTTGATATTTAAAATATTCTCCCTTTGAAATGTAAATATTGCAGCCATTTTTCTACAGAATGGGAACATTGAAAAGGGGGAAAAAAAAAAAAAATCTCACCAGATTGATGATTGTCCTTCCAGACAGGATAGATTGTGTAAAGAAACTCAAACTACCATTATGAAATACTATGCCACTACTTAAAAGAATCATATAGAAGTGTAAATTTTCATTAGAAAGATACTCATTATGCATTCTATATTAAGAAAACAATGAAAACAATTACTATTACTTGGTCAAATATTGGTAAAAATAAAAGTATATGCATTTATGTGTATTAGGCCATTTTCTATCACTAATGACAAAATAGCATAGACTGGGTAAGTTACAAAGTTCTAGAGTTGCAAGGTTGAAAGTCTGACTCTGGTGATTGCCTTCTTGTTGGGGTCCTGAGCAAGTGCAAGGCATCACCCATAGAGAGGGAGTGTGCGTGTGCAGTGTGTCCAGGTCTCTCTCCTCCCTACAGAGCTACAAGTATTCCATCATTGGAGCTCCACTCTGCTGACCTTATCTAATTCTAATCACCCCCCTGGACACCTCATCTAAACACCATAGTCAGATTAAATTTCCACCTTCTTAATACCTTAAAATGATGAATGAACTTCCTCATGAGTTTTGAAAGGGACAAACTATATTCAAACCATGGCAGTGCATTTACTTGAATTTCAATATACAAACACAAGGACAGAAGAATATAAACCAAAGTTTAAAAGTTTACTGAAAGAAAATAAAAATTACGGTTTCACTTCGACTACTTGTATATCATTCTAAATGTAAAAAGGAGTATAAGATCGTAACTGTGATTAGAGATAACTGAGCTAAAATTAGGTTGCTGGGCACCCTGATCTAATTCAATGCTTGTCCATACACAAAGAGGAAATTTGTACACATAACAATACAACAGGATGCATGTGCAGAGAGAAAACATCTTGTGAGACAGACTGAGAAGGCCGCCACAGGTAAGTCAAAGAGAGAGAGGGCGGGACAACCCAGCCCTGCCTTCATCCTGAGCTTGACTTCAGCTTTCAGACCTGGGAGACCACAGACTTCTGTTAAACTATCCACTTTGTAGTAATTTTGTTTTGGCTATCCTGAAAAGCTAATACACTTTGTTTGTTTTTACTTATTTCCTAAGAGAAGGAATGCTTACAGTTCTAATGAAAATATTTGGCTTATCTGATTCACTTGCTCTATCTTGTAGTTGAGGCAGTTGGTTGCCACACAGTGCCCTTTCTTGGCATTTTGTGGAGAATTATAAGGCCACCAACTAAAAGATTATGCTTCCCAGCTTCCTTTGCAATAACTAAATTCTGGTCAAGAAGTTGTAAACAGAAGTGTTCTATGAGACGCCTGAGAAGATGGTTATAGAGAAGCTGGCAGAACCAGGAACACAATTCATTTACCTTTAGTAGGACTTCCTTGGTACTACGTGAAAGCAAATTGTCACACGGGCTCCATAGCCATTTTGAGGACAGCAAACTTAAGAAACAGAAGCAAAGTGATAACATCAGCAAAATAGAAAAGGAGCACCAGCCTATATTTCTAACTACATTTGAGCCATATTACTAACCTGGAATGCCTTACCTCTCAATTATTTTTTGCACAAATCAAATAGTGTACTATCCTGGTTATTTGGGGTGTCTATATAACACACAACTGAATGAAAGCATTACTTAAGCCTATTTATGAATGCATATTTAAGTATGCATATGTAAGTATATATATATATGAACTTTTGAAGAAATATTTCATAAAATCATAGAATTATTGCCAGATTTTTATAAGATTGTTCGGATTGTCTGGTGTTAGGATTTCTTTATAGATAGTTAATATGATTAAAACAATAAACACCATCACAAAGTATTTTTTAATCCATGATATTTAAAAAATATTCTTGTCTTATGCTATTTTAATAAAATGAAATTTCATTCAAAATAAAAGATATTATTTTCAAAACACACAGACACATATAATGAACAGGAAATGATTGGATAGTGTTTTGTTTTAAATGTATACATCTAGTCAAAAGTTCAAACCAGTAACAAAGGAAACTATGCAATTATAGAGTGTAAGCTATTATTTGTTCAGATTAAACTTAGTTAATGCACATTAGCTTTAGTTGGAACTAAATTGTCTATGCATACATACAGTTAAAAAATAAGAACTTTCATTACACTGATGATATAATAATATGACAAAGTAATTGACGTAGAAGTACACATATCTGGAGTCTAAGTTCAAGAATTTTTTCACTGTTCCACACAACATAAATCCATACGTATTTATAGATCTGTATAGCATTAGATAAAATATATCAATAGCTAAAAACTGCAATCCTGGATACTTTGCTTTTATGACTATTTCTAATGAAGATGTCCATATGTTACTGATAAAATATGTTCACTTATAGTTTTCCCCAACTAGGCGTAGGCATTGAGTACCTGTCAGATTTTATAGTGAGTCTCTTCCCAATGGCTAGGGCCTACACAGTCTTCAAGCAGAATTGATCCTGTTATCTTGTCTGTCTCTCTCACAGCTCTCTGAGATCTTCCTCATATATTGCATTGGCCCAACATAGTAATTGATTTGGAACAGCATCACAGATTGATCTCATCTTCTAAGAATGACCAAGGGAGACAAGTCAATAGCACAGCCCAGCAGCAAGTGACAAAAATTGTTTTTGTTTTTGTTTTTCAGTGACACAAACATGCATTCCTTTTATTCACAAAACAGCCTGGTTTCCTAAAACAATACAAACAGCATGTTTGTGTCATCAGGAAACTGGCCACTGGCAGGGAGCATCCACCCCCACCGACTGGCGACCATGCAAAGAAGCCCTTTTTTCTGCAGCTATTAACAAGGCTGACAAAATACTTATTTTCTCTAAGGGAAAGTAGCCAGTGAAAGCAAAAAATAACTGAAATGGGTAACAGACCTCAACGGATCAGCAAGTTTTCTGTATTAAGCAGTGGAAAGGCACATTTTTCAGGGGAGAAAATGGCGATTGATTACAACTGGGGTCTGATTTTTTATGGAGTTTAAATGCGATAAGAACCATAACAAGTGAGATTTGAATTGTGCCAAAAATGCATGGGTTGGTAGGTCAGAAGGAACAGTTGTGTATGTTCAAAGCTCAAATCAGTGGACGCAATTGCAAAAGTTGGAAACCCATTGTTGTTGGGAAAGGGTGAAAGTTCAGAGCCCAGAACCCATTGTTTGCCTTCCCTGCCCCCTACATTGTCCTCCTTTCTCCCTGGGGATTGTTATTCTCCTTTTTTGTGGGAGTTGTTATTTTTCATATCCTTCAGCCAGGATTGGAAATATCAAGACATGCCCACCTCCATCTCAGTAGATAAATGCACAGAACTTTCATCTTTCCAGAATCATCACTGTTGGGGTGGGGGATCCCCATCAGGGACAGTGGGTGCAGCATCGCTGGCATGGGCCCAGCAGTGGGGGTACTGCTGACAGCTCTGCACACGTGGATGGATAGAGGAGCTTCTACACGGCACCATCAGTAATCTGTAAAAATCTGAGTGGATGTTTCAAGACATCAGTGAACACAGGGCACACCTTGGACAAAATTCTAAAATATGTAACACCGGCCACCTGTATCTACCCATCACACCTTTTCTTCTACTTTCCCTGCTTTTGCTAACCCCTTCTCTCCATTTCTCTTTCACCTTTTTGAAATATACTATCAGAGAAGAATAGGATAAAAAGTTTAATAGTCAAATGAAAAATAAATCCTGACTATATCATGATTTATAATTTTAGAATGATCTTACACTATGAGGTCATTTTATTTATTTTTATTGCTGCATTATATATATGCATAATATTGGTGTTCATTTGGACCTAATCAGACAAGCATGGAAACATGGAATATAATTTACTCCATTTCAGTTGTCAATACTTTCCCTTCTGTCCCCCACCTCACCCCTGCCACTTTTTTCCCCTTGTTTCTGTTTATATCCTCTACTGATCTTCCTTCTATTTAGTTATAGGTTTTTTTTTTTTTGATTAGTGCTCAATAGATATACATAAAGGTGAAATTCATTGTGATATATTCATATATGTACATGGTATAATTTGGTCAATTTCAGTGTACCATTCCTCTCTTTTGCCATCATTCCTTCCTCCCCTTCACCTTTTCCTCTGAAAAAGAGTTCTAAAATTCATTTGGAAGAATAAAAAACTTAGAATAGCCAAAACAATCCTAAGCAAGAAGAATGATACTGGAGACATCACAATATCTGATCTCAAATTATCCTACAGAACTATCATAACCAAAAAAGACATGAAGACCAATGGAATAGAATACACAGGGACAAATCCACATAGGGACAGTCATCTGATATTTGACAAACATATGTTGTAGAAAACCATAGCCTTTTTAACAAATGGCAGTGGAAAGACTGAATATTCATATGTAGAAGGATCAAACTAGATCCCTAACTGTAACCCTGCACAAAATTCAACTCAAACCAGATCAAAGACCTAGAAATTAGACCAGATACTTTGCAAGTGCTATAAGAAAATATAGGTTCAACATTATAACATATAGGCACAGGAACCAACTTTCTTAATAACACTCCTAAAGGGCAAGAAAAAAAAATTAAGAATAAATAAATAAAATGGCATCAAATTAAAAAGCTTCTGCATAGCAAGGGAAATAATTGAGTATGAAGAGAGAGTCTATAGATTGGGAAAAGATCTTTTTGCTTTGCCAGCTACTCCTCCAACAGGGGATTAATATCCAAAATATATAATGAACTCAAAGAACTTAACACCAAACAAACAAAAAATCTAATAAATAGGCAAAAGAATTAAACAGAGGCATCCCAAAAGAAAAAAAAAATGGCCAACAAATATATGAAAAAATGTTCAACATCCCTAGCAATCAGGGAAATGCAGATTAAAACTACACTGACCTGTTATCTCATTCAAACCAGAAGGGGAATTATCAAGAATACAAATAAGAATAAATGCTGGTGAGGATATGGGTGGCTAATGTGCACTCATACATTGTTGGTAGAACTGCAAATTAGTACAACCACTCTGGAAAGCAATATGGAGATTCCTCAAAAATCTAGGAATTCAACTGCCATATGATCTAGCTATCCAACTAAAAAAAATAATAATAATAAAATCAGCATACTATTGTGATTCAAGCACATCAGTGTTTATAGTGACACAGTTCACAATAGCCAAGTTATGGAACCAGCCCAGGTGCCTGTCAACATATGAATGGATAAAGAAAATGTGGTATATATACACAACGAGTTTTACTAAGCCATAAAGAAGAATGGCATTATGGCATTTTCTGAAGAACATCATGCTAAGTGAAACAAGTCAGACCCAGAAAGTCAATGGTCAAATATTTTCCCTCATGTGCAGAAAACTATGCCAAAATAAGGGGGGAAAGTTAGGAAATTTAATTCTCATTTTTAGAAAGAAAAAGGTTATGTTGGAGGTAAAGCTCTACCTCTAGCAGTGCCCCTAATTAAATGAGTTTGGAGTTCCTGGCTTGTACTTGTATATATGGTTTTCTCAATTGAAAAATAAATTTAACTATATCAGAGATGTTGGGGATGGGCCCATAGGAGCTATTACAGTTTGGATATGAGGTGTCACCCAAAAGTTCCTGTCTTAATGTAGAAATGTTCAGTGGTGAAATAATTGGATTGTGATATCTATAGCCTAATCAGTTCATTGTAGTCTGAATGGACTATAGACAAGTAGAAGTCACTGGGGTTTTGACCATCTGTCCCTGTGACTCCATCCCCCTTCCTTTCCTGTGCCTCCTGACTGTCAAGACATGACTTTCTTCTCTGCCCCATACTTCTGCATGATGTGTTGCTTTACTTTGGACACGGAGCAATGGACTCACCCATCCAATCATAGACTGAATCTCTGAAACAATAAACTTTTCTTCCTCTAAATTGTTCTCCTCAGGTCTTTGCTGACAGTCATGCAAAGCTGACTAACACAGGAGCCATAAGATACTTTGTAACAATTCATGGAGCTAGGATAGAGGGTACAGTCAGAAGCTGTTCATTAAATACAATTCTAGAGATTAGCCACTTAAAACTAAACCCGGGACTCTACAACACACGGTACATTCTCGCACATTGACAATCACGTTTTACTCCAGGATTTCACTTACTCATACTAAATTTTAGGCAAGATCAAGATACCTTGGAATCCAAAATTTCCCAGAAGAAATTCAAATTAGTCTAACAGGTAATCTACAATGGGAGATTATCCATAAGACAAAAAAGTAGATAACTTTTTGTCCCTGTTGTTCCTTCCAGCTATTGCAAACTTCAAGCTTTTACTTTAATGTGTAATTCTATTCTTAGTGTATCTGTAAGTTTCATCAGTTTCCTTCTTGGAGGTTATACGCTGGATGACTACTCATTTTAATGGCTGAATAAAGGAAAAAGACGACTAAAGATGACAAGAAAAAGATAGTATATTAACATTAGAAGTTTTTAGCACATCCTGTGGGTCCGGTGAAGATGAAAAGTGAAGTGTATTTAAGATTTTGAAATGGGAGAGATGATTTGGGTGTAGAACAAATATGAAAGGTCACTATAAACACAGAACTTTGGAACTTTGGGTCAGAAATGAGTAACAGAAGGCAAATAAAAGTACACTTGTGCTGGGAGAAGTTGTCCTGCCAATTCTCATTACCTTTGCCTATTAACATCTCGTGGGCAAAGTGTGGCAAACTGTCTTTAATGTGGTAGTGAAACATGTTCGTAAAACATGAAAGTTACATAGGTTGTGGCAGAATCCCAGCTGCTCTGGAGGCTGAGACAGGAGGATCACAAGTTTAAAGACAGCCTCAGCAATTAGTGAGGCCCTAAGCAACTTAGTGAGATCCTGTCTCAAAACAAAATTAAAAAGGGCTGGACATGCACCTCAGTGGTAACGTGCCCCTGGTGGGGGAAAAAAAAAAAAGTAAAACAACAAAAAAACCCATAAAGTTTACTTCTACGCCTAACTTCAATTGTGTTTTTGTAGCTCTATTGACATCATCAATAGGGACATCATTTCTTATTGGTCCTAATTCCCCAACATGTAAGATTAAAATCTAAGTTTAGAGAAAATCTAATATTTAATTTAATTTCTCTAAAACCTTGTGATTTTTTTTGAAGTATAATCTATACTTTCATTAGAAAACTTTCTTCAGTGCTCAAAGATAAAACTAGAAATAATTCACAGGCTGTGAATTTTAGTTGGACATATTTCAGGACTTACAAAGTAAAAAGTTGATTTTCATTCTCTTTGTCTATCTTTCTGGTCTTCTTTATTCTAAATATAGGAAAATCAAAACTGCTAGCTCTCACTTTCTGTGAGAAGGGTGATGACTCTTATTCCAAGTGCAGAAACTGAGTCCCATTTCTTCCTAGAACAGCTTTAATTAGGTGACCCCCACCAGTGAGTCCAACTCAAGATGATGACAGTGCATCTGCATCCTCCCAGTGAACTATAAAAGCTTTGAACAAAAAGTTCCACAGATGACAGAATCCGTGTCAGCACCCCACAATTTTATTGTCACATCTCATTTCTTAGACTAGAGGTAAGATAAAATTATTTTGCCCACTTTGCAGCCTATGATTTAAAAATTAATAGGGCACAATGAAAAAGTTTTCTAGTTAAAAAAAAAATACTTCATATGTTTTCTGCTTTCAATTTGCAAAGCAATTAACATTCTGAAGTGAAATGCTCCCTGGCTATCAGCCAAACTGCCTTTCTTCCCCAAATTTTTGTTAACAAGAAATCTGTTGCTTGTTTTATGAGTGTGTGTCTTTATGGAAAATTGTAATAAGTCTTCATTACACAAGGTAAAATACACATGCCTTTTCCTGAAGCCTTGTACCAGGAGTAAACAACGAAGATGGGTGATTACTTATAAATCCATAGTAAATCACTAGAAATAACTACTAAAGTTAACATAATGAGCACCATTTTGAAAAGTCAGTTATTTTTAGACAATGTTTCTCACCTATCAGATCAATGCAATTAAATGTGAAGTCCATGAGGAAACAGACACTATCGAAGTGAGGGTAATTAGATAGTAACTAGCAAAATCTTAAATACATTTATTTTTTTGACAAAGTTTAAATTTATGTTTAATTTCTGCATGAATGAAATAAAAAGTACAGAACTAACACATTATATTTGAGATTGCAAAATCCATAGAGGACTGACAAGGAATGGATGACGAAACATCTATGTAGTGGAAAATTATACAACCCTAGAAAATAAGAGAAATTATGTATAGACATAGGGTGATTTCTAGGATGTGTTATTAAATATAGATACAAGGTACCAAATATTGTGTGTTTGCTGTTTTTAAAAAGAAAAATGGGAATATTGGTATAAATGGTTAGGTATGAAAGTAAGGCTTCAATAAGTAGGCTGTTTTATTATTTTGAATTTCATAAACGTACACCCACATTTTTTTACCCACTCCTAAAATAAGGTTAAATCAACAATGTTGACAAAAATAAAGCAAAATTGAATACAAGAGAAATAAAATAATTAACCTCTATAATAAATTGCTAATCAAGCCTTAACAAAAATAGCAGTTAAAGTAACTAACTTTGGCCTTGAATCTTTAGTGGGATATAGTTAACCACAAAATAACTGTAAAGAAATCTTAACCTGATAGAACTCTTTTTGATAGATATATTAATATGAGTAATCGTGAAACTATTATACCTATGTTATAGAATAGAGCAAATATATATCTATAATTTTTTTAGGCTCAGCTTTATCAAAGAAGAAGACATAAATATTACATGGGAAAAGGTGAATGTTGATTTGAATGGGTGATGTACCTGTGTTTTGTTAATATTATTTCCTAACTTTGTTCTTTGATAAGACCTAGTGGCAATAACAAGCCTGAAGCCATGAGCTTACACTCAACATATCTAGATCTTAGATTCTAAATTCTACCCTCCATTAAAAAAACAAAACAAAACAAAACAAAAAAACACTTTCTCTTTGAAAAATTGACTAAAACCACAGCTAATGATGAGAAATGAAAAGATCATCCTGGCATATCTTAATTGTGACAATAAGTAAGCTGAAAAATAATGGAGTTATGATCAAAGAAATAAGGTGATTCAAAGGGGCTTCCACAGAATATGTTTTTCCATCACAAAGAATCATGTTGAGCTGGACCTGGTGGCACGTGCCTGTAACCGTAGTGACTATGGAGGCTGAGGCAGGAGAATCCGAAGAGGTAGGAGGACCAGTCTCACCAACTTAGCAAGACTCTGTCTCAGAATAAAAAATAAATAAATAAATAAAAGGGAATGGGGATTACGCATTAGAATGCCCCCCAAGGTCAATCTCCAGTGCCACAAATAAATATAATAATATATAAATGATTGTGTTGATGAATTTCCACGTGTGAAAAAGGACCAACAAAAGAATCCAAATTTCCAGTCATTCTCAAAATTAGAAATGGGGCTGAAATGAAAAAATAGCAATTATCTAGAGAACCCAACTACTAAATGTAGAAGAATTATTTAATTTAGAAAAGTATCATTTTGCAATCATCAATGTAATAATTGACATGGAGAATTTGTCAGTGAAAATAAAAAATGCTGAATAATTTGTGAAAAACTATTCAATAGTAGGATTTTCTAAGGGTTTTGAAGTAATA
The DNA here is from genome assembly GCF_902686445.1 of Sciurus carolinensis. NCBI lineage: Eukaryota > Metazoa > Chordata > Mammalia > Rodentia > Sciuridae > Sciurus > Sciurus carolinensis. The sequence continues at coordinate 30,284,529 of NC_062225.1, forward strand.
TCTCAGAGATTACTAGCCAATAAAAAGAAAAATTAAAAAAAATTTATGACAAAGATATGGTGGACACCAAGTTAATCATTACTACACAAATAATGGATTAAACTGAGATTACACGCTTTCTGGTGTGCAATGGAAATAAAACAACATCAGTATGTAGTATTTGTACAAAACTAGTAAAGTTGGAATTAATCATGAAAATTTTAATCATAAAATTACATAGTGTAGAAAATTTTATCACAGAATTGTCTCATTCTTTTTAAAAATTGAAGGAACTATTCAAGAATGCTGAGATTGCTGGATCTTAAAGTGATGTAATAATCAAGTATATTAAATTATTCTCCACTGCCGGGTGCAGTACCACACACCTGTAATCCCAGCAACTCAGGAGGCTGAGACAGGAGAATTTCAAGTTCAAATCTAACCTCAGCAAAAGTGAGGTGGTAAGCAACATGAGACTCTGTCTCTAAATAAAATTTGAAATAGGTCTGGAGATGTGGCTCAGTGTTTGGGTGCCCGAGTTCAAACCCTGGTACCCAAAATAAATAATTCTTCATTGGGTTGTGAACACATTTTTTTTAAAAAAAAATTTATTTATTTATTTTTTTTTAGTTATACATAACAATAGAATCTATTTTGATTTAATTATGTAAGTGTTGAAAATATCTTATTCTAGTTAGGATCCCACTCTTGTAGATGAACATGATGGTGGAATTCACTGTGACATTTTCTCATATGTACATAGAAAAATTATTAAAAGGTTATTTAAAATATTGGAAGATGTTTAAAGTCTTTTTTTTTATTTTTATATATTTATTTTTATTGTAAACAAATGGGATACATGTTGATTCTTAAACAGTCTTTATATTAGAAATATATTTGTCAATGATAAATATCAGGATATAGCTGTATGCGTTTATGTATATGTCCTTATTTTAGTGATATATTGTGAATATATTATATTAAATGTTTAAGTTAGAAAGTGAATTCTCTATTAAAAATAAAAATAGAAAAATCACTTACATACTAAATAAAATACAAAATGAAAAAGCTAAAGAAAAATAAAACATGAACTGATATAAATCAATAAGAAAGTTTTAACAACAGTATGATGGAAACTTTAAAATATTCTTGTGGAAGAAATAAGGGTTTCTCTATCTGGAGATATATTAGGATATGAAACTAAGACATCAGTGTTATTAAAATTTAAATCAAGTTGGTCATGGTGATGAATGCATGTAATCCCAGAGATTTAGGAGACTGAGGCAGAAGGATTGCAAGTGAAGCCAGAATTAAGGACAGGTAGTTAGTGTAGAAATAGGGAATGGTTCAAATCGAGGAAATGAAGCCATGAAGCCATCTACCTCTGGAAGTTGGAGATTGTTCCTGGAAGAATGGAATGTCAAGGATCTCCAGAGCCCATTGATTGCCAAATTTACCTGCCTTTATCAAAGACTGCAAGCATGGAGCTGCTAATTAATGCCCCCTGGGCCCTTACCTGCCTGAATCACCTTGGCCCTCCCGCTGCCCATGGCTTCTCACTTAATGCAAAACCAGGCCTAGTCATGCAGGCAGGAAGGAGAGACAAGGGGGGGAGAGAACTGGAGAACAAAAGAGACTTTAACCTATAAAAGATGTAGGGTGCACTCACTTCTTGGGACTTTAGAACATCAGCCATGGCCCCCTTCTTCCTGCCAGGAGAAGTCTGTATTATTACCTTTAAATAAAACCTGCTTAATATGCTTGCCTTGGCGTGCTTCTCTAGTGTTCAATTTTCAACATTAGAAGGAGCAGAACTCGTCACCTGTAAACGGCGGTATCACAAGTTCACGTCCAGCCTCAACAACTTAGTGAGAACCTGCCTTAAAATTTTTAAAAAATGCAATTTATAAAGGACTAAGAATGTGACTCAGTGAATAAACACCCCTGAGTTTTATCCCTGGTACCAGAAAAGATAAAATATTAAGTCCAGATAAAAGTTATTCTACAATACATCACACCCTTTATAACCCTTTTGGTTATATTGTTTTGCATGCATATGCATATGTGTGTGCACACATGCACTCACACAAAAAGTTATTTGAAAAATAGATAAATTTATGATATAGTTATTCAACTTTTATAATTCTCTGGCATAAAGAAAAACATTATAATGGACATTTGGGACAAAGAAATGACTTATTTGAAGTACATACAATTTCAAGGTTTGAAAAGATACATCCTAATACAACTGGATGCAGGGGAACTCCAGACAACCCAAGAACAAGAAGCTCATGACTTTTTCCCCAAAGCCTAAGATTAAAATGACTCAAAGCATCAGGCAGGATAATTATCATGAATGTTAGCATCTTTCTCTTTGGAGATACAACAAAGACAACCAAAACACAATTTTAATTAAACCACCATTTAATTTTTCTTATAAATAAAGACATAAAAAGTGCACAGGCAAAAATTAGATAAGAATGACCAAATACCTTGGGATTGGCTAGCAGCTGCACAAAAGAAATGACAAAAAATAATTGCAGGGCTGTAAGAGAATAGGAACACTTTTCTAGAAAAGGCCAGCAAAATCTCTATTTCTTAAGGGAAGGAGATCATGCTGTACAACAGAATCAATGTTCCATAAGTGCAATAAAGGCAACAGGAATTGTTGTAAGCCACATTTATTGAACATTATTGAAGAAGCAGGAGAATTAGAAATTCCCACTGATGAACAATATTCTGGAAGTAATTGTCTCCATGTCGACAAAGAAAAATGACTTCATGAAACATATTCTTAAAATGTCCAGAAACAGTTCAGAGTGACATATCCTGTACAAATCTGATATGGGAATGTTGACTCTTAGATATGAGCTCTAAGAAACTTAGGGAGAAATTCTACATAAGGAAACAATACTTGCAAATACATGCAGATCAATCATCAGGAGAAAATGATGACATGGAACTAATGTATTTCATAGTCAATGATTCCACAATTAATTAAAAATCAATAAAAAAGAAGTAATTGTTTCCATAATAGAACCCTACAAAACATTCTCAGGAGAATGCAGAGAGAAAACGTTAAGACAATAAAATATGAGTTAGCAGAATTGAGTAAGGAAAAAATATTTCTGAGTTTATTAATTTCACTCTTTTTTTGGTTAGTCAGAATTCTCCAGATACATAGAACCAACAGGGTATGTAGATAGATAGAGGGGATTTGTTAAAGTGTGTTATCTCAAATATGCCTGCTAAGAAGTCTCCTGACAGGTCATCCACAAGTTGGAGACTTGTGGAATGCCAATAGGTAGGACTCAATCTAAGTCAGAGAGCCCATAAGCCAGAAAATCCAATAGTGTAACAGTCCAAAGTCAAAAGCTTGAGAGCTCTGAGGTCACTGGTGTTAAGTCCTGGATACCAAAGCTCAATGAGCTTGGAGTTCCAATGTCTAAGACAGCAGAAAGAAGATTATTCCAACTCTTCCAGTCAAAAAAAAAAAGAAATGGTTTCAAACTCCAAAGAAAATTAAGACAGACATAAAATGCTTGCAAAGTAGATCTAACAGATATGTAAATATGCCTAGAACAGAAGATTATGTATGTATAATTAGGGTATATAAATAAGAATACCAAATAATAAGATGTAGAAAAATATTAGGTATACAATTTGCAGACTTTGAAGAAATGAAATATTTATGTACACATGCATGTGCACACATGTGCACACACATGGACAGACAGCGAGAGAGAGAAAGAACATAAATGAATTCATTTAGGGTAGCTCATACATCTCTAGGAAGTGGTAAATATCTTCAAGATTTTCTAGTTTATTGGAGTATAAATTTTCAAAATACTCTCTGGTGATTCTCTCAAGTTCAGTAGTGTCTGTGGCATTATTTCCCTTTTCATCTTGAATTTTGATAATTGGGGTTTTTTTCCCCTCTTTTTTTTTGGATAATTTGGCTAAGAGCTTATCAATTTTGTTTATCCTTTCAAAAAAACCAACACTTTTTTCATTGATGTTTTGTATTTTTTATCTCAATTCCATTGATTTTGGTTTTCATTTTAATTATTTCTGTCTTCTACTGATTTTGGTGTTGATGTGTTTTACTTTTTCTAGAATCTTGAGATGTAATGTTAGATTATTTATTTGGTATCTTCCTATGCTTTCCTCTTGAAACTGCTTTCTTACTGTCCCAGAGATTGTGATATATTATATCTCTATTCTCATTTAATTTGAAGATTCCTTTTAATCTCTCCCTGATTTCCTCTGCTATCCATTCATCATTCAAAAGCATCTTATGTAATCTTCAGATGTTAGAGTGGTTTCTATTTCTTAACTTATAATTGATTTTTAATTTTAGAAAAGTTAAACAGATCAATTTTAAGAAATGAAATTGAGTAGTTATAAAAAACCTTCTAACAGAGAAAACATCCAGGGTTGGATGGATTCTCAGACTGGTTCCACCAGGCCATTAAAGAACTAATACCAATGCTTCTCAAATTATTTCTTAAAATAGAAAAGGAGGGAACATTGTCAAACCCATTCTATGAAACCAATATCACCCTGATACCCAAAACCAAACAAAGACATATCAAGTAAAGAACACTTCAAATTTAAAAAAGTTCATATTCATGATGAACATAGATGCAAAAATTCTTAATAAAATATTGACAAACTGTGTACAAAACACATTTAAAATATTGTGCACCATGGTCAAGTGGGTTTCATCCCAGGGATGAAAGATCAGTTAAACATATTGAAAGACCCTCAGCCCCCCTGTCCAAGGAAGAACTCACGTAATCACTGGCTGCAAAAGCAAGAGGCAGTTTATTGGTTACACAGGCGCCTGCGGGTGCTCAGTAAAACCTCAGCCGGAGCTTCGGTGAACTGGCACACCGGGCTTTGGGGTACAGGTTTTTTATAGGGTAAAGGGGCAGGTTTCGCGCGCACGGTAAGCAACAGATTTCTTATTGGTTATTTTGAATCCAGCATTTAGACATTCTTGGAGAAGCCATAAATTTACTTTAACTGGAGAGGGGGATGAAAGATAGAGACACAGGCGGAGACACAGGCTTCCCCAAATTGCCCGCAGCCCCTCTCTTCCGCACCTGCATAAACACAGGCTTTCCCTAATTGCCCGCAGCACGGGTCGTAAAAAATGGTAAAGAATGTATAAACTCAGACTTCTTTCACCTTATCTGTGAAGGCTAGGGGAGCTGACCCGAGAAGGAACCTTGTTAAGGATAGAGCAGGCTCAGAACTTAAGATGCCATGCTTCACAAGCCATAATTTTACTTTGCCATTTGCAGTCCTTCGTTATCTCATCCTATTTACTCTGTCCTTGGTTAGGAATCTGGTATCTGAAGTTTTACAGGACAGTTTTATAGTTCCTGCTTATCAGCTCCTGTTAGTTCAGACATGCTCTGACTTTCCCAATTATCCTGCCTCTTTCTTAGCTAAATCTTCAGATAAATTCCTTTAACATGCCCCGTTAATAATTTTTCTTTTTCTCTTAAAATAGGCCTGAGCTGATGGGGCGGGGGTCTTTTCATTCCCCCCTTTTCCTTTATCATGGATAGAATCATATATCCATTTGTTCACTCCGCCCCAGTTATGGAGAACATTCATCAGTTTGTTTAATTATTTGGTACTGTTGAGTAAGGACCATAGTCTGGATTGTTGAAAGTCGGTCCTTCATAAACTGTACTAGTCTGTTCAGGATGCAGGGCCCGAGGGTGAAAATTAGTATTAAAATTATTAGAGGGCCAGCTATAGTAGATAGCAAGGTAGTCAACCATGGTGACTTACTAAACCATTGTTCAAACCACCCTCGTTGTGCCTCAAATTCTTTCTGTCGTTTGGCTAATCTTTCTGTTACCTTTTCCATGGTCTCCCTGACTACTCCTGTATGGTCAGCATAGAAACAACATTGTTCCTTCAGGGCCACACAAAGGCCACCTTCCTGTAGGAACAGTAGGTCTAATCCCCTTCGATTTTGCAACACAACTTCAGAAAGGGAGGTAAGAGATTTTTCTAGGGCTGTAATGGATTTTGCCATAGCAGCTAGGTCCTCATTCATGGCGGCCTGTAGATATGAGTATTGATTTCCCTGTACTATTGCAGCTGTTCCTGTACCGATTCCCGCAGCAATTCCTCCTACTCCTAATAATAGAGCTAGGGTCAGGCTTATGGGTTCCCGGGGGTACCTCTTTTGGCCTTCCAGATGACCCAGAACATACTCTGATTGTAGGTAGGATATCCTAGGCCATAGCTGGACTAATACACAGAAATCGGTTGTGACATTTAGAATGGTAGTGGATACGCAAGGGGTCAGTCCTGTGTTACATGCCCAGTAGGTCCCATTAGGTCCCCAGATATATTGATGGCCGCCCTGAGCTGTGAGGGTCTGACTGCAAAGGGAGTGATGTGACCTAGGTACCTTGCCTATACATAGGCCTTGCCCACTGACTTCAGGGATTGTAAGTCTAGAGCGAGGTAGGGAGGAACACTTGCTATTAGGGGCGCTGCTATTCATCCAACCAGTTGTAGTGGCAATTCCTTCATAATAAGGTGGGCCAGAGGTTAGACATAACCAACAGTCTAGGGTTTTATTTGGATAGGTGGTGTTGAGGGCTTGATAGGCTCCTTGGACTAGACTGAATAACCGATCTCCGGTCCCAGGGATTGTGGGAGACAAAATTGAGACCACTGAGGTAGTCGATGTTACTGGGGCCGGGGTTACCTCGGGTGGTATTCTGGGCGGTGAGAGAGCTTTCTGATCCCCCAGTACAAGATTTGGCCCTATGGGAAGATTTACTTTTGGGAGTTGTTTTAATTTGATTGTAAAGGTTACTCCTTTATCGGTCCCTGGTAAGTGCCACCTAAGCCCCCATGTTCTCCCGGTAATCCAGGGTTCGAGCTTTGTTTTACCCTGGGAGGTGAACTGGATTTTAAGGGGAAGTGAGAGGCTTGAGGAGAATCGGAAGCTTGACTCGGCACAGGGGTAGGGGTCATCGTCGGAAAAACTGGGGTGATCTGGGGGGGTAGAGAAATTTTTTGTCACTCGTATTAGATCCCATGAGGAAGTTGGTGCCCAGTATGCATCCCCTGTGGTTTCACACCCCCATTTGGCACAAAAATATTCTTTATCTCCTCCACATTGATGTGCTAGGGACCTGTCCCTGCCGTCTCGGGGGCATACATAGAAATCAGATTGGGCCAACCGGCACCTGGCGACCGGGGTTGAGCACCCTGGAGCGATGTCCTGTTGAATCTTAGGGGCCGTATTAGAACTGAGTTGGTTGGGTTGCTGGTCGGGTATGTCCCACCAGTCTAGGCCCGCAACTAGTTGACAAAAATCCGGAGTTAGATCAGGCCACCACGCTCCTGGGGTATGGACCGCAGCAGTAGTCCAAACTATTTCTCCAGTTTGAGAGTAAACTTGCCAAGTTAGTCGCATAGGGGTATGGGGACTGTGACTGGTTACTATGAAAGGAAAACAAACAATAAGGACAATCAAACGCGAGCAAGTCTTATCTTTAGGGGATTTTGAGTGCGTTGTAATTTCCATGCTGATTCTTGGGGTGTAGAGATGGAGTCTGGTGGAGGTGCCACTTTCGCGTGGGCTGCGTGGATCCAGGCTGCGATGCCGTCCACCTTGATGGCGGTGGGGGTGGTCAGTAAGACGGTGTATGGTCCTTTCCAGCGAGGTTCGAGGTTTTTGTTCTGATGTCTCCGGACCCAAACGGTGTCTCCTATCTTGAAGGAGTGTGGCACTGTTGGTTTCTCCAGTTGTTCCTTGTAGGCTGCCGCTAGGGGCTTCCAGACTTCATTTTGGACTAACTGCAATGCACGTAAATGAGTCTGCAGGGTGGGGGTGAACAGAGCAGAAATCTCAGTTTCATAGAAATTGACAGCAGGTGGTGGGGCACCATACAGAATTTCAAAGGGGGTTAGTCCTTGAGGGCCAGGGGTGTTCCTGGCCCTGTACAAAGCTAATGGTAGGAGTTGCACCCAGTCTCTAGTGCCAGTTTCAAGCGTTAATTTAGTTAAAGTCTCCTTGATGGTTCTATTCATTCTTTCTACCTGCCCTGAGCTTTGGGGTCGGTAAGCACAATGTAATTTCCAATTAATCCCCAATGTACTGGCCACTAACTGACTTACCTGGGAGGTGAAGGCAGGCCCGTTATCTGATCCAATAGTCCCTGGGATACCATACCTTGGAAAAATTTCTTCCAACAGTTTCTTTGCCACAATTTTAGCAGTCTCATGCCGAGTGGGATATGCTTCTACCCATCCTGAAAAAGTGTCCACAAAAACTAAAAGATACCTGTATCCATACATACCAGGTTTGATTTCTGTGAAGTCGACTTCCCAACTGGTTCCAGGCTTGTGCCCTCTGGCCCGGGTTCCAATCCCAAATTTTATTTTACCTGCGTTAACCTGAGCACAAGCTTGACAATTTTTTACAACTTGCCTGATGATTGAGTCTCTGTGAGGTAGGTATAGATTCCCTTCTCCACGATCCAGGAGGGTTCTCATCTTTTTGGCTCCCAAATGAGTAAGTCTGTGCAAGGACCTTATTAGTTCCTTGGTGTGTTTAATAGGCATTACAGTTTTTCCCTGGTATTCCCATGTGCCTTCAACCGGGTTATAGGTGGCCTCTAGGTGTTGCACAACGTCCAAATCTGGGTCCTCATAGACCCAATGCTCGTCGAAATCCTCAGGCGACTTTTTAACCTTTTGTGGCAATAGGGTGGTTACTAGGAGTTGTGGCCCTAGAGCCGCATTCCTTGCAGTCTCATCGGCCAGCCTGTTCCCTTTTGCCTCCGGGTGATCCCCCTTCTGGTGGCCGGGACAGTGTATTATGCTTAGCTTCTTTGGCAAGAACAAGGCCTTTAGTAAGGCTAAAATTTCAGTTTTATTTCTGATCTCCTTTCCATCTGAAGTTAGTAATCCTCGCCGTCGATAAATTTCTCCATGAATGTGAGCGGTGGCGAAGGCATACCTACTGTCTGTATACACATTGAGTTTCTTTCCTTCAGCTAGTTTTAATGCCTGTGTTAAGGCTATTAATTCTGCCCGCTGAGCTGAAGTCCCTCCCGGTAGTGCACTTGCCCAAATTACCTCTGACTCGGTGGTGATGGCTGCTCCCGCCCGTCGTTCCCCATTAAGTAGATAACTGCTCCCATCCGTGTACCACACCAGCTCTGCGTCCTTCATGGGTTGATCTGTGAGATCTGGTCGGGTTCCTTGGGTTTCTGCAAGAATCTGCTGGCAGTTATGGGGGGTGGGTCCCCCTGGAAGGGGCAGGAGTGTTGCTGGGTTTAAGGTGACAACGGGGCCGAATTGGATTCGATCTGTGTCCAGCAGCAGAGATTGGTAGTGGGTGAGCCGGGTATTAGAAATCCAGCGGTCGGGAGGTTGACGAATAATGGCTTCAATGGTATGGGGTGTTAGTAAAGTTAGTGACTGTCCCAGAGTCAATTTGGTGGCATCTTTAATTAGGATGGCGACAGCCGCCACCATCCGAAGGCAGGGCGGCCATCCGGATGCTACAGGATCCAATTTCTTGGACAAGTAGGCTATAGGACGCCTCCAAGGTCCTAATTTTTGGGTTAGGACTCCTTTAGCATAGCCTTGCTTCTCGTCTATAAACAGATCAAAAGGTTTGGTGACATCTGGCAGACCTAAGGCAGGGGCAGACAGGAGGGCTAATTTAATTTGATCAAATGCCATCTGATGTTCCTCAGTCCAAGTAAATGGGTTGTTTTGTTTTGTCAGTGGATACAAAGGGGCTGCGATTTCTGCGAACCCGGGAATCCACAGTCTGCAAAATCCTGCAGTCCCCAGAAATTCCCGCAGCTGCTTAGGGTTCTTGGGGACTGGGATGCTTGAAATAGTCTCTTTCCTGGCTGAGGTTAGCCACCTTTGGCCATCACGCAACTCATAGCCAAGGTAAGTAACTTTGGTTTGACAAATTTGTGCCTTTTTGGCTGATGCCCGGTACCCTAGTTGCCCTAGGGTTTGCAGTAACGCTTTCGTTCCTTCCAGGCATTCCTCTTTGGAAGTGGCTGCTAATAAGATGTCATCCACATATTGGAGCATTATTAAGGAGGGGTGTCTTACCCGGAATTCGGCCAAGTCCTGGTGTAAAGCCTCGTCAAAGAGTGTCGGGCTATTTTTAAATCCCTGCGGTAGTCTGGTCCAGGTCAGCTGCCCGGAGAGCCCCTCCTCAGGATCCCTCCATTCAAATGCAAAGAGGGCCTGGCTTTGGGGGCTTAACCTTAGGCAGAAGAAAGCGTCCTTTAAATCCAATACTGTATACCAAGTGTGAGTGGGAGGCAGGGTGCTCAGGAGGTTGTAGGGATTAGGCACCGTGGGGTGAATATCTTCTACCCTTTTATTCACTTCTCTTAAGTCCTGAACTGGCCGATAATCTTTAGTCCCAGGCTTCCTAACTGGGAGTAAGGGGGTATTCCAGGGCGATCGACAAGGGGTTAGAATGCCCTGGTTTAAGAGCCGCTGGATGTGTGGCTTAATGCCCTGGTAAGCCTCCATTGATATGGGGTACTGCTTGATGTTAATAGGGGAGGCAGTAGTCTTAAGTGGAATCACTATAGGGGGCTGGCGTATTGCCATCCCTATTTCTCCAGTTTCTGCCCAAGCTTCTGGGTAAGTAGTAACCCAATAGTTCATGTTCTGATCGGGTTGTGGGGTGATATCAAATAGCCGGTACTCATCTTCCAATTTACAGGTTAGTACATGTAAAGGAGCCCCGTTTGGTCCACTGACTGAGGCTTTTCCATTTTCAAAATGAATTTGAGCTTTCAATTTTGTCAGTAAGTCTCTTCCTAGTAGCGGGTATGGACAATCAGGTACATGTAAGAATGAGTGGGAGACTTTACCTGAGGCAAGATGCACTTCTCGTTTAGTAGTCCATCGGTAAGATTTGCACCCGGTGGCTCCTTGGACCCATGTGGTCTTGCTGCTCAAGGGCCCTGGAGCTTGGGTTAGTACCGAATGTTGGGCTCCGGTGTCTACTAGGAAAGTAATCGGGTGCTCCCCCACTTGAAGAGTTACCCGGGGCTCAGGGGGGAGCTCCTGGCCCTGACACCCCTAATCTTCGTCATCCAATGCCAGCAATTGGGGGGCTCGGTTTGGGTATTTCCTTGAGTCGGGGAGCCTTTTTGAATTCTTTGGACAGGCCCTAGCCCAGTGTCCTTTTTCCCTGCAGTAGGCACATTGGTCACGTTCCACTTGGGCCCTGCTTTGCTCCCTTTCTCTCCCTAACCTAGTCTCTTGCGGCCTTGTCTGAGCTATTGCAGCCAGTACCTTACTTATTTCTTTAGTACGCTTTTGATCCCTCCTATCTAGTTCCTCTCGGTATCGTGAGTCCCTTTCCTCCTGCACTTTCCTAATTCTCTCCTCTTTTTCTTCTGGAGTTTCCCTCTTATTGTAAATCTTTTCTGCTTCCTTCAACAAATCTGCTAGGGAGAAGTCCTGCAAATTATCTAGTCTCTGTAACTTGCTTCTAATGTCAGGGGCAGATTGCCAAATGAATGCCATAGAGACATTGCCCTTCTGTTCCTCACTATCTGGGTCGAAGGGAGTAAATCTTCGATAAGCCTCTTTTAACCTCTCTAGGAATGCGGTCGGGGTTTCTTCCGTCCGCTGGATAGTCTGTCTTACCTGGGCCAAATTAGTGGGCCGTCGCCCTGCTCCATGGAGACCCGCTATAAGTAACTGGCGATAGAGACGTAGGCGGTTCCTACCTTCATCAGTGTTGTAATCCCAATCAGGCCGCGTCAAGGGAAAGGCTTCATTAATTAGATTGGGGAGTTGAGTGGGACGCCCATTGTCCCCAGGAACATTCTTTCGAGCCTCCAGTAATACTTTTTGTCTCTCCTCAGAGGTGAGAAGAGTTTGGAGGAGTTGCTGACAATCATCCCAGGTTGGCTGGTGGGTTACTAGAACAGACTCGATCAGAGAAGTTAAGGCAACCGGGTCACTAGAGAAAGGGGGGTTATGAGTCTTCCAATTATAAAGATCGGAGGCGGAGAATGGCCAGTACTGGTATGGACCATTAGGGCCCCCGGTCTGGCGCAAGGGGAAGGCTTTTGAAATTTCTCCTGGATTTGGGGGTTCTCGTCGTCCCCGGAGCCGCCCCACCATGGGGGATGGGTTTGGAGGGGCGCTGGTGACAGGTGATTCTTCCTCTTCTCCGGAGGAATCTGAATGGGGAGCTGGAGCCGGGTGAGGTTGAGGTGGATAGGGTGGGGGCTCCTCTGTCATTAGGTCTAACAGGATGGGTTCCTCGGATGGGAGGATTGTCTGCGACTTTGGCCTGTTTGAGGCTGGGGTTTGGGTTTTAGACTTATTTATTATAGGGTATAACCTAGTGCTTTGGGTGGATGGTGCTGGAATGGGAGCAAGGGGCGCAGACGGAGGAGGTGGCGGGGAGAGGGAACGGCTAAGAGGAGAAGGGGGTGAGGGGAGGGGAGTGGAGAAAGGGGCGACCCACGGAGGTGGGTCGGAGACTAGATTTTCCCAGGTCACGATGTACGGAACTTGATCTGGGTGTCCTCTGGGTCCTACAAGGAAAACTTGGGATTTAACCTGTGAAATAAGGTTAGGGTTAAAAGTTCCTTCTTTGGGCCAGCTGACATTGAAGGCTGGCCAATCAGAGGTGCAGAGTGCTATCCATTTTTTCTTCGTGATCTCGACCGTCATGCCGTTGGCCCGGTTCCGGACATCCTTCCAATGGTCGAGGGTGAGACTCAGAGGGGTTACCATGGATTGCCCCATTTCAGTCTCGCTGGTAAAAAGGAAATTAAGAAACAGGCACAGGACACAAGAAAACACAGACGAGACAACAGATTACAAACGCTGCGCGTCCTCGGCACGGACCGAGGAAATCAAATGTCGGAGAGTGCAAGCCCCTCCGGCCAAAAACAAGTCCCGACGAATCGAGCACCAAACAAGTCAAAAGCAAAGGGATTCAAATTCAAAACGCTTTCGGCTTCAGCACGACCTGAAAGTATCCAAAACCAGAGGTATTCAAATTCAAAACGCTTTCGGCACAACCCGAAAGCATTCAAAACCAAAGGTATTCAAATCGCTTTCGGCACAGCCCGAAAGCATTCAAAAGCAAAGGGATTCAAATTCAGAACGCTTTCAGCACAAACCAAAAGTATTCAAAACCAAAAGTATTCAAAAGCGAAAGCATTCAAAGGTTTAAACCCCTGGGACGTCTCCCAGGGTAGCAGGAGAGAAGTCAGAGTCCGTCAACTCCCTCTCAGACTGCCCAAACTACAAATTGGAACACGCGTGCCCCTACAAAGTACAATCGCTGCGCTTCAGAACGAACAAGACAAAGCAACTACACACGACAGACAAAGACAGACAATAACCCCCTGCTGGCCAGCTTAACTTACCTCCCAGAGTATTTGGCCGTTCCTCGGGCAGGGGTTCGGGGTGTCGAGGGGAAATCTCGGTGGGACCTCCAAATGAAAGACCCTCAGCCCCCCTGTCCAAGGAAGAACTCACGTAATCACTGGCTGCAAAAGCAAGAGGCAGTTTATTGGTTACACAGGCGCCTGCGGGTGCTCAGTAAAACCTCAGCCGGAGCTTCGGTGAACTGGCACACCGGGCTTTGGGGTACAGGTTTTTTATAGGGTAAAGGGGCAGGTTTCGCGCGCACGGTAAGCAACAGATTTCTTATTGGTTATTTTGAATCCAGCATTTAGACATTCTTGGAGAAGCCATAAATTTACTTTAACTGGAGAGGGGGATGAAAGATAGAGACACAGGCGGAGACACAGGCTTCCCCAAATTGCCCGCAGCCCCTCTCTTCCGCACCTGCATAAACACAGGCTTTCCCTAATTGCCCGCAGCACGGGTCGTAAAAAATGGTAAAGAATGTATAAACTCAGACTTCTTTCACCTTATCTGTGAAGGCTAGGGGAGCTGACCCGAGAAGGAACCTTGTTAAGGATAGAGCAGGCTCAGAACTTAAGATGCCATGCTTCACAAGCCATAATTTTACTTTGCCATTTGCAGTCCTTCGTTATCTCATCCTATTTACTCTGTCCTTGGTTAGGAATCTGGTATCTGAAGTTTTACAGGACAGTTTTATAGTTCCTGCTTATCAGCTCCTGTTAGTTCAGACATGCTCTGACTTTCCCAATTATCCTGCCTCTTTCTTAGCTAAATCTTCAGATAAATTCCTTTAACATGCCCCGTTAATAATTTTTCTTTTTCTCTTAAAATAGGCCTGAGCTGATGGGGCGGGGGTCTTTTCAATATGTAAATCAATGAATGTAATTCACCACATAAATAGACTTAATGACAGGAATCAAATAATTATCTCAATAGGTGCAGAAAAATCATTTGACAAAATAGAGCAACAATTCATGTTTAAAGCACTACAAAAACTAGGGATACAAGGGACTTACCTCAGCATTGTAAAGGTTATATGTGACAAATCCAAGGCCAACACTATTCTGAAAGGGATATGAATAGGAAAAGAAGCATTCAAATTGTCTGTTTGTTAACACCAAGATCCTATACTTAGAAGACCCAAAAAATCTCCACTAGAAGCGTTATAGAGTTCATAAATGAATTCAGCAAAGTGTCAGGATACGAGATCATCATTCATAAATCATCATGTTCCTATACTCCAATGATGAATCTGTTGAAAAATAAATCAGGAAAATTATACCATTTGCAATAGCCTCAAAAAAAAATACTTGGGAATTAATTTTATAAAACGGGTGAAGGACCTCTGTAATAAAACTATAGAACACTAAAGAAAGAAATTAAAGAAGACCTTAGAAGATGAAATCATCTCCCATGTTCTTGGATAGGCCAAATTAATATTGTTAAAATGGCCATAATACCAAAAGTGCCATACAGAAATGCAATTCTCATCAAAATTCCAATGACGTTTGTCACAAAAATAGAAAAAGCAGTTATGAAATTCATGTGGAAAAATAAGAGGACCAGAATAGCCAAAGCAATACTTAAAGAGAAAAGTGAAGCACAAGGCATCACAAAACTGGACTTCAAATTATACCACAGAGCTATAGTAGCAAAAAGAGCATGGTACTGGCATCAAAACAGGCATGAAGACCAATGGAACAGAATAGAAAACAGAGTTAAACCCACATAAGTATAGTTATCACATGCTAGACAAGGGTGCCAAAAACATATATTGTAGAAAAGATAGCCTTTTTAACAATTGATACTGGGAAAACTGAGAATCCTTACATAATAAAATAAAACTTAACCCCTCTCACACTGCACAAATTCAATTCCCAAAGTACATCAAAAATCTACAAATTAGATCAGAATCCTTGCACCTGCTAGAAGAAAATGTAGACCCCACACACCAATATGCCAGCTAAGGAACTGATTTTCTTAGCAAGTCTAAAGCATGAGAAGTAAAATAAAAAAATCAGTAAGTGGTATGTCAGCAAATTCAAAAAACTTCTTCACAACAAAGGAAACAATTAAGAGCATAAAGGGAGAACCAACAGAATGGAAGAAAATCTTTGCTACCTGTAACTCAGAGCATTAATCTCCAGGATATACAAAGAATTCAAGAAGTTTAATACTGATGAATAAATAAATAAATCAACAACCCAATCAAAAATGCACAAAGGAACTAAACAGACACTTCTCAAAAGAACAAATACAAATTGTCAACAAATATATGAAAAAATGGTCAACATCTCTAGCAATTAGAGAAATACAATTTAAAACTATACTGATATTTTATCTTACTCCAGTCAGAATGGCAATTATCACACATACAAGTTACAATAAATATTGCTAACAATGTGGGGTATAGGGTACACTCATACATTGTTGACGGGACTTCAAATTGGTGCACCTACTCTGGAAAGCAGTATGGAGATTCCTCAAAAAACTGGAAATGGAACCATCATATGATCCAGTTCTCCCACTCCTTGATATATATCCAAAGGATTTAAAATCAGCATACCACAGTCACTCAACCACATCAATGTTTATAGCAGAACAATTCACAATAGTCTAGTTATGGTGCCAACCTAGGTACCCTTAAACAGATGTATGGATAAAGAAAATGTACTGTATACAAACAATGGAGTGTTACTCAGCCCTAAAGAAGAATGACTTTATGGCAATGCTGGTAAATGGATGAAACTGGATACTATCAGGCTAAGTGAAATAAGCCAGTCCCCAAAATGTCACAGGTGGAATGTTTTCTCTGATATGCAGAAGATAATCCAAAAGAAAGGGTTGGGGTAAAAAAGGAATAGAAGAAAGTTCAGTAGAGAAAAAAAGGGAATGAAGGGAAGGAAAGGTGGATGGTATAGGGAAAGGCAGTGGAATGAATCTGACCTAACTTTCCTATATGCAATCGTGAATATACCACAGTGAATCTCACAATCACATACATCTACAAGACACTAATTAAAAAAAAAATACAAGTAAATAGCAGAAAGGTTAGTAGAGTAGAGGGAAGGGAAAGTACTGGGGGCTGAATTAAAACAAATTATATTCCATGTTTTTATCATTATGTCAAAATGGATCTTATTTTTATGTATAACTAAAAATAAGCAATAAAGAAAATAAGAAAATAAAAAGGAACATATATGGGAAATGGATAACAGACCCAGAGAGTCAAAGCTGCTACACAATCTAGCAAAAATTCTGGCATTTAAAAATACATATTCTTTCTATGGTTAGGATAAAAACATAGAGTAACTTATTAGAAGAAGAAATAAAACTCACCTGCAAATTTATTCACAGCAAAATTCAATGTCCCAAAAGAGTAGAGCAATTTCTAAAACCACTCAAAGGAGGATATGGTGAGTCAAGAATTTTAAATCTAGCCAACCTATCCTTTAATTATAAAAGGATGGAGAAAAATTTTTGAATGTGTGAAAATTTTTCATGGTAAATTTCCTTGAGACTATCTTAACTATGTCAAAAATTTCACTTAGAGGACTATGACAAGAGAGCTGGTAATAAGCTAAAGTTTTAAATTTAGACTAAACTAAATGCCAGTTTTGGGCTGACAAAATAGAATGGCCATTTAGAAAAAAAAAGAGGGTAGAAGATGGGGTATAAAGTAAATTTACTTATTGTCTCATACGTTTATCTGTGAACTGCCTTTCATTCTTACAAATCAATATCACTTTATTGCAATGATAAGTTTTTAATAAAATTTTTATGTTTTAAAAAGAAAGGGCATTATGAAGTTGTTTAGCAAAGTAGCCTATGTACAGTCAATAGATAAACTCTGCAAATTATTCTGTTCAACCCTTACATACCTATTAAAATATTGCTTTTTTGGGTTTATTTGATAGGTTTCTGAGAGAGGTGTGTTAAAATCTCCTACTTCACTATTTTCATTTGGAAATTCAGTTGTACTTCAATACTACTTGTTGAAGAGACTCTTCTTTCTCTACCCAAGAAAGGTATTTGCTCCCTTATTGAAATCAATTAGGACTGGATGTTATTGTTTATTTTTGATTCTCAATTGTATTCCATTTGTCTATGTTTCTACGCCCAGGTCAGTACCACATTTTTTGATTAGTTTTGTAGTAGGTTTATAAATTGGAGGGGGTGTAAATCCTGCAACTTTATTCTTATTTTCCTTATTTTTTAAGACCAATAGAAAGATTTAATTCCCTTACAGTTCCACATGAATTTGAATATCAGCTATTTCATAGATACAAAAAAGGCTGTTGGAAATTTTTCAAGGATTAGATTAGATATGTAAATCACTTAGAGTAGTAGTCACATTTTAAAAAATAATACTTTTAATTATATTAAAAATAGTATTAAATATAAGACTTCCAATTATATTTGGTGTGCTATATTTTATTAAGTTCTTCTTTATTTATTTAATGACTTTTAGTAGTTTGTATACGGGTCTTTGATCTCTGGTTATATCTATTCATAGGTAATTTATTATTTGTATGAAATGCAACAATTTTCATAAATTTCCTATTTACTTTCATTTCTGATGCCCAGAAATATAATTGATTATAGTGTGTTAACTTTTTATGTATTTATAGTCTGAATTTGTAATTTAGATACACAATGGTTATTTGAAAGATAATGTTCAGTCTTAAATTACATAATTTAGTTAGATGGTATTTTTAATTTCTTTCTAAATAGTAGAGATACTTTAAAAATTTAATTCTACTAAGTTATAAGATATACTTCTTATATATATGTATATATATGTGCATATATATAACATATATATAACATATGTTATGTATATATAATAAAATTTAAGATAACACATACATGTTAAAAGAATATATATATGTGTGTGTATGCATGTAGGTATGATGGTATTTATTTACCATTTATTATAGCAGTTAATTTGAAATTTTCACTTAGAATGCTATTAGTATTTCCTTTAATGTGACTCTGCTCATGGAAAGTTATCTCATTATTTATATAAAAAGTATCACAACATTGATATTATTTTCATCTTAACTGATGTTAAATACAATTTACATTGACACTTAATACTTTATAAACTCATAAAATGCATTATTATATTTTACTCCATCACTCATTAACTCTTTTGGAAGGAAGTAACTCTCAGTTAAATTGTCTTTCTGAAAGTATTTATTCCTCTCTTTTATCTTTTACTTCCTTCCTTGTTTCTTTTTTCTTTCTTTATTATTATTATTTTTTTGCGGTACTGGAGATTGAACCCAGGTCTGTGTGCTTGTGAGGCAAACAGTCTACCAACTGAGCTATATCCCCAGCCTCTTTATATTTTTATAGAATCTTTTGCTTTATCTCTACTTGTTTAACTATGTAGTACTTAGTGTGTTTTTCTTTTAAAATATTCTGTAAATATTATAATATGCTCAAAAATTAAATTATAATGTACATTAATAGCCTTTTTTTGTGAGATATTGTTTTATGCTACAATATATAATCTCTCTTTTTTTTTTTTTTTTTTTTTTTTTTTTTTTTTGTAGTGCTAGGGATCCAACCCAAGACCTGGCACATGAATGCTGTGCAAGACTCTCCCACAGAGTTAATCCCCAAGAGTGTGGTGGGTTGCTGTAATCCCAGCAACTCTGGAGGCTGAGGCAGGAGGATTGAAAGTTCTAGACTAGCTTCAGCAACTTAACAAGGCCCTCAGCAACCTAGCAAGATCCTAACAAAACAGAGCTAGGAATGTAGCTCAGTGTTGAGTACCACTGGATCCAATCCCCAGTACAAAAAATAAATAAATAAATAAGTAAATAAATAAATAAATAAATAAATAAATTGTAATCATAAAATATATATCTGTAGTCTCCTGATTTATACTCTTTGGATAACTTTTTTATTTATGTATAATTTCCTTGTGTCCACATATCTTTGACAGTATACTAGACATTGCATTTAAATATTGATTTTGGAAATCTTTGCAGGTTAGGCTAATATTCCTCAGAGAGAATATTATTTTGCTTCTTGCAGACTTATAGGGACACTAATAATTCATGGTTAACTATATTCAAATTCCTAGTTGGTTGCTTCTTTGTGTTACCTAGAAGAGGAGATGCCAGGACAGAGTTCATATGCAAGTTTTGTATTTTCAGTGTACACTTATTTCTAAATGGTTAACATTTCATCAGTTTTTAAATATTGATAAACACTGGGGTTCAAATTTGTTCTGGGAGGTATTTATACTACTGATCAACATTTTCTTTAACTTTTCCCAAAATTAATACATTTTCTAAGTTTTGACCCCTTAATTTACCATAATGCATGAGCTTGTCAATGTGATATAATATATGAATTAATACTTTGTTATATCATCCTCTGTGACTTTGTTCTGAATTTCTTAAAGTGCCTTTAGAGAAAAGGAACTATTTAATCTTAGGTTAACATGATTTGGACATACAGAGATTAAATAAATTCCCTGATCAAAAACATCTTCTTATCCATGTGTTTTTTTTTTTTAATTTGTCTATAAAAATTCTGTAATATAATAAGGTTTTGGTAGACATTTATCAATATACTGGGTTTATTAATCATTTTACATTTTATTTTTATTTTAATGGAACTATTAATCTTGAGAATGTCATTTCATTATTTATTTATACTGCAGTATAAATTCATTGTAAGGTAAAAGTAAAATATAATTTATAGGGGACTGGGAATATAGCTCAATTGGTAGAGTGCCTGCCTTGCATACATAAGACCATGGGTTTAATCCCCAGCACCACAAAAATACATACACACACACACACACACACACACAATTTATACCCGGAACTGTGTGATTTTGAATAACTAATGAGTAAATTGTTATATAGTTAAGTGAAAATTGCTTTGAATAAGTTATAGTATTTATGAGTCCTTTAAAATTTTGTATATATTATTTTTTTGACCAAAATGACTAAGGTTTTTTAATAAAATGGAAAGGCATTATTATTTCTTCCATTTACAAATTTTTAATATTGTCCTATGTAGTACTGAAATTTGTCATCAAACATTTTATAAAATGGACTAGATTCAAAGAATGAAAAATGTCATAATTCACATACACACATTCACCTTAATAATAATCTAATGAAATTTAAGATAGAACCAAACTAAGCTTTTTAAAAGGTAGCAAAGCAAACTCTATGAAGCCATACTGCAGGTTCAAAGTATATACCATAGAATTGATAAAGGTTTCCACCTTTGTGTCTCTCAGGGGAAATAATATGACTATCCCATCTTGATTTAGGGCCCCCTTTTGATATTAATCAACTGTGGTCAAGTAGCCACTTGTGTAGTTGCTGTTCAAGGGCTATCTTTGTAGAGAGCAATTCTTGATGAAGATTCTTCCAAAATTAGATAAAATAATTTAGAGTCTACTCTCTTTCATTTTTTCATCATTTACCATCATGTTTTGATTAAGTTGAACTTACTTGAAATAACAGAAATGGGACAGAAATGTATCCACAAAAATAACTCTCAAACTTCTTTCTGTACTATTTGTGGAACAGTGAGTATGTGACTAAAGGTCCTTGGTTTTCTAATTTCTAAATCTGAATGATTTCTTAGAGTCATTATGAGGACTATGTGAACCAATGGAGGAAAATTCTTGAAATTTTGTCTAGCACATATTAAAAGTATCTAAAAGTCAGTGTTTTAATTCCTACTATTTGTTATATTAATTTTTTTTTCTGTACAATATGTACTTTTCTTAAGGCAGACAGGATGTCAGCTTCTTCATTCTGGACCACAGTGGGTGTTTTATTGGTTTTTACTCTCTCAGGATTTCACACACAAGTTTGACTGTATTCCAGATGATCCACGTACTCTCAAAATCAGTTTAAGAGTTTCATTATTTAACATTATTGACTAAACTCTTTTGTCTTGGTTAGTATGACAAAATAACCAGTATCTAGGAATCTAAATAACTATCTTGTAGAGGTAATCAAGCAGTTCAAAAGAGAGAAAATTGAAAACACAAGATGAGAAGCACTGCTATTTTGAAAGTATCCAAGAAAACCTCAGGGAAAAAGTGAGTTTATTTCAAGATTTAGAAAAATGTTCTAATAACCTTAGATGTTACCCCAGTGCTTTACTGGTCTTTAAAACTAAGCAGATAAATGGAAAATGCAATGATTAAAAATTCCAACACCGAAAAACAATTTACAATAGGTTGAAAGTGTGTCTCTTTTAATGGGAAAATATGAATTATTCGATAAATGGAATCATATAAACTGGCTTAACTTTTAGGTAAATATTGACTTAAATTCACGCACATATCTGGATGGATTAGTTTTATTATGAAACTCAAACTACAAATATTTTAAAAGTCAAAACTCTCTAAACAAAACAATTATTTGTCGGGGTTCCCGGGACCCCCAGCCTTGGGCACGGTCATGATGGCGCCTGGCACTGAGCCAAAAGCGGCCAGCTATACAGTAAACAACCAGCCAATTCCAATGATTGGCTAGTTAACGATGTGATTAGAGCATGCCCCCCTCGTGTACCTATTCTATGCCTGCAGCTGTCCGCGCGTTTACCTCGTGTGCTCTCCCCTGATTGGTTGAAGTGTATATAAGCTTGGTGGGTGGGGGAGTAAGGCGCGGAAGCTGGGAGTAAGAAGAAGCTGAGAGAGTAGGAGAAGAAGCGAGGAAGAAGAGTGCAAGCGAGGAAGAAGAGTGCGAGCGAGGACGTGAGCCGAGTGGGAGAAGCGGAGCGGCCAAAGTAGGCGTGAGCCGAGCGGGAGGAGCGGAGCGACCGGAGCAGGCGAGAGTTAAGCAGAGGGAAAGAGAGCGAGAGAAAGAAAAGAGAGAAAGGGATTAGAAAAGAGGGAAAGAAGGGAAGACTGTGCACAATAAACTTCCAAAGCTTCAGACGTTTGTCGTGTCTCTCTCTGCGGCCAGAGGGAACGCGATAATTATTGATCAATCTCACTCTCAAATCTCAGCTTGACCTATATAATAAGTATGAATATAGTTAGGTTTCATTTGTTGTTAATGAGTGAAGTAAATTACTATGTCAATATCCTTAACTCATCCTTGTAACGTCCTGAATCAAAGCTTGGACAATTGGGACAAAGGGGGATGCTTTCTAGATATTAAAACTTGAACAGATTTAATATCATTTTTCTCTTGCTGAGGAGGTTGGGCTAAAGGATCCACAGAGAAGGAGTGTGGTCTATTGGCTTAAAGCATGTGGTTCTTGGAAGGATTGTCCAGATCTGCTAACACAATCTAGTAAATCCAGTGTGTTTTCCTATGTGGAATAAATAAACCATATCTGAGTGTTTGGAAGAACAGTACTTTCATGGCAGTGATGTGGGAGCAAAGAACTTCACCTTGGCATCATGGAGGTTGACCCTTGTCCAGCTCATTACATACTAGATGATAAATAATAAAACTTTCTAAGATTCTATTACCCATCTGTTTTTAACCGCCTAAGTCATCTAATAATTTGTCTAGCCTGATACCATATTAAAAAATGTAATTAACTTAAAATGAATTAGTAATGTGAACCAATAATGACTGAGTAAAGCTGAAAACAAAAACTTGAACTCTTGGTCTTATTAATATAAATGAATTGAGAATAGAAAAGAATACTTAATGCTTGACCTGAATAATTCTAACAGAAATCATAACACTCATCTCCTGAAAATAAATAAATTGAAGAAAAATTTCACTGTTTGAAAATATCAAAGGAAAGAAATATTTAATAATGAAATGAGAAAGAATGAGAAAAAAAGAGAAAAAAATTAAAATAATTAACAAGAGGAAAAAAATAAAGGGGCAGAATGCCTAAAATCTAAAAGATAGTAATTCCAGAAGACAAAATTCAGAAAAGGTGAAGTCATAATTACAGAAATTAAAAATTGCAAAATCACCAAAGTTATTTAATTCTTCAGCTTAAGGCATTATCTGGAAAAATTAATGAGAAAAGACAAATATATTGTATATTAATTAGTAAATTTTGTGAATTGAGGAGATAAAGACTTTAAAAAAATGAAATCTAAGGAAATAAAACCAAAACATTGAGGAAAATAGCATGAATAGCAAAGTAAAAATTATTATTGTAAAAATAACTGAGAAGTAGGTGAATTGCTTTTGAAAAAGACACTGATTTTAGAATTCAGATAAAGCAAAATCCATGAATAGAAAAATCTAAAATTAAAATGTTCAGTAAGGACTGAATTCTATTGCCTCAAATTCATACATTGAAGTCCTAACCCCAGTACTTCAGAATATGACTATCATTGGAGATAAAGCCTTTCATGAGACAATGTAAAAATGAGGTTACACCAGTGAATTCTAATCCAAGATGACTGGTATTTTTAAAAGAAATTAGGACAAAGACAACCAGGTGAGGACACAGCAAGAAGATACTCATCTGAAGAAAGACTTCAAAAGATATCAGATTTCATATATGTACATATAAAAGTTATATTGATGTATTCTACTGTCTTTTCCATTCCTACCTCTCCTTCCCTTCATCCTTCTTTGTCTAATCCACTGAACCCCCCCCCCCGTGAATCTCTACATCATGTACAACCACAAGACTGGGATTCTAATTAGAATAAGTAATTATGCGTGTGTAATATGTCAGAATATACTCTACAGTCATGTATATCAAAAAAGAACAAATAAAAGAAAATATCAAATTTATCAGCATGTTGATCTTGGACTTCTAGCCTAAAAAACTTTGAAATATCAGTTATTTCAATGACCCAGTCTGAAGCATTTTGTTCTGGCACTCCTATCAAACAAAGGAACTGACAAAATATGATGTAGGTTAAACATCTTATATATATTTTATTTGAATATGTAAGAATATATATTCACAAAAATATGTAGAACATTTCTATCTTCACTTATTTGATAACTACTATATACATGTGTATGTGCATATATTTGGTAAATATTCTTAAATGATGCTTAGTACTCCTTGGAATATCTTAATTTAATCATGAATATTTTCAAAAGGACTAAGACATTTTATTTGAAGATTAGTCAGCTGATTTCTGCTTAATATTGAATATTTTGCATACAGTACACAATATTGAAAGTTTGAGAATTTTAGCTTCAGTTTGTTTAAAATCTAACCATTTTAAAGAAAATATAAAGAAATTGGATTTCAGTGCTATTTCAGTGATTGCTGTTGTTCTGTGTATGTGTTTTTGGATTTGTGTATAAGTAGGCAGAAAAATACTGCAGCAGGGTTCAATATTATTTTTACTCACAAGAATTGAGTACTCTTGAATTAACAAAAATGCATTTGTGGTTGGATGTGAAAAATTTTTTTTGTACACAATATCATCTCTCTGTTCATGAACACAGCATTGGTATGCTAATTATCCAATAACCCCATTATTTATTAAATTAGTTACTCAATTACGCATTTTTGCAGACTTAGTTTAAAATAAAAAATCTTGGAGCAATTCAATCTACTAATACATTTCTGCAAAATGTCTGAAATCCATATTTTTTCAGTAATTGTTCTCTTATCAAACTATAATGTATAATTTGCTAAGAATTATATCAGGATCATTTAACTCCCTTCAACCTTAAAAAAGTTTATAGCTGTATATCTTATTACAGTTTAATTTTTAGGGGAAAGCATTTGTGGGAAATCACAATTAAATTTGCAAGGGAAATTACTATAACACTTCAAAGTTCTTTATCAATATGATCATGTATTTTAGTTGAGATAACTTTTTGAATCACTAACAAAACTGATATTTTTTAACCATCAGACTTATAAAGAAAAGAATAGCAATACTAATCTTAGAAACATCTTCCCTGCAGAAATACAGAAAGAGTTGTTTCCAACCAGAGATCATTAATCTTAGCCTTCATAGATGCCAAAATCTACAAATTCTCATCAATAATGCTTCAATGGAAGAGATAAGGAAAAAATAACATTGACAATATAAAGCATTAAGGCTGTTTATAAGAAAATAAGTGCTATTTGCCATTTCCATACTTGCAGTGATACAGTGCAGATGTGAATATTCTATCATTTATTGATAGAGATGTTATAAAATATCAGTTTATAAAATGTAGTGATATCAGTGGGGTGTCCAGTTGGGGTCCACTTTCCTGGCATCCTGAACAAAGAATTGAGCAAGACACCCAGAATTAACAGACTCAATGAAGATTTGTTGAAGGTGAAAGTACACTCCATAAAATAGGAGCAAAGCGCCTAGTGAGAGAGTGGCCCAAGGCCTTGATATCTGGGCAAGTCTTATCTTACCAGCTGAACTGTGCCTCATTCCCCTCCCCATAACCCTGATTCAAGAATATGTACTATTTTTTCCCATTGCTGATTTGATTTTTGCTTAATTAGAATACACTCTTCCATTGGTTATTTTTAGCTAATTAAAATATGGAACTAGTGGCGGGAGTTGCCATGCTAATAAGCCCTCAGTGCCAGGAGTTGCCATGATAATGGGACTTACTATAAAACAGGGATATGATGACATATTTCCTTCTCTTGCACACCAGTTGAATATTTCATATACTCTGCCATTTTGACATCCCTAAACACTTACCTCAGTAGGAGATATTGAACTGTGTAGTTATGAATAAAATTAGTTTTATAATTAGTTTTTTCTATAAGTCCTTTTCTATCTTTTAATAATATTAATATATATAATCTGATAAAATGTATTTTGGGAAATTCTTAATTAAGAAAAAATTATCAGTATTCTGATTTGTGTGAGCATAGTGCAAGTTAAGTCTATTGGAAAAATTACAGAGGGTAATTTTTTGAGATCAGTATTACACTGATAATGGGGTGCTTTTCCTAAATGATTTATTAATGAAATATTTCTTGAGACCAATAAAAGAGAAAGTGACTATAAATGTAATATTTGTCCAATACTAACAAAAGTTGATTAAATATAATATTTGTCCATCTTACTTTATGTATATTTATTTTTCTGAATTAGAGTTGCCGTAGACACTATTTAGTTAGGAATGCTTTTGTTAAAATTAGGTATTTTTTCCCTATTTAAGTATAGCCAACTACAGGTACTTTTATGCCATTTGCATATTGATTTTCATTTCCAGTTCTGGTCTATTGAGTCTACACAAAGTAACAGATAAGAGTAATTCAAGATCTACAATTTTATTTATATCCCAATATTCTTCTGTAAAATTTCTTCTGTGACTACATGTCTTCCCCAGAAATGTCATATAACTCAGAAGTACTTATGCAAAAGACAGTACTACAGAGCTTGAGGATTATAACAAGAAAATACAAAATGACTTTCAATGAACATTGCTAGAAAGATTTTTCACATCATCATTTAATGAATCTTTGACTTAAGTAGGTGTGACATATGAGGACTGTTTCCTAGAGACATGAAATAAGTTAAAAAAAAAAAAAAACCTATTTAGAACAACAATGACACTATAAAAATTCTGATGTCCATAAACCTCTTCTGCTCCCAGAATAGGAAGACATGTTGGAAGAATGGCTACAAATTAGAAAGGAGGAGGCTAGATTTCAGAGGACTTTGTGAAATAGTATCAAAATAATTTGTGAGATTATTTTGTGAAATTAAAATGATTTATTACAAGTTGGACAAGAAGATGTTTTCAAAATTATTCGAGTGAGTAGAAGCTCTCAGTCATATAAATCAGATACATAGGCACAGACACATATAATATCTTTATAATAAGATTATATTATGACTCATGCTTCAGTAGAAATTGGATTATACAGAAGACTCTAAAATTGATTTGCCTCCAAGTATTTGGCAAATAATATTAATAGTTATATGATGTTAAATGTATTAATAAAATGAAAAATAAACTTAGAAAAATACAAGTCCTTTGCATTTTTAGTAATTTCCTTGGAAATCTTAAGGTAGACTGCATGGTCCAAGACCTGTGTAATAGATTTATTTTGCTTATTTCCTTTTCAGAAAATTTTATTATTGAAGTCCATAGAAAAGTGTCATTAAACAATTTCAGGAAACCTCTTTAAGAAAGAATGTCAGTGTGATATCATTCATGTCCTAATCAGGATTGCTAGTGATGACTATTCTACTACAAATTCTGGAATTAGGAGACGTAGATGATTTGAAAATCCAAAAAACAAAAGAAAGACGTTTAAAAATTTTAAGAATGATGTAAAAATATTGTTAGTTAAAGATATGATTACAAATCTAGGTAGTCATTAGAAAATTATTAAAAATTCTGGTACCCTGGATCAAGTAGAGATTACTCTTGGCAGTATAACACATCATGGAGTCAAGATGAATACATACATCCACTTTCACACATATACCGTAACAGGCAAGTGGACTGGACTTTTACCAATGCTCCAAATCCAAAAGCAACAAATCTAGATTTGAAAAATTATAAAACAATCTAGAACAGAAAAAGCTATTGGGAAAACAAAGAATACATTGATTAAATTAGTAATTGGTAAAATTATGACCCATTTGGATTTTTTGATTTTATACCCTTGATTCTGAGTTTTTCATGTATAGCACTCACTACTTTCATTGCAAAAATTTTATTTATTGTAATACTGATTCATTTGCTTAAATTGTTTTTTAAGAACTGAAGTTTATAGCTGATAGTTTCCAGAGGGGCTAGGATTATATTTCTTATAATGGGTTTTAAAATCCATGCTAGCATTTTATCTATTAAAATGAAATTGAATGGCATGCCATTTTATTTTAAAGTTTCTCTTTATAATTTGACCTTTACTAAAATAATTTTAATGCACTTAAAGTTTAATAAAATTGGAATACCATTAATTTACCCTCTTAAATAATGAGTTATACAACATAATGTTGTTTTAATCAAAATGAAGTACTTCAAAAGAAGGAAATTTTCAAAAGGAACAAAATAAAAAAAAATTGCAACACAAACATTTAAACTTGGAATTACATCAAAAACAATGAGAAAAATTAATTGAAAGATGTCAATACACAATAATTTAATATCATGCAAATATTTCTAAAACATTTGCCATGCACTAGATTTTGGGGAAATACATGTAATGTGAAATACCTTCTTATCTTCCAAAAAAAAATCACACCATTTTTTGTTTATAGTGACAAACCAATGAAAATTCAGTACTACTCTCAAGTAGATCCGAAGACCTCAGCAAAGGAATAAGATTTTAGCAGAACTAAATTTCTATTCAGAAGGCTTTCTTCAGGATTAAAGATATGTAATATCATCTTAATCTTCTGCTTCGTATTAAGAGAGTGGCAGTATGAACAAGCATATCTTCATCCTATTAAGTTTATTTTTAGTAAAGTATAAATTCACAATTTCCAGGCAACAGTGTCCTTGAAATTTGTAGACTGAGGAACCACCAGTGAGTTAAAGAATGTTGATTCTTGTTTATAATTCTGTGACATTTTTATCAGGTGACAAAAAAATCAGTGTGATTTAGTTTAGGCACAAAGAAGAACCCTCTAGCTCAGTAACAAAGTCATGTGAAGAACATGAATGAAATTGGACCCTAGGGACAAGACTGTGGTTGGAGGTGTTGCCAGCCTACTTCTTTCTAATCTATTTCTGTACTCTGGTCTTTCTATCAATCCCACATCTTCCCCTCCTCCCTATCACATAGAAGGACTTGCTTTTCTATCTTAGGCTCCAATTTAAAAATTCCGAAGGAAGGAATTTCACTGATGTGGAGGTAAGGGAGGGACCATCCCCATCCCTGAGGTCTAGTACCTGAACACACCATTGACAGTCCCACTAGAACAACAAGACATGTGATGGGACAATGGAGAATTCTTTTAAGAAAGGAGGGCAGCAGGGCAAAAATGATTAATAATTTAAAAAATAACTTTGTATCAAATACAATATTTAACAAATTGCCTTCTCATTTTGTAACACCATTAAGCCTTAATAATTTTGTTTAAAGATGTATTATGAATGATGAGATTGAGTCTCAGGAAGCTTATATGGTTTACAAAGTTAACCCACATAGTAAATGCCGGAGCTTAGACTGGAATTCAGGTTTTCAGACCTTGAGACTCATGCTCTCTCTACATTTTGAATTTGGTACTAACATACATATTAAGACTTTCAAGACTATTCAAAGTCACGGATTCACAAATCTTTTAATATCATGAGCTTAATACTAATCATACAAAGGAATACTATTCAAAGAGAAACTAACTTGAACTGAATGAGAGAAGTTTTTAAAATGTCTTCTTACTGCTTTTAGCTGCTACCTCATTTCCTCTGTATTTCAATAATTTCTAATGCAGAATACCTTGGTGTTCATAGCAGTTTTCTTCTCTCAGGAGATTTACAATAGATAATGTTCATCTCAATGTAAATAGTCTGCAGGCATTATTTTTTGGAATTAGCTGAAAAGATTGCCTTTGGTAGAACTGATATATGAGTATACATTTTCTTTTTGTAGGATATAAAAATTATTTGCTTTATGATGGCTGATATTTCAAATTGTTACAAAAAACTTTGGCTCAAAGGATTAGGTGGAACATCAGTGGTAACAATGAGTTTGGTATGAAGTCAAAAATTCCCAAACTCCACTAACCTCTGTACTAGTATAACCTTTGATAAACTCCAATTTTTAAAAATGTTCAATTTGAGCTTGATGAGGCTTAATCTGTCACAAACATGCAGAGAGGGCATGTGATGATCTAAGACCAATGGCAGTGGAGGATGGGGGATGTCTGGCTTTTTCTTTCTCAATTCTCTCCTCTTCTTTTTTCTGCCCATTATCCTTATCCACTTCTCTGTCAGAATTTTCCACACTTTTTCTTGTCCTCCTATTCAAAGTACTATCACAGATTCTTTATTTGAAATCTCAGTTTCTGATTACTTCCTAGTAGTAACTACTTATTCCAGAAATCAACTACTTTCTCTTATGATTTGGATTGCTTATTATAGTGATAATATCTCTTTTGATTCATTTTGATCATTCCTAATACTCCTCCACTTGGAGAGGGTAAAATCCATCAATTGCATTTATTATTACATAATGTTCTGGAATGTGTGTTCTGTTTCTACTGTTACGTGCCAGTACTATAGTTGAACAGAAGAGAAATCTAGTACCAATAATGCTTAGGTTGAGTTGTTCATTTGTTTTGGAAGTCTTCAGACACTGTGTCGGCAATTTTCTTTGATCATGAAATAAATGAAAATTCAACCATCGGTAGAATGTATATCACCATTTTTTTAACTTTAACAAATTTTTCTTACACAAAGATGTCACATAATTGGATATTTCTTTACTTTGTACACAATTATTCTTATTCTCCATAGAAAGGCTGCTTCTGAACTTTTCATCAGGTGATGGCAAACACTAAAATCCTGATTTTAACAGAGTAGTAGTAGTAGAAATGCCTCAGTGATTTAAGCTGAGCAGTACATTGGTACATGGTTCTTGCAACCAGTATCAGGAATGCACAAATGTCTTTTTATTCAAAAATACAAAATAAATTGTCTGTAGGCATGGATAATGACAGCAGTAAACTATTATACGTTGTCAACTGAAACCAGTTAACTGATGGTTATAGTGATTTTCTTAAACATCAACCAGACTTCAGTCATTTTCTTCAACTTACTTCTCTAAAGTTATTGGTGAGGAACCCTGCCTTGAGCTTCCTGTCACAGTTCATTAATAATGGTCAAGTACTATTCTGAGAATTAGAACATGTCACCTCCCATATCACCTCCCATTCCACCCATGGCACCCACTCCAGGGTTCTTTTCTTCTTTAGAAATCTGTGACTATAACTTCTGCTTTAGTTAAAAGAGAAGCAACTCCAGCAGCATCCAAAAAAACTTAGATGGGTCAGTGATTCCTTTTTCCACCATATTCACAAAAATCTCCAAGCATAGCATCACAACCAACTTCTGAAGAACTCTGCAGAATTTTCTCAACTATCGAAGACCCTTCAACACCTGCATTCTTACCAATTGTCATTGCAGGAATTTTGAGTGTTCTTTTCATGATTTCTAGAGCAATTTTTGAATCTTCATTAGCTGGAGTTAGTGAGTCCAAGGCTGGAATGCATGGAAGCAGAGCACAACCTACCCAGAACAACACCTTCTTCAACAGTAGCTCTTGTAGCTTTGAGGGCATCTGTAACTCTATCTTTCTGCTCATTCACTTCAACAACCTTCACCACAGCTACTCCATCTGAAAGTTTTGTCAGTCATTCAGTGTTCCCTTTTTACATTTCACATTCACATTTTCTTTTCACTCAACAGAACATAACTATACTGGAATTCACATTTCTGATTTTCTGAGGTATTAGTAAAGTATGGAGAAATATATCCTTAATCAAACTTCATGCCTTCAATCATGCCTAATTCATCATTGAGTGTTTTTGTGATCACCTCCTTTCTTCCAACTTTTTTTTTCTTCCAACTTTTTCCTTTGCATCAGAAATAAGGTTTCCAATTTCTTTGTCTCAATTTAACCAAATTGTAGCAACCTAAGCGATTTCTTCAGGAGTTATCAAAGCTTTAGACTGCTTCTTAAGTTCAGCAATTACAGCATCAACAGCTCATGTCACACCTGTCCTGCTTTCCACTAGATTAGTGTTGGGACTAATGACACGTTAACTAACTCAGGCTGACTCCTTACTCCCTGGTGAGTGAGCAGGATCAAGGCTCAAAGGTGGTTTCAAAGGTTCATGAGATAAACTGGACCACCATCAGGGACTGGTTAATGACAGTTCCACGAACGTGATCAGTTCGTGCTTGCCATATAGTCCAATGGGACTCTCGCCTGCATGAACCCCCCCCTGCCTTGCTGACCTTTAAGCTGATTGGTTCCCGCCTAGCCCCCACCCTACATAAAAGCTGTGGGATTTCCTCAATAAACGAGTTCCTGCTGTGACGGGTCTCCCTGACGCGTCTGATTGTCCTCAGCCTGGAGGGCTGGGGAGCTGGCGGTCAGTCAGCCTTACCTATCCTGATCTGACCTTGTTGGGGAGTGTCCCCTTCCATTGCCGCTGGTCGAAGGGCAAGGGGGCTTAAGACCCTGATAGATTAGCACCTTTACCGAAGGCTTAGAGTGTGCCAGTCAAGTAGCAGTGATAATGCCAACCCTGACCTCTTCATTTGTATTATTGGCAACATCTTGAACAAGTTTAGCTCCAATATTTTTGTATTTATCCTTTAAATCAATTGACTTTACAACAGTCACACCATCTTTTGTTACTTTGGGACTTCTCCAATTCTGTTCCATAATTACTCTTCTTCCCATTGAAAGGCTACCACATCAGCTAAAAGGTCTACACTCGAAGCATTAAGGCTTGGGCATCCACACCAAATTTTACATCTTTGGCAAAAGGCCTGAGTGAGATAAGGAACCAGTGCTCTAGACACTGGTCTCATTGCATGAAGAACTTGGGTAATCAAAGCATTCCTGTGGGTAATTGAAGCATTCCTTGGCATCAGTCTATGCCAAGGCAGGCCGACGTGGGTTAGTGAGGGCTATCACCATTCTTAATAGCAACAGCTGAAGGGAATGAATATACCCAGGGAGGTCTGGGAAATAGGATCCCTCATTGCTCTGAAGAGGAAATCCCATACACTTTGGTCCTCCATCTCCCACCTTCTGTAAATTTATTCTAGAGGAATTATAAGAAGAATGAATTACTATGGCTAGAGAAACATTCTCACACCTAATATCTCAAAGTATAAACATATGTCACTGAGAGTTGGTTAAGTGAGGTATATTTATGGAAGGGAATTCTGAGAAAGCATATTTAAAAAACACAAAGTTTTTTTAAATAATATTAAGTTATAAATAGGATGTAGCCCAATGAACATGCAGGCTTCCATGTATCATATGTGATATTGTGCATGTATCTAAATTTATAAAGGGCTGGGGGTATAGCTCAGTTGGTAAAGTGCTTGCCTTACATGCACAAGGCCCTGGTTTCAATACCCAGCCCCACAAAAAAAAAAAAAAAAATTTATGAATAAAAGTAGTTATGTCAAGTGTGATCGAATGCCTATAATACATTGAGCTTTGCAACAAGTAATGAGAATACACTGGTAAAATAGTCATTTCCTATAATTTTCACTGTACTAGGGAGAAATGCATAAAAAATAAGCAATGGACAAAACTGAGTATATTTCTGTAATTCAGATTTAGACACAAATACTTTTATTGAAGGACAAATACTTTTAATGAAGGACAAATATGTTTTAAAACCAAAATTAAACTAAATATTTCAATGTTGGTTATAATAATTTTAATTTCAGGTAAGAAAAATATCCATTTGCTTATTATAAATTTAGTTTTTTAAAAGTGGTTAGTAAAAGATATAATTTCTAGGCTATAAATCTTGCTAATATTTGTATTTTTTGGTCTCTGTTTTAATCAACTTTTTCATTGCTGTGACTAAAAGACCCCATCAACACAACTGTAGAGGAGTAAAAGTTTATTTTCGGACTCACATTTTCAGAGGTCTTAATCCACAGAAGGCCAGATCCATTCCTCTGGGCTCATGGCTGAAGAGTGTGGCAGAGGGAAGCAGCTCACATGTTGATCAAAAAGCAGAAAGAGAGACTCTACTTGCCAGATACAAATATATAACCCATAGCCACACTCCTAATGAAAGACTTTCTCCAGACACTAGTTACCCCTCAGTTAACCCCACCAGGGATTAATACACTAATTAGGTTAAGACTATAACCCAATCATTTCTCCTCCAAACCTTCTTGCATTGCTTCACACATGAATTTTTGGGGGATACCACATCTAAACCATAGGTCTCCTATTGCTGATTTAACAGATTTACACAAAATTAATAGCTTCAGGCGACACAGATTTATTATCTTATAGTTTTGGAGTGAAGAGGAAAACAAAATGCATTTCACTGGGCTCAATTCAAGGTGTTGGCAGGGCTAAGTGTCTTCTGGAGGCTCCAGGAAAAATTGCTTTCCTGACTTTTTCCAGTTTCTAGAGACTAACCTCATGCATTGTCTTGCACTATTTAAAATGCCATCAATAGCATCAATTAGACCTCTGCCTACATCATCACATACCCTCTGTCTTGCTCTTTCCTAACTCCTATTTTCATTTATAAAGAACTTTGTGATTTCATTGGGTTTACTCAGATATTTCAGTATATCTTTGCCATTTCCTTTCTTTAATCACCTTCAAAGTCATTTTAACTATGTGAAGTAATTGCAAAAATTTGCATATGGTTTAAGTGGGTGTTCATATGCCATGAGTTGAAATTTCAGCCTTACTGTTAGGTTTTAAGAGGGTGGAAATTTAACCCATCTATAATATTCAGAGGTGGGATCTTTGAGAGGTTATTTGAATTAAATAAGGTCATCAGGAAGGAGCCCCCATGATCCACTTTGTAAGATGTTCTCCTTTCCCTTGCTCCGTGCTACCCTGCCCCACCACAGGATTCTGTCAGCAGAAGGTCATCACCAGATGCAGCCCCTTTACCTTGGGACTCAAGAACTATGAGGCAAAATAAACCTCTTTATATAACTTACCTGGACCTGTGGTATTGTGTTACTGGCAACAGAAAATGGAACAATACAGCAGCACATCCACAGATTTGGGGGATTCATACATGGGCATCTTTGAAGGACCATTTTTCTGCCTACTACAAAATAGTATGTAATTTCCTACAATTATTCAAAGTGTGCTTCACAAATCTTTGTCACAAACAAAGAGGCTTTCATTTCAGATGGGTCAAGTCTGACTTTAAAATAAAATAATTTGAAAGTAAGTGATTCTTATTTTTGTGCATTGAATGGCAGCAAACACAACAACAAAATCTGTCACTTTTATAAAACAAAGGTAAATTTAACCTTAATTTAAAGCTACGACTCAAAGTATTTTTTAGCCAAATACTTTATTTCCTTTTGTTAAAGTACTTACCACTTTTCAACCTCTAAAAATTACTACAGAGAAGGTGAACCATGGAAATATGAATAAACCAGTGCTTCTCAAAATGCAGTCTCTATAGTATCATCACTGTCAACTGGGAACTGGTTAGGAATGCAAATTTTTAAACCTCAACTAAGATCTGTTGAATTGGAAATTATGGGGGTGTGACTCGATGATTTGCATTTTTATAACCTCTCCAGGTGATTTCAATGCACATTCAAGTTTGAGATTCATTGGAAATAGCAAAGCACTTTTAGAAGTCAATAATTTGCTTTTGAATTTCCCTCTAATTAACAGTGGTTCCTTCTTAAAGATTACTATTTCCAATATTTCAAATGTGCCTGCATTAGAGAGGTCAAATATTATTCTATTTTCATAGGAGAAAAAGGTATTCTTTTCATGAAATTTTTAATGAATTTTATTAAGTAAGTAAATAAGAACTTAAGATTGGGACCTATTCTGAGTATTCAGGGAGACTCTCATAAGTAAGTGAAATTTAAGAAATGGGCGAAGCCAATCATTCCCAGAGTTATCAAGAACATCCTTAAGAAGAAGGATTATCTATAGAATAGAGATGAACTTGAATAAATTGAGTAAATTAAGCATACATCCAGATACTAGAAATTTAGTGAACCAGGACAGGAGAAGAAGGTAAGACCAAATAGAAAACAAAGGCCTGGGGAGTCTCATTGCCTTGTAGATCTGGGAGTGAATTTGGGCTTATTTTAAATAAGAACAGATAATCATTGAAGGGCTCTAAGTAACATAAATTGAGATATGCGGGATGAATTAAGAATTAAGAAGATTTAAGGCTGTTAGCACCAGTTTAAAATCCATTGTGATGATCCAAATGATAGTCTGATCATCTACAGACAGCTCTGAGGACTGTGGAGAGGGCCTGAAGATGATGATTCAAATTTTATTTTTATGTGCAATTACTTGTTCATATTACTTTTATGTTATTACGATGTATACTTGATATTATTTCTTTTAATGTCTAATAGAGTTCAGCTATGAAATCATGACCCAGAAGTTTTCTTTTTTATAATTACTTCCATAAAAAATGACAATAATTTGGTTATTCAAATAGACATAAAATTATTAAGATTATGTCTTCTCAACTGTATTTTCATAATTTGTTGACTTTAAGGAATATACCAACCTATTTATCAAATTTATGGTCATAGCATTTTTTACATAGTATTTCCTCATTATCCTTTTAATGACCAATTAATGTGAAGCTACATTGCCCATTTGTCTCTAGTTACAGTAATGTATACATTTGTTCCTTTTTATTGGACAGTATAGCTAGGGATTTAACAATTTCATTGATCTTTTTAATAAAACCTTTTTAAATTTCATTAATTTCCTCTATTGTTCTCTTTTTTCAATGTCATTGATTTATGATCTATTTATTATTTACCTTTTCCCAATTGTTTTGTGAATTTCTGTAGGAATTCATTCTGAAGTCAGTTTTAGTGGTTAAAATCAAATTGTCACCAGAGTTGTGTTCTTTCCAGAGACTCCAAAGAAGCATTCATTCCCTTGCTTTTTCCTGATTTTTGAAATCTCCCCCTTTCCTTTTCTCTTGTGTGTTTCTTCTGTCTCAAAGACAGCAGTGTAGGACCTTCAAATCGCTCTCTCTCCATCTTGTTTCCTTCTCTTATCCTCCTGTCTCCCACTTTCATCTCTTTTTTTTAAATAAAAGAGTATTTTCTTTATTCTTAATGACTAATATATATATATATACATATAAATGAAAAAATGAAAGACATAATCTTGAATGAATTCCATCCCAACATACAGTTTCACTAATTTTCCTTCTGTGTGAAAACAGTGAACATTTTTTTTTGTTTTCCAGACTCAACATTTTCTGAGAATCACATAACTAAAATCAAGAAAAGCATTTATTTTAGATTTTGCTATTATTATAACAGTCTAGTAAATATTAGGACAAATATGTACTTTTAAATTTCAAAATAATTTTGGAGAAGGAAAATATTTGAGACATTTTAGCTTCTGACTAAATGCAATTTTAAACCACATTTTTCCTTTAATATATACATAAAATGCATATACACACGAATACTATTTAGGGTTGTAAAACTCCTACTTAGCATATGGAGACAGACACTTTATAAATCAGATATTTTAAAATTTTGTTCTGTCTCTTTAACTTTTCCACCATCTTCAATTCAAATTAGATAGACTAAACCAAGTAATCCTAGTTATCATTTTTTTGTTGTTGTTAAGCTGGGGTCTTGCTCTGTTGCCAGGCTGATTTTGAACTTTTGCACTTAACTAATCCACCCAAGCAGTTGGGAATACAAGTGTGAACAATCACACCTGGCTTTTTATTTACTATTTTTAAAATAACAATTCAAATAAAAATTAACCATTAAAAAATAACATTAATAAGCATTTATTATGTGCTGGGTTCTATTTAAGAATACACAGAGGAAGCCAGGATTCAAATGTAGGGAACCTAGGTCCAAAGTTCCTGCTCTTTCTTCTTCTTCTTTTTTTTTTTTTTTTTTTTTTTTTGCTACTGAGGATTAAACCACTGAGCCACAACCATAAACCACTGAACCACATCCACATTCCCAGCCCATTTTATTGCTTATTTTGAGACAGAGTCTGGTTAAGTTCCTTAAAGCCTTGCCAAGTTGTGGAGGTTGGCTGCAGACCGGAGATCCTCCAGACTCAGTCTCCCAAACTACTGAGATTATAGGCATGCATCACCATGCTTGGCTTGCTCCTGATTTTTTTATCCACTTAAAAACTAATAGTACTGTAAGGGTTAATTTGAATTGCCAACATGATTGAATTAAGAGATGTCAAGGATCAAGAGGCTTCTGGGTGTGTCCATGAGGGTGTGTCTAGGAATGATCAGTCTGTGGAATAGCAAAATGAGGTGGAGACCCTCCCTAAGCATGCACAACATCATCCAAAAGGCTAGTGGCTTGAATGGAATAAAAATTGGAAGAACAAGGAAGCAGCAGCAGATGCAAGCTTGATTCTTTCTGAAGGGTTCCTGATTGCTGCTGCGATCACTTGAGGATATCAGACTCTTGCTCCTTCACTCTTCCAAAGTGGACTCTGCCAATGATCCTCCAGGCAGTTTCCAGAAGCCTTTGGTCTCTGACTGGGGTAGCATCATTGATCCCTCTTGTTCTGAGGTGTCAGCATCTTGGACTCCCCAGCTCCTGGTTCCTCCAGCTCTCAGCCTGCAGATGGTCATTGTGGACGCTCCAGCTTCTGGTAGTATAAACCGATCTCATAAATCCTCTTTTTATAACTATATTCTGTTGATTCTGTTCCTCTAGAGAACCCTGACTAATACAAGTCCCCATCTTTAAAATCTGTCTTCATTCCATATGTCCTTCCAACTATTCTATTTCATCTTTCTGCTACTTAAAAAATTCTCTACTTTCTTCAGTTCTACTCTTTCCACTAGTAAATAACAAGCAATTTCTGAAATTTCCAGGCCTAGATTACGCTATCCTTGACTCATCATTTTTTCTCACTCCCAACAGCTAATCCATTGGCAAATCCTCTTCAGCCCCACCTTTAAAATACACCACAATCGGAGCATATCTCCATCACTACTTTTACCATACTTAGTCCAGGTCACCATCAAGTGTCATTGGATTGAATCAATCCGTTTAAGACCATTCCTGTTTGTTTCAATATCCACAAGTCTTATTACCTAATTGCTTTCCAGTCTCTACTCCCAAAATCATCTTATCATTTAGGTATTCCCCTTTTCTGGTCTAAATGAATAACAACACCCCCATTTTGTTTTGGTTTGTTTTTTCCTAAGCAATGATCTAATATTATTTATCTATACTCGATTATTTTTTATGCTGTGGTTGCCTATCTCCCTTCCTTGCTCCACAGAATGTAATCTTCACATTGTTTTTTCTTCTCTTTGAACTGGAGGTGAACTGGAGTTCCAATGTATTTATCACCATCCATTTGAATTCTTAGTTTAACCTGAGTTTGCTTTTGAATGGTAGATGGATTATCTACATCATATGGACTTCAGGGCTTCTGAATTGAATAGTTCATAAGAGGCATATTGGTCAGCTGAATATAAAATGGCCTATAAAGTTGGTTCATATCTTCTACATTTACAAAAGGCATTTGAGTCTTTCTGTTCTTGTTGTTTTGTGTTCTAATACCAACCCTTTCTCCACATTTCTTAAGGAAGTACCTGATTTCTTGAGTAAATGCAACGCTTTTTTTCTTTTGTTCAATGTAGTATCTAATGCCACCACTATGAAGAATTTTTACTCCCCATGATAAGGCATTTGATAAATAAATTTTGACTTGGATTCCACCTTGGAAATGTCCTTTGCCAGGGATCCTCATGGCTCCGAAGTTCATGGTAGTTGCCTGGCACCTACATGCTAGTTCCAGCCCAGAGCCATGAAAACAAGGCTTCTTTGGTCAGGTCCACAAAACTGCTGCCTCTTTCCTCTCATTGGCCAAGGCCTTCACACAGCAGAGGCGCCAGGTCCAGGACCACTTCCATCTCTTAAGACCCCTTGTGACTGCACCTGGTCTTCTTGGATAACTTGGGACAACCTCTTTTTTATTACATCCAGAGAGTCCCTTTTGCCATGTAAATTAATATTCACAGGTTTGAAAAATTAAAATGAACATCTTTGGAGAGGACTGATAGGAATCTACTTGATTTGAGTATACCCATGATTATTTTGTCTCTTCAAAATGTTTTATTTTGCCTTTTCATATGCTCTACCAGTCTTTACATATTTTACTTCTTTTTACTTTTGACCTATTTATATCAATATATCTAAAGTAAGTTTCTTGTAGATAGTGGGACCTTGACTTTTTACCCTAGCTATTCATCTGATTTGTTTAACTTGTTTTTAGATAATTGATATGCAATGTCATTGATATGATTAAATTAGCCATCTAATTCAACTCTGAGATCTGTCCCTTTTCTTCTTTTCTCTCTTTTAATTACCTTCTCTTGGGTTAATTTAGAATTTTTTATGTTCCTTTTTTTCCTTTACTGGCATATTATTCATATTTTAAAAACTAAATCTAAAAATCCTAAATAACTGAGTGCAAATTAAACTAATACCATTTTGCATTAAGTATAAAAACCTTTTGGTACTGTATTTCAAAACCCTTCTTCCCACAATGTGGGTAATGGTACCATATCATTCATTTTTGCATATGTTATAAACACATCATGATATGTTCCTATTTTTTCTTTAGACAGCTATTTATTTTCTATAGTAATTAAATACAGAAAAAGAAAAATTTTATTTTACTTTTATTTATTCCATTTCCGATTTTTTTTACTTCTTTATGTAGATTCAAGGTATGGCCTGATACCCTATGTAACTTATATCTGAGAACCTTCCTTTAACATTTCCTATAAGTAGTTCTGAGAGCAGGCAATTCCTTTTTTCCTCCTCTTCATTTTTAAAAAATCATGTTTTTATCAATCTGTCATTAATTTGGGAAAATCCTCAGCAGTTTTTTCTTTTCTCTGTACTACAATTCCAATTTTTGGTATATTAGATCATCTGATATTGTCTGATAGTTTTTGGATGTTTTATGCTTGTTTTATTCTCCTTGTGTGTATGTGTAAGTGTATGTTTGCATATGTGTTACTATTTGAGTAATGACTCTTGATCTATCTTCTGAGCTGTGGTTCTGTTCTCTTCTCAGCAAGTTCATTCAAAAGCTTAAAGAATGGATTTTTTGTTTCTGCTAAATTTGCATTTTCAGAGTTTCATTGGATTCTCCTAGTTTTCAGTTCTTTGATGATATTACTCCTGTGCTCTTTCATGTTGTCCAGGTTATTTTATTTTTGAATCTTTAACATATTAATCATAGTTTCTTTATAACTTTTTATTTTTTATATATTTTGTGGTTAAATCCAGGGTTTTGTGCATGCAAGGTAAGCACTCTAACATTAAAATACATACCTAGCTTTCATAGCTTCTTTAAATTTATGTCAGATAGTTCCAATTTCTCACATATTTGAGTATATTCATGATTATTTTGTCTCTTTATATGTGTTCTATTCTGTCCTTTTATATGCTTATTTAATTATTTAGCAAAACAAGACAGTTTGTGTAGGACAGTTTAGAGAAAAGAAGTGATCCTGCATGATTAGCCAGCCTCAGGAAATAACTGCAGGGCAACACATTTTGGGTATGTCCAGGTTCACTTTAGTATTTGCTGCTAACATCTATTTCCTCATTGGCAGAATTTGTTCAAACTAGGGAGAGAAACTAGTGTTAAATTTATTAAAAAGCCAACATAATTCTCTGTGCAGTCCTTTGGAAAGTGTTAAAATCAAAAGATAGCATTTTTCTATTTCTTTTAGAGTAGAGAGGAATCACCATTTATTAGCAGAGTGAAGTTCATGTAGTAAAAGAATATGGTGCGAATAGAAAATGAGAACTTGCCCTAAAGCTGGGTTACCTGTGTCATCAGGTCTCTTTTATTGAATGCAGTCCATGAAATAAATTTTCCTCTAAGTACTGCTTTCATAGTGTCCCAGAGATTTTGATATGATGTTTCTTTGTTCTCATTTACCTCTAAGAATTTTTTAATTTCCTTCCTGATGTCTTCTGTTATCCATTCATCATACAATAGTGTATTATTTAATTTCAGGTGTTGGAGTAATTTCTGGTTTTTACTCTGTCATTTAATTCTAATTTCAATCCATTATGATCTGATAGAATACAAGGTAGTATCCCTATTTTCTTGTACTTGCTAACATTAGCTTTGTGGCATACAATATTGTCTATTTTAGAGAAGGATCCATGTGCTGCTGAGAAGAAAGTGTATTCGCTCTTTGTTGGATGGTATATTCTATAAATGTCCGTTAAGTGTAAATTATTGATTGTGTTATTGAGATCTATGATTTCTCTGTTCAATTTTTGTTTGGAGGATCTGTCCAGCAGTGAGAGAGGTGTGTTAAAATCACCTAGTACTATTGTGTTGTGGTCTATTTGATTTCTGGCATTGAGATGGATTTGTTTGACGTACATGGGTGAGCCACTGTTTGGGGCATAGATATTTATGATTGTTATGTCTTGCTGATTTATGCTTCCCTTGAGCAGTATGAAATGTCCTTCTTTATCCCTTCTGACTAACTTTGGCTTGAAGTCCACATTATCTGAAGTGAGGATAGATACTCCAGCTTTTTTGCTGTGTCCATGTGCATGATATGTTTTTCCCATCCTTTCACCTGTAGCCCGTGGGTATCTCTTTCTATGAGATGAGTCTCTTGCAGGCAGCAAATTGTTGGATCTTTCTTTTTAATCCAATGTGCCAGTCTATGTCTTTTGATTGATGAGTTCAGGCCATTAACATTCAGGGTTATTATTGAGATATGATTTGTATTCCCGATCATTTGGCTCATTTTTTTTTTTTTTTTTTTTTTTGACACAACTTGGTTTCTCCTTTATTTGGCTTTTCCTTTAGGGTAGTTCCTCCCTTTGCTGATTTACATCGTTGTTTTTCATCTCTTCCTCATGGAATATTTTGCTGAGAATGTTCTGTAGTGCCAGCTTTCTTTTTGTAAATTCTTTTAGTTTTTGTTTATCATGGAAGGATTTTATTTCATCATCAAATCTGAAGGTAAGTTTTGCTGGGTATAAGATTCTTGGCTGTTATCCGTTTTCTTTCAGGGCTTGAAAAATGTTGTTCCAGGCCCTTCTAACTTTTAAGGTCTGGGTTGAAATATCTGCTGATATCCATATTGGTTTCTCCCTGAATGTAATTTGATTCTTTTCTCTCACAACCTTTAAAATTCTGTCTTTATTTTGTGTGTTAGGTATTTTCATTATAATGTGCTTTGGTGTGGGTCTGTTGTAATTTTGTGTATTTGGAGTCCTATAAGCCTTTTGTACTTGATTTTCCATTTCATTCTTCAGATGTGGGAAATTTTCTGATATTCTTTCCTTGAATAGATTGTTCATTCCTTTGGTTTGTTTCTCTAAGCCTTCCTCAATCCCAATAATT
The DNA here is from genome assembly GCF_902686445.1 of Sciurus carolinensis. Lineage (NCBI taxonomy): Eukaryota > Metazoa > Chordata > Mammalia > Rodentia > Sciuridae > Sciurus > Sciurus carolinensis. Next base: position 30,327,903 of record NC_062225.1, read on the forward strand.
CTTAAATTTGGCCCTTTCATAATATCCCATAATTCTTGTAGATTCTGTTCATGATTTCTTACCATCTTCTCTGTTTGGTCAACTTTGTTTTCAAGATTAAATATTTTGTCTTCAATGTCTGAGGTTCTGTCTTCCAGGTGTTCTATCCTATTGGTTATGCTTTCCATGGAGTTTTTAACTTGGTTTATTGTTTCCTTCATTTCAAGGATTTCTGTTTGTTTGTTTTCTTTTTCAATATCTCTAACTCTTTATTGAAATGATCTTTTGATTCCTGTATTTGCTCTTTTAACTGTCAATTGGTGCGATCATTCAATGCCTGCATTTGCTCTTTCATCTCCTTGTTTGCTTCTCTGATCATTTTAATATGTACATTCTGAACTCCCTTTCTGACATTTCTTCTGCCATGCTGTCATTGGATTTTATTGCTATACCATCTAGGTTTGTTTGGGACATTTTCTTCCCTTGTTTTCTCATATTGCTTATGTATCTACCCCTCTAGTAGTGAAACTCTGGGATATTGCAGATTTCCTCTATTGACTGATCTTGTCTCTGTAGGTTACCAATAACTCACCTCTTTGCCTTCAGTAGCCTGAAGTCTTGGAGGAACTTGATAATGTGGTGGTCCACTAGAAAGTTGTCCCTCTAGGGGTGGTGGCCTTCAGGTGGGGTATATTCCCTGTCAGTGGGCAAAGGTGCCTCCACTTGTTGACTGATGGTCAGCCAAAGGGGGACTAGACTGCAGACTGGGGCACTTCTAATCAGGGCCTGTGTCTCTGATTCTACTACCCTGGTGGGAAAACCTCACCCAGCAGGGAAGATTCACCCAGTGGGGAAGTTTCGCTGGGCAGCTCTCCTCTGAGCTGTTCCCTTCGGTCTAGAACTACCACCTGGACTGGGAAGCTCTCCTCTGTGATGTTCCCAGTGGTCTTGATCTACTGCCTCGGCTGGGGAGCCTGTCCCTGTGAGGGACTCCCTCTCTTAGCAGTCTTCCTCTGCTACGTTCCCTGGGGATTGGAGCTACTGCCTGGGCCTGGGACCTTCACTCTGCGTCTACCTCTCGGTGTGCCGTGCTCCTCTGCGATGCTCCCAGTTGACTGGGTTCTCGGCTCCAGCGGGGGGCCTCTCTGGGCCATTCTACTCCACGAAGTTCCCTGCGTTTCGGTACTACTGCCCCATCCAGGGAGCCTGACCAGTGGGAGAGACTCACCTGGTGGCTCTGAGTTGGTCCCGAGTCTCTCAATACCTCCTCTTCTTGACCCCTGTGTCTTCTCAAAGGTCCTCTTGCCTCCTGTAGGTGTCTCAGAAAGGGAGCTGCCCTTCTAATGATGATGTCCATGTCCTCAGGAATAATTCAAAATGCCTGCACCAGCCTATAAAGAAGCCTCTGGCTAGCTCTGCAATGCAGGCGGACTGGCTGGTCTGCCAGCTTGCTCTGCGGTAGCAACAGACCTTGGCGTGGTGGTCAGGCGGGGTCACTCAGTGATGGCGTCTGTGCTTGGCCTGATGGTTGGGTGGGTTAGTCATCAGGTCTCCAAGTAAGACAGAGTACACATTACAGTTCCTGAGATGGGCAGTATCTGCTATGTGAGTGACCACACAAGTACTAAAAGATGCACATTTATTACCAGCAGTGACATTTTTCATTTTTCTTAGCTATGAAAAAATACAGTTTTGTTTTTTGTTTTTTTTTTTTGTACAGTGTCCTAATTCATTTTCAAGTTATTTTCAATAAATTGAATTTGATATGTCTGCTCATTATGCTGAAACTTATACTATGGAAAGAATTTTCATGTAAAGTATGCATTTATGTAAAACTAAAAGAATATCAACAACAAATTTGTATCACATGAAATAGAAAAATGTCTTTAAAATTTAAAATACACAATAATTCAACTACCTTTTCAGCTTCAGAGCAGCTTGGAAACGTTTAAAAGCCCCCACACATTCAAAAGTTGAGAGAGACAACATGATAAAAACATTAAAATTTCGTAGCTTGAATATTGGCAAAAAGTCAAAACTACTTGTCAATAAATGTGTTCCAGATCATAGGAAAAAGGCAATGTGTGAGAAGAATGACAAGGAATTGTATTCTGCATTTTCTTTTGATCAAAATATTGACTCAGTAGTCAGATATACCAGGAATAAATTTCTAGGTCTACTTCTTACTGGCAGAGTATTTTCTTCCATATGACTTTTTGACTAAATTTCTATTTAATTATGTGAAAAATACAATTATTAATACCTCATTAGGATTGTTATAAACATTACATGAGAAAAAATATAAAAAATCAATTAGCCTAGCAGTTCATAGAAAATTCTCAAAAAGGTAATTATGATTAATATGTAAAGAACTTAAATATTAGGATTAATTACATTACTTATATTATTCCCTTGATAAAATGAAATGCATTCCAGTGGTATTTCTGATTTCTTGAAGTGATCTCTTCTACTTTCTTATGCCACCAGAAGTTATGAAAAACCTTGAATATTTAATTTAATTCCTAATATCTCTATTATGATTGAAGAAAACATAGCCTTTGTTAACATGCAGTATGCAGAGCACGTTTTATAAACTAATTTCTAAATAAGGGGATCCTCAGGGGTCCCCAAAGGCATTGCCAATCAGCCAACTGCTAAGTGGAATAATCTCAGAATTTCATTAAAAGCTTTGATCAAACATAAAAAGCTCTTGTTAAACAGTCGTAATGAGAGAACTCATTAACCATGGGAAAGGTATTTGTGTGTGCATATGTGTGTGTACACACATCTGTGTGTGTCTTTACTTGTGTGAATAAATGAGATCACATTTACCATTTTAAACCATAGAATACTTTAAATGATGTTTGTAGTATTTGTAGACAGTTTCATTCTTGCTCTTGACTCAAGTTAGATTGTTCAATTTTGCAATGAATCTTGCAATTTCAATCTTGGAATATACAATCTATTAAAAGATTTTACATTTTATTGACAATTAAATTACATGAATGGTATCAATCTACATTATGCACAACCATAGAAACGAAAAGTTGTACCCCATTTGTGTATGATAAATCAAAATGCAGTATGTAAAAATAAAAAAAAGATAAAAATAAGGAGTCCACCAATCTATAGAATTCCCAAGTTCGATTAAATACATGCCTTTTTATATGGTAGGACCAACTTCTGATAAGTTTATTAGTGTTCAGATTATATTTGGTAACTAATCATGTCTCTTACTTGTATTCCATTTGATAACCTAAAATCCCTATCATGTATCAGTTTTTCCATTTACCATTATCTTTTTTGATGACTGTTTTGATAACATTTTATATTTTCTATTTTGATAACATGCAACTCCATAATTGTAAGAGCTATTTTTAAAGCCAAGGATGATGAAGTCAAAAGTAAAACTATCAACTGACGTTTGTAATAGCTTTTGTATTTTAGCTGATGAATAAATATTTATATCATTGCATTGTACAGATTTTGTGTTCTGTTAATAATGGTCAAATTGCCCTCCAAAAGTTCACTGTATAAAAATAAAACCTGCAAGAGTAGGCGACTTGCTTGTAGTAATGGAGTGGTAAATTATACATATATTACATTATGATATTTGCAAGTTACATAAGTCTCATACAGTTGAATTTCCACTAGAGACATTTGGCTGCAAAACAGAAACCCAAAACCCTGCCCCTCCATCTACCTAGCTCTCCCCTTTCACTCAGCAATCCTTGTATTTTCTATAATAGTCACTGTGAGGTTTCTGAGTTTGTAGAATGTGTCCAGCATCTCAAGTACATCACTTCCTGTGATTTTGCTGCTGTAATATTTTTTAAAGTATTCAACAATGTTCATGAATTTTCTTATTTGTATTAAATTTGGTTAGAGGTTTTAACACTTTTTTATGAACACGTATTAAATTATAATAATATCTGTGCTGTTTATTAATATGAAGAAGGCAGGAATAAAAGCGATTTCAGGTGATTTAGTTTAGGGAAAACATAATCAAGAAGTTAGATATATATGTATATTTTAAATAAATATCAACAAAAAATTCAATATTTAGTAGTGTTATGGAGCTGGGGCCTTCCAAGAAACTGAGGCACCACCAAGACTCCCTCTTCAAATCCTGATTCTTGTGATCAAGTCAGATATGTCAGAGTAATAGGAATGAATTTATTGAAGGAATAGGGAAAGGGACACTCTCAAGAGAGAGTGAGTTCTCTCAGGGAGCAGAGGGAAAACATGCCTCATCTACACTCCAGTTTTATTGAGGATCCCAGAGAAGTTTCCAGACAGTCCCACCCATGTCCAGCTCTTGACTTTTGATTGACAGGAGAGTGGCATCAGACTTTCATGTCCCCACTGTCATGGCAACTCCAGGTCACCTTGACCTGGGCTGACTAACTCTAGTTGGATTCTTAACCATGCATTCTTACAAATTTTATGGTTATGAGGAACTATCCTTATCTCCTAGAGTTTTAGGATCTGGTCACAAAAGTCTCCTTTAGGGCAACTTGGGTTCTTCCTGTGTTACTCTTATCAACATTATTTTGGGCCTGCATTTCTCCTGTAATAAACAGGTAGCTTACTGAGGAACGTGACATATACTCTTGACCACTGAAGCCAGGCAGAGCTGCAGGTAAATTGCTTCTTAGAAAAGAAAGCATGTGGGGGTCAGCATAGTGGGCCCATTTTATAGAATCATTCTCTTAACCTCATGTCCCCAGCATTCACATCTGTTTGTTCCCGTACAGTAGTAAGACAAAACATACACAAAGAATGTGTAGATTCAAATCCACCCAGACCCTCACAAGGTGACCCTGTATCCAAGTAGCATTTTCATGGGTATAATTAGGTAAGGATCCCTAGATAGAATCACCCTGGCACCAAACCCAGCACTGGAGTCCTTATAAGTGAGGACACACAGAGACACCAGAGAGGAGAATTCATATGAACATGGAGGCAGGGATTGGAGCAATGATGTCACAAACCAATAAGTGAATGCTCAGGGTCACAGGAAGCAGGAAGAAACAAGAAACTCTTCCTGTCAAAGATTTCTAGATTTCAGATTTTTTTGTCTTCAAAACTGGAGGCGTATACATGTCAGTAGTTAAAACCTTAAACGCTGTAATTATTTTTTACTGTGACCCTCAGAAATTACTTCATGTAGAGTGAGTTTTTTCTCTTGCTTATATTTCCCCCTTATGGTTAGTTTGTCTTTCATGGAGCACAGTGGAAAAACCAATTGTATTAATCCTGATTTGGAATTCCACTCAATGTCTTGAGGACACTTGGATCAGCTTCAGAAATTTCTAGCAAAAACACTATTTTAATCTTTCCAAATCTTTCAGTTTCTTTTTATATATGATTGAAGATCTTCCTTAAATTGCTAGTCCTTCCTTAAATTTTTAAATATATAATCTCAGATCTTTATTTTCTAACTTAACCTTAGAGCTCTTCATAACAGCAAAATTGCACTGTTGAGTTTTCCCTATTCAGTCTAGGAAAATCAAGGGGATAAAACTTTGTACATGATTTAATTCCCACCCCAAAATAATCTGTTTTGCCGTGGATCATGTTTCATTTATACTTTTCAGTAAATGTTTATTCAAATATTTCATGAGTCATATGTATTTACCATTATCCCTACACTTTTATCCAATTGATAAAATTCCTTAGTAGGAGGTTGTGTATTAAGTTGTGAGATATATTCTGTATTATGTAAATCATTTCCATTTCTCTAAGAGGTTTGATCAGAAATGTATGTAAATTTTATTAAATGTGTTCCTGGCATCTAATAATGAAACATTTGGTGTTTCATTTGACCTATGTGGAGGAAAAGATTTTTTTTTTTAATACTAAGAATTTTCCATAACTCAACTCTGTTTGAAGGATAAAATGATTAGAGAGCATTCAATAACCAATGGATGAATGTGTGTTATGCCCTGTATTCTGCCAACACACAAAACTACTCAGTTATTTTTCTATATACATACAAAAAAAAAGTCTCCAAAAATTATCTTATGACAAGCTGGAATGCACAAAATCATCTTAACTGAAAGGAGGGGAGAAATGGCTACCATAAATTAACAACTTTGAAAAACAATCCCCAAGTGATACTGATAAAACAGGGTAAAGAGGGATCAATTATTTGTTCACGAAAATATTAAGTAAACTCTACTTCCTGTTATGATGAGTAATAGGATTGAAATTAACTTAAATGATTAGGAAACTGGAGTAATCAAATTAAAAACTGATTTCAGATATTTGAGTAGTACATCACTGGGATTCATGAGAGAAAGGAGACCCATAAGATTCTCATTCCCCCTTACCTCCCTAGAAACAGATTCCAGGACACAGCACAGAGAAACAAACAGAAACTAAGAGTCTCTGAGTTAAACACAAGGAGATCAAATTTCAGAGGGGCAGCTAGTATTTGCAAGACATAAATCTTAGAGGAAAGAGATTCATAGGGAGTGAGGTGCCAAGATGTGGAGATGGGTGGCTTTTACTCCTTTGCTGATATAAGGGGAAAAAATGCAACTCAGCTTGGGAACCCGTGGCAGCAATTCTAGCCACCCCTGTGCGCTCCTGCTGCGCTGCTCTGCTCGCTTATCTCAGTTGCAGCTCGCCAATAGCTCCCAGAAAAATGCACCGCAGACACGAGGTCTCACACAAGAGACTTTATTATGTGGACGACTAATGCATCCACTCAGGGCGAAAAGAAAGGGAAAAAGAGAAAGATGGCATGTGACTTCTCCCAGATATTGGAATCTCATGGGCTGGAAGGAACCAGTAGCAGAGGAGAATATTTACAAGCTGACTGATGAACCAATAGCTATCTAGCATGTTAAGAGGTAACGTGGGAAGCAGAAAAATGGCAGCAGCGTAGGCAGGAAATTCCTGTAACGAAAGAGGCGGACAGAGTGCAGATTGACAGGTGGTGGGGAGGCTGGAAATTCCTGTAACATAAGAGGCGGGCAGAGCACAGATTGACAAGTGGTGGGAGGCAGAGTATCAGCTTTATATTATAGCTGATACACAAGATCCCTGTTAGTAAAAGCAGAGTCAGAAAGCAGAGGACAAACATTCTTGAAATTCTTATATGGTAAGAAGAGTTAAGAGTTTCTGTGAGACAGAGTAAACACAATTCATTATATAGTATTATGGGGCTCAACTTAAGAACAGACCAATCACCACTGAGAAGTCCAAATTTGAGAGTCTTTATTAAGCTGGCCGGCTGACTGTCTCACACAATGCCCCGCAAAATAGCTATTAGGAGAACAGCCCCAACCATAGAGTTGCAGGAGTTTTTATACCATAAATCAGTATATCAATTATTGTCTGTTGCTATGACTCAAAATTACAAACTAACATCATGGGATCTGAAATCATTATCAGAGGGGGAAGTGGGTCAAAATGACCTTACTTAGGTAAAAACTAAAGAATGGTTACTAATATCTAAATAATCACTGTTGACATCATCGTTAACATGGTACATTGTTTAGGAAACTATGAATCAGAAAGAGAACATTTTTTCATTATGCAAGAATTGCCATTTCATCATTTTGTATTGCCAAAAAGTCGTGCTAAGCAACTGTTGACGAGTGACAGAGGTGGGGTGTTCCCATGGGAGAAGTATTTCCTACATAACATGGAGTCGCAAGGTAAAATGGAGTCTGTTGAGTCATTGCCCATATAGCCTGGCCTATAACATTTCCATGGAGTCAAATATGTCAACCCATCATACTAGGAGACACAATGTAGAGTACTCAGGTTATTAGCTTAGTAGAGGGGGTAAATTTGTCTCAGAATAAAGACTACTCTGGACTGCACCTAATAGAATTTAAAAGTGAGACTTAAGATAAAATAGTGTATCCATATTAATTAAAAGAAAAATTGCCAAATATTGGGAAGGGGTACCTAGCTAAATGGTATGTATGAGATACTAACCTCAAATATAAAAGACAAGTTGGAAGTTGATGAACAGATGTGACGTTATGTTTAATTATGAGAAATTTGGAATGACTATAATAAAATTTAAAAATTAGACTTCAAGGACTATAAGCAAATAAAGTGTAACTACGATAATAATATATATTAAATGATTCTTTCAATCTATGAGAAATGACTGTTTTCCAAAGTGTTCATATCCTTTTACATTTCTACCCAAAATGTATGAATTCCACAAATGTTCCAGTTACTCCACGTTCTCAACAGCATTACCAGTATTACCAGACTTTATTGCCAAACTTCCATTTTAGTTATTCTAGTTGTTACATAGTGGTATCTCACAGTAGTTTTAATTTGCATCTTGTTACCGAATAAAGGTATTGATCACTGCCCCTCCACCCCCGCTTACTAGTTACTTCTTATTTAGTAATGTATCTGTTTATATATTATGTGCCTTTTTAAAAGCATATTGTTTTCATTTTCAACATTATATCATAATAGTTCTTTATATATTTTTTACACATTTTTTATTGTATATATTTGCAATAATTACCTGTAAGCCTTTCCGTTTGCTTAGTATGACTTTAGGAAAGCAATTTTGTTTCAAAAAGTCATATTTTGCAATGTTTTTACTATTATGTGAGTACTTTTGAGTACTCTTTTAAAAGCGCCTCCCTAACTTAAAGTCATTACTTTTTTCTGTATTCTTTCTGAACGAAATGTCTTAATTTTATGACTTATTTAGATATATTAATTTGAGAAAGACAGAACTTTGTTTTCTTTTTTCATTTACCATATGTATACCATCTATATGTACCACTACTACTTGTCGAAAAGACTACCTTTTCTCATTATATTAACTTACCATTTTTGGAACCTTTGTCAAAAAGCAAAGGATCATATATAAATGGTCCTCTCCACAGAGTTCCATTAACTTTTGGCTGTCCTTACATTAGGACTGAAATACTTTTTATATGCTCTGTTGATTTGGAATCAGAGAGTGTTAATTCTCTAAACTGGATCTTATTTTCAAAATAAATTCGACTATTCTAGTTTCTTTGCATGTTATTAAATGAATTCTCAGCTTATCAAAATAACAATTTTTGTTTTAGGTCTAAGAATCTCCTCTGGTTAGTAAGGCAAAATTAGGAAGTCTTGCATAAATTGGTTATCCTTCTTCAAGAACTACGATCCTCTGTTGTTTGTTATACAGTTACTGAAAATATATGTTTTCTGGTTTTCTTTTCTTTTTCTAATTATTTTTACTCAAGTGTAATTCCAGATTGTCTCGCTTTTTCAAAGCTAGTCATGTAATTTTGAAAATTAATACTTTTTACAAAGGATGCATCAGTGTATATAATTTTTGTTATTTTTTGTTTTGTTTTTGAAATAGTTCCTTTATTTTTGACTCTTTTTAAAAAACATTGGTGCATAATAATTATACATTGTGACAAATGTATTCCCACACTTTGTATAATTATGTCAGTTTCATTCTCTAGTACCTCTCTTTGCCCTCTGGTCCTCCCTCTCCTTGATCTCTGCCTTTACCCTCCTTGTCTCCTATTTTCATGAGATCTCTTTTTTCACTTTTTTTTTTTATCTCTAGCTTCCACATATGAGACAAAACATAGGGCTCTTGACTGTGACAATATGGTTTATTTTACTTGAATATAACCATATAAGTATTTTGTGCTTATTGCTTCAAAGAAGAGATAAATGATTAGAGTACAGGCAGAAAAAGTAGTCAAATCTTGTTTTTGTTTATTTATTTATTTATTTTTTAATTTTTAGAAGTCAACACCTGTTAAAAACAATATGGCACAATATATATTCAACAAGAAAAGGAATTTCTCAATCTACATCATTGCTGAACCAAAGTAAGGATTTTATAGACTGTAGAAAAAAATAATTTATAATGAGAAAGAAAAATATTTGGACAAAAGTGGGTGCCTTAGAAGTGTCTTCATATTTTGCATTATCAGGAAATGTGAGGCACCTTGAATTAATTTTGGGAATCCAAAGCAGAGTTCACTATACTTAGAAAACTGAATAAAATCTCAAGAGGGTGGTAGAATGTTGAGATTCAAGAAATACAAAATATCTGCAATATTTTTTCTTCAAAAAATTGATCTGGCACAATCTCTAACTTTATTATACCTATCATACTGGAGTATTAGAATGTTTCTAGCATATTTGATTGTGATATAAAAACAAAATAGAACACCATGACTACTGGAAGAGCTTTGAGAGAGTAGAAATGTTGACCACTTATGGAAATGAAACAACACTTGTGAATAAAGGAAGAAGACAAAAGTGAAAGCCATTTATCCTCTTGAGCAAGATCTTTGTCTATTTCTAATACGACAATTGAAGAATCATTTATGCTATTCTGTACAGTAGAAATTGACTAATTATAGTTAACAATTCAATAGAAAACATTAAAATTTTAAAAAGCAGGCCATCTAGAGACAATGCTCATGTTCCATATTAGAACACATATGCATATTAGTACAACCCATAGTTATCATGATATGGAGTTACAAGAATGGTAAAAAAAAATTAGTATCTGACATGGACAACTGATAGTTGTCAGAAAGAAGAAAGGCTGAGAAAATGCATCATTTCTGAAGTTTACAAATAGGATGCATCTTGAAATTTAGGTTTCCTAAATTATCACATTTCTATCCAAGATAAATATATTTACAGTGTTGCCAACCTCAGCCACCAAAGAAAAGAAATCTTTTTTTCCCAAGAAACTGGTATAGCATTATTCTATCCTGAAAACTGTAATGTGAATCTTCCTGATGAAAAGAACGTTCTAATGGTTAAGGTCCTAGTGTGTGAAGAATATGATTGGTATTTTGATGGGGATTGCATGTATCTGATATTGCTTTTGGCAGTATGGCCATCTTGACAATACTATTTAGCCTATCCAGGAGCAGGGGATGTTTTTCATCTTTTAAATTCTTCAATTTCTTTCTTCTGTGTTCTATAATTTTCATTGTAGAGTTATTTTACCTCCTTAGTTAGATTAATTCCCCAACTATTTTATTTTTCTTGAGGTTATTGTGAATGGGATGGATTTCCTGATTTCTTCCTTAGCTGAATCACTGTTGGAGTATCAAAAAACTATTGATTTATGAGTGTTGGTCTTATGTCTTATTACTTTGCTAAACTCATTTGTAAGTTCTAGAGGTCTTCTGGTGAAATCTTTTTTGGGGTCATCTAGATATAGAATCAGGTCATCAGCAAACAGAGATAGTTTGGTTTCTTTTCCTATTTGCATCCCTTTGATTTCCTTCTCTTGTTTGATCACTGTGGCTGATGTTTTGAGGACTATACTGAATAGGAGTGGTGAGAGTAGACATCCTTTCCTGATTTTGAAGAAAATGCTTTCAATTTTTCTCCATTTCGTATGATGTTGGCTCTGGATTTGTTGTAAACAGCTTTTATGATGTTGAGGTAAGTTCCTTCTATCCCTAGCTTCCCCAGTGTTTTTAACAGGACTGAGTGTTAGATTTTATTGAAGGTTTTTTCAGAATCTATTGAGATTACCCTTAATTCTTGTCCTTACTTCTGTTTAAATGGTGAATTACATTTATTGATTTGCATATGTTGATCCAACCTTGCATTCCTGGAATGAAATGTACTTGATCATGGTATTATATATTTGATGTGTTTTTAAATGCAGTTTGCTAATATTCCATTAAGTATTTTTGCATCTATGTTCATCAGGGATATTGGTCTGTAGTCTCCTTTCCTTGATGCATCTTTGGTTTGGGTATCAGGGTTATAGTGGATTCATAGAATTTATTTGGAGTCAGGCAGGGTGGGGTACACCTGTAATCCCAGAGGCTTGGGAGGCTGAGGCAGAAGGATCACAAGTTCAAAGCCAACCTCAGCAATGTAATGAGCCCTTAAGCAAATTATTGAAACTTTGTCTTAAAATAAAAAAAATAAAATCTGGGGATATGATGCAGTAATGGTAAGGTTCTCCTGGGTTCAATACCCAGTACAAAACAAATGTATTTGAGAGCATTCCCTCCCTTTCAATTTCATGGAATAATTTAAGAAAGTCTGATGTTAGTTCTTCTTTAAAGGTTTATTGGAACTCAGCTGAAAATCTGTCTGGTCCTGGGCTTTTCTGGCTTTTAATTACTATTTCAATTCCTTTTATTTCTTATCAGTCTGTTTAGATTTTCTATATCTTCCTGGTTCTATTTGGATAGGCCATATCTGTCTAGAAATTTGTTGATATCTTCAATATTTTCCAGTTTACTGGAGGATAAATTTTCAAAATAGGTTCTGATGATCCTCAATTTCAGAAGGATACATTTTGATATCTTCATTTTCATCTCTAATTTTATTGATTTGGGTCTTCTCTTTCTTTTGGTTAGCTTGGTTAAGGGTTTATCAATCTTATTTATGCTTTGAAGAACCAACTCCTTATTACATTCATCCTGCATGTTTTATTCTAAATTCTATTGATTTTGGCTTAATTATTTCTGATCTTAATTATTTCACATCCTTTACTAATTTGGGAATTGGTATGCCCTTTTCGTCTAAGGCCTTGAGATGGAACATAGCTTATTTATTTGGAATCTAGTTTTTAATGTAGGCATTCAGTGCTATAAATTTTCTTCTTAGAACTACTCTTAAACTCTCCCAGAGATTTTGATATGTTGTATCTCTGTTCTTGTTCATTTCGAAGAATTGTTTAATTCTACTCTCATTTCTTCTGTGATCCTTTCTTCATTTAAGAGTGTATTGTTCATACTCCATGTGTTTATTTGGTTTCTATTATTTTTCTTGATATTGATTTCTAGTTTCATTTCATTATGATCTGATAGGATGTCTGGAGTATTTCAATTTGTTTTGCATTTTTATGAGATTCACTTCGTGACCTAGAATATAGTCTGTTTTGGAAAAGGTTTCATTAGCTGCTGAGAGGAAGGTAAATTCAATAGTTTTGGGGTAAGATATTCTGTGGATTTCTGTTAGTTTCATTTGATTTATAGTATTATGTAGGTTAGAGAGATATTTATTGATTTTACGTTTTGGTGACCTGTCTGCTGGTGATAAAGTTGTGTTGAAATAATCCCCCTATTATTGTGTTGGAATATCTCTGAGATTTAATGTCATGAAGTCTGTTTTGTTTTGTTCTTTTTAAATGTAATTGGGTTCACTGACATTTGGGCATAAATATTTACTATTGTTAAATCTTCCTGTTGGATTGTTCTCTTTAACAGGATGTAGTAGCTTTCTTTGACTCTTCTGATTAATTTTTGCTTAAAGTTGGCTTTGTCAGATATGAGAATAGTTACTGCTGCTTGTTTTAAAGGTCCATTTGTGTGGAATATTATTTTCCATCCTCTTACCTTCAGCCTGTGGGTGACTTTTCCTATAAAATTAGTTTCTCATAAACAACATATAGCTGGATTTTTGTGGGGTTTTTCCCCCATTCTGCTCATTAATGTCTTTTAATTGTGGAGTTGAGACTATTGACATTCAGTGTTAGTATGGATATGTTTGTGGTTTGCTGTAATTTTGATGTTTTGCTATATTTAATACTGTCTTTATTCTCATTTGAGTTCCTCTGTGTGCAGTTTATTTTTGAGTATTCTTTGTAGTGCTGGCTTGGTAGTTATGAATTCTTTCAGTTTATTTTGTTATGTAAAATTTTTATTCCCCTCTTGAATTTGAAACTGAGCTTTAATGCATATAGTAACCTTGACTGGCAATTGTTTTATTTTAGAGCATGGGATATCTCATTCTAGGCTCTCCTTGATTTTAGGTTCTTAATCGAGAAATCAGAAATGAGCCCTATCAGTTTGATTCTAAGTGTTAACTGATGTTTCTCTCTTGCAGCTTTGAACACTCTTCCCTTATTTTCTATGTTAGAATTTTATTATGTGTCTTGAAGAGCTTCTCATTTGATTAAGGTTATTTGGGTTCCTGTATACATCCTGTTTGTGGATGCTTATCTTATGAATGAAATGGAATTTTTTTCTGTTCTATTTTCTACTTAATATAACCTGTTAGTGATGCTTTCAAGTGAATTTTAAGTTTGATTATTTCTTTCATGTCTAAGGTCTCTGACTGGTTTCTTTTCATGTTTCTATTTCTTTATTAAAGTGATCTTTTATATCCTGTATTTGCTCTATTAATTCACTCCTTAATCTTCTTTTAGTTTATTAAACATTTTAATTATCATTTTTAAATAATCTTTCTCTGGAATTTCATTCACCTCACTCTCAGTGGGATCCTTTTGGGGGTGTTTGGAATTTTGGGGAAAGATTTGTTTGCTGTTTTCTTATAGTTTCAGAGGTCTTGGACTTGTGCATCAATTGAGGTGAATTCCTCTTCTTCCTTTTTATGCATGTCCTTTTGTGTTTAAAATCTTGTGTCTTCTGAATCTTCTCTCTATTTTGGAAACAGGTATAGATGTCAAGGGATGGGACCTGAGGTTCGTTTCTGATGGTTTCTTCTTGTATTCTTGTTAGTTTGAGGGTTATGTCCTCTCAATTTTTTGAGTGGAATAATATTAAGGCTTAGGTGGGGCTAGATTGTGTGTGGGGTGGAGATTCAGTGTTGCTTGGTTGAGATGTGTTTCTCAGTAGCACTATCTCCACTCTCTTTTCTTAAAACATCCCAATTTCTTTCTAACCCCTCTTAGAGGAGGGTAGAGTCAGGAATGACACTAATGTCAGATGTACAGCTTTAAGATACATGTCCAGTCTACTTTGACATCTATAACACTAATTGCAATCTATATAGGAAGGTAGGGTCAGCATTTAACAACAGTACCAATGATAAAAAACTGTGAACTAAATCAGGCATTAAACAGCATCTATTATGTTACCCACTGTATTAATAATCACCTCAATTGAATGGGGTAGGAATTACATACTCTATATCATTTCTATTATATAGTGGTATTACAGTTTCTTAAGTAAGAGAAAATAGGGTAGCAAGGTGAGAGAAGTTTGAAGTGCTTGAAAAGGTGACCTGAGAAGAGGCAGGAGAGAGGGAATAGGTGTTGCTATAAAGAAGAAAGAATAAAAAGTTAACTAAAAGTAATGCAAAAAGAAAGAAAGGAGGAAGGATAGGAGATTTGGGCTATTACTGAGGAAACAGAATGAAGACGGGGAGATAGAAGGCCCAGAACCTAAGTATAAATGAACCAGTAAATGTAAGATCATATAATTGTATCCCACCTAAGTTGAATCTAGGCTAGATAATGAACACAGAGGAGATTTATTAATGTGAAAGCAAAATTATATGAATATATATGCCATATATATGTATATATTCAGACTTATCCATGCAGTGAAAATGTATACTACATACACAAACACACACACACTCACATACACATAAAATCATGCATAATTAAAAAGATGAAGAATTATACAATATGATAAAATGTTTGAAAATTGTTAAAATTTAAAAGGAGTATAAAATGGGAATATGAGGAAAAATAAGAAAAAATAAAGAAAAAATAACAAAGAAAAAAGAAAAAATAACTTAATGACAGAGAGTTTGTTTCCACTGTGGTGTTCAGATCTGTTGGCAGGGATGAATCTTCAGTTTTACATTTATTTTTGGCTCTGGATTTTCAGTCATGGTCTTTGTGTTCCTCATGCAGCTGCCAACTGGGTGTAGTAGGTCTCAGCTTCCAGTCTCCCAGTATTGGGTGGGATAGACTGGGGAGTGTTGATGAATTGTGGAATCCTTCGTGGGATTTATGCAGAATCCTAGATTGGAGTTTACTGTTGTTGGGGTTTGGACTTCAGTGGGTTTTGAAACTCTGCTGGTGGGTATTTGAGATTTGGTGCACTTCTTCTATTGGTGTGGAACTTCCTTTCTCTGCTGGATTTCTAGAAAAATCCACCATTCAGGAGTAGGGACTAAGTCTTCACAGGTTTCACCTTCACCACTAAGAATATGACTTACCAGGAAATAGTCCTGAACTGCAGATGCACTTCTGTGACCTCAATGAGCATCTTCACAATAGCTCTTAGGGAATACCAGCTACTATGGGATTTTTCTCCCTTGGGATCCAGGGGTTGAATGGTCCAGGTAAAGTGTTCCTTATGCCTCTTTCAGTCTCTGGTTTGGGCACTCTCTGGGAATTTTTTTGTGGGTTGCTGGTAATTTCCTTTTTGTGGTGGGTTCACTAGCTCCATGGAAACTTGTCACCCATTTTCACGGAGACATTTCCCCTACCAACTCTGTATACATTAGAATCAGACTTCCTCTGCAAACCACAGGTTTCCCTAGGTTGATTTTTCTCTCTTTATTAATTCTTATCCACTGGCCATCTGTCTGTTTTGTCTGTGCTCCCTGAGCTGCTCTGCCATTGGCATGTCTCTAAGGTATTATTCCTTATGCTCAAGTTACAGACTTTATGTAGCTCTATAATTTTTTTCTGTATTATAGTTCAGTATTATATTTCACTGAGATTCCTTTGTTACTTACCTGGCCGAGGAGCAGTCTTCTTGCATTATGAGTCTGGTGCTGAGGTGCTACTGGGCTGGGCTTACTGGCTGTGCCATCTCCCCTCTCCTTCTAGTTCCCGTGAATTTTTAATTTTATTTTCCAACTTTAGAATATTGCAAAATGCTTGAAATTTAAAAGGTGGTTAAACTTTGAGAAAATATTGTAAGAATTAAGAGATGTTCAAATGTAGCAATTTTCACATACTGTTGACACGTCTTATTACAAAGGTGATTGACAGAACAATATTCCTTAGGGAAGAAAAAATAAATGATGAACTCTTTAGTGAAATATAAATTTATTTATATAATAAAGCACAATTTCATAATGGAAAGGAAATAAAAGAATATATTTTTCTGTTCTATGATTATTTTAAAAGCAATTCGATAAGTATAGAATACTGTTTTTCTCATTCTAAAATACATCTAATCAGACAAATATAGGTCTTTAAGTTTATAAATAACAGTATCCATGACAAGGGTGATAATTTCATTCAAGAGTCAAGTCTTTAATCCTTTTTAAATTTTTTCAAATAAAATAATACATTTTGTTTCATAATTGTGATTTTATACTCAGGAAGACAGTGTATTCTTCTCTAAACATTGCTCTTACATGCTTTATTGAAGGATAAGTGGAATTATATATCCATATATTCATGTATTCATATTTAGGTTGAAGTCTCCTGATTATAACTAGCACTTTTCATAATAATTTAAAAACTAATAAACCCTTATGTTTTAAGGAGAAACCTCAATTTTTCCTGACTTAACAACTTGCTATTTCAATTAGACTTCTCACTATCTTTCTTCTGCAAATGGTATTCTTAGCCAGTTTCTCTTCTTTATCTGTGTTAATGTTACATTAATATTCAAAAGAATAATCCTTTTTAATAAGTTTAAGGTTTTTTCACATTTATATGTGTGAGGTGTTCATTCTGGACTTGCATAGGATTTTATTCTTAAATTTAACTCAATGTAACATGTTGTCTAGGCTAACATTTATGAAATTTTAATTTTTATAAATAAATGCAATATAAATTTGTAAATCACACACATTATATTAATAGTAATCCTTTCCAGTCCATGATTATTATATTAAGAATTTATGATTAAATTGTTCTTTATTTTCTATTTCAAATGTCAGCATATGTAGAATAGGCTATTTTTTCTTTCTTTCTTTTTTTATTTTTATTTTTTTGCAGTGCTGGGGATTGAACCCAGGGCCTTGTGCCTAAAAGGCAAGCACTCTACCAACCAAGCTATCTCCCCAGTCCCTAGAATAGGCTATTTTTAATTATGATATTTCTGACAAGTATTGTCTTTGAAGGAATTGTCTTTGATAATCTTCATATTTCATAAACATCATGGAAAATTTTGAGTTCATATAGATATTTGCAACTTAATGAATTTTAAATGGCTAAACCCAAAGAAAAATGTAAGTTTAAACTTTATTTTAATAGAACAATTCTAGCATTTAAAACAAGTCTCCAGACCAAAGGAGAGAGGTTTTCAAGATGGCGGACTAGAGGGTGGCTGCATTTCATGTTGCTCCAGAACTCAGGATTCAAAAGAGGAGATATTGAGAGACTTGGGGTCAACTCAAAGCAGCTGGGTGAGTCTCTCCCATTGGGGAGGCGTCCCGGATGGGGCGGTAGTCCCGGAACATAAGGAATTTTGTGAAGTAGAGTTGCCCAACGAGACACTCCTCCTCCCTCTGGAGCAGTGAACTTGGACAACTGGGAGCACTGTAGAGGAGGCCGCTCAGCACAGTGCTTGGACTCAGAGCAACCACTGGGGCTCTGGGCGGCTGCCCAGAGGAGGAGCTGCGCAGCGAACTGTTTGGACTCAGAGAGACCGCTCCTGAACACCAGGGCCTGCCCAGAGGAGGAGGAGAAGGAGCGCGGTGGGTTGCTTGGACTCGGAGTGACTGCACCAGAGCTACAGGCGATTGCCAGAGAAGGAGCTATGCGGCGAACTGTTTCGACTCGGAGCTCCTGAACACCAGGGGAGCTGCCCGGAGGAGGTGTGCGGCGAGTTGCTTGGACTCAGAGCGACCGCTCCTGAACACCCGGGGGGCTACCCGGAGGAGGAGGAGGACGGGGCAGGTCACTTGGACTCAGAGTGACTGCCCAGGGCTACGGGTGGTTGGTGGGAGGAGGAGGGGCGCAGTGAGTTGCTTGGACTCCTAGTGACCGCACCGGAACACCAGGCAGCTGTCCGGAGGAAGAGGCGTGCGGCGGATCTCTGGGACTCGAAGCAACTGTACGGGGGCTCCAGGTGGCTGAGCAGAGGGGAGGGGCCACATAGCCAGGCGATTAGGAGCAGAACAGGGTCCCAGGACCAAGGAGGCTTCTTGGTGGAAGAGCCGCACAGAGACATGCTTAGGAGTGGAGCGAAGGTTCCAGGACTGCAGGCAGATTCTCTGAGGAGAGGCAGCCTGAGGAGATTCGTTTGTGAATGGTGAGGCTCCCAGGCTCAGGAGGTAGGTCCAGGCCCCTGGGAACGTTGAAGAAGAAGGCAGCCCAGCCCAGGCGGTAGTTGTGGATTGAGGGGAACCTCTAGGAGGGGAACTGACCAGCGAGACCTCCCCACCGGGTGAGTCTTCCCTGCCGGGTGAGGTTTTCCCACAAGGACGGTAAAACCAGAGACACAGGCCCAAACAGGCCTTGCCTCAGCCTGCAGCCTATTTCCCCTTTGGATGACCATTGGTCAACAAGTGGAGGCACCTCTGCCCACTAGCAGGGAATATAACCCACCTGAAGGCCACCACCCCTAGAGGGACAACTTTCTAGTGAACCACCACATTATCAAGTTCCTCCAAGACTTCAGGCTACTGAAGGCTAAGAAGGGATATACTAGAAATCTTCAGGGACATTATAAGTCAATAGAGGAAATCTGCAATATCTTAGCGGTCCACTGATACCTGAACAATATGAGAAAACAAGGGAAGAAAATGCCCCAAACAAATCTAGATATTACATAATAAAATCCAATGACACCATGGCAGAAGAAATGACAGAAAGGGAGTTCAGAATGTACATAATTAAAATGATCAGGGAAGAAAACAATGAGATGAAAGAGGAAATGCAGTCATTGAATGATCACACCAATCGACAGTTAAAAGAGCAAATACAGGAAGCAAAACATCATTTCAATAAAGAGTTAGAGATAGTGGGAAAAAACCAAACAGAAATCCTTGAAATGAAGGAAACAATAAACCAAATTAAGAACTCCATAGAAAGCATAACCAATAGGATAGAACACCTGGAAGACAGAACCTCAGATATTGAAGAAAAAATATTTAACCTTGAAAAGAAAGTTGTCCAAACAGAGAAGATGGTAAGAAATCATGAACAGAATCTCCAAGAACTATGGGATATCATGAAAAGGCCAAATTTGAGAATGATTGGGATTGAGGAAGGCTTAGAGAAACAAACCAAAGGAATGAACAATCTTTTCGATGAAATAATATCAGAAAATTTCCCAAATCTGAAGAATGAAATGGAAAATCAAGTTCGAGAGGCTTATAGGACTCCAAATACACAAAATTACAACAGACCCACACCAACGCACATTATAATCAAAATAACTAACATAAAAAATAAAGACAGAATTTTAAAGGCTGTGAGAGAAAAGAACCAAATTACATTCAGGGGAAACCAAAACAAATATCAGCAAATTTTTCAATCCAGACCCTAAGAGCTAGATGGGCCTGGAATAACATTTTTCAAGCCCTGAAAGAAAATGGATGCCAACCAAGAATCTTATACCCAGCAAAACTTACCTTCAAATTTGACGATGAAATAAAATCCTTCCATGATAAACAAAAACAAAAGAATTTACAAAAAGAAAGCCAGCATTACAGAACATTCTCAGCAAAATATTCCATGAGGAAGAGATGAAAAACAAAGAAGCAAATCAGCAAAGGGAGGAAATAGCCTAAAGGAATTGTCAAATAAAGGAGGAACCAAGTCATGTCAAAAAAATGAATAAATAAATAAAATTTAAAAAATGAACCAAATGACCAGGAATACAAATCATATCTCAATAATAACCCTGAATGTTAATGGCCTGAATTCATCAATCAAAAGACATAGACTGACAGATTGAATTAAAAAGAAAGATCCAACAATATGTTGCCTGCAAGAGACTCACCTCATACAAAAAGATACCCATAGACTAAAGGTGAAAGGATGGGGAAAAATATAGCATGCACATGGACTCAGCAAAAAAGCTGGAGTATCTATCCTCTTTTCAGATAATGTGGACTTTAAGTCAAAGTTAGTCAGAAGGGATAAAGAAGGACATTTCATACTGCTTAAGGGAAGCATAAATCAGCAAGATATAACAATCATAAATATCTATGCCCCAAACAGTGGCTCATCCATGTATGTCAAACAAATCCTTCTCAATTTCAGAAACCAAATAGACCATAACACAATAATACTAGGTGATTTTAACACGCCTCTCTCACCACTGGACAGATCTTCCAAACAAAAATTGAACAAAGAAACCATAGATCTCAATAACACAATCAATAATATATTCTACAAATATACCAACCAAGAGTGAATACACTTTCTTCTCAGCAGCACATGGATCCTTCTCTAAAATAGACCATATATTATGCCACAAAGCTAATGTTAGCAAATACAAGAAGATACAGACACTACCTTGATTTCTATCAGATCTTAATGGATTGAAGTTACAAATAAATGAAAGAGTAAAAAACAGAAACTACTCCAACAACTGGAGATTAAACAATATACTATTATATGATGAATGAATAACAGAAGATATTAGGAAGGAAATTAAAAAATTCTTAGAGGTAAATGAGAATAAAGACACATCATATCAAAATCTCTGGGACACTATGAAAGCAGTACTTAGAGGAAGATTTATTTCATGGAGCGCATTTAATAAAAGAAGTAAAACTCAACAAATAAATGACCTAACACTACAGCTCAAAGCCCAAGAAAAAGAACAGACCAGCACGAAAAGTAGTAGAAGACAGGAAATAGTTAAACTCAGAGCTGAAATCAATGAAATTGAAACAAAAGAAACAATACAAAACATTGACAAAATAAATATTTGGTTATTCGAAAAAATAAACAAAATTGATAAACCTTTAGCCACACTAACATAGAGAAGACGAGAGAAAACCCAAATCACTAAAATTCGGAATGAACAAGGAAATATCACAACAGACACGAGTGAAATACAAAACATAATTAGAAGCTATTTTGAAAATCTATACTCCAACAAAATAGAAAATTTCAAAGACATCAACAGGTTTCTAGAGACATATGAATTGCCTAAACTGAACGAGGAGGACATAGACAATTTAAATAGACCAATTTCAAGTAATGAAATAGAAAAAGTCATCAAAAGTCTACCAACAAAGAAAAGTCCAGGACCAGATGGGTTCTCAGCCGAGTTCTACCAAACCTTTAAAGAAGAGCTCATTCCAATACTTCTCAAAGTATTCCAGAAAATAGAAGAGGAGGGAACCCTCCCAAACTCATTCTATGAAGCCAATATTACCCTGATACCTAAACCAGACAGAGACACATCGAGGAAAGAAAATTTCAGACCAATATCCTTAATGAACATTGATGCAAAAATTCTCAACAAAATTTTAGCAAATCGCATACAAAAACATATTAAAAAGATAGTGCACCATGATCAAGTGGGTTTCATCCCAGGGATGCAAGGTTGGTTCAACATTAGGAAATCAATAAATGTAATTCACCATATCAATAGACTTAAAGTCAAGAATCACATGATTATTTCAACAGATGCAAAAAAAGCATTTGATAAAATACAGCACCCCTTCATGCTCAAAGCACTAGAAAAAATAGGGATAGCGGGAAGATTCTTTAACATTGTAAAGGCCATATATGCTAAGCCCATGGCTAATATCATTCTAAATGGTGAAAAACTGAAAGCATTCCCTTCCCCCTAATAACTGGAACAAGGCAGGGATGCCCTCTTTCACCACTTCTATTCAATATCGTCCTTGAAACTCTAGCAGAGCAATTAGACAGACCAAAGAAATTAAAGGGATACGAATAGGAAAAGAAGAACTCAAACTATCCTTATTTGCTGATGATATGATAATATACTTAGAGGAACCAGGAAATTCCACCAGAAAACTCTTAGAACTCATAAGTGAATTCAGTAAAGTAGCGGGATATAAGATCAATGCACATAAATCTAATGCATTTTTATACATAAGTGATGAATCTTCAGAAAGAGAAATTAGGAAAACTACCCCATTCACAATAGCCTCAAAAAAATAAAATACTTGGGAATCAATCTCACAAAAGAGGTGAAAGACCTCTACAATGAGAACTACAGAACACTAAAGAAAGAAGTTAAAGAAAACCTTAGAAGATGGAAAGATCTCCCATGTTCTTGGATAGGCAGAATTAACATTGTCAAAATGGCCATGCTACCAAAAGTGCTATACAGATTCAATGCAATTCCAATTAAAATCCCAATGACATACCTTAAAGAAATAGAGCAAGCAATTATGAAATTCATCTGGAAGAATAAGAAACCCAGAATAGCTAAAGCAATCCTCGGCAGAAAGAGCGAAGCAGGGGGTATCGCAATACCAGATCTTCAACTCTACTACAAAGCAATAGTAACAAAAACGGCATGGTATTGGTACCAAAATAGAAAGGTGGATCAATGGTACAGAATAGAGGACACGGATACAAACCCAAATAAATACAATTTTCTCATACTAGACAAAGGGGCCAAAAATATGCAATGGAGAAAAGATAGCCTCTTCAACAAATGGTGCTGGGAGAATTGGAAATCCATATGCAACAGAATGAAACTAAACCCATATCTCTCAGCATGCACAAAACTAAACTCAAATTGGATTAAGGACCTCGGAATCAGACCAGAGACCTTGCATCTTACAGAAGAAAAAGTAGGTCCAGAGCTTCAACATGTCGGCTTAGGACCAGACTTCCTCAACAGGACTCCCATAGCACAAGAAATAAAAGCAAGAATCAATAACTGGGATAGATTCAAACTAAAAAGCTTTCTCTCAACAAAGGAAACTATCAGCAATGCATAGAAAGAGCCTACAGAGTGGGAGAAAATCTTTGCCAATCATACTTCAGATAGAGCACTAATCTCCAGAATCTATAAAGAAAAAAAACTCTACACCAAGAATGCAAATAATCCAATCGACAAATGGGCTAAGGAAATGAATAGACACTTCACAGAAGAAGATCTACAAGCAATCAACAAACATATGGAAAAATGTTCAACATCTCTAGTAATAAGAGAAATGCAAATCAAAACCACCCTAAGATTCCATCTCACCCCAATTAGAATGGCGATTATCAAGAATACAAGCAACAACAGGTGTTGGCGAGGATGTGGGGAGAAAGGTACACTCATACATTGCTGGTGGGGCTGCAAATTAATGCAGCCACTCTGGAAAGCAGTGTGGAGATTCCTTAGAAAACCTGGAATGGAACCACCATTTGACCCAACTATCCCACTCCTTGGCCTATACCCAAAGGACTTAAGATCAGCACACTACAGAGATACAGCAACATCAATGTTCATAGCTGCTCAATTCACAATAGCCAGATTGTGGAACCAACCTAGATGTCCTTCAATTGATGAATGGATAAAGAAACTGTGGTATATATATACAATGGAATATTACTCAGCCATAAAGAATGATAAAATTATGTCATTTGCCGGCAAATGGATGAAATTGGAGAATATCATGCTAAGTGAGAGAAGCCAATCTCAAAAAAATAAAGGGCGAATGATATTGCTAATAAGTGGATGATGACACATAATGGGGGGTGGGAGGGGTTAGTGTTAGGGTTAGAGTTAGGGTTAGGGAGGGGGGCAAGAATGGAGGAAGAAAGGACTGTATAGAGGGAAAAGAGGGGTGGGAGGGGTGGGGGGAAGGGAAAAAATAACTAAATGAATCAAACAGCATTACCCTATGTAAATTTATGATTACACAAATGGTATGCCTTTATGCCATGTACAAACAGAGAAACAACATAAACAACATGTATCCCATTTGTTTACAATAAAATAAAAAAAAAAAAAGAAAGAAAGACAGTTCAGTGCCCTTTGAACTCCTCCTGCCTTTAAGGCAAAAGACAGAGAGGGAATTACTATGCTGGCTTGGCTGATTGATTGTGACTATCCTGATAAAAGGAGACTACTACTCCACCATGGAAGCAAGCAGAAATATATTAGAAAAACAGATTTTTTTTAGTATTATTGTTATTACCATCAGTATAGTTTGAACCACTAAGTGTTCCCCAAACATTCATGTGCTAAATATTTGGTGCCCAACGTGGTGCTTTTGGGAGGTTGTGGAACCTTTAAGAGGTGGGCCTAGTGTGAGATCTTCAGGTTATCTGAGGTATTCCCTGAAGGAAATTGTGCAGCCCAGTTCTTTTCTCTCGTTTCCTTCTTAGCCATGAGGTGAGCAATCCCAGTCTGCCATATACTTCCACCATGACATGCTACCACCTCAAGGAGAGACCTAAAAGCAATTAGTCAGACTGAAACTCTCAAAACTATGTGCCAAAATTAACCTTTTCACTTTATAAATTAATTATCTCAAATATTTGTTATAGTTACAGAAAGCTAACACAACCATGCCCTCTGATTAAGGACAATGGAAAAATACAACAGCCTGATCCAGGCAGGATTGGCTTAGTTGAGCTGCTTACTGAAGACAAAGGGAATACAGAATGGGTAATAGTACATGATTGTTATAAACACCAGTTACCACCATCTGATCAGATAACAAAAACGAGAACTGTAATTGTCGTAATAGAGAAATGAGAACTGTAGTTGTCATAAGTTGTTTCTTATTTTGTTGTAAATATATGTATGTTCTAGTTATTTATACATATATATTTATATATACATATATATGGATCGATATCTATGTCAACAACTATAGTCATGGCTACATATTTCTGACATTATTGCCAAGTACAACCTTAATTCCCATTGTTATTTATATTCTCCAAGGCAATCTTTAGACTATTTTTATTGCAACCAAACCAAAAAACAAATGTCATTATGAGATATCACACAAGTTATCTTCAACCGATTCAATAAAAACTTCAAATAAACTAGACAAATTCTTTATTAAAAGAAGGAGCAGTTTCAGAATCTCTAATTAGTTTCTGTCATCATCAATTTTGGAAAAATGGTTTCACTATCAAGTGATCCCATCAGACTACAGGTGGTAGATACATTTTCTTACCATAGTTATCTTTTTATCTTACCAATATTATCTCAGTAATCTGATAAAAAATAAATTTTTACTTAAAATTTTAACACAAGTTCTATTTTTCAAAAACAAAGGAAATAAAGAAAAAAATTCCACCCTGTCCTTCAAACATGTAAACATTGTTAACAGTAGATATAGGATAATTATTAACAGGTTGATATGGAATTGTAAGATAGTATGTTGAGATCCTCAGATTCAAATGGAAACTAGAGATTGATTAAACATTACAATAAAATGAATTAGATATATCTACACTCACTAACTAAACATACTTATCAAATTGCAAAATATTAAGCATAGACACAAGGGTTCCCAGAACAGAAGTGGATTGCCTGCTACCTGTGATTCTGTAGATATACAGAAGAGGGTTCTTCTGAAGAAAAACAGAAAACTAAAATTCTTTTAAGAAAAAGAACCACAGTCTGCTTCATTGCTGTGAATCTTGGACTGCCTAATCATCTTCAGAGAAGCTAAGAGACATAGAAATTTACATCTGCTTGAGTTTTTGTATTGGATAAATGGGTTTAGAAAAGGAGGTGTGTGTATATGCAAACATGAATGTCAAGTCACCCACTGGAAAGACAATCCAGTGACTAGATTTGGAGAATTCCCAGGATTATTATGTTAATGGATCACTGACCTAGAAATACAAAATTTGATTCAGTACTGAGAATTCTGGATGAGACAACACAAAACACATCTCCATGGATGAGAATATTCAAAATCACAGACTGTGGCATAACAATCCTATCATAACTAACCACATCATATCAATTTTTTTTCTAAATTTACATATAAATTATAAGCAGTTTCAATAAAGACTTCAGCAGATTTTATTTTTATGTAAAATAATAGCTTGATCACAAAGTGATATGTAAGGCTAAAGGAGTAGGAATAGCCAAAATTATATTTTAAGGAGAAAACATGAGGAAAATTAAGATTTCTCTGTCAGTTGCTAAGACTTATTGAAATTACAGATTTATGGAAGTCATAGAATGGCACAGGACAGGCAAAGTGGGAAGCAAATATATCAGTACTAAATAATAGAGATCCATTAAACTGACCCAAACAAGTAAATATGGAACATGACATAGAAGGGGCATTACAAACGAGTGGAAATGAATTCAAGTGTGCATTAAATGATACTAAAGCTATAAGCTCCCCATGTGATGGTGAAAATTATGTGGCTACCTCACAGTAGACAAAAAAAAAAAAAAAAATCCAGGTATACTATGGGACCACTTATAATGAAAAATTTGATACATTTGGAAGTATGTGTAGAATTATGTATCTCTGTGAATGGAAGGATTTCTCAATGACATAAAAGCACAGACCATTAAGGAAATAAAACTTGATCAGAGTGAATTTTAAATTTATAAGTATGGCAAAATACTCTCAAATAAGGTCAGAAAAAACCAAACATCAGAAAACTCATTTTCAGTGCACCTAACCAACAAAAGATGAAAATTTGTAATTTATAAAAGTGTCTTCACTCAACTTTTTAAATACGACTCAAAAGCCTGAAGAAAGAATTATCCAAATGATATAAATAAGTAACTTAAAGGAGATCAAAATAGTCAATGTGCTTGTGAAAACTCCTCCTTATTGCAACTGAGAAATCATACAATGAATATATTCATATTCATGAGATTAGCAGAATCATAAAGTTTGATATTAATAACATGAATCAAGGATTTAAAAAATGGAACTCTCTCACAGTACAATATTATATAAAGCACACAGCATTTTAAATATCTACATGAATATCACCAATTATCCATCAATTGTTACTTCTGTGTGTCTTAGACAAATTTTTACACATGCACAAAAGGATATGTACATAAAATAATCCCAGAAAAGTTATAATATTAAAAATTGGAAAATAATATCATACAGAAAGCATAAAGAAAACTTGGAATGTTCATTAAAAGCAATCAATATAGTAGTTACAGCCTGTGAACTGTATTTCTCTACATATCAAAATGATTAAAATCACCATGTTTCTTGAATTAAAGTAAATCAAAACTCATTATAAAAAGTATGATAAATTTGGATAATTTTTTTAAAATATAAACAAGTCATTTTTCAAGATAAATGCTTTTGTATTCACACATAGTTGCTTAAAGTACTCAGAAATTTCAAGAAATCAGCTTCCTTTAGAGAGAGAGGAATGAGAGTGGGTTCAAAGCCCAGAGGGTTATAAATGAGGATTCAGCTGTACTGTATCGCCTTACCTTACTAGCTAATAGGAAATGTAAAGAAAATACACATATAATGGGATAATGAATATTGATTATGTTGTTTTCAAATTTTAATGACTTTTAATAAATAATATGCTTTAAAATTGCTAGCCAGAACTTTTTGAGAAGTTTAAAGATTAAATTAGACAAAGAACACCATTAAAGAGATAGAAGTTGATAGAAAGGTATGGGGGAAGGAGAAAAAAAAGGAAATCCTGGGCTGCTTCAGGGAAGATGAGAACTTTTTTTAGCTCTCCCTACCCTTTCCCTGAATCAGGAAAATAATCTTTAGTAGTCAGATTAAAAGGCAGATTGTTAATTTTAGATTCTCTACCTTAATGTGCCTATTTTAATTTTTTCCTGATATAATATTTCTATAATTGTGAAGCATATACTTATGTAAGAAAATATATGGAAAAAACTGTCATCAATATAAATACACAGTATTTAACTCTATACTATCTTAATGATATGGTTTATATGCATCCCAATAGGTTATTATTTGTTTAAATTAACTTGTTTCTTTGAACTGAAAACTAAAAATTTCATTTTATTCCATTTTCTTTATTGGAATTCCCATATTACTTGCCAAAATAGAAGTAATATAATAGCTAAAGCAAAAATATATTTAAAATAGAAGAAAAACAAATCATATAATTAAATGCAAAACACATCAAAATGAAATTAATTACAAAAGTGTTTGATGTTTTATAAAAATTCACAACTGAAAGCAATTACAAAGAAAGAATGAAGTCATAAGCAGTCAATAAAATCAATATTCTGCTTATCATCAGCAGAAACTAATAAATTTTAACAATAATTCTATTCTCTTCTAGAGTAATGATGCTACATCTCTGAGACTTTCAACTTGTAGTTATAATAGGCAAAATCCTGTTTAACTGTTTTCTGATAGGATAGTTTATTGAACATTAATTTTTTTTTTTTTTTTTGTACCAGGGTTTGAACCCAGGAGATATTAACCACTGAGCCACATCCCCAGGGCTATTATTTCGAACATCTTGCTAAGGTGCTTAGGGCCTCCCTAAGGTGCTGAGGCTGGCTTTGAACTCAGAATCCTCCTACCTCAGTCTCCCAAGGCACTGGGATTACAAGCCTGTGCTACTGCACCTGGCTGAACATTAATTTCTTAATAAAATATAAATTATGTTCAACCAATTCACCTTAAAAAACTCATCTAAATAAACCCTAGATCCTATTTGTCTTCTGATTAATTCTATTAATCAGGTAATGCTCACAATGGCAAAGTTCCTTAGTCATACACCACTACCAATTATTTTAGGAAAATAAGGGTAACCCATTTAAAAATCTCTTCATAAACACTCATGCTTTTAGTGAGTTTTTAGATGATAATGTAATTAAAAAAAATCTACATGTATTTCTTCCAGTTTTGCACTCAAGTTAAATTTTCTGACATAATACTGTCTCTAAATATAAGTGAAATAATTGAAACTACTAATGTGCAAAGTTTAACAAAGCATGCATACATTTACTCTGAAGTGTAGTCTTATTTGACTTATTGTGTTTTTATTAATAATGTGGGCATAATTCTTCAATGAAGGAAAAGTCATCAAGTAAGCATCACCAGAAAGCAAGAATTATTTATGCAGAGAGAGAATGAATATGTATAAAAATCTTGTGTGCCTTCCTTAATATGATTAACATGATTCTTCATGCAGCACAGAAGGTGGCATGGGCTTCCATGTGTATATATCTCAATTTATTCTGCATCCAAAACAGGAAAATCTAAGTAACTTTCCAACTTGGGATCAAGCAACAAAATTCACATTGGATCAGGAATTAGAATTCTCCATTCATTTTCCAAAGTACAGTTTCTAGGCTACTTTTTGTTTGTTGTATCCTAAGTTATCAATCAGTTTGAAAAATGATCTTCTTCAGTTGTGAAGTATGAGGAAAAGTACTTCCTGGAGGTCATTATGTTAAGGGAAATAAGCCAGACACAGAAAGATGAAACCTACGTGTTCTCTCTCATTTGTGGAAACGATAAAAACAAGTCAAACATTGTGTTCAATAGAGATTACTAGAGGTTACAGAGGACAAAGAGAGAAGGGGGGATTAAAGGAGGCTAGATAGCAGATTATCCAAACAGATTTAAAAGGAATAAATTTTGATGTTCCATAGCACAGAAAAATGACAATAGTTCACAATAAATCATTGCATATTTTATGAAGATCTAGAAGAGAGATGATTGAAGATGTCAGACATGAGAAAATAAGAAGAGGAAAATATAATTACCCTGGTTTGATCAGTGCATGTTGTATACATGGGTTGAATATCACACTGATCCCTATTATTATATAACATTAATATATGTTAATTAAAAATAAAATACTGAAAATTAGACTTTCTCTTTAAAAATTAGAAATTCTTGCTCTCTTATTATTTGATAAACATTCAATAATTAGTTGGGTTCACAATATTTGTAGTATAAAAATCTTCAGTGGGGAATACTGACTTTCTAAGCTAGGCATAATTGCTGATAAATGAAGATTCCATTCATCTGTAATTGCATAATGAATTATGCTGTTTAACAGAGGAAACTAATCAAACAGTGTAGTTACATGTGTTGCTACAGATTATGCCTTTCCCATGTTTAAAAAAACCAACAAAATTTTAAAAGTTGTTTTCATAATTACTATATTGATTCCAATGTTTTCAATTAAATACCACAGTATAATCAGCACAGTACTTTTTCTATTATCATTCCCAGTCATATCACATTCTTACAATTCTTGAATATTTTATGGGACTTGTTTAAAGAAATGAGTTTTTCATAGTTTCTTTTTAATTTTTTTTTTGTTTCAAAATACTATTGCAAATGAAAGGCTTATGATTAAAATTTAAGAATGGTTCTTAGATGAGAGAATATGAAATAGATATATTCTCTTTGGTACTCCCCAATTTGAAATTAATAGTTTTTTTTTTCTTTTTATTTATTGGTTCTTTTTAGTTACATATAACATTAAGATTCATTTTGACAAAATTATAAAACCATGGAATACCATTTGTTCTAATTCATTCCCTAGTACTTCCCCTTTCTCACCCCTCCCTACAGTTTGTATTTAAAGAATATCAAAATGCTGCTTAATTGATTCATAAAATTGGTATTTACATCTACACAAAGACTAATCATAACAAGGATCTAAATACAGCATGTTTATGGTAAACATTCCAATTTTAAGCACAGTGTAATGATGCTTCAAAAACTATCACCATCACATGATAAAATGCAGTTCCAGTTACTTTGAGTTAACACATATTTGTACAAAAACCTGATTATTTAAAAAAACATTCACTTCTAAAATTGATCTTATTGCTAAAAAAAGTGTATGTAGTAAAGAGAAATTCAGCATTATAAACTCCACACATAGGATCCATATCATCTATGCAATCCATACTTTTAACAATCTACAGAGATATAAAAGCAAATGGTTTAGAACCTTCATTGGTAGGATCAAATGCTATCTGCAACGTATGTGGTCTGCATAGAGGGGATAATTGCAATGACTTCTACATAAGCCTTATTTTAAACAAGAATATGAGTAGCATGTTGTATTTTTACCTGATTATAGATAAAATTCTATTACATATAAAAACAGATGAAAATTGTTACAATAAAGTAACCTCTTTTCCACCTAAACAATCTTGTTTAGGAGCCAGCAGTTACAAGAGCCATGGAAGCTCCTTGAGAGTGTTCTGGCAAAGTCGTGCCCCTGTCTCTGCCTCCTCTGTACCTGCCTGGAGCCAACTCCTGGTTCCAGAGGCTGGGTTTATTTCTTTCAATAAGGAATTTTAGTCAATGAATTTCCTGCACACAGTAGAAACTCAAATCAAAAATGAATCCTTGTACTATGTTTTGAGAAACACTGATAGGGTGTATTTCAGACAGAACACTGAAGTAGATTAAGACATTAAGTCCATGATATCACCTCCATTTTACATTTGCAGAGTTTGAATTAAGACATATATATGTATATATATATATATATATGTACACACACACATATAAATTATTTATAAATACATTATATATATATGTCTTTTTGTCTATTGTTTATCTTACATATCTAATTACCTGCATACCCACCTATCTACAAACAGGCAAACACCCTATAAGAAGGACAGTTTTCCAATGTTTCCATGTTTCTGTTGAAGGCATTATCACCAGATGTGGTTCTTATATTTAACTTCACATTGAATAACCTGGGAAGGTTAAACATTTATCTCCTTTAAAGATTCTGAATTAATTGGTTGACTGCTTTCAAAAGCCCAGCAGGTTGTTCCATTATGCCTCTAGGACCAAGAACCCCTGCACTAGAGCAACGCTCCAAACCTCTCACCCACTCTTTTACCCTCCAATGATGAAAAAATGAGCTACCGAACACTGTTTTCTTACATCCTCTTTCTGTGGATGTTATTATCATTGCTTAAAGATGCCAATAGGTATTAGTAGAAATAAAACATAAAATCTTTTATAATAATACAACACTAGAACTGTATTAAAGAGAATGGCCAGCATCTCAAGAGATAGTACATGCACCACACAAAACATTATTTTTGACATAAATGTAGACCATGGGCCAGATACCCAAACAGTATGGAAGTGGGCCATTTATGAGGCAGGAAAACACACACACACAAGGAAGTTTATGAATGAGAGCTGAGGGTAGAGGGAAAGCTTCTGTACCAGAAAATATATTCACAGTATAATAAATATAGAGTCTGTAGTACAGGAACCTGTGGATCTTTCCTGGGGACTTTGGCACTGAAGTAGTAATTCAAGCTTTAAGAGAGCCATGAAATCCTAAATAACTTCAATTTTGTGCCTGTATTTTATGAGATCATCAAAACACTTCAAGTAAATTACAACTTCAGAATCAATTTCTCTCTTCAGCTGATCATCTATTATCCTATATGATTGAAGCTTGCATCTCTTAACTGGTGTATTATCCAAAGCAAAGTCAAACCCAAAGTTCTTATTTAATGCCAGCACTTCAGCACCTTGAAGAAATAGAAAATAAAAATGCTAATCTATATACATCACTTTGTGCTGTAGTGCTAGGTTTTTATATTTATGTGAAGAAAGTAATTGGAAATGAAAAAAATAGTGAACTTGCAGTAAAGAGAAAGGTCTGGGTTCAGAATTTGAGAACTTTCTCTGTACATACTTGCTACTAATATGGACAAGTCAATTAACCTCCGTGAACCGACTTCTCCTAAGGTAAAAAAAAAAAAAAAAGATATAATATATATGGAAATATGGAAGAATTTAAATATAGACAGATATTAATAGTCAATTATTTTGTTACTATATTGTTTCATTCCTTCTGTAATCAAAGGACTAGACTCAATAACCAGGATGGGTGATAACAGAAAAAGTTATTACTATACAATATATGTACATATATATATATATATTTATATATATGTAGGTATTTGACAGAATATAAGGCAGAATGTGATGAAGCATGGATATGTATGTTAGTTACAGAAATATATGTATATTTTTATTTTAGAGACAGGGTCTCACTGAGTTGCTTAGGGCTTCATTGATTTCTAATCCTCCTGATTCAGCCTCCAAGTTGCTGGATTTATAGGCATGCACCACTGAACCTAGTTAGTTATAGATGTATTTAAGAGTCATAAAAACACAGGATCACAGTGAAGAAAGAATGTTCTGTGGTGAGGATTTGATAGTCATGAACCCTCCAGACAAGGGGAATAGAAAGTCTAGAATGAAGGGAACACAATATCTGGGAGGGTTAACAAACACTAAATACTTCCATTCATATTTGCCTGAAAGATAGTGACCACAGATAGACTGACATTAAAAATGTTTAGGATAAGTAATATTAGCTATCTATAGGATGGAATAGAATTTTTAAAAAGCTAATAAAAATGTTGGGATCTATGGTATTTTTCTTTTAAGGCCAAAGGAATAAGGAAAGACAATATTTCTCCAGTAATAAGAATGACAGCAAGTAATAATTAAAAGAGATATTTTGAAGAATAAATATTTCCATTGTCACACTGAAATGACAGATGTGATATTTGAAATTGTTGTTTCGAAATAAAATCAGCAACTTAAATAAGATATCGAGACTGGAAATATTGATGTTTATTTTTAAGTTCAATATTCATAGAAAATAATGCAAGCTAAAGAAATTGGAACCTAATATTGTTAATATTTATTAGCATGAATATTTTATAAGTACTATTTTTAAATATTTTGACAGGATTTTACCATCCTGTTGTTCCCTGCCCCCAACACCCTGTTCTTATTCTGCCTGGTCTGGCAAATAATTTGATAACCAAAAAGAATAATGATTAAGACTGTTAGTTTGGCAGTGAGAGTTTTCAATCTTCTCCCATAAATTTCAATCTTCTCCCATAAATACAGAATTTTGGAAGAAATTGTCTATATTTTTTGAATATATTTCTTCCAGATTATAACCTGACTTTTTGAATTACTTTTCTTTTTTTTAAGAAAGTTGTTCATGAAACTTTATTTATATTCGGTGCTGAGAATTGAACCCAGTACCTCACACATGCTAGGTATGTGCTCTGTAACTGAGCTACAACTCCAGCCCTTGAATTACTTTCTTTAGAAATGCATCACTTCACTGTTAACAAAACTTTAAATTACCAAAATGTCCCTTGCAAGTTCTTTATACTATTATTTATCTTGACAATGTGACATTTACCTAAACATTTTTCCCCCTGTGGCATTTCTCATGTTTTAAAATTTTTCCTTTTTGTACTTTCCTGAAAACTCTATTTCTTTTTCAGTTGCTCAAAGAAAATTAGGAGCTCCTCATGTTTCTGTCATTAGTATTAATTGGAAAATATTGATGGGTACAATTGGGGAGGAACAAATGTCACTCATCCTAATGGCATTACAAAGAGAAAATTGCAGTGGAAAAAAAGTGAATAATAAATTCAGAACTACTTTGACAGACTAGCTCCATCTCAAGGGACAATCTAGGGATGAAATTAAGGAGTTTTAGTAGCAAAGAAGGAAATCATGAGGAGAAAAGAAATAATACTGAATCTGCATCATAAGTACAAGTCAGTTTAGACAATAAATCATTCAGGTGCTTACTCTGTTCTCTTCCTTTGTCCCTCTGCATGATTTATTAAAAGCAAACTTAAACTGGGAATGAGCAGCTGCCTCGTATCCTACAGACCTATATGACCTGTTTGTGCCAAGGTTTGGAGCAATTCATTGTAGAAGGCTACACTTTAAATTGACTTCCTTATCTGGTCTATTTGGATTGGAATTGTTTAGAAGAGTTGAAGAAATAGAACCAAGTTTTTTCATCTCCCCTCTTTCTCAAACCTCTCATCTGGAAGTCTTAATCCTCAATATCCTAAACTAACCCTCTTTGTCAGTATTTCCAAAATATTTTTAGCCTTTAACTATCTCTTCAGTTTCACCAGAAATTTAACTTCTTGTTCTCAGACTGTATGTTCCATGGACTCAAGAAGTTTATTACGTACCAATCAGAAAGTGCCACATTTTCTGCAGAACCTATTCTTCTCCGTCCTTGCTTTCTGTAGACTCAACTAGGTTTTTGGTTGTTGAGATTGGTCTTGGTCAACTCAACCTTCCCATTGTCTACATTCTACCTACATTATGCAGCTGCCTCACTAATCTTCTTAGAACACTTCTTTCTATTATTGTAGTACCTCAGTCTGGTCCTGGGGTTCTTTTTTTTTTTAATTTATTTTTATAGTAAACAAACGGGATACGTGTTGTTTCGGTTTGTACATGGAGTAACAGCATACCATTTGCATAATCATACATTTACATAGGGTAAAGATGTTTGATTCATCCCGTTATTTTTCCCTTCCCCCCCACCCCTCCCACCTCTCTTTTCCCTCTACATAGTCCCTCCTTCCTCCATTCTTGCCCCCCTTTCACGCCCCATTATGTGTCATCATCCGCTTATCAGTGAGATCATTCATCTTTTGGATTTTTGAGATTGGCTTATCTCACTTAACATGATATTCTCCAATTTCATCCATCTGCCGGCAAATGCCATAATTTTATTATTCTTTATAGCTGAGTAATATTCCATTGTATATATATACCACAGTTTCTTTATCCATTCATCAATTGAAGGGCATCTAGGTTGGTTCCACAGTCTGACTATTGTGAATTGAGCAGCTATGAATATTGTTGTGGCTGTATCTCTGTAGTATGCTGATTTTAAGTCCTTTGGGTATAGGCCAAGGAGTGGGATAGCTGGGTCAAATGGTAGGTCCATTCCAAGTTTTCTAAGGAATCTCCACACTGCTTTC
Source organism: Sciurus carolinensis (assembly GCF_902686445.1). Taxonomy (NCBI): domain Eukaryota; kingdom Metazoa; phylum Chordata; class Mammalia; order Rodentia; family Sciuridae; genus Sciurus; species Sciurus carolinensis. The sequence goes on from NC_062225.1 coordinate 30,364,223, forward strand.
CGGAGTGGCTGCACTAATTTGCAGCCTCCTCGGGTTCTTGTAAAGAAAATCATTCCCTTTACAGTGATCACTTTAATTTCTTTTAAACTGGCCTTCCTGTGTATTTTTCCATTGCAATCCATGACACATTTTCTTCAAGAACAGGCCCAATTATATCACTCCCATGCTTAATTAACTTCTGTGACTCATTCTTTTGTGTTAAATTAATTATAAATTTATTAACCCAGAACTTAAGTCCCTGCATAAATCCCCAATCTACTTTTTCCAGTATCACCACCTTGTTACTATTTTCCCAAAGAACAATATGCTCAAATAAAAATTACCTTCTACTGTTTATCACAGAAGTTCATGCTTTGTTGCTTCCAGAATTTTGCTCATATTCATGTTAATGCTTTTATGCCTTCACCTCAAACACACATAATATTGAAAATTATTATAACATCAGTAGTAGCTAACATTCATTGAACATGTACTATGAGTCAGAGACTATGCTACGTGCTGTATAGATATTTTCTCATTTAGACTTCACAACTGCACTCTGTTAACATGCTATTATCTCCATCAAGTACACTGCACAGGAAAGTTCATGAAGGTTATATACTGCTCAAGATCATTACAACACTGATGGCGAATGAATGATCAAACCTAGGAATGCCAATTCTAGCATTCCTAGCACAATTCTACTCTCTCAACAGAAATATAGAGAATGAAACTCAATTTGTCCTTAATATTAAATAATACCTCTTCAGAGTAGACTTCCTTTTTTCTCTAGGGTGTGAATGTATTGAATTTGTATTGCAAAAATCTGTTTATTTGCATAACTCCCAAAATAAACACCAGCAACTTGAGCAGAAACATTGTTTCTGACTCATCTTCATGTCCTCTAAAGCACATATACAAATGGTGTGTGTGTGTGTGTGTGTGTGTGTGTGTGTTTGTGTGTATAGTGCTCAATAAATGATTGTTGAAAGAAATTTTTCAAATGATTCTCCAGAGGCAGAATTGTACTAAGCATAGAATAGTTTGTGAGTATTTCCATAATCCAGATCTACTGCTGATTAATAATTTAATATCTTGAGATATATTAGAATAGTCCTGGGATGTTTAAAGAGCTTGGTTTCCTGTGGCCCCAAGCACTGTGGGGAAGGCTGGTGAAGAACAGAAATGTGTACCAATTCTTTCCCCCTTGAAGACCTGTTAGTTCTGGAAGAAACTAATGATCTCTCTAGGACAAGACCCCAGGAAAGTCTCAATACCAGAAGCAATAATTATGAATATAAAAGGTGATTCAAAGTGGCCAGAAGCCAGATTGAACTGCAACTATTAATCTGGGGTATTCTTACTCAAATATTCTCACCTAGAAATTGTTAAGGGATAGTGTGTTAGTCAGCTTTCCACCACTGTGCCCAAAATACCTGACTGAAGAACTTGAAGGTTTATTTGGGGTTCATGGTTTCAGAAGTTCAGTTCTTGGTTGTTCAGCTCCATTTCTCTGGATCTGAAATGAGACAGAACATTATGGTGGAAGGATGTGGCACAGGAAATCTGTTCCTCTCATGGCAGGCAAGAAACAGACAGATGAAAATCCAGGGACAAAATAAATCCCCAAGGAAAAGCTCCCAATGACCTTCCTCAAGCCATACTCCACCTGCCTACAGTAGTTCATTAAAATCATTAATCCACCAAATGAATTAAGTCCCCAGTGAGACTACAGCTTTCATCATTGTCTAAAACCTCCTCCTTTAAATCTTTCTGCACTGGGGATCATGCTATCAAAACTGAGATTCAGAGGACATTTATATATTCAAATCCTAACAGGTTTTAACTTTTTATAATATAATGTCTGATATGCTAGAAAGTCTAATAGAAACTTCTAAAGAATTTGTCTATAACACCAACATAGAAGTACTGATGAACTGAAAATATATGCAAGGGTTGACTTGAATGCTGAGATTGGAAGTAAGAAGCAAAGTCATTCCTAGCACGCATTGCTTAATAACCCAAGGGTTTTTTGTTTTGTTTTGTTTTGTTTTCCAACATAAGATAACCACATGATGCCCAGAAGGAACTAACAATCTCCTGGGCTCTTGAAACAGAAATTTAACACATAAACCTTCCTACAACATCAAAAAATGTCCTACACAAGACTCTAGAAAAGTAACACAAGTTGTTTTTCCACAAAAGTCCTTAGAAAAGCTAGATAAATTTGTAAGACTAAGAGAACCCTTATAATGAAATGAATCCCTAAATAGAACAGTGTATTCCCCCTTTACTTTTCTTCTTCAACATAAAACCGAATCAATAAACTAATGATTTAAAATAAAATCAGTGCCATGAAAAGAGTTAATGTTTTTAAAGTAGCACATGATGTTAAAGGTTAGAAAATTATTTTGTTTAGAAAACTGAGCTAACAGGGCAAATACAAAAATAAAGAAATTTCCAACTTTCAAGGAAATAAACAAGTAAGCTACATCTTTGCAAGGCTGAATTACTGTATCAAAGAACAAGAAATATTTTTCAATATTCATGTGTTTTTATTGGTAGAATTTTCATGTTTGCTTCACGTAAGATTAATATGTGGAATTTATCCCTAGATATTTTGTGTTTTTCAGAGTTGTGAATTAAAATTCTTACTTCTTTTATTTTATAATTGTTTACTGAAGAAATATTGGAAACTAGGTTTTTCACCCAGATGTCTTAATAATGGACTCTTTTCTTATAGTATTTGTATTTTAATAAGCTTTTCCAGAAGCATGGTCATTTGAAAATAGCAATTCTTTTGTTTTCTTCATTTGCATATATATAATTTAAGAATTCAATATTTAACATAGAATTACCTTATATAATACTGAGAAGGAAAACAATTTTTTGATCGTTTTCTGGTTTTGTGGTAACTACTTCTGATGCTTGTTCAGACATTTAGAATTTGTAATGTGAAATTACATTTTTAACTTTTTGTGTGCAATTTAAAAGTTAAGAATAATGCTGAGTAAATATATTTGTGAGAAAATTTTCTTGCTTTATACACTGACATGAAGTTAACATATTGGTATTCTTTATAACTTGAAAATTTGGTAGATCTGGACAGTGAAAACAGCATTTTTTTTGTATTTTAATACAGCTTGATTGAAGTATAAAGTAGTTTATAATGAAAAACAGTGTTTATCCATTAACTCATGGACAGTAATTTGGATTGTTTTCAGATTTTCTTTATTAATATTTATTAATAGTATTAACATTATATTACTGATATTTATTAACAATGTTAATGTTATTGATATTTATTAACATTTATTAAATTTCAACAATACACACATTTTTATATATATACTCCTCTGCATATGGTATAAGTAATACACTAAAGATAATGAACAGAGTCATCATCCCCCAAAGTTTTCTAATACTTCTCCTTAATATTCCCAGTCCCTCTTACCTTAGTACTCAAACAGCACTTGATCTGCTTTTTGTCACTATTTGATGAGTTTTATTTTTAAGCACTTAATATAAATTAATACTATAAACTCTGATTTCTTTCACTCAACAAAATTATATTGAGATTAATTTATTTTGTGTATATCAATAGTTCATTTTATAATGATGAATAAGATTTCATTATATGAATCAATATTTTTTTTTGTCTTTTATCCTATGATTGTACAGTTAAGAGGTTTTTAGGTTTTGAGTATTAAAAATAAAACTGCTATAAACTTTTACTTACAAATATTTGTATAAACACATGCCGTTATTTGTGTGGAATATCTGGATCATAAGATAGGTATATTTTTAATTTTTAAAGAAACTGCTGAACTATGATTCAACATGTAGGAAACAGTTTTACTAATTATTTTAATGTCTGTTCCTTCTTATTATAACATTTGTCAATTCTGGGTGGTTTTAATTAATTTATTTCTCTTCATTATGCATCATATTGTCCTGCTTCATTTCCTGTCTGGTAATGTTTTATTGGATACCAGACATTGTAAATTTTATCTTGTTGAATTCTGGCTATTTTCGTAACTTGTAAATAATTTTAAGTCTTGGTATGGGAAGCAGTTACTTGGAATCAGTTCTGTCTTTTTAAATTTTAGGCAATATTCAAAATTTTACCTATGTTACTTTTTGAAGACTTCTTCCTGGGAAATTTAGTTCAAGAAGTTCTTTCTTCTTAGATTTGAATCTACACATAGGTTTCATGTAAACTGTTTTTAATTTACACATATAAGACAGTTTTCTTTATTATTCTAAAATTTTGTGTATGTGAGTTGTATATTTACCTATACTACTTTGTTCTTGTATGCATTTCTCTTTTCTGGTTTACGTAGCTTCCTGTAGTTAGAAAAAAAAAAAATGATCAATGGGTGTTTGAGCCTATCCTTCCATAAAGGCATATAGCATGAACCTCTTTTGTAAACTCCACAAAGTTTTCGCTATTGTCCTTCTGGTCTTCTCATCAGCAAGGCTGGTTTCTCTAGAAGCCAAAGCGGCAATGTACTAAAGGTGGCATTCAAATAATCTGACAGTTACCACAAGACATTGAGAATGTTCCAATGTAGTTATTGGCCCTCAAAACCAAGGCTTTAATTTACTGTCAAAGTATGGGCTATTGGATTTACTAAAATTTCCTGCACAATTCATTTAATAGTAGAATGTGTCTGTATTATACTTCTATCCAGTCCACATACATGTTTTACAACTATTTCATCAACTTAAAAATTTCAAAATTTACTTAGGTAATTTTTAAAATATCTTAGGTTGACTAGAAATAAAAGAAGCTGAAACATTTACAATAGCTAATTCTGAATTACAATTAAAAGTTTATTGAGGCACAATAATCATACATTATGGTGGGGTTTTTTTGTGATATATTCATACATACACATACAAGACATAACAATTTGATCAATTTCATTCCCTAGTACCTCATTTACCCTCCCTCCCTCCCTCTCCTGGATCCTCTTCCTCTACCCTACTAAGTTCCTTTCTATTTTCATGACATTCTTTTTATTTTTTCCCTTTTTTTCTTTATATGAGATAAAAAATTCATCCCTTGACATTCTGAGCCTGGCTCATCTTGCATGACACAATGTTCTCCAATTCTACTCATTTTCTGCAAATTATATAATTTTCTTATTTTTTATGACTGAATTAAACTCCACTGTGTATATATACTACATATTCTTTATCTATTCATCTGTTGATGGGCACCTAGGTTGATTCCTTGGCTGTCGTGAACTGTTCTGCTATGAACAGGGGTATGCATGTGTCAATATAGTATGCAGACTTCAATTGTTTTGGATACATACTGAGAAGTGGGATAGCTGGATTATGTAACTGTTCCATTGCTAAGTCTTTTCACAAACCTCTAACTGCCCCTTCAATAGATCCCTGTTAGGTCAACTAAATAGCTTTAACTTATAAATTAAAACCAACTTTCCCTCCCTGTCTCTTTGATATATATGTCATGGTAAAGAAAACAGTTCACCTGAACACATGAATTTCTCACACTTTTTTTCAATAAACTCACTACATCTTTTATTATTATTATTATATTATATTATTATTATTATTATTTATCGTCGGAACCAGAGATTTAACCCAGGGGCACTTTACCACTGAGCCACATTCCCAGTCCTTTTATTTTTCAGACAGAGACTCAAAAAATTGCTTAGTGCCTTGCTAAGTTTCTAAGGTTGACCTCGAACTTGTGATCCTCTTGTCTCAGCATCCCTGAGTCGCTGGGATTAGAGGAGTGTACCGCTGCCCCCAAATGTTTTTATTATTTTTTAAATTGGATTGTACTAATTTTTAAAGAACATGTTTTTTTATTTTTAATATTTTAAAAATTTTTCCTGTTTTTAGTTCCCCCAAATTTTCATTTCCTGCCTTTATAAATTCACTTTTCTTATATATCTTTCTAAACCTTCTTGCATTAGATGTTTGATGTCACTATTATTCTTTGTTTCCTAAAACTAAAAAATATTCAGACGTTGTATTTTCCTCCAAGCACTTCTTTGTCTATCTCAGAAAAGTTTAAATATATATCGTTTTGTGCTACTCTGTTCATAACAATTCTTGTTTGAAAAGTACAAAACCGATACTTGAACAATTTTTTCTATTATTTATTTTTATAAAAATTGCTATTCTTCTTCTTAGCTCTATTAAACTATATAATTCATTTATAGATTTGATAATATATTTTTCTGAATTTTTTTATCACTAGTTGACAAGAGTGATATTCAGACATTTTTTTTTTTATCCTAAAAACCCTATGCACACCTTCTACTTGGTACAAATAACTGTCCACCTGCATTCTGATAGAAGATCTCTTTAGAGTTTAAACTGCAAGTCTCACTGATGTAAATTTATGTTACTAGTTGAACAATGAATCAACTTAATTGGGATGGGTGCCAGAGTCAATGACAGTCCAACAGGAATATATCTCTGTATTTTTTTCTTTTTGTTTGATGAAGTACATACATTTTCTCTTAGTTTTTTCATTCTGCCATTTGGTGGATAGATTTGCTCCTTTTCCTGTGGCTTGCCGTATCAGGAGTAGTCCTGGGTCCTGGGTCCTCAGTCTTACTGCTTACTTTCTCCATGGTGCTATCCCTATGACCTGTAAGTGGCATTATCAATGTAGTTAATCAAAATGCAAATGATATTACAGTGTGTCTGACCTGATGCTCTGGTTAAGCCATGACTAATGCCTGTATCCTTCTCTCATCTACAAATCTGGAGGCATTAATTTCTGCAAATCATCTTTCCCCTATTTTCTGAGGACACTACTTCTCCTCAGGAAAGAATGCTATGTTTATGCTCTTAACTCTTTAACTGTCTATCTGTCCTGACCTATGTTGGGTACAATAGCTTTTTTCTTAAATTCTTTCAGAATTGGATAACAACTTCCTCTTTTTCAATATCGAATGCTGTATAGTCTTATGATTATGTCATATAAATAGACACCCTTTATTTGAAGGCATGGGTTTCATGTATAATACATATACATGCATATATAGTATCCACACCTCCAAAACATACAACCTATTCTGCATAGCTATTGCTCCTGTTACTATAATTAAAATAATGAAGGCATGTACAGAGTTATAAAAGTTACAATAAAAATATAATCCTTCCCAATTCTTTTATTTCCATTACCTAATTCCTCTAACCCCTCAAAAAATCTTGATATGTATGCACACATTTGGGTGTTAGACATAAAACATTTCAGATTTCTTTATTCATATAGAGACTCTTATATATTTAAATGTATTCCACTTCTTGCAGTCAATGATATATCATCATGATATTTCCATATTGCACACACAAATCTTCCTAACTACTTTAAAAAGGTGCAAATATTTTATCTTAGCCATATTTCCATATCACTAGAGAGATTCTATGTCATTCATTTTAAAGAAGTGCACAATATTTTAATGTATCACTTTATTACAACAATTAAGATTATTTGTGTCTACCATTGTAGTTTTCACCAGTTTGCTTTGAAGTTGCTATTGAAAACAGTGTTAATTATTAATATCTTCATATCTTTTATTTTCATGCACCCACATAAGAAAGGTTGAAAAGGGTGACAGATGGTAGATATTTATGTCAAAAAATAGTTTTGAAGTTTTGTTAGTGTTGCCAAATTGATCTCAGAGACTACATAAAAGGAGATTTTATGTATTACCTTTTTATTGTTGCCATAAAACTACTCTAAACTATGTCTAGAATATTGGCATGCTTGTAGAAGACATTCTAATCCAGAAATTATTTAAAGTTATTTTAAAACTATTAATCCAGTGCCTTTATTCCACATTTTACATAAAAGTCCTTAACACGTTTCAACACTACACTTAGTACAAAGCTCTAATTAGGCAGCCAGAATATTATATTGTCATTATTATTGAAAGCTATTATTTACATAATAATTTTAATTCCATATTTATCATATTCTAAATACTCATATATTTGGATATATATCTAAACTGAATGTGCATTTTAACTGATTTGTGTTTTTCTATACCGCTATCAAACTGATTTTATTATAGTAAGTTTTTAAGCATTTTCAATGCAGTAAGAGCTTACTCACAAATATTTTTTCATTCTTAATATTTTTTCCAAATGGATTTTATTGCTATCTATTTAAATCCAAGAATTCCCTTGGATAATCTTAAGTTATTTCTTTAAAATTATTTTTAACCAATTGGCTTATTTGAAAACACTGTGTTTTTAAAATAATTGGTCAAGAGTAGCTACTCTGATCAATAGTGTATAATGTTCAGATTTATCAGCTTAAAAGAGATAATGATGAGAGGTTTATTTTTTTTCCCAGTCTTTCCAAGTAATATCACTCTTTTTGGATGGAATAATTCCATACCTAGAAAATACCAGGAGATAAATTAAGAAACTATATTAGGTAATGAATTATCCTAAAGGGGTCAATAATACATAGTGATATCAATACCACATCAATAACAGGGACATTTTCATAGATAATGAATTTTTTTTTTTAGGTAGTTTGGTGTCTTACATGGAGTCTACCTTCCCCATTTTATTCCTAGTACACTAATAAATGTTTTACATAGCCAGTCCTCTCTAGATTTTAGAATATCAATAATAATGCAACAAATCATAGTAAACTTCTCTGTCCAATTCAACATGAAAGTTCTCTGCTAAGGGACTCTGGAAAAGAGTTTTTAAATATCCCAAGAAAGAAGAGTAAGTTTGGTCTAGGGAATCCTTCCTACACAGAATGACTGCTTTATAGTCCAGCAATCCTGACTTTGAAAAATCTTGATATTTTATAGTAGACTGCAATCAAACATGCACAACCATTACTCCAGAGGTTATCTTGGGCAACAAAAAAATATGCACCATATTCCAGAAGGAGACATAAATACTGTTTTCCAAGTTCTTGTTATGCAAACATTTTGGATAGTATAGTATAGAACTGAAGGCTGTCAGTGCCTTTGTTTATAAGACATGTTAAAATGTAAGAAACTCATGGAAAATCATTGATGCAGAGTTCTTTCAGAATCATCACATACTCCAATGGAATGATTTGAATCTTAATTTCCATTTCTTAGATAATACTTCCTGAATTTTATGGTCACGTGATTTGATTTTCTGAAAACATTAATTATTTTTACATCTTTCTCATCAACTCATCATCATTAATTGATCATAACTTGCATATGACATGTATCACATCTGACCAGTTTAACAACAACAAAAAAAGACTATATATCCAATGTGTGTTAGCCAGCTTTTTATCGGTGAGACAAAATACCTAGAGGAGCAAAGATTTATGGTTCCAAGTTTTCAATGTGTGGTCAACTAGCTCCATTTCTAGGCCTGAAGTTGGAGAACATCATGGTAGAAGGGAATGGCAGAATAAAGCTGGTCACCTAATGGTTGCCAGAAGCAGAGAGGTACAGGTTATGGTGGGAAGGGTAGGGAACAATATAAACCATTCTAGGGCACGCCCCAGAGACCTGCTTCTTTCAACTAGGCCTCACCTCCCACATTTTTTACCTCCTCCCAATAAAACCATTAGATAATTTTCATGAATCCATTTATACACTGATGAGGTTAGAGCCCTGGTGACCCAGTCACTTCCCAAAGTCCCTTCTCTGGACCAAGCCTTCAACACAGGAGCCTTGGGGGAATATTTCACATCCAAACCATAACAGATAGCTTTGTTCACTTAAGAGTTTAAAGACTGCCATTTCAGGGAACACTTAGAAGTATCTAACCCCAATTTTAGAAGCACTAATGCACTTGACTGTATTCACATAGGTGTGTCACTTAAAATAATTTTTATAATTTTATGAGAGAGTTATAATAGTTAATTGCAAATGATAAACATTTGAATTTTTATGAACACCAATATATTTGAATACCGACATAAAATTTTACTTTTACAAACAGAAACCTCAGGGGGGAAAAAAAAAGAAACATCACCAGTTCTCATTTGGTAGCTCTATATCGCATAAATATATTCTTGAAATCTTAAGGGCTCTTATGGATTTGTTATTTCAATTACATTTTTAATGATACATGCTATCCGAGTTGACAAGGCTGTTTGAATATTCTGCTGCATAAAACTAAATCAATTCACAGAGGAATGTTAAGAGAATGTAGATTTATTAATATTGAGATACATGATATGTAGGAACCCACAATAGAGGAGAGATGTTTTTGCTATTCAATGGCAGAAAATTCATATATTATGAACTATGTAATAATACATAATGGGGAAAGGCAATCATTCTATTGAATGGCTTTGGTATCACTATAAAACACAGCAGCTGTGCATTTTCTTTCCCTCTAGTATGGTTTGCAGTCATGTCTGCATCAGGGAAAAGAACAGCTAACCATTTATAAAATAAATGAAATCCAACAGAACCACAAATGACTAATATTTGCAAACTGAGGGCATTTATAATATGATATATTATAATAAATTATGAATGATATATTTTAGAACTTGCAAATCCCTATAGGAATTAGAGAGTATCAGCAACAAACAGACTTTTTTCTTTTTAATCTACTTTATATATCATATACTATATGTATTATAAATTCAGGACTCACATGAGAAACAGCACTATAGCAGAGTGTAAAGAGTTTTGATGAAAATTATCTCCAAACTGGCAGAGAAGATCAGACAGAGCTTAAAATATTATGTGGCAATAACTAAGTTCAAATATGTGGAGTCATACCTATCAAACCTGGCTGCATAGTAGAATACTGTGAACTATTCTAAAATATTATGGTGTCCAGGAATCACACAAATCATTTAAATCACAGCTTCTGGCATGGGAAAAAGAAACAATGGTTTGTGATTACCTCAAAGCTCTTATAAGTATTTGTAATATTCAGAAAGGGTTGAGGATCAACCAACCTTAGTGTCTTTGGATTCTTAAATGTTGGTGTTTTGTCACATAATTAGGCATACCTAATTCTGTTTCAATATAGCTAAGTAAAGATAACTGTATGACCAAATGTGCTTAGGTCATTATTTTTCTAGAAAAATAGATTCCATTTGATTTGGTTCCATCATACTCTTCTCTATGTTCTCTATGTCATTTTTTTGTATCCTTTTTTCTTCTATATGATTTTGGATGCATGTGTGTATGTGTGTGCTGTAATTGCTTTTTCATTAGACAACCTATGATAAATATTTTTGTACCTTAAAAATGTCTCATTTTTATTTATTAGTTCTATCACTTGCCTGAGTCCTTTAGTCATTTCTGTACATCACTAAATCTATTTTCTCTTTTAAAATTGAACAAACATTCACAGAAGGAAAATAGCAACAATTTTTAGAACTTCTAAAATCCTACTGATTTCATTACTCACCACCCTTTATTCCAAAATGCATTTTCCACTTTCTGAATATTTTCTTTTATTAATTTATCTGCTGTTTTGAGTACTTCGAGCTACTATGTTTCAGTAAATGTGCATGGATGTTAGGCTTTCATAGTCTTTCTTCGTCTAAAAATACTCTCTATTGTCCTAGCACATAAAATGGAACTTGGTCCAGTCTAGGGCTCTTTGGTTCTTTCAAAACTCTGTAGCTGCAGCTCCATTTTCTTTTTTCCTTTCATATTATTGAATTTCTGATACAAACCTGATTCATTTTGCATTATTCCTTTTCAGGCTGCATTCTTATAGGAAGGTTTTTATTTATACATTGAAATATTTCTTTTAAAAAATCACTGTGATATATTTAACTGCATCTCCTCGTTGATTTTTCTTAATATCAGAAACATTCTGTTAATCTAAAGAGTTGGCTATTCCTAGCTTGGTATTGTTTCTATTATTTACATTTCTTGCTTTTTATTGCTGTGGTTTTATTCTGAAAATACTCTTTGTATATATTGATTTTTGAGAAATCTGATCTCATCTTTCCTTTGGCTTCAAATTTATGTCAGTAGAGGGCTGACTGGATCCTCTAGCCCACTACTTCTCCAGAGAGATTTGAGTTTTTGTTTAATGACTTAAGAGTAGCTTGGCTTTCCTTGAACTGTATCTTGGGAAAACATCCTTAAAGTTATAGCATGTTTAAGTATGGCAAGATTTTCACAAACTAATTAATTAATTTTCCTAGATTTTTCAATATCATTTGCTCTATTTCCATTTAAACACACACACACACACCCCTCTTATTACATTTAATTTTGCAAAAATTTGATTATAGTGAAAGGGTTCTTTAGCTCTGTAATTTTCCACATTCTCCCATAAGAGAATTTCTATTCTATCTCCCTCATTCTTTTGTCTTGTAAAAGAACCAAGTTTGTAGCTGGACCTGAGAAAATCTGAAATCTTTCTGATGAAGACCCTTTGCCTCAGCAAATACAAGAAGATAGAGACACTACCTTGTATTCTATCAGATCATAATGGATTGAAGTTGCAAATTAATGAAAGAGTAAAAAACAGAAACTACTCCAACACCTGGAGATTAAACAATATGCTACTATATGATGAATGGATAACAAAAGATATTAGGAAGGAAATTAAAAAATTCTTAGAGGTAAACGAGAACAAAGAAACATCATATCAAAATCTCTGGGACACTATGAAAGCAGTACTTAGAGGAAGATTTATTTCATGGAGCGCATTTAATAAAAGAAGTAAAACTCAACAAATAAATGATCTAACACTACAGCTCAAAGCCCTAGAAAAAGAAGAACAACCAACACCAAAAGTAGTAGAAGACAGGAAATAGTTAAACTCAGAGCTGAAATCAACAAAATTGAAACAAAAGAAACAATACAAAAAATTGACAAAATAAATAGTTGGATCTTCAAAAAAATAAAATTGATAAACCTTTAGCCACACTAACAAAGAGAAGACGAGAGAAAACCCAAATCACTACAATTCGGAATGAACAAGGAAATATCACAACAGACACGAGTGAAATACAAAACATAATTAGAAGCTATTTTGAAAATCTATACTCCAACAAAATAGAAAATTTCGAAGACATCAACAGGTTTCTAGAGACATATGAATTGCCTAAACTGAACGAGGAGGACATACACAATTTAAATAGACCAAATTCAAGTAATGAAATAGAAGAAGTCATCAAAAGCCTTCCAACAAAGAAAAGTCCAGGACCAGCTGGGTTCTCAGCCGAGTTCTACAAAACTTTTAAAGAAGAGCTCATTCCAATACTTCTCAAAGTATTCCAGAAAATAGAAGAGGAGGGAACTCTCCCAAACTCATTCTATGAAGCCAATATTACCCTGATTCCTAAACCAGACAGAGACACATCAAGGAAAGAAAATTTCAGACCAATATCCTTAATGAACATCGATGCAAAAATTCTAAACAAAATTTTAGCAAATCGCATACAAAAACATATTTAAAAGATAGTGCACCATGATCAAGTGGGTTTCATCCCAGGGATGCAAGGTTGGTTCAACATCAGGAAATCAATAAATGTAATTCACCATATCAACAGACTTAAAGTCAAGAATCACATGATTATTTCAATAGATGCAGAAAAAGCATTTGATAAAATACAGCACCCCTTCATGCTCAAAACATTAGAAAAAATAGGGATAGTGGGAACATTCCTTAACATTGTAAAGGCCATCTACGCTAGGCCGTGGCTAATATCATTCTAAATGGTGAAAAACTGAAAGCATTCCCCCTAAAAACTGGAACAAGGCAGGGATGCCCTCTTTCACCACTTCTTTTCAATATCGTCCATGAAACTCTAGCAGAGCAATTAGACAGACCAAAGAAATTAAAGGGATACGAATAGGAAAAGAAGAACTCAAACTATCCCTATTTGCTGATGATATGATTGTATACTTAGAGGAACCAGGAAATTCCACCAGAAAACTTTTAGATCTCATTAGTGAATTCAGTAAAGTAGTGGGATATAAGATCAATGCACATAAATCTAATGCATTTTTATACATAAGCGATGACTCTTCAGAAAGAGAAATTAGGAAAACGACCCCATTCACAATAGCTTCAAAAAAAAATAAAGTATTTGGGAATCAATCTCACAAAAGAGGTGAAAGACCTCTACAATGAGAACTACAGAACACTAAAGAAAGAAATTAAAGAAAACCTTAGAAGATGGAAAGATCTCCCATGTTATTCGATAGGAAGAATTAATATTGTCAAAATGGCCATACTACCAAAAGTGCTATACAGATTCAATGCAATTCCAATTAAAATCCCAATGATGTACCTTACAGAAATAGAGCAAGCAATTATGAAATTCATCTGGAAGAATAAAAAACCCAGAATAGCTAAAGCAATCCTTGGCAGAAAGAGTGAAGCAGGGGGTATCGCAATACCAGATCTTCAACTCTACTACAAAGCAATAGTAACAAAAACGGCATGGTATTGGTACCAAAATAGAAAGGTGGATCAATGGTACAGAATAGAGGACACGGATACAAACCCAAATAAATACAATTTTCTCATACTAGACAAAGGGGCCAAAAATATGCAATGGAGAAAAGATAGCCTCTTCAACAAATGGTGCTGGGAGAATTGGAAATCCATATGCAACAGAATGAAACTAAACCCATATCTCTCACCATGCAGAAAACTAAACTCAAAATGGATTAAGGATCTCGGAATCAGACCAGAGACCTTGCATCTTATAGAAGAAAAAGTAGGTCCAGAGCTTCAACATGTCGGCTTAGGACCAGACTTCCTCAACAGGACTCCCATAGCACAAGAAATAAAAGCAAGAATTAATAACTGGGATAGATTCAAACTAAAAAGCTTTCTCTCAGCAAAGGAAACTATCAGCAATGCCAAGAAAGAGCCTACAGAGTGGGAGAAAATCTTTGCCAATCATACTTCAGATAGAGCACTAATCTCCAGAATCTATAAAGAACTCAAAAAACTCTACACCAAGAATGTAAATAATCCAATCGACAAATGGGCTAAAGAAATGAATAGACACTTCACAGAAGAAGTTGTACAAGCAATCAACAAACATATGGAAAAATGTTCAACATCTCTAGTAATAAGAGAAATGCAAATCAAAACCACCCTAAGATTCCATCTCACCCCAATTAGAATGGCGATTATCAAGAATACAAGCAACAACAGGTGTTGGCGAGGATGTGGGGAGAAAGGTACACTCTTACATTGCTGGTGGGGCTGCAAATTAGTGCAGCCACTCTGGAAAGCAGTGTGGAGATTCCTTAGAAAACTTGGAATGGAAACACCATTTGACCCAGCTATCCCACTCCTTGACCTATACCCAACGGACTTAAAATCAGCATATTACAGAGATACAGCCACATCAATGTTCATAGCTGCTCAGTTCACAATAGCCAGATAGTGGAACCAACCTAGATGTCCTTCAATTGATGAATGGATAAAGAAACTGTGGTATATATATACAATGGAATATTACTCAGCCATAAATAATGATAAAATTATGGCATTTGCAGGCAAATGGATGAAACTGGAGAATATCATGCTAAGTGAGATAAGCCAATCTCAAAAAACCAAAGGAAGAATGATAACGCTAATAAGTGGATGTTGACACATAATGGGGGGTGGGAAGGGTTAGTGTTGGGGTTGGAGTTGGGTTTAGGGAGGGCGGCAGGAATGGATGAAGGAAGGACTCTATAGATGGAGGGGAGGGGTGGAAGGGGTGGGGGGGAAGGGAAAAAATGGCAGAATGAATCAAACAACATTACCCTATGTAAATTTATGATTACACAAATGGTATGCCTTTATGCCATGTACAGACAGAGAAACAACATGTATCCCATTTGTTTACAATAAAAAAAAAGACCCTTTGCCTGTGTAGAACCCCAAGAGAATCTACCAAATACTCAAGTCAAAATTTTGATTTGAGTATTTGACATTTGCACAGGCCTCTTAGCAGTTTGAAATTCTGCCCAGCCTTCTCCTTGATTGTAATTTCTAGGTCAATATTAAAAAATAAAATGTTTGGCATTGGGTACAGTGTCACTTGTTTGTAATCCCAGAAAAATTGGAGGTTAAGGAAGGAGGATTACAACTTTGAGTCCAGCCTCAGGAACTTAGTGAGCCCTAAGTTATTTAGTAAGACTCTGCCTCAAAATTAAAAAAAAAAAAGAGGCAGGGGCTTTACTTAGTGCTTTACTTAGTGCTTTACTTAGTGGTAAAGCACCCGTGCGTTCAATCCTCAGTGCCAAAGTGGACAAACTGGTACATGCTGCTTGCAAATTGAATGGTGCACCACTGGTGACCATGGCACTCCCAGAAAAGCAGTTCCACACAGGATTCTGCTACTTTTTATATCAGGAGAAATTGCTGTCATACTGAATTATTCCCATGCTGACATCAGGGATGCATTGTACCTTTGCATGCACCATGCAAATTATGAATCTCTGCCTTCCCTAGCAGGCAAAGAGGATCTGTGTATCGGTCTTTGTGCTCTTACTGCCTTTACTCTGAAAGTATATGAGCCTTATAGTGGTGTTTTAGTCAGCTTTTCACTGCTGTGACTAAATGATCTAACCAGCACAATTATAGAGGAGGAAATCACAGTTTCAGAAGTCTTAGTCCATAGAATACCAACTTCATTCCTTGGGGCTCCCAGTGAGGCAGAACATCAAGGCGGAAGAGTGTGGCAGAGGGAAGCAGCTCACATCATCAGGAAGCAGAGAGGGAGGGAGAGAGAGAGAGAGAGGGACTCCACTTTCCAGATATAAAATATATACCCCAAAGCCACACCCAGATTCCCACCTCCTCCTACCACTTCAGTTACCACTCAGTTAATCCCTATCAGAGGATTAACTCACTGATTGGGTTAAGACTCTCGCAATCCAATCATTTCTCCTTCACACCTTCTTGCATTGTCTCACATGTGAGTTTTTGGGCGACACCACATCTAAAACATAACAACTGGTTTCTTTTTCTGAAGAAAAAACTGGAATTTACTTTTAATATTTTACTAGCATTCACCTATTTTCTGAATTTCTTAACTTCCATCATTCAATAATTTTGTTCCCAAGATTACCTGTATTCACTTCAATAGTGATTCATGACCCAAAGAGGAAAGCCAGAGCTGAGGGCAAATCCTGAATGCTTATTGTGTTGCTGTTCCTCTCCTCCTCTCACCAAGAGCAGGATAATCTCTCTAAGGTTGCGTTCACTTTCTCCTACCTTAACAAGTCTTCGTTTTCTTAATTAACTTCCCTTCCCTTCTCCTTCCATTCCTTCATTCCTCTTTCTCTCCTCTCTACTTCCTCTTTTCTCTCTGTTGCTCTGTCTCTCTGTCTCTTCTTCTTGCTCTCTTTCTTAACTTTGTCTCCACTTCCCTGGTATGTTCCCATCACCATTTAGGAATCATCTGTCATAAAAAATACAATTTCTCCAGCTTCAGTTCTCTATAGACTTTGCTCAGTTTCTCCCACAGCTAAAGACTTTGAGTTGTCTATATCTTCTATTTCCATTATTTTCTTTCTGATGCCAACTTTTCTTTATGCACCATTAATCTACATTTGATTTTCCTATTATATTCTAGGAAAGTTCATGACACTGACTATGCTTATTTTTGTTTGCTTTATTAGTCATCATATATAGGGGGAAAAAAAGTGAAAGTCTGAAACAATCCTTTCTCCACACTTTATCCTTAGAACATTTAGATCTAACACTTATTAAGCACTTGTAAATATGTGGATTTTTAATATTCTCACATTTTATAATTAAGTTTTATTGAAGAAAGATTTTATTTGATTCTCATATCTCTTTCTAAACTAAAATGGAATGGAGAGAGAAACTGATAAATTTGGAGTGCAGTGATTGAAGACATTCACAAATACATGAAGAATTAAGAATCATGAAAAGACACAAATTAAAAGTAGTAAGTGAGAAAGTGAAAAGAATTCATGGAATGATGTTGTTAAAAACTTAAAATGATTGGTTCTAATGTTAATCTAAATGTATTGTAAAAGATTCTTTGATGAGGATAAACTCAAGAACCTGAGAGCTGACAGATGAATAACTGTCACTCAATTTTAGTCACTCAAAATGAAAACAAGAATTAGGTTGAAAGGAAGATTGTGAACCAGGGACTAAATCCCCTGTGATGAAGGGAGATATATCAAAAACTTGACTGGTGTCAGCAATAAGCAGCTGGAGCACATGATACAACTGGTAACCATAGCCTCAAAGCAGCAGGATACTACAAAGTCAGGGATGGATTTCCTGGGACCAGAAATGGAAATCAAGGAAGATATTAGTGCCACCTCAACCCTGAGATAGGATAGCAAGAGGAAAAGAAAAGTTAAACCAATATCAATATTTAAAAGTTTTTTTTTAAGTGATCTCCTTGAGAGAGATCAAAGGAAATAAAAAAAATTAAGAGCTGACATTTCAATAAAGGGCTAAGAATTATTTATTGTAGAATATGTATTTCAGGAAGCATTTGCAAAATTTGGAAGCAGAGAAAGAACACCAAATTAGGATACCTTCTGAACAATGTGGTGACATACGTTTAAATGGCAAGAAATAGTAACTCTGACAATGCTTGAAGTGAAACATATATGAGTGTTAATGAGAACACTCTTCACTGTCTTATAGAACAGTTAGGCAACCTGACCTAGTCCCAAATGCTTCTCTGTGTCATGCAGTCTTATGGAATGACAATTTTCTAATGTTTGTCTCAGTTTAATAGGTCATCAAGGATTACACTGCCATGACAACATAGAATGGTAGAATGGGAAGAGCAAACTTACAATTTTTATGCTGTTGATGGGCAGCCAGACTCATGCCATTCCTACAGAAAATCATATAATTTAGTTCTGTGGTTTGAATGTTCTTCCTTACTTCAAATGTTTGAAACTAATTACTCAAATTCTTAAGTAAAGGGTATGTGAAAGTGTGTTCTGTAGGAGGTATTTAGGATTAGATGAGATTATGAGGGTGAGGAACCCATGATGGCATTAATGGCTTTACATGAAAAGGAGGAGGAGTGACCCAAGCTAGCAAGCATTCTTGCTTTAAGTGTGAGATGCCCTACAATATGATGTGATTCAGCTAAAAGGACCTCACTGGATATTGAACAAATGCCAGCACCATGTCCTTGGACTTCCAAAACTTCAGAACTTTGAGCTAAATAAGCTTCTATTCTTTATGAATTACCTCATCTCAGGTGTTTTGTTATAGCAACAGAAACAGACTAAAACATGAGTTAATTGATTTCATTTTAATACATAATCTCAAATGACAATTAGTATTCAATTTTATCTTGAAATCCTGTCCATTAATGACTGTATTTTTTTTCCTGTATGAGATCATTTAATGACTTCTTTCTCCTTGAATCCCTCATGTTTTGCCTCTATCCTAAAGAAACAGAAACCATTAAAAGTTAATTTCTTCATCTTCCTATTGATAAACTTATAATCCTACCTTTACTGAATAGCTCCATCTTTTTGTTACAAAGGAGGTAATTCTTTATTTCTTCCCAAAGGCAAATTTACCACATGTATAATTGATTCCATTATTTATATTCTCTAAAGGATGTGCTGTTTTTATTATATTCATTCTTGCCTATGTGATTTTCCTGCCTATTTGGTATTTGATTTTTCCATTCAAGGATATTCTCATAATTTCCATTTAAATAAAATCATTATTACAAAATACACTGACTGTACTGTAAAAATATATCTAAAAACAAATAAAAAAATTTAAAAATGCAAAAAATAAAAATAAGAAAACTATTATTGGACTGTATTCCTTTCCAACCAGTATCTTTTCATAATCCATTATTTAATTTGTTCTATAGATTTTAATTTGACTCTAAAATCTATGATTTTAAGGTAATTCTAAGATTTAAGAAGTTCCTATTCAGTTTCCACTAATCTGCAATTCACTCTTTAAAACTATAGGCAAAATTCTGTGCAACAGAACTCTAGAAGTTATTGATCTTGCATAATTGAAACTTTATATCCACTAATTAGTAACATTCCATTTTCTCTTCCCCATAGCTCCTGCATTCACTACTCCACTTTCTGATTCTCTAAGTTGGCTTTTTATTTACATGATATATATGAAATTATACAGTATTTTTCTTCTCTGATTGTCTTATTTTGATTAACGTAATCTTAGCAAAGTTTGTCTATGTTTTCTCATATTCCAGACTTTTCTTTTATAAATGCTGAATAATATTCAAGTGTCTGTTTTAAAGATTAATTTTATGTGTCAACCTGACTGAATTAAGGATGCTTAGACAGATGGTAAAATGTTCTTTCTATGTGTGCTTGCGAGGGCAATACTGGAATATATTAGCATTTGAGTAGTGGCCAAGTAAAGAAGATCACCGACAGCAATCAGAGTGGGCATTTTCCAACCACACTGAGATCCTGGGTAGGGAAGGACAAACTTGCTTCCTATCTAAACTAGATATATTTTCCCTTGGACATGAGCAATCTTTGATTACAAACTTTCAAACTTACAACTTTAGCTACCCTGATTCTCAGGCCTTCAAATTCAAACTGAATTACACATCTAACTTCCCTGATTACACAGCTTCAGAATGGCAGATTGTAGAAATTCTGGGCCTCAATAATCAAATGAGTCAATTATCCAATAAGCCAATTCCAAATGTGCACATGTGTACACACACGGTTTGTGTCATTTGGTTCTTTTCCTCTGAAGTGTCTTTAGTAACACTTTTTATTACCACAAATATTTTATTCATTCTTCTACTGATGTAGGGTTGTTTCTAAATCTTGGCGACTCTTACAAAGAATATTGGGTTCCTAATACCTCTTTAAGATACTGATTTTAATTCCTTTGGATAAATACCAAGAAGTGGGATTGTTGGACCATATGGTAGTCCTATCTAAATTTTTTTGAAATTTCATACTGTCTCCGTAGCAGCTGCACCATTTTGCTTTCAAACCAACAGTGCACAAGTGTTACAGTTTCTTTATATTGTCACTATCCCTTCTCATGCTTTACTCTTTTGACCATTGTCATCCTAGCAATGCTAATATATTGTACTTTTGAGCTTCATTTCCCTAAAGATCAGTCACATTGAAGATATTTTCATATACCTGTTGAGCAATTTTATGTCTTCTTTGGAGAAATATGTATTCAAGCCTTTAGCCCATTTTTAATCCGATGATGATGATGATGATGATGATTGCTATTCAAACGTAACAGCTCACTGTATATTTTGAAAATTAGTCCCTAATCTGCTATATGGTTTACAAATATTTTTCCAACTTTTTAGATAGCCTTTTTACACTTTTGTGTATTGAATGTGCTGTGCAGAAGCTTTTTATTTTTATGAAAGTAAGAAGAAAAGAACATATAAATGACTGGAAAAACATTCTCTGTTCTTTAATTGGAAGACAGTACTGCTAAATTGTCCATAGTACCCAATGTTATCTAGAGATTCAATCTCTATCAAATTTCAAGGATATATTTTAATGGCAGCTATTAGTTTTTTATTAGCAAGAAGTGATATGAATAATACTAATATTTGTTGGCAATGATTACTGATTTTTTAATAAGTGACAGAAACAATTCACATTAATTACTTTTTATGATTTAGTTTTTGTTTTTGGAGGACAGAAATGAGATGATATTGATCAAAGGAAATAAAGTTTCAGATGTACAAGATGAAAAAGTTCCAGAAATCTAACATACAATGATATGACTATATTTAACAATTCTTTCTGTGTTCATAAGATTTGCTAAACACACATGCACACAAACAAAAAAAGAGAATAGTTTCTATTTGAGATGCTAGATATGCTTAATAGCTTAAGATTATTTCATGATGTATTCATAGTCAAATCATCAAAATGCATTCCTTAAATACATATTTTAAAAATTGTCAAATTTACCAAATTTTTCACAGAAATTAAAAAAAGTTAAAATTGATATGAAATAAAACTAAATTCTAGCAAGGATGTGGAACAACAGGATCTCTCATTCATTGCTAATGGGAATACAAAATGGTACAGCTACCTTGGAAAGCATTTTGGCAAATTCTTATAAAACTAAACATATTCTTATGCAATCCAGAAATCATGCTTTTTGGCATTTATTCAAAGGAATTGAAAATTTACAACAAAACAACTGCCTTTACACAGATGTTCATAGCATCTGTCTTCATACTTACCAAAACTTGGAAGCAACTCTAATGTCCCTTAGTAGGGGAATGTATAAATAAATTGTGAGTATTACACTCAGACAATTGAATATTATTCCAATTAAAAAAAAAACAAACAGAGCTGCCAAGGCATGAAGAGGTAAGGAGGTCATTTATAAGTGAAAGAAGTCAATGAGAAAGATTGCACACTTTCTGATTCCAACCATATGATTTCATGCAAAAGGAAGCACTATGGAGAAAGTTAAAAAAAATTCACCACTTATCAGTGGATAGGAGGGGGAATGGATTAATTAGGAAGAGAGCAGAGAATTTTCAGGACAGTGGAAATACTAAGTATAATAATATGATGATGGATACATGTCAACATATGTTTTTCCAAGTCCATACAATATTCAAACAAAGAACAAGAACTTATATAAATCATAGACTTTGGGTGATTCTGATATGTCAATTCAGACTTATCAATCATAACAAATGTATGAATGTGGTTAAATAATATTGATAATAATGGCATGTATGCACATGTATAGTCAGGGATGTATCAGAAATTTCTCTACCTTCTTCCTAGTTTTTCTATGAGTCTAAAACTATTAATAAATAAATAAACTTAATTGAATTTATATGGGACAACAAAATTCATGATTACCCAATTGAGAAAGAACAAATTTGGAGACATCACATTTTCCTGATTTCAAAATGTTTTATAACACCAGTTATCAAAATGGTGTGGTGCTTGCATAAGAATAGATATACACATCAAGGGGACACAACATACAACCCTGTATTAAATTCATAATATATTGTCAATGAATATTCCATAAAATTGCCAAGAATATTACATGTGGATAAGATAGTCTCTTCAATAAATGATGCTAACAAAACTTGATATCTACATGGAAAAGAATGAAAGTGGACCCATATCTTATATTACACAAAGAGCAAATAAAAATGGATTAAAGACTCAAGTGTAAATCCTGAGGCCATAAAACTCCTATAAGAAAAGACAAGTAAAAAGCTTTATGACACTGACAACAACAAAACGTATGATAACAAAAACACAATCAGCAAAAGAAAAAAATAGGCAAATGGGACTATATCAAGATGGTTTTTCTTAAAAGATAAAATTATTTTACTACACAGTAAATTGAAATTCAAAATGACTACTCATTTATTACGTAAAATCCTGACCCCTCATATATTCTGTGAAGCCTGTCTGATCTTGTGCTGCCATATACAAATCTTCTACCTGCTCTTTCCATCTTCCAGCCTTGCTGATGTTTTCTTTGAAAATTACAGGTGTTTTCCAAACTGTACATATTACTACTGTACAACTCCCAAAAGAAAACTTTTTATTCACTCTCATTTGCTCCTTTTCCTTATAATTAAATTATAAATATAATATATAGGTATTAATCAAGTGTTTATTTATTGGATAGTAGCAGAAAACAGTTTTCTGCCACTCAATTATAATTATACATCTTTCACTTGACATCGCATTGCATATTTCCTCTTCTTTCACCATAAACATACAAACAGCATTTCCAAAACTACATTTTTTAAAGAAATACAAACTTTAGAGAAGATTTTAATGAGAAAAGTTTAGTTAGGGTATGGTAGTCCATACCTGTGTTATTCAATTCTGTATTGCGGAGACAGAAATACTTCACCAGAATAATTAAGTAGAGAAAAAGTTTTGAGGTCACAGTTTTAGAAGATCAGATCATGATCAGTTGGCTCCATTGTTCTGCCTGAGATGAGGCAGAATATCATGGAAGAAGTTGTGATGGAGAAAAGCTGCTGAGATCATGACAACCCAGAAGCAGAAAGAGAATAACATACCAGGGACAAAAAAAAAAAAAAATCAATCCAAAAGTATGCTCCCAGAGACCTACTTCCTCCCGTCATACCCTATCTACCTACCTATAGCTTTTACCCAATATAGTAGTCTTTTCCAATTATGAATCCATCAAATGAAATAATTCAGTTATTAGGTTACAGCTCTCATAATCTAGTCATTTAGACTCTACATATTCCTGTATTGTCTCATATATGAGTTTTAGGGAAATATCTCATATCCAAACCATAACATTTCTCCCTTGGTTCCCAAAACTAATTAATGTCCACTTCACAATGCAATATGCCTTTAGTCCATCTGCAAAAGTCTCCTTTGTTTTAACAGTTTCAGCATTGCCCCAAAGTCCAAGTCCAAAGTCTCATCTATGAATCAAGGAAAAATCTGTCTATAAGCCTCTGTAAGGATCAAAATCAGGTTATATATATTCAATATATAATTTCACATAGTAAATATTTTCATTTTAAAATGGAGGACTAGGGACATAGAAAGAAGGGATGGGACCAAAACAAGACTAAAATCCATCTGGGTAAACATTAGATCCTGGGGCATATATGGTGAGATGTGATCTCCAAAGAACTTGTGTAATCCTACCCCTTTGGCCTTGCTCTTTGCAGTCCACATGCTCTCTCTCAGGGATTGCTCTGTCCCCAACAAGCAGCTTTCCTCAGCAGACGTTCCATTTTACTGGTATCTCTCAATCCCTGGGGTCTCCACTTCAGTTTTGGTTTATTCTCACAACTTCATGCATCAACATCTCAGGGTATGCCTGCAGGGAATCTGACCTGCTACACTATGCCTAGTCTTTTAGGCCTTTCTCTTCAGTGCCAGCCTTCATGACACTCTAACTCCAGCATCCAGCATTTCTGCAGAGTCAACACCTTATTGACAATGCCATTGTCTGATCTCAGAAGGCCCCTTTGATCATGGCTGTAGTTGTCTCTGTGTGCCTGAGAAGCTGAGCATAATGAAACAAATCCTGGGGAATCAGCTTTCTAAGCAACCCTGTGTAAACAGGAATTCCCCAAAGTCTCAAGGTAGATTTAATTTTTAATCCTCAAGCCTGCCATGAGTATGATCATGCTTGTTCCTCAGATACCTTCAAGGCATCTTTCCTATTGTATCTGTGCAAAGCACTTAGTTTCTCTTTGGTGGTGCTAATCTCTGCAGCCACCATATCTGACTTGACCCAATTTTATGAGTGATTCTTCTCTAGTCAAACTGCATATTTAAAAAATATTTCTCTGATTTCTGCTTCTTATTCTCACAGTACACCTGGCTGAAAGTCAGCAAAACCCATGTCAACACCTGAATGTTGTGTTGCCTTGAAATTTTCTATGCCGATTGCTCTAACATATCGGAATTCAAAGTCACACAAAGTCTCAGGACCTGGGCAAAATGTAGATAAATTCCTTACCAAAATGTAACACAAATGACCTCTGGTCCACTATTCAATAGGCTCAATGCTTCCCTCTGAAACCTCATGAGCACAATCTTTACTCTCTGCATTCTTACTGGCATTCTGGTTTTCTGAGCTCAAACCAAAATCACACATTAAATTCTATTTACAACATTCTAAGGCTTCTCCAGCATGCATCTCAAAAATTTTTCAAACCCCTCTCACAAGCCAGTTCCAAAAGCTTTTCAAACACATGTTCAGGTTAGTCACAGCCATCACCCTACTTCTTGGTACCAGTTTCTGTATTTGTCAACTCTATGTTACTGTGACCAAAATACCTGACAAGAATTACATAGATAAGTAAAATTAATTTTGTATTCACAATTTCAGAAGTTCCAGCTATGTTCGGCCAACTCCATTGTTCTGGGCCTGAGATAAAGCAGAACATCATGGAGGAAGGACATGGTAGAGGAAATCTGCTCAGCGCATGGCTGATGGTTTGACTGACGCATGCCTCTGGGGTTTATATTTTGTTCCTGGTGTCTTGCACTTCTACTTCCTGGCTGCCATGTAAAAAAGCAACTTTCTTCTACTATGCCTATCCAACATAAAGTTCTTTCTTACCAGAGCAATGGAGTCAAATTATGGACTGAAACCTCTGAAACCATGAGCCAAAATAAACATTTTCTCTCCTCTAAGCTTTTTTGTTAGGTATTTTGTTCACATAAAAGCAAAGTCAATTAAAACAACTTTATTTAAAAGTGTAACTATCACATTACTTCTTAATCTTATAGCAATCTCTTGTCTTCATTTTCACCACTAGCCTTTAATATTTTGAACTTCTGCCTCTCCATTCAACTATAATTTTTTCTAGTACACTAAGAACCACTTTATTTTGCTTCAAATCTAAGCACAAAGGCAGCTATATAATTTGCAGGGCTTAGTGTAACACAAAAATGTGGGCTTTTGATTGAAAGACCACAAATAAGCTATATTTTCCTTTCCTGATCTCTTCTCTAATCCTATCTTGGTATTTCACTATTTGCTATTTTATGAGACACTAACTTGTTCATAGGGATTAAAAGCACCCTGTCTGCCACACTATTTAGTACATGAGGTATAGGCCAAATTTACTGCTTTTCAAGTCCACCTTAGTAGCTAGACAGTAGCCAAGGGTTGAGCAGCTGACAATCTGTTGAAGAGAAGAAGGGAGGTGGAAAGAGGTAGGATTGCTCCTAGACCCAAGATGAAAGCCCCTGTTTCATGTTACACTGGGTTATTATACTTTAATTGCAACTCATAGATAAAAGTATTCCAAATTTTAAGAGAAACATCATGTAACCCTAAAACAAGAGCAGGGATCTTCTGAGTTCAGGAACCTAGATGAGGCCTGACCCTATCTATAAAGATCAATATATCTACCCTAGTTCTATCTCTGAGCTTAAATATGTCAGAATTTACTACATTATTCAAGTACATGATGGGTCATTACAATAGAGATGAAGATATTGCTGTTGCATAACAAACAAAGACTTGTTATGATAAAGATCTATTGTACTTAGAATACAGTATAGTACAAGATAAATATTTGCTTTCTTCTTTTATGTTTAATAGAAAAATGCATTTCATGCATCAAAATTTAGAGAAAAAGCAAGTTATATATTGCATTCATTTAAGATTTATAAGTGGAAAATCAAATCAACTGGTTTCTCTCATTGTCATTTGAATTTTCTATTAAAATCAATTGAAGAGGTTCTCTTGCTTCTCATCTGGCCTTGCTCCTTGGTTACTTTATTTAGACTTCAACTCAGTTCTTTCTCTTTTCCCTTTTTCTTGTTCAAATACATTCATCATTCTGCTTGATTATTCCTCCTAAATAATAATGGCAATCAAATATTTCTCTGATGAAGAACTGTTTTCCCATTCTATAAAATCCACATAAAATTATATCAAAATTCTTAACTATGTAAATATAATTTACTCTTTAAGCACTAATGAACTAGGACAATGCATTTTTCCTTTAAAAAATATTTTCAGAGTCATTGAATTTCCTAGTGGGCTGGAGAATTTTTACTGAAGTATTTACATAATCACATAACTTTTGTGCAGGGTGAGAGATATGGACTAAGATTTCCTCTTCTATAAATTTCTAGTTTTCCCAGAACTGTTTTTTAAAAGTCTATCTTTTCTCCAAACTACATTTTTTACCACCTTTGTCTAGTATCACATAACTAATTTATGTAGGTTTGTCTCTGTGACTTGTATTCTATTCCATTGGTCTTTATGTCTGTTTTGGTGCCAGTACCAGGCTGATTTTGTTACTATAGTTCTGTAGTACAATTTGAGGTCTGGTGTTGTGATTACTTGAGCATCACTCTTTTTGTTCAGTATTTCTTTGGCTCTTCTAGGTATTTTATTATTCCAAATGAATTTTAATACTGCTTTTTCTAGTTCTGTGAGGGAAGTCATTGGTATTTTGATGGGGATTGTGTTGCATCTTTTTAATTCTTTTGATAATAGGGCCATTTTGACAATATTAATTATGCTTCTCCAAGAACATGAGAGGTCTTTTTATCTCCTAAATTCTTCTTCAATTTCTTTCTTCAGTATTCTATAGTTTTTATTGTAGAGGATCTTCACCTTCTTCATTAGGTTAATTCCCGTTTTCTTTTTCTTTTTCCTTTTTTTTTTTTTTTTTAGGATAGTTCTACTAATTTCTTTTCCAGCAGATTCATTATTGGAGTAGGAAAGAATTGATTATTTATATTGACCTTGTATCCTGCTACTTTACTAAATTTTTTTCTCTCACTCTGCACCAAAGTCAACTCAAAGTGGATCAAAGACCTAGGAACTACAACATAAACTGCAACTGCTAGAAGTAATGTTGGCACAGGAACTGACTTGCTTAACAAAACTCCTAATGTGGAAGAAATAAAATGAAAAATCAATAAATTGGATGGCATCAAGTTTAAAAGTTTCTGTACAGCAAAGGAAACAACCAAAGCATGAAGAGAAAGTCTACAGAATGGAAGATCTTTGCCACCTGCTCCTCAAATAGGTCATTAATATCCAGACTACATAAAAAACTCAAAAATTTTAACACAAGCACACACACACACACACAAACGAAAACAACCCTAAAACTCAACTAATAGTCAAAAGAACTATACACACTTCTCAAAAAAAAAAATACAAATTGCCAACAAATATATGAAAAAATGTTCAACACCTTTAGCAATCAGGGAAATGCAAATCAAAACTACGTAGAGATTTCATCTACCTCCAGTCAGAATAGCAATTTTCAATGATACAAATAATAATGTGTTGGTGAAAATATGGAGCAAATGGTATAATCATACATTGTTGGTAGGATTGCAAATTAATATAACCACTTTGGAAAGCAGTATGGATATTCCTCAAAAAACTAGGAATGACCCAGCCGTATGACCCAGCTATCCCATTCTTTGGTATATATCTAAAATTCTAAAATAAGTATACTATCGGGATGAAGTCACGTCAATATTTATAATAGCACAATTCACAATGACCAAGTTATGAAACTGACCCGTGTCCTTCACCATATGAATGGATTAAAAAATGTGGTATAAATACACATTGGAGCTTTACTCAGCCATAAAAAGGAAGACAATTATATTATTTGCAGGTAAATGGATGGAACTAGAGACTATTATGCTAAGTGAAATAAGTAAGACCCAGAATGTCAAACGTTAAATGTTTTCTTTGATATGTGGAAGCTAGTCCAAAATAAAGAAAGAGACAAAGAGAGAAGAATCAGGGTAGGGGGTATTCCATCAAAATAAAAGAAAGATAAGTGGAGTAGAGGAAGAGGATTGAAGGGGAGGAAGGAGGGATGGGATAAGGGAAAAACAGTGGAATGAATATTACCTAGCTTTCTTACAGGTGTGTATATGTTTATACATACACACACACACACATATGATGAATCTTGTCATTATGTATATTCACAAGACTCTAATTTAAAAAATTATAAGTGAACAGAAGTATTTACTGATACTAGTACTAGTACTAGTAGATACTAGTATTCTAGTAGGATAGAAGATCAGTAGATGTATCAGTTATAGAAGTATCAGTAGTAGGAATGGGAGGGAGGAAAGGGAAGGGAAGAACTGGGGACTAAATTAGAGCAATCTGTATTCTATGCTTTTATAATTATGTCAAAATAAATCATAATGTTATGTTTAACTAAAATGAATCAATAAAAATGAAAAAAATCACATAACTAATTCCTTCAGAGATAGCCTATTCTAAAATACTTTTTCAATATCACTTTATGGTGTCTGCTTCCAATTTAATGTAATTATGCTTTATATAGTATTGTACACATTCATACCATCAAACTCTTCTACTGGCATAAACCCAAAATGACTCCATGACCACAGAGGATTATCTTTACCATTCCTCAGATTTGAAGGTAAGA
Organism: Sciurus carolinensis; assembly: GCF_902686445.1. Taxonomy (NCBI): domain Eukaryota; kingdom Metazoa; phylum Chordata; class Mammalia; order Rodentia; family Sciuridae; genus Sciurus; species Sciurus carolinensis. The sequence continues at coordinate 30,394,044 of NC_062225.1, forward strand.
TGGAGAAATATTCTTCAGGTCAGCTTCCTGTCTTCTAGGAACTCATACCATTTGGTTCTAGTTCTCCTGCCAGCTTCTTTTTCTTGAATTGCTCCTGTATATCTTATAAGATTCATTCCCAAGTCAGTAAAACTTTTAGACAAGTACTAATATAGTTTAATTATCCTTAATTCTTTTTGTAGAAATCACAAGTAGAATAAAAATAAGCTAAATGTCAAATGAGGAACAAAACTCTTAAGTTTTTGTAACAAACTGACATAGGGTGATTTAACAAACTTTAATTAAGGAAAAGTGATTAAAACTGTAGTAAGTGGAAAATTAATAATGAACAATTTCATTATGGTCCTGCTATTTGATTTCTCACATAAATCATATCATTCAATTCTTAAGGAAAATATCATAGTCCTAGATTTATAATGAAACAGACTAAGCCTCAGAAAATACACCATTTATGTATACAAGGGCACATGTTCACTAATTTGCACATGAAACAAAAGCTCATGTCCTTTCTGTCAGCATCAGCTCAGGTAAGTAGTGACTATGTTTCATGGTTCCATGTGAGAATGGTGTGAAGAGTCAAAGTTGACAGAGCCTGTGGTGTTTTCCTATTGCCAGGGAGAAAATCTCACTTTTTTTGTATTACCTATATTAGAATTTTACTTATACAAAAAGAAAAAAACATCTGCAGCTCAAAACGAAAATCGTTAGGCTTTCCTTGTTGCGATTGATTTCAGTTCATTTAGTTATAGACTTTGTTATCTTTGCTCTACCCTCTAGATCCCTTCTCTAGCTTGTGCCAGAAGATTGCTTTGCGTGTAAACTGAAGTACCCTGGCTCCCTTGTTCCCTGGAATCTGGTTGCATTCTGCCAGTGGTGATGCTGCCAAGGTAGAGTAGAGCAGTAAGGGCAGAAAAATGTGCAATAACCTCCACTTGCTCTCTGCCTCCCTAAGACTCAGTAGTAGTTCTGTTTCTTTGAAATATGCCTTTTGGAAGGAGAATAATATAGGAAATAAGAGCATGAACTTTACATAATAACTTTGTGGGTTAGAATCCCAGTTCCGCTCCATTTTAAAACTATTTAATCTTTAGAAAAATAAGATATCCTCTGTGAGTCTCAGTTTTCCCCATTTATGGAAGGGGTGAAAACATCACCAGTCATACAAGTCATAAAAATACAATCCATAACATGGAGGGAAAGAACAAACAATTGAAACCCACCAAGAACTGTTACAAAAGTTAAAATTATTAGATTAGACACTCAAATATTTTATAACTGTATTTTTCATGTTCAATAAGTTGAACAGAGTTGGGAAAGATATTTTGTAGACCTGACTTGAACTTTCATAAATTCAAAATCACAGTTTATAATTATTATATAGAATTAATGGCAGATGACACATAGCAGAAATAAAAGAAAAAAAACTGTGATCTTGAGCATATAGCAATAAAGCTAACCAAATAAAAATATACGGGAAGAAGTGACCTAAAAAGTAAAACAACCACTAGTGAGTGGAGAGATAAAGTTTGTGTCCTAATACGTGTGGAATTATTGTGTCTAAAGGAGAGAAGACGGGCAGCAGGAAACAAGCAAGCACACATTTGAAGAGACAAAGGCTGAAACTTCCAAAACTTTTAAACCATAAGTCCAGTAAGCCGGCACAGGCCAGCCCTGAGAAGCATCGAGTATGATCTCAAAACCAATGATAAAAAGAAAATACAGAAAGGAGAAAGAATAGAGAGTAGTGTTACATACAGATAACCAGATTTCTTATAGGAAAAATTCAGACATAACACAAAGGAGGAATATTTCTAAAGCAATAAAAGAAGAGCACTGACAACTTATAATTCTATGGCTCGCAAAAATATTTTTTTTCTCACATGAAAGAAAAAACTGACTTTTTCAAATACAAGAAACATTAAAATACTCTTAAGCAGCAGACACACTGTTCGAAAAAGATAAATTCAGTCTTTCAAGTCAAAAGAAAATTATGCCAGATGGAATTGTGTTCAGAATAAAGGAATGAAAAGCACCTGAAATAATAAGTGCTAGGTAAACATATGTTTACTTTATTATTATTCATATATCTTTGAAAGATATTTGACTTTATATAAAAAATTACAATTGTGGTCTGATAAAATAACATGATTAAAATGTGTAATAATCTTAGCATGAAGAGTAGGAAGGAAAAAACAGTTTATTGTTTAAAAGTTTTAAAATGCATGGAATGTTATAATGACACAGGTAGATAGCCTGTGATAATTTAATGCTGTGTATTATACTCTAAACCCTATAGTAACCACTAAAATAACCAAATCATAGGTAATGAGTTGGCAAAGGAGATAAAATAAAATTGTAAAAGAATACTCAATCTTAAACTATCTTTCTAGTAAGAGGAAAATTATAACAAAAATAGATGCTATTCCTACTAAAAATACTGAGATGAAAGATTTTAACTTGATGACAATGATCATATGTAAATAATCTGAATATTGAGCCTTCTAATTAAATATCAGGGAATATCACATTGATTAAAATGAGATTCAATTCTATGTTTCTTACATGATATTCACATTCAATATAAATAGGTTGAAATTAAAAGAGAAATACATGCAAACTGTAAAGAAAGGTGAAGTCCACAAGGAAGAGCTGGGTAAAGCATGATTTGTGAACCAATGAAATTGTGGCACACTGAATTTGTTTAATTTTCTTGTAGTCACTTCGTTTGCACACTGAAGTTACGTGATAATGCTTAGATTAGAGAATTAGCAAAAGTCTTAAATAATATGTGTGGAGACATTCTGAAAATTATGAAATGCCGTAGAAATGAAAGAATAGATGGGGGACACTGATGACAGTTCTCCAGTGTGAAGTCTATTGAATTGCCCAAATGAAAGATCACACAGAAGGAAAAGGTAAAAAAATACTAATTTTTTAACCTAGATGATTATCCAACTAAATAGCAGAGCCAAGAAATACTGAAAGAATCTCTGCTTTGAAAACTGCGTGGCAGCCACTGGAAATATCTTGGAGTGAAGACCTGTTTGACATTTAGGAAAGAAGGTATGATAGATTTCTAAAATGCCCCTTCCATAGTTTTATGACCTAATGCCTGAGAATATAAATATGATGAGATAGTATACCCTCGCTAAGTTGTGTTTCATAGAGAAAGGATATCAGAGGTTGAATTCAGTTCCCTACTGGTTGACTTTAAAGTGATCAAATGAAAATTAACTGGGGTGCTAGCCTAATTCCATGAGCTCTTTTAAAGCAGCATTTTCTCTGGCTAGTTGTAGAAAGAGAAGATAAAGAGGCACAAAGCATGAGAAGAGCTAGATCCGCCGTGGTTGACCTTAGTTAATGATCCCTGACTTGTTTATCGCAGGGAACAGAGTGGGAGAGCAGTCACTGAAAGCTGAGAACAATCCCAGACAACAGCTACCAGGAACACGGGGACTTAAATCCTATAACAAAAAGAAGATATATTCTGGAACCACCTGAAAGAGCTCAGAATCTTATTTTTCCCAAAAGTTTCCAGACAACATCCCACCCCTGCCAATAGGGCTTTAAAACTCTTTAAGTAGAGAATCTAGTTGAGACCACCAAGATTCCTGACTTAAATTTGCAAGATGACAAATGAGTGCTAAAAGGAAAACGAGGAAGATGGGGGTGAATGAAAACTTCAGGGGCTATATTAATCTCAGAGAAAATTTCAGGGCAAAGAATATCACTATAATAATGAAAGTTGTTTGATACAGTTGAAGGAATTAATATATAAAGTATACATAACAATATTAAGTGCTCATGCCCCTAATAGCAGAGTGTCAAAATGCACAAAGCAATAACTATAACTATGAAGTAAACTAGGTTTTCACAATTATGTTTGGGAATTTAATACAACTCAATAATTGAAAAAAGTAGAAAAAAATCAGGATGTAGATTGACACTATTATTAAACATATCTAATTTAAATTTACACATTTCTTTTTTTTTCTAATTTAATCTTATTTATCACAACTTCTTTTGTCTAACAACCCATAACTTTGTAAGACTTCGATTATACCACTTGATGACATATACACCAATAGTTAATTACAAAGTATTATGACCAGAGTTCTCCTGATTTTGAGAATTTTGTTTCGTTGTTATATGCAGGAATTTCTTTATTACTAGAATATTAGAAAAAATCCTATATTTCTACAGTTGCTCATAATTTAAAAACTTTTAAATTTTTCATTATTTTTAAATTATCTAAATTAAAATTTATGATGAAACTTTTACACGAAAATAAGTCAAATACTTCTAGAAAGTATAAAAAACTAAAAATAATATTATTTTCTCTCTTCTCTCACTGCCTATCGCCTACTACCTAGCACACCTCAATGCTTTCAACTGTTTGTTTTGGATTTTTAAAAATCATTTATTTATTTATTTATTTATTTATTTATTTATTTATTTTTATTATTGTAAAAAAATGGGGTACAACTTGTTTCTCTGTCTGTACATGAAGTAGAGGCATACCATTTGTGTAATCATACATTTACATAGGGTAATGGTGTTTGATTCATTCTGTTATTATTCCTTCTCCCCCACCCCTCCCACCCCTCTTTTCCTTCTATACAGCCCCTCTTTTCTCCATTCTTGCCTCCCTCCCATCCCCCCATTATGTATCATAATTCGCTTATCAGCAAGATCATTTATCCTTTGGGATTTGGGGATTTGGGGATTGGCTTACCTCACTTAGCATGATATTGTCCAATTTCATCCATTTGCCTGCAAATGTCATAATTTTATTATTCTTTATGGCTGAGTAATATTCATATACATATATATATATGCATGTATATATATATATATATATATATATATATATATATATATATCACAGTTTCTTTATCCATTCATCAAATGAAGGGCATCTAGTTTGGTTCCACAATCTGGCTATTGTGAATTGAGCAGCTATGAACATTGATGTGGCTGTATCTCTGTAGTATGCTGATTTTAAGTCCTTTGGGTATAGGCCAAGGAGTGGAATAGCTGGGTCAAATGGGGCTTCCATTCCAAGTTTTCTAAGGAATCTCCACACTGCTTTCCAGAGTGGCTGCACTAATTTGAAACCCCACCAGCAATATATGAGTGTACCTTTTTCCCCACATCCTCGCCAACACCTATGGTTATTTCTATTCTTGAAAACTGCCATTCTATTGAGATGAATCTTAGGGTGAGATGGAATCTTAGGATAGTTTTGATTTGCATTTCTCTTATTACTAGAGAGTGAACATTTTGTCATATGTCTGTTGACTGCTTGTAGATATTCTTCTGCGAAGGGTCTGTTAATTTCCTTAGCCCATTTGTTGATTGGGTTATTTGTATTCTTCCTGTAGAGTTTTTTGAGTTCTTTATATATTCTGGAAATTAGTGCTCTATCTGAAGTATGAGTGGCAAAGATTTTCTCCCACTCTATAGGCTCTCTCTTCATATTACTGATAGTTTCCTTTGTTGAGAGAAAGTCTTTTAGTTTGAATCTATCCCAGTTATTGGTTCTTGCTTTTATTTCTTGTGCTATGGGAGTCCTGTTAAGGAAGTCTGATCCTAAGCCGACATGTTGAAGATTTGGACCTACTTTTTCTTCTATAAGATGAAGGGTCTCTGGTATGATTCCAAGGTCCTTGATCCATTTTCAGTTGAGTTTTGTGCAGGGTGAGAAACAGGGATTTAGTTTCATTCTGCTCCATATGGATTTCTAGTTTTCCCAGCACCATTTGTTGAAGAGGCTATCTTTTCTCCGTTGCATGTTTTTGGCACCTTGTCTAGCATGAGAAAACTGTATTTATTTGGTTTTGTGTCCGTGTCCTCTATTCTGTACCATTGATCTACCTGTCTATTTTGGTGCCAAAGCCATGCTGTTTTTGTTACTATTGTTTTGTAGTACAGTTGAAGTTCTGGTATTGTGATACCCGCTGCTTCACTCTTCCGGCTAAGGATTGCTTTAGCTATTCTGGGTTTCTTATTCTTCCAGATGAATTTCATGATTGCTTGCTCTATTTCTGTGAGGTACATCATTGGGATTTTAATTGGAATTGCATTGAATCTGTACAGCACTTTTGGTAGTATGGCCATTTTGACAATATTAATTCTGCCTATCCAAGAACATGGGAGATCTTTCCATCTTCCAAGGTTTTCTTTAATTTCTTTCTTTAGTGTTCTGTAGTTCTCATTGTAGAGGTCTTTCTCATCTTTTGTTAGATTGATTCCCAAGTATTTTATTTTTTTCAAAGCTATTGTGAATGGGGTAGTTTTCCAAACTTCTCTTTCTGAGGATTCATCACTTATGTATAAAAATGCAATAGATTTATGAGCATTGATCTTATATCCTGCTACTTTAATGAATTTACTTATGAGTTCTAAACGTTTTCTGGTGGAATTCCCTGGTTCCTCTAAATATATAATCATGTCATCAGCAAATAGGAATAGTTTGAGTTCTTCTTTTCCTATTCATATCCCTTCAATTATTTTGGTCTAATTGCTCTGGCTAGAATTTCAAGGACGATGTTGCATAGAAGTGGTGAAAGAGGGCATCCCTGCCTTGTTCCAGTTTTTAGGAGGAATGTTTTCAGTTTTTCACCATTTAGAATGATATGGGCCATGGGCGTAGCATAGAAGGCTTTTACAATGTTAAAGAATCTTCCCACTATCCCTATTTTTTCTAGTATTTTGAGCATGAAGGTATGCTGTATTTTATCAAATGCTTTTTCTGCATCTGTCAAAATAATCAGGTGATTCTTGACTTTAAGTCTGTTGATATGGTGAATTACATTTATTGATTTCCGGATGTTAAACCAACCTTGCATCCCTGGAATAAAACCCACTTGATCATGGTGCACTATCTTTTTAATATATTTCTGTATGTGATTTGCTAAAATTTTGTTGAGAATTTTGCGTCCATATTCATTAAGGATATTGGTCTGAAATTTTCTTTCCTCAATGTGTCTCTGTCTGGTTTAGGTATCAGGGTGATATTGGCTTCATAGAATGAGTTTGGGAGGGTTCCCTCCTCTTCTATTTCATGGAATACTTGGAGAAGTATTGGAATGAGCTCTTCTTGAAGGGTTTTGTAAAACTTGGTTGAGAACCCATTTGATCCCAGACTTTTCTTTGTTGGTAAACTTTTGATGAGTTCTTGTATTTCCTTACTTGAAATTGATCTATTTAAATTGTGTACATCCTCCTGGTTCAGTTTAGGTAATTCTTATGTCTCTAGAAACCTGTTGATGTCTTCGAGTTTTTCTATTTCATTGGAGTATATATTTTCAAAATAGCTTCTAATTATGTTCTGTATTTCAGTCATGTCTGTCATAATATTTCTTTGTTCATTCCAAATTTTAGTAATTTGAGTTTTTTCTCTCCTCTTTGTTAGTGTGGCTGAGGGTTTATCTATTTTGTTTATTTTTTCAAAGAACCAACTATTTATTTTGTCAATTTTTTCGATTGTTCTTTTTGTTTCAATTTCATTGATTTCAGCTCTGATTTAAACTATTTTCTGTCTTCTACTACTTTTGGTGTTACTCTCCTCTTTTCTAGGCCTTTGAGCTGTAGTATTAGGTCTTTTAATTGTTGATTTTTTCTTCTTTTATTGAATGCACTCCATGAAATAAACTTTCTTCTAAGTACTGCTTTCATAGTGTACCAGAGATTTTGATCTGATGTATCTTTGTTCTTGTTTACATCTAAGAATTTTTTTTATTTTCCCCCTGATGTCTTCTCTTATCCATTCCTCATTCAATAGTGTATTATTTAATCTCCAGGTGTTGGAGGAGTTTCTGTTTTTTATTCTGTCATTTATTTCTAATTTCAATTCATTATGATCTGAGAGAATACAAGGTAGTATCTCTGTCTTCTTGTATTTGCTAACAGTAGCTTTGTGGCATAATATATGGTTTATTTTAGAGAAGGACCCATGTGCTGCTGAGAAGAAAGTGTATTCGCTCTTTGTTGGATGGTATATTCTGTATATGTCCATTAAATCTAAATTATTGATTGTGTTATTGAGATCTATGGTTTCTTTATTCAATTTTTGTTTGGAAGATCTGTCCAGTCAGGAGAGAGTTGTGTTAAAGTCACCCAGTATTATTGTGTTGTGGTCTATTTAATTCCTGGAATTAAGAAGGAATTGTTTGACGTACTTGGGTGAGCCACTGTTTGGGACATAGATATTTATGATTGTTATGTCTTGCTGATTTATGCTTCCATTAAGCAGTATTAAATGTCCTTCTTTATCCTTCTAACTTTGGCTTGAAGTCCACATTATCTGATATGAGGAGGAATACTCCGACTTTTTTGTTGAGTCCGTGTGCATGATACGTTTAGTCCCATCCTTTCACCTTGAGTCTGTGGGTATCTCTTTCTATGAGATGAGTCTCTTGCAAGCAGCATATTGTTGGATCTTTCTTTTTAATCCAATCTGCCAGTCTATGTCTTTTGATTGATGAGTTCAGGCCATTAACATTCAGGGTTATTATTGAGATATGATTTGTATTCACAGTCATTTGGCTCATTTTTTTTTTTTTGACATGACTTGGTTTCTCTTTTATTTGGTTGTTCCTTTAGGGTAGTTCCTCCCTTTGCTGATTTACATTGTTGTTTTTCATCTCTTCCACATGGAATAATTTGCTGAGAATGCTCTGTAGTGCCGGCTTTCTTTTTGTAAATTCTTTTAGCTTTTGTTTATCATGGAAGGATTTTATTTTGTCATCAAATCTGAAGGTAAGTTTTGCTGGGTATAAGATTCTTGGTTGGCATTCGTTTTCGTTCAGAGCTTGAAAAATGTTGTTCCAGGTCCTTCTAGCATTTAGGTTCTGGATTGAAAAATATGCTGATATCTGTATTGGTTTCCCCCTTAATGTAATTTGGTTCTTTTCTCTCACAGGCTTTAAGATTCTGTTTTTGTTTTGTATGTTAGGTATTTTCATTATAATGTGCCTTGTTGTGGGTCTGTTGTAATTTTGTGTATTTGGAGTCCTATAAGCTTCTTGAACTTGATTTTCCATTTCATTCTTTAGATGTGGGAAATTTTCTGATATTCTTTCGTTGAAAAGATTGTTCATTCCTTTGGTTTGTTTCTCTAAGCCTTCCTCAATTTCAATCATTCTTAAATTTGGCCTTTCCATGATATTCCATAATTCTTGTAGATTCTGTTCATGATTTCTTACCATCTTCTGTGTTTGGTCAACTTTGTTTCCAAGATTAAATATTTTGTCTTCAGTGTCTGAGGTTCTGTCTTCCTGGTGTTCTGTCCTATTGGTTATGCTTTCTATGGAGTTTTTAATTTGATTTATTGTTTCCTTCATTTCAAGGATTTCTGTCTGTTTTTTCTTTTTCAGTATCTCTTTATTGAAATGATCTTTTGCTTCCCACATTTGCTATATTAACTGTTGAATGGTGTGATCATTCAATGCCTGCATTTGCTCTTTCATCTCATCATTTGCTTCTCTGATCATTTAATATGTACATTCTGATCTCCCTTTCTGATCTTTCTTCTTCCATGCTGTCATTGGATTTTATTGCTGTACCATCTAGGTTTGTTTGGGACATTTTCTTCCCTTGTTTTCTCATATTGGTCAGGTATCTACTCCTCCAATAGTTAAACTCTATTGACTTATATTGTCCCTGTAGATTTCCAATAATTTGTTCCTAGTCTTCAGTAGCCTGAAATCTTGGAGAAATTTGATAATGCAGTGAGACACAAGGAACTTGCCCCTCTAGGGGTGGTGGCCTTCAGGTGGGGTATATTCCCTGCTAGTGGGCAGAGGCACCTCCACTTGTTGACCAATGGTCAGTCAAAGGGAGACTAGACTGTTGGCTGGGACATGACTGGTCTTGACCTGGGTCTCTGGTTCTTCCACCCTGGTAGGAAAACCTTGCCCAGCAGGGAAGACTCACCTGTTGGGGATGTCTCACTGGGCAGCTCTCCTCTGAGACGTTCCCTTCAGTCCAGAACTACCGCCTGGGCTGGTCAGCCCTCCTCTGCAACGTTCCCTGCGGTCTGGACCTACCGCCTGGGCCATGGGGCCTCGCCCTGCGAGTGCATCCTTCGCTGGGGTGGCCCTCCTCCAGGAAGCTGCCTGCAGTACAGTCCTGCTGCCCAGGCCTGGGAGCCTCGCTCTGCACCAAAGTCTCTCGTTGGGCTCCCTCCTCTACAACGCTCCTGGTTGTCTGGGTTCACCGCTCCAGCATGGGAGTCTCACTGGGCAAGTCTACTCCATGAAGTTCCCTGTGTTTCGAGAGTACCACCCAGGGGCTCTGAGTTGGTCCAAAGTCTCTCAGTACCTCCTCTTCTTGAATCCTGAGTCCTGGAGCAACATGAAATGCAGTCACCCTCTAGCCCACAATCTTGAAAACTTATTTTTAATTTTTTACAGATGGCATTTTGATTCATTGTACACAAATGGGGTAAATCATTTCATTTCTATGATTGTACATGATGTAGATTCATACCATTCATGTAATCATACATGTACATAGGGTAATAATGCCTGTCTCATTCTACCATCTTTCATACCCCCACCCCACCTCCCTCTCATTTCCTTCTACATAATCTAAAGTTCCTCCATTCTTGTCTCACTCCCCACCCCAACACACCCATTATATATCATCATCCACTTATCAGGGAAACCAGTGGACCTTTGGTTTTTTGGGATTGGCTTTATTTCACTTTGCTTAATATTCTCCAATTCCATCCATTTATTTGCAAATGCCATAATATTCTTCTTCTTCTTCTTCTTTTGGGGGGCGGTGGTTCTGGGGATAGAAACCAGGGTCTTATGCCTGCAAGGAAAGCACTCAACCAACTGAGCTATTTCTCCAGCCCACTATTATTCATCCTTATTTTTGAATAATATTCCCTTGTATATATAAACCACAGTTTCTTTATCCATTCATCTGTTGAAAGGCATATAGGTTGGTTCCACAATCTAGCTATTGTGAATTGAGCTGAAATAAACATTGATGTGGCTGTGTTACTAGAGTATGCTAATTTTAAGTCCATTGGGTATAAACCAAGGAGTGGGAAACAGGGTCAAAAGGTGGGTCCATTACAAGCTTTCTGAGGATTTGCCGCACTGCTTTCCAGACTGGCTGCACCAATTTGCAACTCCACCATCAATGTAAAAGTGTGCCTTTTTCCCCACATCCACGCCAACACCTATTATTTTTTGTGTTCTTGATAATAGCCATTCTAATTAGAGTAAGATGAAATCTTAGAGAAATGCAAATTAAAATAGCTCTAATTACTAGAGATGTTGAACACTTTTTCATATATTTATTAATCACCTGTGTGTCTTCTTCTGTAAAGTGTCTGTCCAGTTCCTTGGTCCATTTATTGATTGGATTCTTTGTATTTTTGTTGTTAAGTTTTGTAAATTCTTTATAAATTTTGGAGATAAGTGCTCTATCTGAAGTGCATGTGGAAAACATTTTCTGCCACTCTGTAAGCTCTCTTTTCACTTTATTGATTGTATCCTTTGCTGAGAAAAAACTTTTGAGTTTGAGTTCATCCCATTTATTGGTTCTTGCTTTGATTTCTTGTCCCAAGACTCTCTTGGGAGCCTTGTTAAGGAAGTCTGATCCTAAGCCAACATGATGAAGATTTGGGCCTACTTTGTCTTCTCTTTGGTGCAGGGTCTTTGGTCTAATTCCTAAGTCCTTGATCCATTTTGAGTTGAGTTTTGTGCAGGGTGAGAGATAGATGCTTAATTTTATTTTACTGCATATGGATTTCCAGTTTCCCAGCACTATTTGTTGAACAGGCTATCTCACTCCATTGTATGTTTTTGGCTCTTTTGTCTAATGTGAGGTGACTGTATTTATGTGGGTTTGTCTCTGTGTCTTCTGTTCTGTACCATTGATCTGCCTCTCTATTTTGGTGCCAAAACCATGCTGTTTTTGTTACTACTGCTTTGTAGTATAATTTAAGGTCTGGTATTGTGATAACTCCTGTTTCTCTTATTCTACTCAGGATTGTTTTGGCTATTTGAGGTCTCTTATTCTTCCAGATGAACTTCATGATTGCTTTCTCTATTTCTATGAGGAACATCATTGGGATTTTAACTGGAATTGTATTGAATCTTTATAGCACCATTGGTAGAATGGCCATTTTGACAGTATTAACTCTGCTTATTCAAGAACATAGGAGATCTTTCCATCCTTGAAGGTTGCTCTGGCTAGTGCTTCAGGATGATATTGAATAGAAGTGGTGAAAGAGGGCATCCCTGCTTATTCCAGTTTTTAGAGGGAGTGCTTTCAGTTTTTCTCCATTAAGAACGATGTTGACCCTGGGCTTAGCATAGATAGCCTTTACAATGTTGAAATATATTCCTACTACTCCTATTTTTTCTAGTGTTTTAAGCATGAAGGGATGCTGTATTTTATCAAATCCTTTCTCAGCATCTATTGAAATAATCATATGATTCTTACATTTAAGTCTATTGATGTGATCTATTACATTTAGTGATTTTCAGATGATGAGCCTACCTTGCATTCCTGGGATAAACCCCACTTGATCATGGTGCACTATCTTTTCAATATGTTTTTGTATATGATTTGCCAGAATTTTGTTAATGATTTCTGCATCTATGTTCATCAGGGATATTGTTCTTAAAGTTTTCTTTCCTTAATGACTCTGTCTGGTTTTGGTATCAAAGTGATACTAGCTTCATAGAATGAGTTTGGAAGGGTTCCCTCCTTTTCTATTTCCTGGAATATTTTGAGGAACTTTGATATTAGTTCTTCTTTAAAGGTCTTGTAGAATTCAGCTGAGAATCTATCTGGTCCTGGCCTTTTCTTGGTTGGTAGGCTTTTGATGGCTTCTTCTATTTTGGCACTTGAAACTGATCTGTTTATATTGTGCATGTCTTCCTGATTCAGTTTGGGAGGATCATATGTCCCTAAAACTTTATCAATGTCTTTGATATATTCTATTTTTCTGCAGTATAGATTTTTAAAGTAGCTTCTAATTATGTTATGTATTTCAATGGTGTCTTTCGTGATCTTTCTTTTTTCATCACGAGTTGTAGTGATTTGAGTTTTCTCTCTCCTCTTCATTAGTGTGGCTGAGGGTTTATCAATTTTGTTTACTTTGTCAAAGAACCAACTTTTTGTTAAGTCAATTTTTCAAAATGTTTCTCTTGTTTTAATTTCATTGATTTTAGTTATGATTTTAGTTATTTACTGTCTTCTACTATTTTTGGTGTTGATCTGTTCTTCTTTTTCTAGGACTTAGATATGTAATGTTAGGTCATTTAGTTGTTGATATTTTATTTTTTTTTTTAATGTATGAGCTCAATGTAATGAACTTTCCCCTTAGTACTGCTTTCAGAGTGTCCCAGAGATTTTGATATGTTGTGCTGTTGTTCTCATTTACCTCTAAGACTTTTTAAATTTCTTCCCTGATGTCTTATGTTATCATTGCATCATTCAATAGCATATTATTTGGTCTCCAGTTGTAGGAGTAGTTTTTGTTTGTTATTTTATCATTGATTTCTAATTGTATTTCATTATGGTCTGATAGGATACAAGGTAGTATCTCTTCTGTTTTATATTTACTAATGACTTCTTTGTAACCTAGTATACAGTCTATTTTTGAGAAGAATTCATGAGCTGCTGAGAAAAAGTATATTCACTCGATGATGGATGAAATACTCTGTAAATATCCATTAAGTCTATATCATTGATTGTATTATTTAGTTCTATAGTTTCTTTGTTCAGTTTTGTTTGTAGGATCTACCCAGTACTGAGAGTGGTATGTTAAAGTCCTCCACTATTATGGTGTTTAGGTCTAATTGATTCTTAAAATTGAGAAGGATTTGTTTGATGTACATAGATGCTCCATTGTTTGGGGCATAAATATTTAAAATCATTATGCCTTTCTGATTTATGCTTCCCTTAAGCAGTAGGAAATGTCCTTCTTTATTCATTCTGACTAACTTAGGTTTGAAGTCCACCTTATCTCACATGAGGATGGAGACCCCTGCTTTTTCACTGAGTCCATGTGCATAATATTTTTTCCCATCCTTTCACCTTTAGTCCATGGATGCCTTTTTTTTTTTATTGTAAACAAATGGGATACATGTTGTTTCTCTGTTTGTACATAGCGTAAAGGCATACCATTTGTGTAATCATAAATTTACATAGGGTAATGTTGGTTGATTCATTCTGTTATTTTTTCCCTTCCCCCCCACCCCTCCCACCCCTCTTTTCCCTCTATACAGTCCTTCCTTCCTCCATTCTTGACCCCCTCCCTAACCCTAACTCTAACCCTAACACTAACCCCTCCCACCCCCCATTATGTGTCATCATCCACTTATTAGCAATATCATTCGTCCTTTGGTTTTTTGAGATTGGCTTATCTCACTTAGCATGATATTCTCCAGTTTCATCCATTTGCCTGCAAATGCCATAATTTTATCATTCTTTATGGCTGAGTAATATTCCATTGTATATATATACACACCACAGTTTCTTTATCCATTCATCAATTGAAGGACATCTAGGTTGGTTCCACAATCTGGCTATTGTGAACTGAGCAGCTATGAACATTGATGTGGCTGTATCTCTGTAATATGCTGATTTTAAGTCCTTTGGGTATAGGCCAAGGAGTGGGATAGCTGGGTCAAATGGTGGTTCCATTCCAAGTTTTCTAAGGAATCTCCACACTGCTTTCCAGAGTGGCTGCACTAATTTGCAGCCCCACCAGCAATGTATGAGTGTACCTTTTTCCCCACATCCTCGCCAACACCTGTTGTTGCTTGTATTCTTAAAAATCACCATTCTAATTGGGGTGAGATGGAATCTTAGGGTGGTTTTGATTTGCATTTCTCTTATTACTAGAGATGTTGAACATTTTTCCATATGTTTGTTGATTGCTTGTAGATCTTCTTCTGTGAAGTGTCTATTCATTTCCTTAGCCCATTTGTCGATTGGATTATTTGCATTATTGGTGTAGAGATTTTGAGTTCTTTATAGATTCTGGAGATTAGTGCTCTATCTGAAGTATGACTGGCAAAGATTTTCTCCCACTCTGTAGGCTCTTTCTTCGCATTGCTGATAGTTTCCTTTGCTGAGAGAAAGCTTTTTAGTTTGAATCTATCCCAGTTATTAATTCTTGCTTTTATTTCTTGTGCTATGGGAGTCCTGTTGAGGAAGTCTGGTCCTAAGCCGACATGTTGAAGCTCTGGACCTACTTTTTCTTCTATAAGATGCAAGGTCTCTGGTCTGATTCCGAGATCCTTAATCCATTTTGAGTTTAGTTTTCTGCATGGTGAGAGATATGGGTTTAGTTTCATTCTGTTGCATATGGATTTCCAATTCTCCCAGCACCATTTGTTGAAGAGGCTATCTTTTCTCCATTGCATATTTTTGGCCCCTTTGTCTAGTATGAGAAAATTATATTTATTTGGGTTTGTGTCCGTGTCCTCTATTCTGTACCATTGATCCACCTTTCTATTTTGGTACCAATACCATGCCGTTTTTGTTACTATTGCTTTGTAGTAGAGTTGAAGATCTGGTATTGCGATACCCCCTGCTTCACTCTTTCTGCCAAGGATTGCTTTAGCTATTCTGGGTTTTTTATTCTTCCAGATGAATTTCATAATTGCTTGCTCTATTTCTGCAAGGTACATCATTGGGATTTTAATTGGAATTGCATTGAATCTGTATAGCACTTTTGGTAGTATGGCCATTTTGACAATATTAATTCTTCCTATCGAATAACATGGGAGATCTTTCCATCTTCTAAGGTTTTCTTTAATTTCTTTCTTTATTGTTCTGTAGTTCTCATTGTAGAGGTCTTTCACCTCTTTTGTGAGATTGATTCCCAAGTATTTTATTTTTTTCGATGCTATTGTGAATGGGGTAGTTTTCCTAATTTCTCTTTCTGAAGATTCATCGCTTATGTATAAAAATGCCTTAGATTTATGTGCATTGATCTTATATCCCGCTACTTTACTGAATTCACTAATGAGATCTAAAAGTTTTCTGGTGGAATTTCCTGGTTCCTCTAAGTATATAATCATATCATCAGCAAATAGGGATAATTTGAGTTCTTCTTTTCCTATTCGTATCCCTTTAATTTCTTTGGTCTGTCTAATTGCTCTGGCTAGAGTTTCAAGGACGATATTGAAAAGAAGTGGTGAAAGAGGGCATCCCTGCCTTGTTCCAGTTTTTAGGGGGAATGCTTTCAGTTTTTCACCATTTAGAATGATATTAGCCATGGGCTTAGCATAGATGGCCTTTACAATGTTAAGGAATGTTCCCACTACCCCTATATTTTCTAGTGTTTTGAGCATGAAGGGGTGCTGTATTTTATCAAATGCTTTTTCTGCATCTATTGAAATAATCATGTGATTCTTGACTTTAAGTCTATTGATAGGGTGAATTACAGTTATTGATTTCCTGATGTTGAACCAACCTTGAATCCCTGGGATGAAACCCACTTGATCATGGTGCACTATCTTTTTAATATGTTTTTGTATGCGATTTGCTAAAATTTTGTTTAGAATTTTTGCGTCGATGTTCATTAAGGATATTGGTCTGAAATTTTCTTTCCTCGATATGTCTCTGTCTGGTTTAGGTATCAGGTTAATATTGGCTTCATAGAATGAGTTAGGGAGGGTTCCCTCCTCTTCTATTTTATGGAATACTTTGAGAAGTATTGGAATGAGCTCTTCTTTAAAGGTTTTGTAGAACTCGGCTGAGAACCCATCTGGTCCTGGACTTTTCTTTGTTGGTAGGCTTTTGTTGACTTCTATTTCATTACTTGAAATTGGTCTATTTAAATTGTGTATGTCTTCCTCGTTCAGTTTGGGCAATTCATATGTCTCTAGAAACCTGTTGATGTCTTTGAAATTTTCTATTTTGTTGGAGTATAGATTTTCAAAATAGCTTCTAATTATGTTTTGTATTTCACTTGTGTCTGTTGTGATATTTCCTTGTTCATTCCGAATTTTAGTGATTTGGGTTTTCTCTTGTCTTCTCTTTGTTAGTGTGGCTAAAGGTTTATCAATTTTGTTTATTTTTTTGAAGAACCAACTATTTATTTTGTCAATGTTTTGTATTGTTTCTTTTGCTTCAATTTCATTGATTTCAGCTCTGAGTTTAACTATTTCCTGTCTTCTACTACTTTTGGTGTTGGTCTATTCTTCTTTTTCTAGGGCTTTGAGCTGTAGTGTTAGGTCGTTGATTTGTTGAGCTTTACTTCTTTTATTAAATGCCCTCCATGAAATAAATTTTCCTCTAAGTACTGCTTTCATAGCATCCCGGAGATTTTGATATGATGTTTCTTTGTTCTCATTTACCTCTAAGAATTTTTTAATTTCCTTCCTAATATCTTCTGTTATCCATTCATCATATAATAGCATATTGTTTAATCTCCAGGTTTTGGAGTAGTGTCTGTTTTTTACTCTTTCATTAATTTCTAACTTCAATCCATTATGATCTGATAGAATGCAAGGTAGTGTCTCTATCTTCTTGTATTTGCTAACATTAGCTTTGTGGCATAGTATATGGTCTATTTTAGAGAAGGATCCATGTGCTGCTGAGAAGAAAGTGTATTCACTCTTGGTTGGATGGTATATACTATAAATGTCTGTTAAGTCTAAATTATTGATTGTGTTATTGAGATCTATGGTTTCTTTGTTCAATTTTTGTTTGGAAGATCTGTCCAGTGGTGAGAGAGGTGTGTTAAAATCACCTAGTATTATTGTGTTATGGTCTATTTGGTTTCTGAAATTGAGAAGGATTTGTTTAACATACATGAATGAGCCACTGTTTGGGGCATAGATGTTTATGATTGTTATGTCTTGCTGATTTATGCTTCCCTTAAGCAGTATGAAATGTCCTTCTTTATCCCTTCTGACTAACATTGGCTTGAAGTTCACATTATCTGAAATGAGGATGGATACTCCAGCTTTTTTGCTGAGTCCATGTGCATGCTATGTTTTTCCCCATCCTTTCACCTTTAGTCTATGGGTATCTCTTTCTATGAGGTGAGTCTCTTGCAGGCAACATATTGTTGGATCTTTCTTTTTAATCCAATCTGCCAGTCTATGTCTGTTGATTGATGTATTCAGGCCATTAACATTCAGGGTTATTATTGAGATATGATTTGTATTCCCGGTCATTTGGTTCATATTTAAAATTTTATTTATTTATTTATTTATTTTTTGACACATCATGGTTCCTCTTTTATTTGACAGTTCCTTTAGGATAATTCCTCCCTTTGTTGATTTCCTTCTTTGCTTTTTATCTCTTCCTCATGAAATATTTTGCTGAGAATGTTCTGTAATGCTGGCTTTCTTTTTGTAAATTCTTTTAGCTTTTGTTTATCATGGAATGATTTTATTTCATTGTCAAATTTGAAGGTAAGTTTTGCTGGGTATAAGATTCTTGGTTGGCATCCATTTTCTTTCAGAGCTTGAAAAATGTTGTTCCAGGCCCTTCTAGCTTTTAGGGTCTGGATTGAAAAATCTGCTGATATCCGTATTGGTTTCCCCCTGAATGTAATTTGGTTCTTTTCTCTCACAGTCTTTAAAATTCTGTCTTTATTTTGTATGTTAGGTATTTTCATTATAATGTGCCTTGGTGTTGGTCTGTTGTAATTTTGTGTATTTGGAGTCCTATAAGCCTCTTGGACTTGATTTTCCATTTCATTCTTCAGGTCTGGGAAATTTTCTGATATTATTTCATTGAATAGATTGTTCATTCCTTTGGTTTATTTCTCTAAGCCTTCCTCAATCCCAATAATTCTCAAATTTGGCCTTTTCATGATATCCCATAGTTCTTGCAGATTCTCTTCATGATTTCTTACCATCTTCTCTGTTTGTTCAACTTTGTTTTTGAGGTTAAATATTTTGTCTTCAATATCTGAAGTTCTGTCTTCCAGGTGTTCTATCCTATTGGTTATGCTTTCTATGGAGTTCTTAATTTGGTTTATTGTTTCCTTCATTTCAAGGATTTCTGTTTGGTTTTTTTTCAATATCTCTAACTCATATTGAAATGATCTTTTGCTTCCTGAATTTGCTCTGTTAACTGTCGATTGGTGCGATCATTCAATGCCTGCATTTGCTCTTTCATCTCATCGTTTGCTTCCCTGATCATTTTAATTATGTACATTCTGAACTCCCTTTCTGTCATTTCTTCTGCCATGCTGTCGTTGGATTTTATTGATGTAACATCTAGATTTGTTTGGGGCATTTTCTTCCCTTGTTTTCTCATATTGTTCAGGAATCAGTGGGTCATTAAGATATTGCAGATTTCCTCTATCGACTTATAATGTTCCTGAAGATTGCTAGTATATCCCCTCTTATCCTTCAGTAGCCTGCAGTCTTGGAGGAAGTTGATAATGCAGAGCTCCACGAAGAAGCTGCCTCTCTAGGGGTGGTGACCCTCAGGTGGGTTATATTCCCTGATAGTGGGCAGAGGTGCCTCCACTTATTGACCAATGGTCATCCAATGGGGAACTAGGCTGCAGGCTGAGGCAAGGCCTGTTTGTGCCTGTGTCTCTGGTTTTACCATCCCTGTGGGAAAACCTCACCCGGCAAGGAAGACTCACCCGTTGGGGAGGTCTCGCTGGTCAGTTCCCCTCCTAGAGGTTCCCCTCAATCTACAACCACCGCCTGGGCTGGGCTGTCTTCCTCTGCAACATTCCAAGGGGCACGGACCTACCTTTTGGGCCTGGGAGCCTCACCCTTTGCAGGCGAGTCTCCTTAAGCTGCTTCTCCTAGAGAATCTGCCCGCAGTCCTGGAAACTTCGCTCTGCCCCTAGGCGTGTCTCTGTGTGGCTCTTCTACCAAGAAGCCAGTCCTGGGACCCTGCTCTGCACCTAATCGCCTGGCTATGCGGCCCCTCCTCTGAGCCCCCACCTGGAGCCCTGTACAATAGCTCCGAGACCCAGAGACCCGCCACACACCTCCTCCTCCGGACTACCGCCCGGTTTCCGATGCAGTCACTAGGATTCCAAGCAACTCACTTCTCATCTCCTCCTCCCGCCAACCGCCCGTAGCCCTAGGCAGTCACTCCAAGTCCAAGTGACCCGCCCTGTTCCTCCTCCTCCTCCTCCTCAGGGTAGCCCCCCGGGTGTTCAGGAGCGGTGGCTCCGAGACCAAGGGACCCACCACGCTCCTCCTCCAGGCAGGCTACCGGTGTTCAGGAGCGGTCCTTTTTAGTCCAATCAACTCACCACTCGCCTCCTCTGGCAACCGCATGTAGCTCTGATGCAGTCACTCCTAGACCAAGCGACCCGCTGTGCTCCTCCTGCAGGCAGGCCACTGGTGTTCAGGAGTGCTCGCTCTGAGTTCAAACAGCTCGCCATGCAGCTCCTCCTTTGGCAACCACCTGTGGCTCTGATGCAGTCACTCCTAGACCAAGCGACCCGCCACGCCCCTCCTCTTCCTCCGGGAAACCCCCAGGTGTTCAGAAGTGGTCGTTCTGAGTCTAAACAGCTCACCACGCAGCTCCTCCTCAGGCAGCCGCCCGGAGCCCCAGTGGTTGCTCCGAGTCCAAGCGCTGTGCTGAGGCGCCTCCTCTATGATGATCCCAGTGGTCCGTGTTTACCGCTCCAGCGGGGGGAGGGGCGTCTCGCCGGGCAACTCTAGTTCACAAAGTTCCCTGTGTTCTGGGGCTACCACCCCATCCGGGACACCTCCCCAATGGGAGAGACTCACCCGGCAGCTTTGAGTTGGTCCCAAGTCTCTCACTATCTCCTCTTTTGAATCCTGCGTCCTGGAGCAACATGAAATGCAGCCGCCCTCTAGTCCGCCATCTTGAAAACCTCCTGGATGTCTTTTTCTATGAGATGAGTCTCTTGAATGCAGCATATTGTTGGGTCTTTTAATATAATCTGCCAGTCTATGTCTTTTGATTATTGAGTTTAGGCCATTAACATTCAGGGTTATTATTGTGATATGATTTGTATATTTGGTCATTTTGGCTTACTTTTGTTTTAACTTGACTTGGTTTCTTCTTTGATTGGCTTTTACTTTAGGGTAGTTCCTCCCTTTGCTGACTTCTATTGTTATTTTTCACATTCTCCTCACAAAATATTTTGCTGAGAATGTTCTGTAGTACAGGTTATCTATTAGCAAATTCTTTTAAGTTGTGTTTACTGTGGAAAGATTTTATTTCATCACCAAATCCGAAAGTTAGTTTTGCTGGGTGTTGGAGTCTTGGTTGGCATCCATGTTCTTTAAGAGCTTGAAATATATTGTTCCAGGCTTTTCTTGCTTTTAGGGTCTGGGTTGAGAAATCTGCTGATATTCATATTGGTTTCCCCTTATAAGTAATCTGACACTTTACTCTTGTCGCCTTTAAAATCCTATTTTAATTTTGTATGTGAGGTATTTTTATTATAATGTGTCTTAGTGTGGATCTGCTGTAATCTTGTGTACCTGGTGTTCTGTAAGACTCTTGTATTTGATAATCTGTTTCATTTTTCAGGTTTGGAAAATTTTCTGATATCATTACATTGAACAGGTTGTTCTTTCCTTTGTTTTGTATCTCTGTGCCTGCCTCAATCCCAATAATTCTTAAATTTGGTATTTCATGATATTTCATAATTCTTGGAGATTACATTCATGATTTCTTAATATCTTTCAGTTTGGTCAACTTTTTTGGTCAACTTTATTTTCAAGATCAAATATTTTGTCTTCATTGTCTGAGATTCCGTCTTCCATGAGATCTCTTCTGTTGGTGATGCTTTCTATTGCGTTTTTAATTAAGTTTATTGTTTCTTTCATTTCAAGTATTTCTGTTTTGTTTTGTTTTTTAGAATCTCTGTCTCTTTATTGAAGTGTTTTTTTTTGTTTTTTTGTTTTTTTTTTGCTTCCTGCATTTGCTCTATTAACTGTTTATCGGAATGATAATGCATTGCCTACATTTGCTCTCTTATTTCATCTTTTGCTTCATGGATCATTTTAATTATTCTGATTTTCTGTGATTTCTACTGCCATGCTGTCATTGGATTCTATCAAAATATCATCTTGGTTTGATAGGGACACTTTCTTCCCCTCTGTCTTCATATTGTTTCTGTATATTCCCCTCTAGCAGTGAAGATCTGAGGTTGAAGTTCCCTCCTGAAGGCTTATTGTGACCCTGCAGTTTTCCAGTACCTCTCCTTTGAGGATGAGATTAATATTAGAAGAACCCAATACAAATAAATTGCAGCCCTGAACCAGATAGCCCCTATAAAAGACTTTAACATTATTATAATAAACAGGATGAGTTTGATTATTATTTACAGTGTTTCTAGTGGTGAATGAAGAGGTTGGGGAAGGGTGTAAGATGTGAGTAAATAGAGGTACCTGTCAAAGGGCCTCCAGTCTCCTGTAGTCTCCCTTCCTTAGGAAGGGAGGTGCCCCTCCAATGATGGTGGCCACTCCCTCAGGAATAATTCAAAATTTCTGCACCAGCCTCCAAAGAAGCAGGTGCACCTAGTCAGTGCAGTGGCAGGGGCGGGGGGAGTGGGCGCAGTGTCTGGTGTCCTTCTGTGGTGGGGGGGCATGGTGTCCCTAAATTTACACATTTCTTAACACTAGCATAATATAAGCTCTTTTTTGGTGTACCTGGAACATTTATCAAGATACATAAAACAATTTTTAAAAAATTTAAAAGGAATATAGTCCCACAGAGTATTATTCTCCTTGTTCTTTTTTTATAATAATTTCCAAAAAGCAGAAAGACTTTTCAAAATTGATAACTATTTGGTAACAAAATAATAAGCTGCTCAATAACTCATGGATCAAAGAAGATATTAAAAAGGAAAGATGCTGTTTGAAGTAAGAAAAATGAAAACACACATATAAAATTAATGAATTCTGCTAAAGTAGCAATTAAGTAGAAATTTACATCACCAAATGCTTATATTAGAAAATACAGAAGGTCTTAATCTATTGACTTTATCCCTTCCATAAGAAAGTAGAGAAAGGATCATTAATCAAACCAAAAGCAAGGAAAGAAAAATATACAAATCAGACTAAAAGTAAATATAATGTAAAAAGAAAAAAATCAGTAGATTCAAAATTTCTTTAGGGGAAATATAATAAATATAATACAAATAAAAAAGCAAAGACACATTTCAATATCAGGAATGAGGGAGGTGATATTACTATAGATTTTACAGATATTGACATGATATTAGGACTATGTTGTAAGGAGACCTAAGCTAACAAATGTGACAAGTTAAATATAATGAACAAATTCCTTGGAAGACCTAAATTACCAAGGAACACTTGAGGAAAGATAGATAACCCAAATCGCCCCTGTAGCAGTTCAAGCAATTTAATTTGTCAGTTAACAACTGCCTTTTAAAAAAACACTTCAGGGATAATACCATTTTGTAGAAGAGAAAAGAATATTTCTCAGTTTATTCTATGAAACAAAAATTACCCTAAAATGAGCCAAAATATTTTAAGGCAAAAGAAAAGCCTAGAGAGTAACATCTTTCATTAAATATAGATGCAGAAGTTCTAAACAAAATTTTGACAAAACATATATAATAAGCTGCAAATGTGGTGAGTTGTCATGGTTACTTAAGATTTATTCCATTAGAATTTATCCCAAGTCAATGTAATATTCAAATCTCAACCAATGAAATTCACCATGTTGACAATATAAAAAAATACAATCATTGCAAGAGATAGATACCAGATTTTACCAAAACCAACATCCATTTCTGAATAAAAAAAAAAAAAGAAAAAAAACTTTTGGAAAAATAGAAACAGAAGGAAATTCCCCACACCTAATACAAGTTATCTACAGTTGACATACTGAAGGTTAAAAGAGTGAATCCTTCCTCCCGAAGAGCAGAAATAAGAAAAGATGTTCATGTTCGCCTCTATTCATACTTCGTTGGAGGTAAGTGCTGTAGTTCCGACGTGAAATGCCCCTTATAGCTCATGTGTGAGACAACACAAGAAGGCTGAGAGGTAAAATGATTGGATTATGAGAGCCTTAACCTAGTCAGTGCATTAAGCCCTGATAGAGATTAAAAGTGGTGAATGTCAGAGGAGGTGTGTCCTTGGAGGCATGTCTTTGTGGTTTATTTTGTTATTGAGGAGTGGAGCTCTGTCTGCTTCCTGGTGCCATGTTGCCAGTTGCTTTCCTTCACTACACACTCCTGCCTTGGTAGTCTGCCTCACTTTGGTCCTAGAGCAATAGAGCCAGCCATTTACAGATTGAAACCTCTGAAACCATGAGTGACAAATAAATTTTTCCTCCTCTGAAGTTGATCTTGTCACCGGTATTTTGATCACATCAGCAAAAAAGGCTGACTAAAATAGGAAGCAAGTGTTTAAAGTAAGAAAAAGAAAGATATCAAATTTAGATATGGATAAATAGAACTATATTTTTAAGAACAGGATTGCTATTATATAAAATCCAATATATTTACATAAACATTTACTAGTACTAATAAGTTAGTTTAACAAGATCATAGGAACATGATCAATATACAATACAATTATATTTCTTTTCCCAACAACAATTGGAAATTAAATATGCAACCTGTAATGTTATCAGAAAGATTCAATTAAGGATAAGTTTGTCAGATACGTTAAAGACCTATACACAGAAAATTATAAAATACTGCCAAGAGATATGAAAGAAAATTAATGGAAATATTTGCCTTGTTCCTGGGTGTAAAAATGCAATATCAATAAGATCCTCCCCAAATTGAATCATAGATTTGATGTAATTCCAGCAGAACTCTACAGAATTTTATGTACACATTGATGAAATGTCTATAAAGATCATATAGATGTGAAAAATACTTGAGTAAGCATAAAAAATTTGGGAAAAAATGAAACAAATTTGAAAGTCTAATATTACATAATTTCAATAAAGTTACAATAAAAAAATAATAGGGTAGTGGCATTAAGATAAATAAAAAGAATAATAGAACAGAATAGAAACTCTACATACAGACCCATACATCTATAGACAACTGATTTAAATTAACATCCATAAGTAATTCATTAGAGAAACTAAGCTTTTCATCCAATGATGCAGGCAGTAACAATTGTATAGTTATATTTAAAACAAAATAAAAATAATAGTTAAATATAATAACAAATAAACCTCAACTCAGATCTCACATCATTTGAAAATATTATCTAGCAGTGTATCAAAACTAAATGTAAAATCTGAAGTTCTAGACACATTTCTTTAGAATGTGTCAGAAACACAATTCAAAAAAGATCAAATTGTTATATTTGAATTCATCAAAATTAAAACACTTCTGACAGAC
Organism: Sciurus carolinensis; assembly: GCF_902686445.1. Lineage (NCBI taxonomy): Eukaryota > Metazoa > Chordata > Mammalia > Rodentia > Sciuridae > Sciurus > Sciurus carolinensis. The sequence continues at coordinate 30,419,335 of NC_062225.1, forward strand.
ATGGTGGAGCATGCCTGTAATCCCAGTGGATCAAGATACTGAGGCAGGAGGATCATGAGTTCAAAGCCAGCCTCACCAACTTAGTGAGACCCTAAGCAAGCTAGCAAGACCCTGTCTAAAAATAAAAAATAAAAAGGGCTGTGGATGTGACTCAGTGGTTTAGTACCTCTGGATTCAAACCTCAGTACAAAAAAAAAAATTAAAACACCTGTTTGTTAAAAAAACAGTATTTTAAAAATGATAAGACAAACCACAAAGTAGAGGAAAATTTTGTAAGGAATATATTTCATAGAAAACATATGTCTAAGAAATGTAAGAATTCTCAAAACAATAAAAAAAAGTTCTAAAATGAAAAAAACATTGGCAAATATTTTGAAGAGATTTTTCAACAAAGAAGGTACTCAGATGACAAGCACTTGATGAAATACTCAGTGGCATTAGTCATTAGGGAAATGCAAATTAAAATTATAATGCTATACACAAGTTATTATAACTTAAATTAAAAATGTTAAACACCCCAAGTATTGACATGGAAAGGGGAAAAATTTGACACTTCTTTCACTTCAAATGAAAATATAAAATGACTCAACCACTTTGGAAAACATTCTGGCAGTTAGTACAAAGTTAAATATCTCATGATTCAGCCAATTTCTAAGAATTGAATTATGAGAAAGAAAACAAACGTTGATAACAACAGTTATAAACAGGTTTCTACTTCAACTTTATCTCTTGTTGCCCCAAATTCAAAACAAGTCAAATATTCATCTAGAAGTGAATGGATGAACAAATTGTGATAGCTACAATATAGTGGCATGCTTTTCAGCATAAACTCAAAATAATTAGGCTGTGTAAAAATACTCAGATCAAAAACAACAACAACAAAAGAAGCCTGTAGAGACACTATACAACTGGAGGGTAGAAACTGTACTGCCTTAGATCCATACCACTGGATGGGAAGATACACAAATAAAATGAAAAAAACAAGGGAACAAAGCACCTCAAACAAACCAATATGCTTCAACGATAGAACACATAGCACAATACAAGAAATGTCAGAGAAGGAGTTTAGAGGGTACATAGTTAGATTGATCTTTAAAATAAAGAATGGTATCAGAGAAATATAAAAAGTGAAAGTTCAGTTTGATAAAGAGACAGACTATAAAAAGGAATCAAGCAGAAATCCTTGAAATGAAGGAAATAAGAAACAAAATAAAGAATCAATGGAAAGCATCACTAACAGACCTGACCACTTGGAAGACAGAGCCACAGGCAATGAAAACAAAATAAATACTCTTGAAAATAAAGTTGACAACACAAAGAACATGGTGAGTAACCATTAACAGAATTTCAAGAAATATGGGATAACATGAAAAGACTAAATTTAATATTAATCAGAATAGACGATGGCATGGAGATACAAATCAAAGAAATGCAGAATCTTTTCAATGACATAATATCAGAAAACTTCCCAAATCTAAAGAATGAAATGGAAAATCAACTACAAGAGGCTTACAGGATCCCAGACATACAAAATTACAGCAGACCCACACCGAGGCACATAATGAGAATGACCAACATACAGAAAGTGAATATAATTTTTGAAGCTACAAGAGAAAAAAAATATATTTCGGGGGAAACCAATTCGAATTTCAGCTGATTTCTCAACTCAGACCCTTAACACCAAGAGGTCTTGGATAATATATATTAAACTCTGAAAGAAAATGGATGCCAACCAAAAATGTTATATGCAACAAAATTAAGCTTCAGATTTGAAGATGAAATAAAAACCTTCTATGATAAACAGAAGTTAAAAGAATTCACAACTAGAAAGCCTGCACTACAGAACATTCTCAGCAAAATATTCCATGAGGAGGAAAGAAGAAAAAAATGTAAACCAGCAAAGGAGGAACTATGCTAAAGGAAAAGTAAATCAAAATAGAAACTAAGTCAAGTTAAAAACCAAAAATAAACTAAAATTACCAGGAATACAAATCATATCTCAATAATAACCCTGAATGCTAATGACCCAAATTCATCAATCAAAAGTTGTGGACTGACAGATTGGATTTTAGAAAAAGACCCAAAAATATGCTGTCTTCAAGAGAATCATCTCCTAGAAAAAGACATCCACAAGACTGATGATGAAAGGTTGGGAAAAAAAACATATCACTCACATGGACTCCATAAACAAGCAGGAGTTTCCTTCCTCATATCAAACAAAGTGGACTTCAAACCAAAGTTAGTCAGAAGGGAAAAAGAAGTACATTTCATTCTGCTTCAGGGAATCATACACTGGCAAAACATAACAATTGTGATGAATTCGGTGCAAGAGAAATTAGGAAAACTATCCTATTCACAATAGCCTCAAAAAAAAAAAAAAACAGAATACTTGGGAGTCAGAATAACAAACAAGGTGAAAGACCTCTACAATGAGAACTACAGACCACTAAAGAAAGAAATTGAAGAAGACCCTAGAAGATGGAAAGATCCCCCATGTTCTTGGGTAGGCAGAATTAATATTGTCAAAATGGCCATACTGCCTAAAGTGTTATACACATACAATGCAAGTCCTATTAAAATTCCAATGACATTCTTCATGGAACTAGAAAAAGCAATCTTGAAATTCATTTGGAAAAATAAGAGACCCAGAATAGCCCAAGTAATTCTTAGCAAGAAGAGTAAAGCAGGAGGCATCACAATACCAGACCTTAAACTATACTACAGAGCAATAGTAACAAAAATGGCATGGTATTGGTGCCAAAATAGACATGTAGACCATAGGTACAAAATGGAAGACACAGAGACAAACCCACATGAATACAGTTATCTCATAGTAGACAGAGTTGCCAAAAAACACATTGGAGACAAGAAACCCTGTTCAACAAATGGTGCTCGGAAAACTGGAAATCTATAATAACTTCAAAGAAGAATTAACATCAATACTCCTCAAATTATTCCATGAAATAGAACTCATTCTATGAGGCTAGAATCACTGTGATACCAAACCCAAACAAAGACACATCAAGGAAAGAAAACTTCAGATCAATATTTCTGATGAACATAGATGCAAAAATTTTCAGAATTTCATGTAACAAAATGCAATTAAACCTCTTTCTTACCCTGCACAACAGTCAGCTTAAAGTGGATCGAAGACTTAGGCAGTAGAACAGAGACTCTGCCCCTAATAGAACAAAAAGTAGGCCCAAATCTTCACCATGTTGACTTAGGTCCTGACTTCCTTAACAATACTCCTGAAGTGCAAGAAGTAAAATTAAGAATCAATAAATGGGATGGATTTAAACTAAAAAGCTTCTTCTCAGCAAAGAAAACAATCAATAACATGAAGAGAGAGCCTACAGAGTGGGAGAAAATCTTTACCACACACACCTCAGATAGAACACTAATCTCCAGGTATATAATAAAGAACTCAAGAAACTTAACACCAAAAAAACCAAATAACCCAATCAATAAATGGGCTAAGGGACTGAACAGACACTTCACATCCAAAACACTTCACAAAGAAATACAATGAATCAACAAACATATGAGAAAATGTTCATCATCTCTATCAGTTAGAGAAATACTAATCAAAACTGCTCTAAGATTTCATCTCACTCCAGTCAGAATGGCAATTATCAAGAATATAAGCAATAAGTGTTGGCAAGGATATGGGGGGAAAGGTACATGCATACATTGCTGATAGGACTGTAGATTGGTGCAACCACTCAGGAAAGCAGTATGGAGAATCCTCAGAAAACTTGGAATGGAAACACCATTTGGTCTAGCTATCCCATTCCTTGGTTTATACTCAAAGGACTTAAAATCAGCATTATACGGCAATGCAGCCACATTAGTGTTTATAGCAGCTCAGTTCACAATAGCTAAACTATGTTTCCAACCTAGATGCCCTTTAACAGATGAATGGATAAATAAAATGTGGTACATATACATAATGGAATATTATTCAGCCATAAAGAAGAATCAAATTATGGTATTTGCAGGTAAATGGATGGAACTGGAGAAGATCATGATAAGTGAAATAAACCAAGCCCAAAAAACCAAAGCCTGAATTTTCTCTCTGATAAGTGGATGCTGATCCGTATTGGGGGGAGGAAAGAATGAGGAACTTTGGATTGGGCAGAGGGGAACCAAAGGAAGGTGGGGCGGTGGGATGGGAAGGACGTTAGAATGAGACAGATATTATTACCCTATTTACATGAATGTTTACACTACTGGGAAGAAAAAAATAAGAAAAAAGTATGTTTTGTATGACTACATGTACATAAATTCATACAAATACAAACCAATCCATAATGGTGGAAATGACTAGATCAGTAATTGCTGAGGGATAAAGACAAGGTCAGGAGGACACTATGAGGTGCTAAAGGAATCTCTTGGAAGTGCTGTCATAAAATTATAAGTCTGTTTTAAAGGAAATAAGAAAATGGTTTAGACTGAATCAAATATGAGTAACCACAACCTGGCAACCCAGATTCAAGTTAACCTATTAGGTATGTTCCACTGTGGAAGAGATTACGTGAACTTTTACAATCACAGAACAAAAGAGAATCATAGACCCAGTGCATGGATGGGGCATCAGGGAGGTGGGCAGCAAAGTGGAGAAACCAAAAAGTGTTTTCAGATGTCAAAATATTCTTAACTTTAGAGGCTAGAGGTCTACTAAACTTAGCAATTCATCCTGAGACATTTACCAAAGAGTTGGAAGAATGATAGGTCAGACCCAAACATGAAGGTAAATGCTATTAAAGGGACTAAGCCCCAGATAATTTTGGCTCTTCACCTACAACATTCTACCTCTCCAGAAGCATGGGGTTCCAGTTAGGCAAGGAGGAGTAACCTACAGGATTTTTAATATAGATACAGCTTCTTCAGAGAACTGCAGTTCACAGAGGTGACTGTGCAAACTGTCCCAGAGTGTATGTGGGTATTTATTTATTTATTTATTTTTGTGATGCTGGGGATCAAACCCAGGGCCTCAGACATACTCAGTAAGGACTTCACCAATGAGCTACAATCCCAGTTTCTAAGGTGATGGATTTGTTCACCATGGTGATGGTTGGGATATTTTTACATGCATATGCACATGAAAACAAACAGGTTATTTTAAATATATGCATTGATTTATGTCAATTATACCTAATAAAAAATTAAAAACTAAACAGTAAGACTAGGTTTTCCTTGGAAATAATTAGTGCTCTTTATATGAGTGAAACTAAAATGTTGAAACTTTGATGTTCAACATACCTATCCTATTATTTTTTGTTTTCAAAGCAGAAACTCTGGGCTTATAAGAAGATACTTAATATTCCTATAAATTTTCTGTGTGACATTTCTTCCCTCCTGCTGTTAGTTGTGTGGGAAACAAGTGATCAACAAAACACATTCAAGGTATTCAGGTTCTAGCTTCATTTTGGATCAGAAGCTCTGAAGCAAATTACAGCTAAGGAGGAACATACTGAATTGTCAAAGTAAGAGAATCAAGTTGGCCACATTTTTCCCTTCAAATACCTCTGGCTCTGTAGTCATTCTAGGGTGATTTTCCTTGTGGTCTCAATTAGTTTCATATTCAGACGTTTGGCTGACAACTGGACTCTCCCAACAGAACCACCACTCAGGGATAGCATTGCCTGAGCTTTACTGATGAATGTTAGTGCTCTTACCATTTTTATTGAGGCCATGATTTTTCCGTTGGAACTTCCCTTCCAAAGGGAGCTCTCACCTCGCCTCTTGAAGAATGGGAACACACAGGAAAGAGTGGATAAGCACAGCCAGGGGAGCTTAAGTAGAGTTGCCATATGTACAGATGAGACCAAGAGACTGGTTACAGCATAGAGTTTAGCAATGTTGCTTTTAATTATATGAACAAATTTGGTAAATTTAAAAATATATGGAAGATGATTTTCTCATTTTTATGTTTTTCTAAAGTGCTTTGGTGTCAAATTTAACAATGTGCTTCTACTCTTTGACTTATTAATTTTATTTATGCAGATGATTCTACTAAAACATTAATGTTTAAAAATTTTAGGTGTATGAATTCAACACACTATTATCACATGAATTTATTCATATTTATTAAGCAAAAGTTATTGTTGACACATTATTGCAAATAAGCAGCCTCAGCATATTGAAGGATCCAACAAATGAATGCTGAGTAGAAAAATGAATGTGTGAAAACTTATGCCCTTATTAATTTGATAACATGTGTGCTTCTAATTGAGAAATTGCTTTCACTGCATTTAATTGGGGATTGTTTTGTAATGATGTACATAAGTATCTTTAAAGATGTACTGCGTTCCCATTGTTTTTACTTCACTTAGGATAGTCTTGATTAGGAACTCACTGTCAAAAGAGATTCAGATGATATTTTGCTAAGAGATGTGTTTATTTCTTTTATACCATGATGGTGGGCAATTAAATTATTAAGAAGATGTTAATTATGTTCACTGAGAAGTAATTGAGGCATGATAGGTTATTTTATGCTATAATGATGTTTTTTGCTCTGCTCAGTCTACCATGAAATGTCAGGTAGACATTATAATGCAAGCATTTCATCTTTCAGTTCTTATAATTATTCAGGCTAAATTTTGCTTGAGTTTTTCCTGACTTTCTCTGAGCTTATCATTCAGATAGAGAAGATTATAATTTCATTTGTGTTTAATAGTGAGTCGTCCACTCTCTAGACTGAACATATTGACCTCAATTATTTTTACAAATCAGATTAGCCTTGTTGGCTTCAATCATTTCATTCATTAAAAAAAAAAAAAACTTAAGAAAGGACTATATATTTTTAGCAGCTGCCCTCCAAGTGGCAATTATCAGCAAGACCAGTGTGCTTGGAGAAAGAAATTTATTTTCTCCTAGTGAGATTTAAGGTGTGGATTATAGGATTAAGCTCATCTACCTTGTCTGCCTGACTAAAGGACTAGAGAATGGTTATCATCCTCACCCTGCAGTGCAATGGCTCTCTTAAAGAAAAATCAAAGTTAAAAAATACCAACATAAATGCTTCCCTAAGCCTCCATCTTTATATCCCATTAGGAATTTTGCAACGAATAACTGATAGAAATATTAAAGCACATTAGATGGAATTACAGCACATCAGAAATACATTTTCCATCTTTTCCAAACATTCCAAGACTACTTCTTTTCCATTGAAAGTTTAATAACTCACCTGTACATATGAAGTGTAATGTTAACTTTCTACAACAAGTACTAAACTTGAATCAGAATATTACAAAGTAATATTCACCATATCTCTCTGATTCCTTTTCATAAAAATTGGCATACACTTTAAATATGAAATAAAGGTGTAAAGAACTTTTTTTCTATTTATTCATAAGCTCATATCTCTCCTCTGTACTGTGAAATCATAATTTGCTTTCTAATTGAATTACCTATGAATGTTCTAAGGGACGAAATGGGAAGCAAGATTTGCTATTAATTACTTGAGAATGATTTGTTCATTGTGCATCCTTTACTAAGTCTGCCATAACAAGGGGTAATGGATAAATGGGTGAAGTGTCATTGATTTTTCTGTTTCGATAGAACTAGATAGTATTAGTAACACTTTCAGGGAGAAGCTGCTTCCAACATGTTTCATTGGGTATTATTCTGTATTTATGTACATATTTTTGTATGATGCAAAAATGAGGGCATTAACAATGATTGTCTATAGAGGAAACAATTCCCCAAATTCTCTATCCTATCATCTATTTGATAAACCCAAAGTCTTGCCATCTCTGATGTTCTGTGACCTTACAACAAAGTCCTTGGATTGATAGTTCCATCTGTCTAAAAACTGACTCAGGCCAGCTGTGGCATCTAATTAAATCCAGACGAGATGAGCTTCAGTCTCAGATGGCCCCTACCTCTGGATTCTCAGTTATTCTCTAACATTTCTGGATATAAAATGGATGGAGTGGGCCTTAGTGACTGATCAGAGTGCATTTACTCAGCATTGCCACACGTTAAGTCTTTTTCAGTTTTAAAACTACTGCATCATCTGCAAAAACTGTTCTCAAAAGACAGATGCGAAATGTCCATCTCACTTAGTGTAATGTATCTCAACCTTCACCTAAACTCGTGGTCCACCCATATATGATGTTTTTACTTAGGATTCTATTTATTAGCCTTCATCTATTCCCTTCCTTTCCCTATATCTTTCTGAGACTTGTTATTTTGTCTTTACCTATCTATGCCAGTTATACATAATTCCATAATAATTCATACATAATAATTTATACTATTATTTCTTTATGTGAAGGTAAGATATAGAGGCAAGGGTAACACTGTCCATTCAGTATTGTCCAGTGAAGTGAGTATGGATTCAGGGATAAAGCCTGACAGACTTGATGTGCTCTGTGGTGATATAAACATCATTTTACCTTTAGAAGATGCTACTTAAAATTCAAATCATGTGCCTCTTATTATAAAATAATCACCACAAAATTTTGATTATAATTTTGCTTTACAAACAATATGCCCACAAGGAGAGAATGAGCTGCCCGCAAAGTGCCTGTGAGATCTGGAAGTTTTCTTCCTCTCAGTGGAATAATAAGCCGGCCCTCACATTATAATTAACTTTTCATGCAGCCCTTTTTCCAAGTCAAGCATTTAGGCCCATTTGACAGCTGTATTTCTCATTTCGAATTAATAAGTTGGCATTATAGATTTTCCTCCACTGTTTGTTTTACAGACAGGCCTCTGTAAAGAGAGACTCAGGAATAGGTGGGTAGAAACTGGATGTTGGGAGAAAGGGAAAGTGGAAAACAAAGTTGGCAGCCAGAGCCAGCTCAGGGCTCAACCAGGGTTTAGAGCTGCTCTCTCCTTATGCTAGAATCTAGGTCTGAACTGGAGCAGAGGCTTTGGAATGGTTTCTTAAAATTAACAACTGTGGCCTTGGTTTTTTTACCACCGGAGGGAAACACAGAAAGCGGTGGGGTCAGGTACAAGAAAAAAGGCACCATTTGGGAAAGAAAATGAACTTTTTGTGGGGCCAAGCTAAAGAGAGAGCAGTTTAGGTGTAAACAGAGCATTGGGAGTTGTGAATTCAGTTCATCAGGATGACAGATACTCAAGGCAGGCCCACCGGGAGAAGGGCTTTTCTATGACTGTCACGTGGATATCTTCAGGACTGTGGTAGGGTTCACAAATGTCCACAGGTGATTCCATTTACATCAGGTCCTACTGTCTAGATTTTGGTAAGATCATTATGAGATATGAGTCCACTCTTACTGTGCTTATATAAAGTTCCTCAAACAAAAGGAAATGCCACACAGTCTCTAGGCTAAAGCTAATATAGGCTGTCAGTTGATCTTTTATTTCTATCACAACTTTCTATATTGCTGAATCCTCTGCATGCGTTTTCCATTTGAATTTCCATAAAACTATCTATCTACCAATTTCCCATGCAAGGATATTTTCAGCAGTACCTGCCATTGTACTGAGCTCCCACACATTTGTGCAGTAGTCCTCCATATTTGCCAACTTCAAAAACGTCTCCAAAACTACTGATTCCTCAAACGCTCTTCCCTATGACTACTTGCATATCTCTACCTCCAATTTCTTATCATTTATTTCCACATCATGAGCAGTATTCCCTTTTATGCTTTATTTCAGATCACGTGCTTATAGCTTAAATGCTCAATTGTCTTTTGTTACTTAATAAAATTCAATATTCTTAGTGTAATTTAAAATGAATTTCATAATTTAGAACTGTTTTATATTTCCAAGATTATTTTCTATTGCTTCCCAATAACTCAAAATGTGCCTTTGTCACTTGGGAATGGACCTAGTTTTGGAAAACCATGTCCAAGACTTGTATTGTTTACTCCTTTACAAATCTGAAAACCAAGAGAAACAAAACCCAACACTTGTAAAATGGCAGCTAAATATGTCACTTCTCTTCTTCCCTATCATCATATTTTGAGTGTAAAATATTTAGCATTGATAGGGAAATATTAATTATAAATGCAAATAAATTGCAAGTTACAACTCTGCTAATAGGCTGTTTGTACACATTATGAGCAATCAGAATTTTTATATCTTGCATTTATATTAAAGCACAGGATGGTTAAGCAACATATATTCACTAACAAACATATTGCTATTATTGTGAAACACAACTATGATGCTTTGTAGTAACACAAAATAACTGATATAATGATGTAAAAGCAAAATAAAAGTGTACCTGTGATATTATTGCAACACTAAAACATGTATAATTGTGATTCAAAGGTTGAAGAAGAATTATTTTTGCCAACACTTTGTGTGTGGTGATGTTTTTTTCTGAAAAATACAACTTAAATATTAAGACAGTATATTTTCAGGGTTCACCAATTAAATTGATTGTATCGGCGATTATACATATATACACACACACACATAGCATTTTTTTATTTTTATAAGGAATTGAATCCCATGATTACAGAAGCTGAGAAGTTCCACAGTCAGTGTAGACCCAGGAAAGCCAGTGATGCAACAATGCATGTCCCATCTTAAGGGGTCGAGCAGAAAGGACAAATTCTCCCTCCCTCTGCCTTATGTTCTGCTTAGACTTTCAGTGGATTGCATGATATACCCTAACCACTTTGAGAAGAGCAATCTCCTTCACTGAGCCCACTGATTCAAATGTCAATCTCATTCAGAAAAACTCTCACAGATCCACCTGGAAATAATGTTTAGCCATATATCTGTCCAACTTTAACAAAATGTTAGGTAGTAAGTCCTCAAATAAATCAAAGCCCAAATCCAATGGCTAATATAATCCAGAAAGACTTACCTATACATTTTTGTTTCTTTTATGGCACAATCCATAATAAAAGAGAGAATTAAATTTTTATTTTCTAGTGGAAATTTTTTAAGCTGTTTGTGATGCCACATTGACTATGCATATAAAATGCAATTATCTGTTTATGAAACTAGTATTTTTATGAACACAAGTAACTAAACCACAAGGATAATCATAGTTTATGCAAGACAAAAGATATCCAAACATGGAAATTAGAATGATGAACATTCTTCCTGCTTTTCTTCTCAACTGCTCAGTTTTAGGTTCCAACTTAATTACGGGTATATGCTGTAGTAACACTTGAGTCCACTGATTCCCTCAGTTTCCCCAATGCTTTCAATAAAGTATTGAGCTTGGTGATGCTGACTATTAAAAGCAATAGAGCTTGGTAATTTAATTTAAGTAAGATAATTCAAGCATTTGCATCATTATAAATTTGAGAAATAGTATTTAAGTCAATTTTTTTAAATTTATGTGAGGACTTTCAAGTAAGTTGAATTTAGAAGTTAGGTGAGTTTTATTTTTATTGATTTATTTATTTTTGTGTGGTGCTGGGGATTGAACCCAGGGTCTAGTGCATGTGAGGCAAGCACTTTACCAACTGAGCTATATCCCCAACCCAGAAGTTAGGTGATTTAAAGAAAACTAACTTTTAGAATAAGACAGCACATGATGAATTAACTTTCAATGACTAAGTTTTTATCTAAGCCAAAATTTCATATTATATATAAAACTAAGGAAAGAAAATAGTGTGATAATACAACTGTCAATGTGACAGTTTTGTAACTTTAATTATAAGCTTTCTTATTTCAAAGTTTTATAAAAGATGTTGTCATTATTCATTTTGTTATTTTTTTTCATTGAGTCTCATGGTATATTTTTTAAATTGTAGTTTAATAAATGTAACATAAAATTTATCATCTTGACCATACACAGCTCAGTAATGTTAAAGATATTTACAATATTGTGCAAACAATCCATAAAACTTTTCCATCTTGCCAAACTGAAACTACACCTATAAAATTACTCCTTATCCCTATTCCTCATCCCCATAAGCCACCGTTCTACTTGGTATCTCTGTGAATTTGACTATTGTGGATACCTCAAACAAATAATGGACTCATACAAGGTTTGTATTTTTATGACTAGCTCATTTCACTTGGTGGCTCCAAAGTTCTGCCATGTTGCAGCATGTGTCAAAAATTACTTTCTTTTTTTAAGGTTAAATATCACGCACACACACACACACACACACATACATAACATAGTATATAGGTTTCACATCCATGTTTTATCATTTATTCACTGATGGACACTTGGGATAGTTTCATCTTTTAGTAATTATGAATAATACTGCTATAAATATGAATGTGAAAAATGTCTTTGAGAACCTGCTTTCAAATTTTCAGACTATATACCCAGAAGTAGAAACACTGGATCACGTAGTAATTCTCTTCTAAATTTTTAAGGAACTGTCATACTGTTTCCCTATGGGTGTATCATTCTAAATTCCCACCAACAGGTCGTAAGTGCTCAATTTCTTCACGAAATTGCCAAAATTTGCTATTTTCTGCTTTGTTTTGTTTCATGATAGTCAATCTAATGGGTATTATAGGCTATCTCATTGTGGGTTTTATTTATGTTTCCCTAATTACTAGAAATTTGGAGCATTTTTAAATATGCTTATTAGCTCTTGTGTATCACCTTTGGAGAAACATCTTTTCAAATTTTTGACTACTTTTAAATACTTTTTTTTTTTTTTTTTCATTTTAAAATGCTAGGTTGTGCCTTTCCATGCTACACAGGGAGGAGCCCTGTGTTCTTGATTCTCGTCATAACTTAAAGTGAAACTGTCACAATGTTCAGAGTCCTTGATGTCCTACAAATGAAGGAGGAGGATGTCCTCAAAGTCCTTGCAGCAGGAACTGATGATCAACTTAGTTGGCACAAACCTTGATTTCAAGATGGAACAATAAATCTATGAAAGGAAAATGGTGATATCTACATCATAAATCTGAAGAGGACTTGAAAGAAGCTTCTGTTGGAAGCTCATGCCATTGTTGCCACTGAAAACCCTGCTGATATCAGTGTCAAGTCCTCCAAGAACACTGGCCAGGGGGCTGTGCTGAACTTTTTATTGCTGGCCACTTCACTCCAAGAACCTTCACTAACCAGATCCAGGTAGGCTTCTGGGAGTTGCACCTCCCAGAATTTACTTATCCCAGGTCTGACCACCACACTCTCTGAGGTTATTTCAACCTGCTATGTGTAATGGATTCTCCTCTGCACTTTGAGGACATTGCTATTCTGTGCAACAAGAAGGGAGCTTATTCTGTGTGTCTGATGTAGTGAATACTGGTCCAAGATGTTCTGCACATCATGGCTCCATTTCCTGTGAACATCCATGGGAAGTCATGCCTGATCTCTACTTCTACAGAGATTCTGAAAAGACTGAAAAGGAAGAACAGGCTACTGTTGAAAAGCTGTAACCAAGGAGGAATTTCACAGTGAAGGACTGCACCCGGTGCTGAATTCACTGCTTCTTAAGCTGAGGATACTGACTGGTCCCTGGATGGGCAGGTGCCCTGTGTGTCTATCTAGCAGTTCCTTATTGAAGATGGAGGGCCTACTCAGTCACTGAAGTCTGATCTGCACACTCACTGTGAAGATCACCGAATGGGCAGAAACATCCACTGGGTGGTCTTAAACTTCTCTTCTGTAGACACTTAAGTAACATTGAAATTAGATTACAGAAAATAAATACCTTTTTCTAAAAATAAACAAATAAATAAATATTGAGTCATAGGAGTTCTTTAGATATTCTAGACATGAATCTATCATTAGATATACAAATTGTAAATGTCTTCTGCCGGTCCATATAGAGCCTTTTAACTCTGCTGATTGTGAGCTGTTTTCATTCACAGGTATTTTAAATTTTGATATAATTCAACTTACATCTTTGGTTTTTTTTTATTTTTTTTATTTTTTTAATTTATTTATTTTTTTTTAATTGTATACAAAGGGGATACATGTTGTTTCTCTATTTGTACATGGAGTCAAGGCATACCATTTGTGTAATCATACGTTTACATAGGGCAATGATGTTTATTTTTTTTTCCCCTTCCCCCCCACCCCTCCCACCCCTCTTTTCCCTCTATACAGTCCTTCTTTCCTTCATTCTTACCGCTCTCCTTATCCCTAACCCTAAACCTAACCCTAAACCTAATGCTAACCCCTCCCACCCCCCATTATATGTCCTCATCCGCTTATCAGCGAGATCATTCGTCCTTTAGTTTTTTGAGATTGGCTTATCTCACTTAGCATGATATTCTCCAATTTCGTCCATTTGCCTACAAATGCCATAATTTTATCATTCTTCATTGCGGAGTAATATTCCATTGTATAAATATGCCACAGTTTCTTTATCCATTCATCAACTGAAGGGCATCCAGGTTGGTTCCACAATCTGGCTATGGTGAATTGAGCAGCAATGCACATTGATGTGGCTGTATCTCTGTAGTATGCTGATTTTAAGTCCTTTGGATATAGGCCAAGGAGTGGGATAGCTGGGTCAAATGGTGTTTCCATTCCAAGCTTTCTGAGGAATCTCCACACTGCTTTCCAGAGTGTCTGCACTAATTTGCAACCCCACCAGCAATGTATGAGTGTTCCTTTTTCACCACATCCTCGCCAACACCTATTGTTGCTTGTATTCTTGATAATCGCCATTCTAATTGGGGTGAGATGAAATCTTAGGGTAGTTTTGATTTGCATTTCCCTTATTACTAGGGATGTTGAACATTTCTTCATATATCTGTTGATTACTTGTACATCTTCTTGTGTGAAGTGTCTGTTCATTTCCTTAGACCATTTGTTGATTGGATTATTTGTATTCTTCGTGTAGAGTTTTTTGAGTTCTTTATAGATTCTGGAAATTAGCGCTCTATCTGAGGTATGGTTGGCAAAGATATTCTCCCACTCCGTAGGCTCTCTCTTCACATTTCTGATAGTTTCCATCTTTGGTTTTAATGCTCATATTTTTGTGTGATATCCAAGAAATCATTTCCAAATCTAATTTCATTAAGGTTTTCTCTTAGGCTTTCTTTAGGTGCTTTTTAGTCCTACATACAGGTGTTGAGAAATCTTTAGTTAAATTTTACATATGGTATAAGGTAAGGATCAACTTCATTCAAAAAAAAAACATTTTTTGAAAAACTGTTACAGACAAATCTCAATTTATTACACTCTATTTTATAGCACTTTACAGATATTGCATTTTATTTTACAAATTGAAAGTTTGTGTCAACTCAGTTTCAGGCATGTCGATCAGGTACCATTTTTCCAACAGTATATGCTCACTTCATGTCTGCCACATTTTGGTAATTTTCACAGTATGGTAACGTCTTCATTATTAGTATATCTGTTTTGTTGATCTCTGATCAGTGATCTTTGATGTTACTAATGCAGTTTTCTTGGGGCATCATGAACCTTGCCCATTATACAATGGGAAATCAATAAACATTGTGTGTGTTCAAACTGCTCCATCCACCATTTCTCCATTTTAGGTCTCTCTATCCTCTGAGACACAACAATACCTAAATGAAGCCCATTAGTCACCCTACAATACCCATAAAATTTTAAATGAAAGGAAAAGTCCCATATCTCTCATTTAATCCAAAGCTAGAGATGATTAGGCTTACTAACAAAAGTATAGCAATAGCTAAAACAGGTCAAAAGTCAATCTCTGTTACCAAGCTCATAACCAAGTTATGAGTACTTAGAAAAATTTCTTGAAGGATGTTAAAAGTGCTACTTTAGTGAACACATGAATGATAAGGAAGTAAATCATCTTACTGCTGATATGGAGAAAGTTTAAGTGATCTGAGTAGAATATCAAACTAGCAAACACAAACCGTATTCCTTTAAACCAAAATCTAATCCACAGAAAGTTCCCAAATCTCTTGAATTCTGTGAAGGCTGAGAGGGGCAAGGAAGCTGCAGAAGGTAAGTTTGAATTTAGCAGAGGTTGATTCATGAGGTTTAAGAAAAAGTCATGTCCCTAACATGCAAAATAATGCAAAGTTAAAATGCAAAGTAATGCAGCAATTGCTGATGTAGAAGCTATAGCAAGTTATATAGAAGATCCAGTTATGATAATTGATGAAGGTGGCTACACTGAACAACCAGTTTTCAGTGTAAATGAAACAGCCTTACTTTGGAAGAAGATGGAATCTATGACATTCATAGCTAGAGAGATAAATTCAATGCCTGACTTTACAGTTTCAAAGAACATGCTCACTTTCTTGTTAGGGATGAATGTAGCTAGTGACTTTAAATTGAAGCTGATGTTCATTCATCATTCTGAAAATCTTAGGGCTCATGAGAGTTATACTCAATCTATTCCTCCTGTGCTTTATAAATGGAACAAAGACTGGATGCTAACGCATCTATTAACAAAATTGTTTACTGAATATTCCTAGCTCTTGTTGAAACCTACTGTTTAGGAAAAAAAAAAGAATCTTTTCAAAACATTACTGCTCATTTACAATGTACCTCATTATGCAAGAACTCTGATGAGGATGTACAAAGAGATTAATGTTGTTTTCTTGTCTGCTAATACAACGTCCATTTTGCAGCTCATTCATCAAAGAGTTATTTTGAAATCTTATTATTTTAAAAACACTTTTTAAAAGGCTATGGGTGAAATAAATTGTGATTTCTTTGATAGATTGAGGCAAAGTAAATTGAAAACTTTCTGGAAAGTATTCACTATTGTAACTGCCAAACAGGATATTTGTGATTCATAGGGAGATATCAAAATATGAACATTAACAGGAGTTTGAAAGAAATTGATCCAACCCTCAGAAGTGACTTTTAGGGGTTCAAGTCTTCCATACAGGAAATAACTGAAGATGTGTGGAAATAGCAGGGGAATTAGAGTTATTGGAAGAACTTGAAGATGTGACTGAGTTATTCCAATCTCATGATAAAAGATGAGAAGTTACTTTTAATGGATAAGCAAAGAACAAGTTTTCTCAGGTTCAAATTTTACTGGTGAAGACAGTGCGAGCATTGTTAAATTGACCATTCATTTGGAATATTACACAATAAACTGGGTTTGAGAGGAGTGACTTCAATTTTGAAAGAAGTTCTATTGTGGGTATAATACCATCAAACAGCATCACATTCTACAGAGAAATGTTTTATGAAAGGAAGAGTGGATCAATGCACCAAATTTCTTTGTTGTCTCATTTTCAGAAATCACCACCGCCACTCATCATTCAGCAGCCTTCAATGTCAATGCAAGATCTTCGACAAGCAAAAGCATTATGAATCACCAATGATTCAGATGATTGGTAACAGTTTTGAGCAATAAATTATTTTTAAATTAAGGTGGGCATATGTTATTAGACATAATGTTATTGCACACTTAATAGATTATTATAGAGCATAAACACAACTTTTGTATGCATTGGGAGAAATAAAACCTTGCATGACTCACTTGATTGCAATATTTGGCTTATTGTTGTAATCTGGAACAGAACCCACAATATACCTCAGGGAGTTCTGAATGATGTTTAAAGGAAAAAAAAATCTTCATCTGGTAAAACCGTAAAATGAAGCTAATTTCCCAAGAAAACCTATTTTTTATGTATATAAGTTCCAAAAAATTAAATCACATAGTTGGAAAAGTGTAGAACCTATCTATAAACCAAGGAATACTAGCTCTAATATTAGTTTTGATTCCTGTTTATTTCTTCTTATTATTGCTACCATCATTCTTTTGGTTTTTATCACTCCTTCCTGGAGAGAGTTCTCCAGAAAGTTGACACCTTGGAAAATTTGCCTTTGATAATTTTTCTGCTGTTTCTGATACCACCTAATTTTTTCAAGAAATTCTTAGAGATCTAATAGATAACTCCAATCACTTTTGTAGGATTTATTATCTCACCATAAACAAATAGGAGAAAAATTGAATAAAATAATTTTACAATTAGATTTTATTTTATTTTTGATTGGAGGAGGAATGTGTATTCTCCTATACTAAAACGGAGCAATTGCTCAACTTCATTTAATGTATTGGTACAATCAAGTAAATTTTCTGAAAAAAGTTCTGTATGTCATTTCAGGTTAAAAATTATTTCTTGAATCATGAAACAATCTAATGCATCCAGAAATGATGCTAGTAACAAAAAAAGTTAGTAAATGCAAAAAATTTCCTTAGCACTGTGTTTTTTTCCAGGGTACAATAAATTATGCTAGGTGCGTGTATGAGTATACCAAACTGCATTTCAATTTTAAATATCACTACAGGCACCAATCATAATAAATAAATAAACAGAAGACCTAGAGAGTAGAAGAAGTGCATCAGGGAATGCAGAGGGAGGGAAATGGTTTAGTATTGGGGTTTAAAATGGAGAAAACTATGTTATATGCATTTATGAATATGACATAATGAACACCAATATTATGCAAAACTATAATGCACTAAAAAAATAAAGAGTAAAATAAAAACCCTGTGATAGGGCTGGGGATGTAACTTAGTGGTAGAATACTTGTCTAGGATGAGGCCCTCAGTTTGATTCTCAGCACTATAAATACAAAAACCAAACAAAATCTGTGAGAACTTAGATATCATTATTATCTTCTTTTATCTATCAAGAAACAGAATCACAGAGGATTTAAGATAGTAATCCAGACCACACAGCTAGAAAATGGAAGAACCTTCATGTGAACCCAGCACTTCTGCAACAAAATTCAAACTCAAGTAGACTATGTAATTATTTATCTCAATTCTTATTTAATTTATATAATGTTCTCAAGGATTGATGAGGCTCCAATTGATTGAAACTTGTATGTATAAAACAAGTATATGTATTTTTTAAATTTTTTTATAATTTATTTATTTTGATTCATTGTAAACAAATGGGGTACAACTTGTTTCTCTGATTGTACATGAATCAGAGTCATACCATTTGTGTAATAATACATGTACATAGGATAATGATGTTTGTCTCATTCTGTTATTTTTCCTTCCCCCCACCCTTCCCACCCCTCTTTTCTTCTATACAATCATCCATCCTTCCTCCATTCTTGCTTCCCTCCCACCCCCTGTTATGTATCATCATCCGCTTATCAGAGAAATCATTTGGCCTTTGGATTTTTGAGATTGGCTTATCTCACTTAGCATGATATTCTCCAGCTTCATCCATTTGCCTGCAAATGCCATAATTTTATATTCTTTATGGCTGAGTAATATTCCACTGTGTATATATACCACAGTTTCTTTATCCATTCATCTATTGAAGGACATCCAGGTTGGTTCCACAATCAAGCTATTGTGAATTGAGCAGCTATGAACATTGATATGGCTGTGTCTCTGTAGTATGCTGACTTTAAGTACTTTGGGTATATGCCAAGGAGTGGGATAGCTGGGTCAAAGGGTGGGTCCATTCCAAGTTTTCTAAGGAATCTCCATACTGCTCTCCAGAGTGGCTGCACTAATTTGCAACCCCACCAGCAATGTATGAGTGTACCTTTTTCCCCACATCCTCACCAGCACTTATTGTTGCTTGTATTCTTGATAATCGTCTTTCTAATTGGGGTGAGATGAATCTTAGGGTAGTTTTGATTTGCATTTCTCTTATTACTAGAGATGTTGAACATTTTTTCATATATCTGATGATTGCTTGTAGATCTTCTTGTGAGAAGTTTCTGCTCATTTCCTTAGCCCATTTATTGATTGGGTTATTTGTATTCTTGGTGTAAAGTTTTCGAGTTCTTTATAGATTCTGGAGGTTAATGCTGTATCTGAAGTATGAGTGGCAAAGATTTTCTCCCACTCTGTAGGTTCTCTCTTCACATTACTGATAGTTTCCTTTGTTGAGAAAAAGCTTTTTAGTTTGAATCTATCCCAATTATTGATTCCTGCTTTTATTTCTTGTTCTTTGGGTGTCATGTTAAGGAAGTCTGGTCCTAAGCCAACATGATGAAGATTTGGGCCTACTTTTTCTTCTCTAAGGCACAGGGTCTCTGGTCGGATTCCAAGGTCTTTGATCCATTTTGAGTTGATAAAACAAGTATATTTTATTTAAAAAAAATCAACTCCTTTTATGCATGAACAGAATAAATGTGCTATTTCTTCCTAAAATACTATGACATTAACAAAGTCTGGCCTTGGATAAAATCACTAACAAATACTTTAAAATGTTTTTAATAAAAACAAAATGACAAATCTTCTAATATATAATTTAGTAATATTTTATTTTTATTGTTAAAATCTTTGATGATGAAGAATTTTTTTTGTTTCAAATACCAGTTGTTAGGCAACATGATTGTAATATAAAATTAGGAAAATATATAAATGAAATATCAAATATATGTCATACATTTTTATAAAAAGGACATAATAAAAATATAAAATAGCAAATCTATTGAATCCATAGGCTTACCAAACCCTGGGGTTTATAGAAGCAGTGATATAATAACACAATTTTTTGCTTCTAGGGAAAAGAACCATCTGAGAGTCCCCCTGTCGGGCTGGAGCACTTAGATGAGGCTCAAGAATTGCAAACAGGGACTACGTTCAGACTCTCTCTGCCAGAAATGGTAGATAGAAAGACTTCCATATTGACTTGGAGATTAGATTTGCCATATTATCCAGTTTACTACAAAACTATAAGTGCAAACATAGAACACTAGATTTATATTTAAGAAAGGAAAACAACTACCAAAGAAACAAACAGAAACCTTAATTCTTTTAGTAAATCTGAAAGCCAATATATGTAAGACCATAAAAATTCCAGTGCTAGGAAAAATTGCAAAGAAAATTCTATTGGTACATTAATGTTCATCAGAAGAAATTTTATTTATGTACTATTCCAACAAAAACAATTTTAAAACTGCATTAATTAGTTTAAGTATATAGTGTACCAGATTGTATTTAAATATAGCACAAAGGTATGAATGTAAATGATGTCCCATTCATATAAAAAGGATTAGGAATTACAATATAAAATAAACTTCACTGATGATAAAATATTTTTCAGGAAAAGAAGGCTTTATAAATCTTTATCCTGGATAGTGTCACTAAGAAAAAATGTAAACTGAAGCTAACATGAGGAACTTAGCAATGCACAAATATTAAGGTATACACTGCAAAAAAAAATTGAGAGTAATGAAAAATACACTGAAAGTCCCCAACATTCATGTGAATGTTAGAAACAAGAAAATAAAAGAGAGACTTCATGAATAAATATTTTTTGAAGTTTCCAAGACTGGAGGAGAAAAATGTGTTACTAATGAAATGTGCATTTTTAATAATCAATAGAAAAACAAATAAACCTACACCTAGATAAAACATGATGAAAATGTTGTACATTAAGGATGAAACCAGTTGTAATAGCTAGTAGCAAAAAAGACAGTTTAACAATAAAGGGGTGACCAACTGACAGTGGACGTTTCATTTGCAATAATAGATGCCAAAATTGAATAGAGTAATATCTTTACACTGCTAAAAGAAAATAACTCAAACATATAATTTTATATACAGGATAATGCTTTTCAAAAGTGAGAACAATAAAAATGCTTTCCAGCTGCAGATGCACAGAAAAACTCGCAATGGGGCCACCCACAGAACCTGCCTAAAAGAAAACCTATTAAAGAAAAGCAAAGTACCAAAGGAAAGAATAAGGTATAAGACACTGTTGAAATCAGAAATTGACATAATGTAACAATAAATGTATTTAAGAACTTATTTAAGAATATCACTCTTTATTTTGAGGACAAGAAAATGTAAATATTTAAATAATAAGCCACTTATGTCTCATAAGTGTTCTTAATCTTGCTTCATTTGCGAACAAGCAAAATTAATCTCGAACTTTTTGTAAATACCTTTATTAAAAGCAAAACTGAATTTAAGGTCCACCAACCAGAAGTTACTAACTATTTATATTTGTTTAACTAGAGACTTTCCAAGATAGATCAAATAAGGCAACCCTCCTACCAAAATTTATCAAATTTTTTCTTTGCTTTACCTCTATGTTCACATTACAAAAGCCTTTCTCTCTTATTTCCTAGGAATAGCCCTGAACCATCTCACTTCTGGAGCAGTCCAATTCAATATTTGCTGCTGTTTAAATTTAAAATTTAAATTTAAAATTTCATCATGTCTCATTTTACCCTTTAAAACTTCCGAATGTTAAATGTAGGGCTAAGATCTTTGAATGAAATAATAAGTATTACCCGAGGTTTTCCCCTTACAGGCATGAATCTGATTCCAAATTAGGGAGGGTGGATTTAACCAATAAATTACAGTTGTTGTTGGACTGCAACAGCTAGAGTTTGTGGTGACAGTGCTGGGGACATAGTTCAGGGGGAACACTTGCCTATCATGCCCTGGTCCCTGGGTTCCATCCTCAGCACCAGACACAAACACAAAGGTCAAATGTTAAAGCAAGAATGGAGGAAGGAAGGACTGTATAGAGGGAAAAGAGGGGTGGGAGGGGTGGGGGGGAAGGGAAAAAATAACAGTATGAATCAAACAACATTACCCTATGTAAATTTATGATTACACAAATGGTATGCGTTTACGCCATGTACAAACAGAGAAACAACATGTATCCCATTTGTTTATAATTAAAAAAAATGTTAAAGCAGCTAACATTTACAGAATAATATACAAAACTCATCTACATATGGAGAATACTCCACAAATCCTCTCATACCCCTATGAATCTGTGGTTGAATATTAAACTCTAAGACATGGGGTGAAGCTGCCAAAGGTCCTGCACCAAAACACTACTGGGGTATTAGCTAACTGTTGGACTGAATATTAGCTTCCTAGTTTTACATGCCAAACATTTAGCCGCTCAAACAGCTCTCTGACAGTTTCTATGGATCAGATGTATGGGTATGACAAAAATGGATTCTACTTTCAGTCTAATAAGCCTGAATTCAAGGTGACAGTCATGACTGGTTTTTGTCTAACACTAGCATTGTTTTACCAAGCTCTCTGGTTGTGGGCAAAAGTAAATTTTGTTATTGTAGAATAGAAGTCCCCACCCTTTTCTCTATCTCTAGGTCACAGAACCCTCTCAGTTCCTAGAGGGCACCCCTTGTTCCTTGCCATGTGGTTTCCATAGACTGTTCCCAGGTGGGTGTTTGTTTTATTCCAGGCCAGGTAGAGCCTATATTTATGACTTTGTCTCCTATAACTAGTTATAAAAGTTGCTTTAAAAAATTTGTTCTTTTTAGATATACATGATAGTAGAGTGTGTTTTGACATATTATACAAACATAAGAGTATTACTTCCCATTCCCATGTGGAGTTACAACGGTGGTCTTTCCTGTTCCCATGCCCTTTCCCTTCCCTCCATTCCTCTTTATCTAATTCAATGAACTTCTCTTCCCCCATCTCCATATTGTGTATTAGCTTCTGCATAACACAGGAAACATTAGGCCTTTCGTTTTTTTGAGATTGGCTTATTTCACTTAGCATGATAGTCTGCGGTTCCATCCATTACTGGCAAATGCCATAATTTCATTATTCTTTAAGGCAGAGTAATATTCCATTGAGGATATATACCATATTGTTTTTGTCTATTCATCTGTTGAAGGACACCTAGATTGGTTCCATAGCTATTGTTAATTGAGCTGCTATACACATTGTTGTGCCTTCATCACGATAGTATGCTGATTTTAAGTCTTTTGGGTATATACCGAGGAATGGAATAACTGGGTCAAATGGCATTTCCATTCCAGGTTTTCTGAGGAATATCCATACTGCTTTCCTGAGTGTTTGCACAATTTGCAGTCCCACCAGCAATGTACGAGTGTACCTTTTAACCCACATCCTTACCAATATTTATTGTTACTAGTGTTCTTGAAAATTGCTTTTAAAAGGCTCCTCTGTTCAGGCTAGCCTATTTGGATAATTTCAATGTCTTAAAGTCAAAGAAGTAAAAGACTTCAGATAATACCATCATGGTATTATCTTGTTTACAGTCTGATTGAACAGCTAAAGAAGGAGTTAGTATGCTGGAATCTTCTAGGGTCATTCTAGAATTACACCTACCACATGGGGAAAAGAGCCATGTAACCATCAAGTTCCACCCAACCAGACTGGAAAATGGGAATACTAGGAATATTCTGTAGAGAATTACAGAAAAACTATCTGTCTGAAGTAGGTCTAAATTAACCCATGGACAATGGTTATTCTAGTCCTACTCTGGCAAAGCTTACAATGAGACAAAAGAAACTAGTCAATCTGCAAATAAATTAATTGAAGGGAAAAAAACTCAATAATACTTAAACTATAAAACAATCTGTGCACTCAACTAAATAACATGCATGATGTCCTTCATTAAATAAAGAAGATTTTCTGGATGCTAAAAGTAGGGAAATGTGATATAGAACCAGAAAAAAAAAAATAAGCAAGAGAAATAGACTTAGGAATAGCAGGTGGAGCTAGAAGACTAGGATATCAACATATCTCTTTATACCTCCAACCAGTCAACAAAGGAGATTCACTGGATGTAGATTCGATACTCACTTCTGCAGACCCATGTGGTTAGGTAATGCAGGTCTAGTACTGAGCCCAGTCCCTTTGGGCTCAGGATACGGTTTAGCTCTGCGAACCCAGATTCCAGGTCCATCCTCATCATTCCAACTACAGATCTTTCCCACTGAACTGGAGCCATGCTGGCCCCCCTTTCACACAGGACTAAACCTATGCTTATGAAGCCTGGTGCCAGACTCTTTCTACTAAAAGGGAAGCACCCAGAGACTCAGGCTCAGCGTCTTCCCCAGTTAGGTCAGCTTCTGGGATCCAGGCATCAAGTGT
Source organism: Sciurus carolinensis (assembly GCF_902686445.1). Lineage (NCBI taxonomy): Eukaryota > Metazoa > Chordata > Mammalia > Rodentia > Sciuridae > Sciurus > Sciurus carolinensis. Next base: position 30,443,988 of record NC_062225.1, read on the forward strand.
TTCTGAAGACCCAGAAGACAGACCCACCCCAAAATATTCAATCTCTAAGACCTACTCAGTAGACCCAGACTCCAGACCAGTTACTGTGAATGCAGATGCCAGACCTGTCCACCTACAACTTCAGAAACAAGGACAGATAAAGACTTTCCCAAACCAGGGAAAACTGAGACGTTAATCACCACTAAAATGCCTTACACGAAATGCTAAAGGGTGTTCAAGTGTTTGAAAGCACACTAGCACCATAAAAACATATGAAAGTATGAAACTCACTGCAATGTTAAGAATATAACCAAATTTATAGTCTAATAATACTGCATGAGTAGTTCATAAATGACTTTCAACTCTAACATAAAAATTAAAATATGAAGTATTAAAATAATTATAAATCAATAATTATAATGCACGCATAATACATATAATACATGAAATATGGAATTGTGACATCGACAACATAAAATGTGAGTGAAGTATAGAGATTTTCCTTGTAGATGATGTGCTAAATTGTCTCAGCTTAAAGTAAATTCACTCTAAAATTTTTTCTGTGAGCCTCAATTGAAGTACAGAGAAAAAACCTATAGTAGAAAAAAGTTAAAGAGAAAAGGCACAACACGTACCACCATGTGGGAAGCTGTCCTTATTTAGCAGAATCAGACTAGGTTGAGCCATGTGATCTGCAGTGACCTGGCTTCTAGGAACTGCCAGGAAGTATGTGGCCCCCGTGAGGGAGTGGTTGCCTGTCTCCTTCTGGAATTTTCCTCCTAAGAGGCTGGTTCCCCTAACTCCACCCTATCCTGTCCATCACAGAAGTAGCTCCTCCCAGTCCTTGCCCCCTTTTACCTGCTTATTATAAATAAAGTAGGGTTGGGTGACTTGGTTGTTGTAAACAGGCCAGATCTGGTATGGCCAGATCCATTACACTCCCTCTCTCATAAAAGGAGTATTGTTTGTTCATTGCGTAGATAAGATTTTTGGGTAATAGATAGAAAACCTGCCAACATCCTCTGACAGTTAACCCTTTCCTCCACCACACAGGACCCTGACACCACCATAAAAAAAATTCTCTGTGGACCAATCAAACTATGAAGGAATACAGGGAGAAGATGTGAATAGAACAAAGGAATAACAAAACAGAAAACAATGAAGTCCTTATCAGTAATTGCTCTAAATATATATTTATTAAACAGTGAAATCAAAAGATATAAAGTGACTGAATGAATAAAACAAAAGAATCTTACTAACTGCTGCCTAAAAGAAACCTAATTTGACTTTAAGGACACACATAGGCTGAAAAGAAAGGAATGGAAAAGATCTTCCATAAAAATAATAACCAACCAAACAAACAAACAAAAAACAATCAGGAACCGGATGCCAGGATGCCTATACTTATATCAAAGATACAATTTTTTCATCAACACATAACAAAAAACAAAGATTGTCATAATAAAATGAAAGAATGATCACTTTATTAAAAGGGAATAATTATAAATAGGCAGGCACCCAACATTGAAACTCCTAAAAATATAAAGTAAACACAGAACTTAAATGAGAAATGGTAATAAATGAATAGACCCTACAGACAATAAATAAGAAAACAACAAACATAAACAAAGCAATAGCGTAATAGATCTAACAGACATTTATATATAGTACATTCCATTCAATAGCAGCAGGAATACATATTCATAAAGAGAGAACACTCAAAGTTTTAAATGGAAAGAGGAGGCATTACAACTCATATCAAAAATATTCAAAAAATCAGAAGAGATTACTATGAACAACCACACACCAACAAATTTGATAACCTAGAAGAAAATAAGTGCATACAATCTACCAAGACTGAATCATGAAGAAAGAGTAAACATGAATAGACCCAAAATGGTAAAGAAGATTGAATCAGTAATCAAAACAAATTCCCAAAAAAGATCTCAGAATTTCTGGCTTCACTGACAAATTTGACAGAGCATTTAAAAAATAAATAAAAATAATGGCAAATCCTTCTCAAAATCTTCCAAAAGTTTGAAGATATATTTTCAAGCTAATTTTACAGATGCAGCCTTACCCTGATATCAAACCAGAAAAAAAAGAAAGAAAAAAAAAAAAAAAAAAAAAAAACCACTACATGAGAATTACAGGTATTCCTGATAAGCATAGATACAAATGATTACTCAACAAGGTATAGCAAACCAAATTCAACATCACATGAAAAGTAGTATGCGCAATGATCAAGTTAGATTTATCCCCAGGTTGCAAGGATGGTTCAATATATACAAATCAATAAATGAAGTATACTACACTAGCAGAATGAATGCTAAAAATCCTATGATCATCCCAATTGATGCAGAAAAACTGTTTGACAAAATTTAGGATTTTTTCATAAAGTAGAAACTCTCAGTAAATTAGAAATGTACCTCACCATAATTTAGACTGTATATGAGAAAACCAGAGCACTCATAGTTAGCAGTGAAATGTTAATAAGTGCCTGTAAGATCAGGAACAAAATTATGATTACCATTGTTGCTGCTTCAATTCAATGTAGTCCTGGATGTCCTAGCCAGACCAACTAAGTAAGAAAAAGCAAAGGCATCCAGATTTGAAAGGAACAAATAAAATTGTCCCTGTTTGTGATCCTATAATCTTAATATAGAAAACTTTAAAGATTATTCTAAAAAACTGTTAAAACTATTAAATGAGTTCAGCAAAATTGCCAGGGTCAAGATTAATATACAAAAATAGTTGTGTTTTCTCTACACTAACAACAAACTATCTGAAAAAGACTCAAGGAAATAACCCTATTTATAATAATGGTCAATGAAATACATGGAATAAATTTGACAGTGAGAAAAAATGCTCTCCTAACCAAAACTGTGCAATACATATAAATCAAAGACACAAATAAGTGGAAAAATAATCTGTACTTATGGACACTGGAAAAATGTCCAAAGTATTTTATAGATTTAAGGCAATGCCTATCCAACTCCAGATACAGAAAAAAAATCTTAAATTTTTTGAGAACTATAAAAAGCACAACATAACCAAAGCAATCCTGAGCAAGAAGAGCAAAGTTAGAAATATCGTACTACTTGAAAATTTATGGTAATAACAGTATTATACTGGAAAAAAAAAAAAAAACAGACATATTGACCAATGGAACAAAATGGAGAACCCCCAAGGAAATAGACTCATTTAAAGGACAATTGATCTTCAGCAAAGTTGCCAAGAATATACAATGGAAAAAAGGGAATCTGTCAAAAAAAAAGTTCAGAAAAGTGGATATCTGCCTGCAAAAGAATAAGATTAATAATGAAATAGACCCTTATTATCATACCACAGAACAAATTTAGCTCCAAATGGATTAAAGACCTAAATGAAAGATCTAAAGCTGAAATAATGTGAAGAAAACAAAGATGCTTCTTGATGTTGATCAAAACAATTTTTGGATATAATCCCCAAAACACAGGCAACAAAAGGAAAACCAGAGTAATTAAAAAGAAAAAGAAAAAAAAGTTCTGTAAGGTAAAGGAAATAATCCATAGAGAAGAGACAACCTATACAATGGGAGAAAATATTTGCAAACTGTGTATCTAGTAAAGTGTTAATATCCAAATATATAAAGAATTCGACTCAGTTGCAAAAATAATATCTTCAATAAAAGTAAGCAAAGGGCATGTGCAGATACTTCTCATTTAATTTGTCCCTGCCCCAAATGGGTAACAAAATTTCTCCTGATGAGAAAAGGAAACAAAGTTTCCTTAATCAGAGCCAGAAAAGTAGAAAGGGGAGAAGCAGACAGGTCTGCCCTAGCCTACTGCAAGTTAACTAAATCTAAATATAGATATATATCACCTGCCTTTTGTCCCTTTCCTGCTTCTTCTCCTTCAAAAGTTCTGTTAATTTTCAGGGATTTCAGAAACAGAACTTCTGTGACAAGTTTATTCCATCTTTCCTCAAAATTGACTTTGAATAAAACCTCTTTTTCTACCAATTTGACTCCACTCTGAATATTTCTGGAGCAGTAAGCATTATAGCCCAGTTTCTTTCTCCTTTGTGGAGGAAGTAGGGTCTGTGCCACCTGGTAACAGTTTGAACCAGTAATCTCACTTATGGGTATATGGATTTTGCCTACTTTGGAAAGTAAGATCATTATCTCAAAGAGACATCTGTACTGCTAGTGCTAGGGAGCAGTTAGTTATGAGCAGTGAAATGTGAACCAATAATATAGCAGGGTCATGGGGTTTCTTTGAAATTGCCTTTAATGAACAATCAAATAGCTTGTAGAACAAAAACAATTGTACTAACCCCGAGAATAAACACGTGGAAACAAAGGGAGCCAATTAAGAAATATGTCAAGATTGAAAGATCAATAGGGATAATTCTGGACAAGGTCTACTTGAGGTCATTGTTTTATGGCCATGAGTTTCTCCATAAGGGGAATTTTATTAACAGAGCAGGTGCAGTAAGATGAATTCTGCTGGGTCTTTGACCCCAGCACCTACAATATAGAATTGACTGGTAAATGAAGTCCCTCTCCTTCACCCCCGATAGGTTGCACCATGACAGTTCCTGAGAGGACCAACTGGGGTCAAAACTCCCTCATCCTATGTGAAGTAGAAGATAAACATCTGATAGTTGAAGACTGCAAAAGATGGAAACCAATTCTCCTGGTAAACATCAAACAGTAATAAATTTGGAAGGAGCCTTGTTTCCTTTGTCATTCTCTGCTTGGAGATGACCCATTCTCTTTCTTCCTACTGTTCTTTGCTTAAGGCTCACTTTACTTACACTCAAAATAAAATTTGCTTGCTTGACTTTCATGTGACTTTAAATCTTCTCTCATTGGAACATAAGAACTGAGGTGTGGAGCTTCAGCTCCCCACTCTTCAGTGACACCAGGTTCAATGGATTGCTTTTGTGGTATTTTGTATGTCAGGAATTGTGCAGGCTTATATTATAAGTTTCTTTCTAGAGATCTGGAATCAACCATTTATCTAAAAAAGAACTATCTCCTTTTAATTAGCAATGGAATTTAAATTCACAAATAGGGTGCAGGAGAGGTTAATTACTACTTGCCTGGTCTTTGTTCTCCAGTCTTTATATCAGCCTCTATTAGGATTTTTAAAGATAAAATACTCACTGGCTTTCACACTAATACCTCTAACTCCAACTTAGGACAATGGAGAAATTATTTAATCACTTGTTTTTTCCTATCTCTTTCTTTCTTTCTCTTTTTTCAACACTGAGGATCATGATCTTCAGAGATGCCCAACAAGATTTTTCTCTTCATTTTCTTTAAAGATCAGTATTTTTACTACAATATAATTTGCTATTCTGGATGCATTTTTGATATGACATTTGTATATTCTTTTTTATTGTATTTTTTTTAATGTCAGGCAAGTCTTTTAGAAATAAACATTTGGCATTTATTTTGTTGCCTTGGTTGACTTTTTATTTTTTTTTTAAGTGACTCTGAATCTATGTGATAGATCCTTTTTACCCTATATAAAAAGGAATATTTTTAATACTTTTTTTTTTAAGTTCTTAAAAGAATGGTTATGTTTGTGAAGAGTTCTAAAACATGGTGCTTCTTTTTTCAGTTTTCCTGGCTTTGCTATTCTTTTTACTTGATCTGGATCTTCTTGTTCTATCATTTTTGTTGTCCTCATCCTATTATTTATGACTTCACCATCTGAAGTTTTCCCTCAGTGTTTAATCCCATCCTAAAATGAATTCCCAATGCATCTGTTTGAAGCCCATGTGAATCCATAACTTTTGAGCCTCTTAAAATTTACTGCTCCTTGTTTTGGACTGTGATTCAGATGGGCAAAACTGACAACTCCAGCTACCATTTTCAAATTACTACACTTTGCATTCCAGTGAATATTTGAATGTCAGTTATTTGGGGTTTCTCCTCTCTTCAGGTTTTGCCTTCTGTTATATCCAATGTTCCCTTATCCACATATAGTAGTACAACCTCTCACATATATTTCAGGGTTCATGAGGATATCTTATTGTATTCTTTGGTATAAATTGTAGTCATGGTTTTTCATTTTACTAACTAGTTGCTATGTGTGTTTTCACATGGAAATTCTGGAACATTCAATTATCAAGCAAACGCTGAAATGCTACTATAAAGTTATCAAACTTCCAGACCAATTTAGATGTATGTTAAACATTTTAGACAATATGAGAGAACAGCTACACTTCTCCTTAAAAAGAACACCAAAACTTTGATAAATATATAATTTATCAATTTTTATCAATTTTCTTCTTTAGCCAAGAAAAATACAAAAGGAAAATTATAGCCCAATCTCACACAAAACAATGAAGAAATTTTTATATAAAATATTGGTAGATGTAATTAGAGTTTAATATCACAAAAATGTGAAAAACTGTTTTGTAAGATTCAAGGATAAAATAATGAAATATTCACCACAATGAAGAGAAAAGCAATTGAAAACACTGTTTTCAAAATTCATTCTTGAATAAAAGAAACTCAGAAAAGTGTATTTAGAAAGGAACTTCTCGAACTTGATAAAAAGCATTTTAAAAAAGAAACAAAATCAAATGTTAAACTTAATTGTTTGCTTCAGAAACAATCTCATCAAAGTCAAGAACAAAAGAGGATGACTGCAACGACTACCTTTTTCTGTAGGTTTTTGATTGTCTACTGAACATCCAAACATAAAAAGACAAATTTATTGAAGAGGTAATAGAAGGGAAAATCAGAAAGTCTAATAAGCTGAAAAATTCTCAACTTTACTAATTCTCAAAGAACAATAAATTATTGTTAAAACTGTCATCACTTATATCCATTTACTTGGTTAATGTTAAAAAGGTTGACAATATAATTTTTGGTAAGATGTAGAAAATAAAGAACACTTACATCACTTGAGAAGAATGTTGAAATTATATGCATGTGTGTATATATGTATTCTCTCTCTCTTCTCTCTCTCTCTCTCTCACACACACACACAAACACATATTCACACACGTTCCAAAAGTTATAAAGAGAAAATTGCAAGTTACAAAATTATACAAGTACACACACATTTAGTATGTGATTCCTGCTGTATAAATTAGTTCATGTACAAAACAATAGTATGTAATATTTACAAGTATTTAGCAAAATATACAGAAAAAATTCAAACTGAATTGATAGTCAAAGTAACCATATAGTTGAGAAAAGAAAATGAGATTAGGTAACAAAGCATGCAAAGCGCAGCCATCTCTGTGATGTTTTAATGCTTAGAGACATGAAATAAATATGGCAAAGAAAAAAGAAAGAAAAAGAAAAAAAAAAAAAAAAGAAAAGAAAGCAGGGAAAGCACTACTGGCACAACCAGAAGTAGGAAGAAATGCTGGTTATAAATTCCTTTATATTTTCCATACAGTTTGGAATACTTCACAGTAACTTTTCTTTTTAATTTTAATGAAAATGTTTATTTGTATAATTGGTTGCTTATCCCTATTGTACAAAAAAAAAGAGGGAAAAAATTTGTATTCCAGAAAATGGCTCTTGTAAACATTTGCACTGACAGATTGCTATTTTGGAGAAATCCTATTGGGATATCTACTAGGATGCCAAAAAAGCACAAGCAGATGTATCTGCAGCTGGAGCAAGACAGTCACACATGTGGTACCGTCACACTTGGCAATGAGAAAGGACTTTGGAGTCTGCCTTGGCTCCCTTTCTTGTTTGTTTATTTTTTTCTATTTAGTTAACAAGGCAAAGAAGCCTCACATTCCCTCCCAATGTAGATTCTGTACATAGTGTGGGTGGCAGAAGGCAAAAGCTAGCCTTTGCTGCTTCAACTCACCGTAATTTTTAAACATTGAAACATATGACACGATACTTAGATTTGTGTCAGCTAATAATTTAAAATTGCTTTATAGAGAACAGCTTCTGCTTTAAGTAATTTTTTTCCCTAGAAATGCAAGAATTGAGCCAGCAGGGGGATTTATGAAATTCATTCAAAACTATGAAATTAGTCTTAATGAAATAATTGGAAATATTTGGTTTTCAAGAAAAATGTCACACTTAGAAACAAAGAAACCTATAAATCATAAAATTTCAGATTAAAAATTAGAACAAAATTTAAAAAAAAAGATGTACATAATTTTGAAGTTAAACTACATTAGTCTCCCAACAGCATATATCTATTTTTTATTCACATTGGTTCATCACATGTACTGGGGATTGAACCCAGGGCTACTCTGCCACTGAGGTAGGTGATTTGGAAAAAGATTATCAATACCTTTATTAGCTGAAAGTAACCTTCAGAGAATGGGATGCTGTAAGTAGATCATTCTGTTCCACTCTAATAAAACTGACATCAGAAAAAGTTCATCAGACTAGTGTTCTGTTCAAGCACTTGGTATGAATTATAGGAAGGAGAAAATAGTGCCCAGTCAGGGCATTGCAGTGACCACTGCAGTGATGCCAGTATTCATTGGTTGATTGGTCCAGGTACTGCTATACTGCTAAAATCCTTTGCATTGGTCCAGGTACTGCTGAAATCCTTTGCATTCATGAGCTTTTTTTTTTTTTTTTTTTTTTTTTTTTGTTGTTGTTGTTGTTTACAAATTCTTCTTTAACCTTTAACTAAATACAAACATCCAAAAGAGTATGTCTGGGAATGGTTACTTCATTTATTTAGGAGTAGTTGCCTACTCTCTAGTCTGTGATCCCTATATAGTTTTATACAGATGAGCTTTTATTGTATTTTTTTGCTTTTTTAGAATTCAGATTTCAGAATGACAATGTGAATATGTATATTAGATTGCAACTTCCACAAAACAAGGATTTTTATCTATTGTCACAGATGCATCGCCACTGCCAGAACAGATCCTGGCACATGCAAGTGCTCAATAAATATTTACCCAAAGAAAGACAAAGATAGATAGTAGGAGCTGAAAATAACACTTAAAACCAAAGCCCTGGTTCTTCAACCATATGTTAAGGGTTAGCATCCTCAGAATAGATTTTTATGGAGTAGAAAATTTTATTCTCTACACAGAAGCACTGCATCATTGTTTGTGCCAAGCAAAGTGGAATAAGCTGATATGGCAGTTCTTTTTTAAGGTTTATTTCTAATGCAACATTTCATGGAGCCAACCATACCTCACTTGTCCTGCTCCGTTAGTAACCTTTTCTACAGTTCTCAAATAAGATAATTTCAAAGTAGCTCTTTTCCTTTCTGCTCTCTCCCACCTTCCTCATGTGCTTCCTCTGGAGACAATTTCAGAAGTTTCCACTTCCTCAATCCTGCATAAAGATGGTGCATACATTACAACCTTCACTTTAGCTCTAGTATTAAAATAGTTTTATGTCTTTAGATTTTTCTTGAAATAGTCCCCAGGTGCTAAATATTCCAGGAAACTCAAACTATCCAAATGGTTAGCTTGATTTGATTATTCTCATTTGGTTCAAAATGGTGTAATGATACTGGCAATTTCTCCCTCTGTAAGTCTGTAGGATCATCTGTTTCTCCAGGGACAGGACACATTTCACAAAGTTATGACTTTTCATATTTTCCCCCTCCTATTTTATTTGTTCTTGGTGGACTTAAAGGAAAATGAGTATCTTTCAATTGTGGGATGTGTGTGTGTGTGTGTGTGTGTGTGTGTGTGTGTTTTGCTGTGCTAGAAATGGAACCCAGGACCTTATACATGGTAGGCAATTACTGTAATACTAAGCTACAGGCTCAGTTCATGGAAAATTTTATTGAATATTTTATTTAGTAATTTCCTCCTTTTCCACTCTATTGATTAGATATTGATACCCTAGGTCTAACCTCCAATGTCCTAACCTGTTCTCTCTCATTTCTTTTCTATGTTTTTATTATTAATTTTTTACTTTGTGGGAAGTTTTTTTTTTTTTCAAAATCATTTGTCTAGTGAATTTTTAAAACTTGCTATTACATTTTAAATTTTATGGAGCCCTATATGGTTTTCTGAAAGTGTTTTCCTTATAACCCCAAATCAAATTTCATAGATGAAATATCTATTTTTGACTTTTGAAGCTATTTTAGGTTTAATTTTTTTCTACTTATTTCATAGTTTCTTGTTTTTCTGGTTTCCTTTTTTCTCTGCTTTTGAATTGTTTCATGATGGAAGTGTTACCCTAAAACATGGAGCTCCATGCCTGTTTATATTTAAGAATGGTGCACTACTCAGTTGACTGTAAATTGGAGTATATGAAGAGTTTTAATAACTGATGTGTTTTCCCCATAAAAGACTTATTCATTACAAGGGGTGTACCCAACTGTTAATATCTATTATCTGCTTGCACAATTCGCAATAGCCAAAATATCAAATCATCCCAGATGCTCATCAATAGATGAATGGAAAAAGAAAATGTGGTGATGTGATGTATATAATATTTGTATATATGTATGTATATACATATATATATATATAAATATATGTACACATAGTGGAATTTTACTCAGTCATGAGAAAGAATGAAATTACGGCATTTTGTAGTAAATGGATGGAAATGGAAAACATCGTGATAAGTGAAATAAGCCAGTCTCAGAAAAATCAAAGGTGGAAGTTAGAGTAAACAAAAGGAAAGAAGGCAGAGGTGGGGGAAATCAGATATCACAAATACATGGGGAAGATCATTAAAATAGAAAGAGATCAAGGGGAAGGAGGAAGGATGAGATATGGACTGAATTCAACAAAATCATGTTATATGCCATATGAATATACCTCAGGGAATTCCACCTTTGTGTATATGTAGAACATATCAATAAAATTTTAAAAATAAATGAGTGAAAGGAAGATAGGTATAGTAATGGAAGGAGAATACAGGGAGAGAGAAGGGGAGGAATGGGGAAGGATGGGGATTGAAATCAAATCATGCATACATGATTTTGTCAAAATGAACTCAACTACTAGTATAACTATAATGCTCTCATGCAAAAGTAAAAAATAAAACCAACAATTTAAATTTTAAAAAAGAGAACAAAATATCTAGTATCTGCTCATTTTTCATTTTGGGGTTGTCAGTTTTCTCAAAAAGGAATCCTTTCATGTTTGCCAGCAAGATAAAGTTTTGCACAGAGTATTTATGAATGGGAGAGTATATATTGTGAGGAGATGTTACCCATTATTAGGCACATTTCCCACAAGCCTTCTTTTTAGTATGGCTGTTCCTAAGACTTCGTAAATTAACATTAAACTGGGGGATAAATCTATTGTTCCACTGGAGTTTAGGGAGGAACAATGGTACGCTTTTTTGGAAGGGAAAGAGGATCTGTGATCTAAGATCCTTAGACAGACTTTTGACTTTTTTACTTTTCAGCATCAGTCATGTTCTCAGTTAGAAATAGTCATATTTCTAGTCCTAGAGTTGTTGAGGACTGCAGACTTAACTTTGGAGGAGTAAGTGTCAGATTTTTCCAGTCTGCTCAAAAAGAAATCCATAGTCTGCTTATATTTTAGCTTCTAAAAGTTTATTAAGTAACTTCCTTTTTATGTTTTCTTTGTGCTATGGATTTTTCTTTTTTTGGATAACAATTACTCATGTTTATTAACCACAGTTTATTGAAGGGACAATTGCTTTGAGCTGGTGTCAAGGAGGTTGATTTGTTCAAGAGGATTTTGACTAGTTTGCATTTGTAACAGAGAAATCTTTGTTGAGGGCTGGGCAAGTCAAGTGGCCTACAAATAAACCAAGGAGAGCAAAACCAAAGTGACCACCAGCCAGAGGAGCTCTGGCACATATACTCTGATAAATGGAATTTTTACATCATTATTAGGACAGTAGGACAAGGAGATTACTCCTGGATGACACCAACCACTGTAACACTCATGATTGTGAGGCAGTAATGAAACCTGGCTTCCTCCTCCCTTCATGTCCTTAATTTTTACTGTATTGCAGAGCTGGGTGTCCTCAGGAAGGGTCCCATGTCCATGTGATCATCATTCATCAGAATTTAGTAAGTACCCCAGGCTATGAAGGGCCTTGTGATGACTCAAGATACAAGAACCTGGAGATCACAACACTTGAGAAGCTCACAAATCTTTAGCATGTGTGAGCACCTTAAAGAAGTAGTGGGGCCTTAAGCATTTTTCTCCTTTTTAAATTTTTTTTTAAAATATTATTTGTTCTAATTAGTTGTATATGACAGTAGAATGCATTTATACATTTGATAGATCATACATAAATAGAATATAATTTCTCATTTTTCTGATTATACATATTGTAGGATCACATTGGTCACATAGTCCTATATGTACATGAGGTAATAATGTCTGTTTCACTCCACTATCATTCCTTCCCCCATACGATTTCCCCTCTACCTAATATAGAATAACTCTATTCTTCCCTATCGCCACCCCACTTATTGTGAATTAGTTTCTGCATATCAGAGAAAACATTTGGTCTTTGGTTTTTTGGGTTTGGCTCATTTCACTTAGCATGATATTCTCTAACTCCATTCATTTAGCAACAAATGCCAGAATTTCATTCTTCTTTAAAGCTGAGAAATAGTCCATATATACCACATTTTCTTTATCCATTCATCTATTGAAGGGCATCTAGGTTGGTTCCATAGTTGTTTAGTTATTGTGAACTGAGTTGCTATAAACATTGATATGACTGTGCCCCATATAAATATAGGTATCTCACCAGACAAATTCCCATACAAGTTGCCAAAAACATTCACTGGAGAAAAGATATCTTGTTCAACAAATGGTGCTGGGAAAAATGGAAAGCCACGTGTAACAAAATGAAATTAGGCCCTTATCACTTACCCTGCAGGAAACTCAACTCACTGTGGATCAAAGACTTAGGCACTAGAACAGAGACCCTGCGACTAATAGAAGAAAAAGTAGGCCCAAATCTTCACCATGTCAGCCTAGACCTGACTTTCTTAACTAGACCCCCTAAAACACAAGAAGTTAAATTAATAATTAATAAATGGAATGGACTCAAACTAAAAAAACTTCTTTTCAGCAAAAGAAACAATAATGTGAAGAGAGAGACTACAGATTGGGAGAAAATCTTTACCACAAGCAACTCAAATAAAGTTTTAATCTCTAGGATATATAAAGAACTCAAAAAACTTAACACCAAAAAAACAAATAACCCAATCAATAACTGGGCTAAGGAACTGTACAAACACTTTACAGAAGAAGGTAAACAATCGATCAACAAATATATAAAAAAATGTTCAGCATCTCTAACCATTCAAGAAATGCAAATCAAAACTGCTCTAAGATTTCATCTCACTCCAGTCAGAATGGCAATTATCAAGAATACAATAAAACAATAAACGGTGGCCAGAATGTGGAGGAAAAAGTACACTCATACATTACTGGTGGGACTGCAAATTGGTGTAGCCATTGCTGAAAGCAGTATGGAGATTCCTCAGAAAACTTGGAATGGAACAACCATTTGACCCAGCTACCCCACTCCTCCGTTGATACCCGAAGGACTTAAAATCAACATTTTTCTCTTTTAAAAGTAGATTTCAAGGACAAATGTCTTCATCATCAAAATCAAGTTCAATCTCACTGTCCTCTCATCACCAAGCTCGTTTTGCTTTTATTGTATTCCCACCACATTTTACAACCGGCACAAGGTTTGAAAAGGGCCAGAGGAGGCCTTCCCACAGCACAGTGAGAAGAACCTGAGCTCTTGATTGTTTCCTTGATCATTTCACGATAATTAGTTTTAAGGTAACCCAAAACTCTGAATGAAACACTTCTTTAGAGGCTGATCTGAGACTCCTGTGGAAAGGAAAAACACAGCAAAAATTTTGTCTATGGTCTCCATACCCAGGTGTGTTTCAAATTATGAACAAACTGTGGCATTTAACAAAGCCCCCAACTGGGGCTGTGGCCCACACCTGTAATCCCAGTGGCTCCAGAGATTGAGGCAGAGTTGAGGCAAATCCAGCCTCAGCAACTTGGTGAAGCCTAAAGTAATTTACCAAGAACCTGTCTTAAAATAAAACATACAAAAAAGGGCCAGGCATGTTACGAATGGTTTTGAACCATGGGTTCCATCCTCAGTACCAAAAAAAAAAAAAAAATCCCAGGGATCTGCCAAAATGGTTTTAAAAATTCACTTTTAGTTACTTAGTTATTGCTAAGTTCTTATTTTTTCTATTATTTAGTAGGGTTTCTTAGAGATATAAGCTTTCTAAAACAGAAACTTTATCATTCTGTTTAATTTTAAAAATATATATGTGGGCTAAGAGTATAGTTCAGTATGTAGATCCCATGCTTAGTACACACAAAGCCCTGGGTTCAATTACCAGGTCCCCAAATAAAAGCATTAGAAGTAAATTATAATATTTTTAGTACCTATAATATTGCATGCACTATCTAATGTGTTACCAGATGTGTTATTTAATTTGACCTTCATCAAAATCCTGATAATTGAACATTATTACACCATTTGACACTTGAAGAAACCATGAAGGCTTGTGAATTTGAACACTAGTCTGACACAGATCTTTTCTAATATAAACCGTCACTTTCCAAGAAGATTATAATCCACAAACTATTCCCAGAATAAGAGGTATCTTATAATACAATTATATGTGGAATTATATGCTGAAGTACAGCTGTAAATCCTCAAAACTCAGAAGGCTGAACCAAATGATCACAAATTCATAGCCTGCCTGGGCAATTTAGTGACACTGTGTCTCAAAATAAAATTAGAAAAAGGTTATTGGTGTAGTTCAGTAGTCGAACATCCCTGGGGTCAAAACCATTAAAATAAAATAAAATAATAAAAAATAAGCCAGCGTGGTGGTGCACACCTGTAAGTCCAATGATTCAGGAAGCTGAAGAAGGAGAAACACAAGTTTGAGGCAAGCCTTAGCAAGTTAGAGAGACCCTATAAAAAACTAAAAATAACAAGGACTGGGGTTAGGTTAGTGGTAAAGTGCTTCCAGATTCCATTCCCAGTACCTAAATAAATAAACAAACCCAGATAGGGATATACATTTCTATGGGAAATAACAGGTAGAATATATTAATTTTAAATATAAAAGGGGTTGAGGAGTTTTTCTTAATTATGATATAAACTAATTCCTAATTTTGATATTTGAAAAGAATTGGAGAAAAGATCATCTTCAATATTGAGCATAGTCCTAACTTAGCTTTCAAAATATACCTTAACTATCATTTCCAGAAACTCATCTCCCAAACCGAAATAAGGATCTCGCCCCTTGAACATTTGCAGCTCATCTGATATGTTTCTGTTGTTTGGTTTGAATTTGTATTTTCTTTTCTAAGCCATTAATACCTTGTACTATATACATCTAAATGGCTGT
Source organism: Sciurus carolinensis (assembly GCF_902686445.1). Lineage (NCBI taxonomy): Eukaryota > Metazoa > Chordata > Mammalia > Rodentia > Sciuridae > Sciurus > Sciurus carolinensis. The sequence goes on from NC_062225.1 coordinate 30,459,281, forward strand.
CAAATATTTAAACAGCAAATTCCCAAGCTGTCATAGTTTGGAGTCTCTAGTTATTCAAATGAAGATGATATATACCTGTGGAAATCTTGCTCCTGCAGCCCTCAACCTGGTATCTACACTGTCAATATAGCCTTCCATCAATAATGATATCTGTAGGGTTAGAGATTTGGTACAAGTTTTTCTTTTTTTCTTTTTTTTTCTTCGGAGCAATCTAGAAAATAGTAAATGCTCTTGGTGTTTTACAGTGACTAAATCTGTAAAGTAGATGATGATATTTGGAACTGAAGGTAGGAAAACAATACCATCTCTTCATTTAAACTTTAGCAACTTGAGAATGAAAGATTATAATTAATATATTGGTTTACATGCAGAAGGTTAAGCATCTGACACAAATCAATGTAAACTTTCAGTAGTCAATAGATTATCTTTATCTAAATTGGTAAGAGTACTCAAACTACCATCATTTCCATGACATTTTCATTACCCTGTACTTGCATTATACTAAGTAGGTCTGTCGATAAGTTGTATTTTATTATATTTGAAATATCTATTTTGCATATGAATGCATGTTGTATATTTTTTGTAACATATAATGCATCATGATAATTTTCTATATAATTATTTGATTGGATTTATAAAGAATGGAGTAAAGAGATTGGTTAACGAGAATACATCAGGATTCTGGTGTACAGGTAACAGGTAAACGTTACCACTTGCAGAATAATGCCTTGACAAGGTTAAATATTGACAAGGTCAATAATGTTTGACAAGGTGAAACCTTTTATCAGTTTCCCAAATAGTACTTTAGAGTACAATTATACAGGATCTTAAATTGGGCAGGAAGTCAGTTTAAGATTCCCCCTCATAAAATACTTGGAAAAATTGAGAGGAGGGTTTTGAATTTCATTTAATGTAGGAAATAAGAATGCTACTAATGATAATAGCCAATACCACTGAATATACATTATGTTTAAGTGATTTTTATGTAATTAACTCCTTTTATCCTCACTCCTATGAAGTGAGGATCTATTATTTATTCCCATTTCACCTATGAATAAACTAGGTACAAAATAAATCCCCATTCCTAGAAGAATCCTCAAGACACAAGGCTAGTGGATCATATATTTATAATTCTATTTTGGATAGCAGATACAATTGGATTTGTGAGGGCCAAAAAAGTACTCAGAGATAGAAAATTTAAATAATTAAATAAAAAAAGTTTTGATAAAGTGCTTGAGGCAGACAGGTAGCCGTGAATGAGGTTATATGAAAGAAAAATCATGAAGTTGACACATTTTAGAATTTTGACTGTGAAAGAAAAGAAAGACTACTCTAGGGTGAAGTAAAGAGCTTCTTATTGTTAGTCTTGGTTGCTTGTTTGATTGACTGCTTTGATTTCTTTTTGACTTTGGAGGAGACACACTGCTAGAGTAGGGGGAAAAAATGAAGTTGAATGAAAGGCAAATGATTGAAAAGTCTATTAAAAGCAAGTTCCCTGAGGAGGTAAAAGGAACAGGGTTAAGAGAACAGGCAGAAAGTTTACCCTTAGAAAGAGGGAGGTTATATTAAACAGAGGGTCTTTTGGAGCAAAAAGGAAAGTGAGTAAAATGGTAAAAAAGGAAGATTCAGGATGGCTCTCATTCCAGTAAGAATTATTGAACACATAACTTTGTTCTTAGCACTGTTGGCACTATACAAGTTAGAAGGAGAACTTAATAGGAACCAAAGATGTTTAATGTCCTTAAACTGTTTTGTGATTATAATTTTCAATCATTTAGAGAGCTGAAATTGTAAAGATGAGAGAAATTATAGAAATTCAGAAAAAACCGTAATCCAATTATTTGGGATGAGAGATGCAAAATGAAAATATTTCCAAAAAAAAAATGAATATCTTATTGAAAACATCTTCAAAATAGCCTAACAAGAAGAAAATCAGAATTTTCCTGTTAGTTATACCTTATCTCACAAAGTCAGGGATTATAACATGAATTTCCTCATTAATAGCCTTTTTGTTTTTGAATCAAAATTCTCTCTTTTGAAATAGATAATTAAAAAAGGAAACATAAAATTATGGTATGTGGGAATTTTTCCATTCCTATAGCACGACAAATATTAATACTGGACCAAAAGGGGTTTATATTTGTTATTCATCTCTTCACAGTTGAGTTTATATCACAATCATGAAAGATAATACTCCATTTATGTATAAATGCTAGCACATTCTCTAAAAGAAAGAGTTTGAAATATATTTGTCATGTTCTTATCATGAACCTTTGCCTTACTGGGACCTCATTTGTATTAAAACTTAAATATAATAACTTTGCAGCACTCACATGTAGCCACCAGATGTCACTGTTTTAGATATATTTGCAACACTATTAATAACACATAAGATATGAAGAAATTACTGAATATTCTAGTAAAATTGCTTTCTAGAAGAGTTATGACAAGAATGATTAAATTGGAATATCTTCAAAGAACACTTAAAAAAATCTCTAAATAATATTTCTATACGTACGGTAGGAAAATATCCTCTGGGACATTGTAGATGCACTATCATCTCAATTCCAATAGCTTATTGTCAAGGACTCCTCATTTTTTGCTTGCCACATCATGGACCATTAATAATAACTAGATCATAGTAAATAATTAGTAAACACTTAAAACACTGGAACATTAGAGTTGGGAAACTTATCTTTTTTTTTTTTTTTTTTGTACTGGGGATTGAACTCAGGGGCATTTTAACATTGAGTCACATCCCCAGTCTTTTTTTATCTTTTATTTTGAGACAGGGATATTGCTAAGTGACTGAGGCTAGATTTGAACTCTTGATCCTCCTGCCTCAGCCTACTGAGCTGCTGGGATTACAGGCATGTGCCACTATACCCAGCTGGGAAACATCTTAAGGACAACATAGGGTAGCCCATTCACTTTAACAGATGGTTAAAATAGAGGAGAAGGAGAAGATTTTCTAAAAGCAAAGAGATGGAGAGATGAAAATATTTGGTCAGGTATTTAATATTTTGAGTTCTTATTCAAATTTTTTTTGCATAATGACATAAGATTTCTAATTGAAAATTTGCTTCTTTACAAGTACCATAACATATTTGACTGGAAGAAAATAAAAGACAATTTTTTTAAAAAAAATTTGTATATAAATGCACATGCCACTAACATTTTCAAAACATGTAAATATTCTTTAAATATATCCATTTATTATTTTCTGTCTCAAAAGACATTGCACAATACCATAGGAAAATGTACAAAACTAGAAAACACAACAATGGCAAGGCTATTATTTTGTTATACATGATTCTGTCAATTTTTTTAGCATTTAATAGAAATGTATGTTTTGATTTTTTTTTTTAGTTTAGTTTAAATATTTAAATAACACATACATTCTATGCTATCTACTTTTTACTGAATGGCAATTTAAATGATTATTTTCTCAGGTCACTTTCCTGCCAACCCATCAGTATGTCAGCTTCATTAACTGACTTATTTTTTCAAGTGATTTCCTATCTTTTATTGCTGCTAATATTCTGGGGATTTAATATCTCTGAGAATCCCCAAGTCAATGATGTAGATCATTCAGTTCTGGTGTTTGCCTCAATTTTACTCCCTCTTATGGCCATATTTCAAGTAATTGAATCATATTAAATGGTCCAAATCAGAAACCTGTTTTACTTTCTGAACCCATCTTCCCACCTCTCCATCCTTCATCCACTTTTCGTGAAACAATGAGGTTATACATATGATGGGGATTTTATTCCTTGACCTTTTTCTCCTTGTCAACACGCTCCCATTCCCATTTCCGTACCCATGTACATATGACACTTTATCCAAAGCTCAATACCAATGTCTTGCTCTAATTTTCTTTATGTTTGTATTACAGCAGCAAACTTCCAACTCAGGATTGATCTGTCTGTGGACTATACCTGAGCTGCTCAAGATTCTGGAGAAAATCAAGCAAATGTACAGATTGGGTTACAACAAATTCATGGTCTACAACTAGTGATGAACTATCAAAGCAATATGTCAATATTTCTGTTTTTTGGGTAATTTCCATCTCACTCTTTCTAGAAGAAAATTTTAAAGTGCCTAGACAATAAGCAGATAAAACTAGTTTCTTGATGAAGATTTAGTCCTGCTGCTTGGGAATGATTCTCTATAGTTTTTGATTCTTCTCTTTTAGGTTCCTACTCAGATTCTACTTCTTAAATTATCCATAATTTTCCATAAAATTATCATACATTGGCAAGTAGGTTGTTTTCTCAACTATGTGGCTGTGGATGTTTGGGAACTCAAAAATCCCTGCATTAGTCAGATTTCCATTAGTATAACAAATGTTTTAGGTAATCCACTTAAAAAGAGATAAGGTTAAGTCAGGCATGATAGCATATGTTTGTATCTACTCAGGAGACTCAAGCCATATGACTGTTTGAGTTCAGAGTTTTAGGCCAGTGTGAGCAACAAAATGAGACACCTTTATCTCAAAAAAACTTTTTATAAAGAAATGACTTATTTTGGCTCATAGTTTCAGAGGTTCTAGTCTATGATTGATTGGCCCTGTTGCTTTGGGCCTGTGGTGAGGCAGCACATCATGGCAGAAGCATGTAGCAGAGCAAAATCACTTACTTCATGGGCTCCCTGGAGACCAAACCTTTAATACATGTGCCTTTTTGGGGAGACATTTAAGATCCAAACTATAGCTGTCCTCTTTTCACTTTATATTCTCTGTCCCTTAAGTCCAAACTAGTATCATTCTTTCTAAAGTGTGTGGTTTTCTTACAAATCAATTTATAACCACCACTACTAAATAAAGGACACAAATATCTCCGCAATAAACTTTTCTTGACTTTAGACTTCCTGTAAGACTCCTGAGAGACAATAAACATTAAATTGTAATAGTCTCTATTGTTTAATGGACATTCTGTATGAGGTACTCTCAAAGTCCTAGACAATCATTTTATCTAATCACACAGTTTCCTAAGGCATCATTTTACATCTTTCTCAGGTTATAACATAGGATCTATAGTCCCCCCTGAATTTAATATTTACTCTTAATTGTTTTCTTACCGTGAGAATCTTGGAGAGGCATGGAAGAAAGTCCTGATTTCTTTGTATTGCCAGTTCTTCCTATAAAATATCCTCTTACATTTTACTATAATCATCTAGATACCTGAGGGAACACTGAGATATTTCACCTAGGAATTTCTCAAGCTACATCATTCAGTTCTCTGATGCCATGGTAGTGTCCATGAAGGTATTGCTAAACAGACCACCACTAGGTAACAGAGATTTACCACTTCAGGCTCTAAACGCATTTTCCTAACATTCGTTTAAGGGCTCACCCATAGTTTGCTTGGGACATTAGATTTCCACCAGTTCTTTAAAATGTCCTCCAACTTCCCCAGCACCTGGTTCAATGGCCATTGCCACATTTGGGGGATTTTATTATAGCAGCATTCAACTCTTGGTTTAAAATTCCAATCCAGATCCTATTGTTCCAAAGCAAAAAACTCAAAACAGCCACTGGCAAACAAGCAAACAAACCAAACTGTAACGATTATTCTCTTACAGATGTTGTGAGTCAGGAATTTGGACAGGGCCTAACATAGGAGACTAATCTACTCTATTCCACAATAGAGGATGGTTCAAAACCTGGACGCTTGAATCTTCTGAAACCTTGATAATTCATTTGATTAGTGTATGAGCTATAAAAGTTTGAAATTCACTGGGAGTCTGGTGAAGTTGGGGTCCCTTTTAGCACTGTTCTTATCTTTCTGTTGTCTCTACATATGGCTTTCCTAGAAGGGTGGTCTTATGATAGCCAGTTTTGATTAAACATAGTAACTCAGACCCTAAAAGTTTGAGGGTCAGGAAAGACAGAAAAAAAGGAAGAAGGAAAATAAAAGGAAGAGAAGGAAGGGAAGAAACCAAAAACAAACAAAAACAGGCAGAAGCTGTTTCTATTTTGAAGACCTAGTCATGCAGTATCATTTCCTGCACATGCTTTTTATCATAAGTGAGTCATTAAATCCAGCTGATCTTTAAAGGGAGACAAATTAGATTCCAGTTTTTGTGAGATGAGTGTCATTAAATTTGTAGAGATGTTTTAAGAGCATTACATAAAAAACATACAAGAAGTAATTAGAAATCTTGAGAGTATTTTGGAAACATAGACTCAACATTGCTAAAGTGATAACACACTAGCAAGAAGCTAGTAACAGGAAATTGACCCAAATGGTGGCATAGAGAAATCAATGCAATGTGTGAGAGATTTTTAAAAGGTGAAAGGGAACAATTAGCCAAATTTCAATATGTGTCTGTGGAGGGTTTCAACAACTAAGAAAGGAAGCAATGGAAGAGTAAATATTCAAAGATAAAATGACTAAGAATTTATCAGCACTGATGAAAACTAGTAGTCCCTAGATGGAATGTTTATAAGAGCTATCAAAAGATACATAAAAATAAATCTGCGACTACACAGAGGAATGAAACTTCAGAGGATCAATGTAAGGATATTAAAACTATACGAAACTATGATGATATTCAAAGGAACAAAATGAGGCTAATTACAGAATAATCAGAGGATAATAGCAGAATAAGTGATTTCAAATGTAAGAAGATAATGGGATAATGTTTTCAACATTTCAAGGGAAAAAAATGTCATCACAAATTCTATATTCAGCCAACATACTAATCAGTAACATATTTTCAGCACTGAGAAAGCTAACAAAGTGTATAACCTATAAAACCTTGATGAAGTATTTAGTATAGAATATACATATAGAGAAGGAAGGAAAAAGAATAAAAAGATTTTTTTGAGAAACTAAAAATACCAAATTACATGTAAGAATGATTTGAAAATAAAATAGTAAACTTAATGACTTTAGATCTACTCACATGTGGTGTTTCACTTGAAATTTTAACTTATGCAGCAATTAAACAATAAGGAATTTTGAAGCAAGTCTTTCAGAATATTAAAAAAAAAACAGAAAATTAAAATTATTTATTCTGTTCATATATGTATTTGTGTGTATCTATGCATGTTTGAGGGTGGTAAGAGGAAAACTGTAGCAAATGAGTAGAAAGTATATGTTATAGTAAAACCTTATACATTTATAAAATCTAGACCACATATTCTATGAAACCATAAATCATAACATACTTTAAAGAAGTAAACATACTTAACTGGGAGATGGCTAAAAATTTAGAAAACATTTTTAATAAAATTAGACTTTTGAATCTTTTCAATTAATGGGAAAATTAAAATATTTATGCTGAGAGACAAGCCTTAAATCCTACCAAGTACAAAATATAAAAATCTGAATCTCTGCTCAGAAGTCATTTTAGAACTTTGTTAATTTGTCAAAATAAAAGACTAAAATTACGTATCAAGTCTTCAATTTATAAAATTTAAAATTCTAATTAGAAGTCTATGGCATAAGGTGAGCATTTCTTACTATATGGAAATATTTCTAAGAATACAACGAAATTGGAAATATTTATATAAAATTTCTAAATCAAATAAATAATTGAGCCAGGTGGGTGGCACACACCTATAAACCCAGAGGCTTGGGAAGCTGAGGCAGGAGAATCTCCAGTTCAGAGCCAACCTCAGCCTTGGTGAGGTACCAAGCAACTCAGTGAGACCCTGTCTCTAAATAAAATATAAAATAGGACTGGGGATGTGGCTCAGTGATCAAATGCTCCTGAGTTCAATTTCTGATACTCCCCCAAAAAGTTGATTTAAAAAGTACAACAAAAATATGATGTAGTAGATCTGATAAAAAACTTTATAAAATACGTTGGCATTTAAAAATAATTACATTAACTGTGTTCTTTAAAAAATAAAGCAGAGATGGTAAGGTGCTAGAGTTTCAAGATTTCAGGTAGGAATGGTGAGATAAAATTAGGAGGTGACAAATGAGCACAGAGAAGCAGTATTGCCAGAGGTAGTATTGGAAGAAAGTGTTTAAGAAGGATAAAGGATGTAGAGATTGCATTGAAAAGAAGTGTAGGAAAGCACACTATCAAGGAGAAAGGAAGGTACACAAAGTATAAATGAGAACAATGAACGGAGTCTGATGGGGTAGAAATGATAGAGAGTGGAGACATGGCAGAGGGAATCCGGCATCCAAAGCACTCCAGCCTCCCCTCTCCCATCAAAAACTAAATAAACTATAAGTTCAAATAATATTATCACAGAATAATAGTTGAAGATCAATATACAAAAAGTAATTATCTCATTTGCAATTGTACACTATCAGATACAATCAAAGAAGTTAATAAATTTCAAGCTAAGGAAAAATATTTTGAACAACCAGACCAAATTAACAAGTTATGTAAAAGTGACAAAATTCAAGACTGAATTCAGACTTTGTCACATTAGCATTATACATGAAAACTAGGTAGGGTAATACCTTCAAAACTCTCAAGGACTTGAACATGAGAATTGTGTGCACAACCATAGAAAGCATACAAAATGATCTAAGCAACTATTTTGAAATGCAAGACAGAACTGTAGGGGAAACTTCTACCTAGAAAAGCAAAGATAAAAAATAAATAAATTGGAAAAAGACTAAACAAATGTAGAGTTACACAGCAGAATTAAAATGATAAGCTACATATTGAAAAACTTCCACAAAACAATACAAATAAAAGAGCATATGATAACTTTTTAAGCAAAGCAACTTAACACACTATGCAAAAATCAATATGCTATATGATATAAACATATATCTACTACACATATTATGAAAACCAATGAACATATGTGAGGAAAAAAAACTTTCATTTCAATAGCAATACAAATATTAATATACCTAACAAGACTAACTTAACAGGAAATTTTCAAGGTTTTGAATGCAATTAAGACCACAATCAAAGATTTAAAAAATTGGAAAGGGAAATCATATTCTTATACAGGAAGACTTAAAATGATATTTGTAAGATAGACCTAAAAGAATAATGGGACCTTGGAGAAAGGTTCTATTGAAAAGTTCTGGGAAAATTGGTTTTCTTTATGGGACACATGAAACAGAATTTTAAATTAAATATTGTTCGCAAAAGTAGTTTTTAATTTGGAAATGTTGGAATCCATATACATTAAAGTTATTAAGAGAACATATGGCAAAATATTTACATAAAATCTTAGTAAGAAAATACACTGTTTTTATACACATATGCATGTTCCATAACACAAAATACATCAATTACTTAAGTTCAAAAACTAAAACAAGTAGAAAATATTACAGTCAGTTATGTCTAGAAGTCAGTCAGAAAGCCCAGGTTATGTGTTAGTAACAACTATCCACACTTACCAAATCTCACTCAGGCATTTCTTTCTTGAATCAATAAGAATGTCTCCTTTATGTCTGAGTATGTAAAAGTCTGACCCAGAAAAAATGTACTAACCAAAATCTACCATAAAAAAACTACAGAACCTTCTACAATTCTGTAAGTTCTCTGTATATCTCTGATCACCAATTTAGTAAACACTAGTCACATAGAGTCTTTGAACTCTTAAATGTGGTTAGGGAGAATAGAAAATGGATTTATAATTTTATTCAAGTCCAACTTATTCAAATTTAAATAGCCACAAGTAGCTGATGGTACAGATATGAAGCTGGAAGTGGGAAGGATGGTTGTTGGTTGTCGGGGAAAAGGAAAAGATAACGTGGCAAAGAAGAAATCAATCAGCTCTTACTGCTCTTGCCAAATAACATGTTACTTTCACACACATGCGTAAGAAAATTTAATTATCTGTGACTTTTATTTCCTTTTATAAACATCAAGGTGAAAGCAGAAAAATGTTGACATTTCTGTTCTTTTTGGGTAGCAGATATATTTATTTACATTATCTTTTGGTTTAAACTACATTTTTTTCACTTTTTATTCGTTTAGTTGACATATAATTGTACAAACAAAATGGGTTTGTGCTTTGATTTTAAAATGTTTTGGTTAATAATATGAAAACAAAGCCTTGACATTGCTGGCCAGATAGCTTTGTTTCCTTGATTGATTTGACACTGTTACCAGGTCCTTTTCATTTATAAATTGTTTTGAATCCCATAGCAACATCTACTCTTTCTCCTTACTCTCTAGGTATCCAGTTTAAGCATTCATTACAAACAGATTTTATTCAATCACCTACTATATCTTTGTAATCTTCAATTTTTTGGCTTTGTACCTTATTTATTTTTTCAGGAGAATTTCACATATTTCCTTGTTATTATTACTTGTATGGCTCTCAAAATTTTGTATTTTCTTTCAGAGTTGTGAAACTGTTACAATTATTCACATGGAATTGCCAAACCTGCCCCTTTTTTTGGTATATCACCTCAGTGCATGACATCACCATCCTTCGGGAAGCACAAACCAAAATATTCAGGGTCATCCTGACTCATTCTTTGATAATAAGTGAATCAGCCCTGCCAGATATATAGTGTGTTTATGAAGTTCACTTAGATCCCAGTTTGATTTTTCTCCCCCTGACCTATTAACTCCTTGTGGTCAGGATTTATTTCATTTTTTTTCTGTGGCTCCAATGCTTGACAGGGGACTTGGCCAATTTGGTTGCTTAATTAATAGTTTATTGGTTATTTTATTTTTTAAGTTTTTTGAGTTCTTTATATATCTGAATATTAATCTGTGTCCAATTAATAAATGGGCAAAAGAACTTAACAGACATATCTTAAAAGAAAAAATACAAATGGTCGACAAATACATGAAAAAATGTTCAACATCGCTATCTATTAGGGAAATGTAAATCAAATCTACATTGATTTAGTGCACTCAGAAAGGCAATTACCAAAAATGCAAATAATAATAAATGTTGGAGAGTCTGTGAGGGAAAAGGTACACTCATACATTGTTGGTGGGACTGCAAATTAGTACAAACACTGTAAAGAAGTGTGGAGATTCCTCAGAAAACTAGAACTGGAACTACAACATTATCCAGCTTTTCCACTTCTTGGTATTTATCGGAAAGAATTAAAGTCGGCATAAAATAGTGACAGCCATATCAACATTTATGGCAATACAATTCACACTGGCCGTGTTATGGAACTAACCCAGGTGCCTGTCAACAGATGAATGGATAAAGAAACATGATGGTGTTTTACTCTGCCATAAAGAAGAATGAAATTATGGCATTTGATGGTGATTGGATGGAACTAAAGAACTTCAGGCTAAGTGAAATATGCCAGACTCAGAAAGTCAAGGGTTGAATGTTTTCTCTCATGGGCAGAAGCTAGACCAAAATAATAATTGTAAAAAGTGTCAAGGAAATATCCCATGAAAATAGAAGATAAATCAGTGGAGTAGAGGCGGGGAGGAGGGGCGAGAAAAGGGAGTAATAGTGGACTGAAATTGACGAAACCATCCTATGTATAGATCTGGATAATCCCCAGTGAATTTCACCTGCATGTATATCTATGAGGCACTGATTGAATAAAAACTATAAATGAATAGAAGGAAGACAATTGAGTAGAGGATGGGAACCAGGGGAGAGATGAAGAGAGGGAGAGGGTAAGTACTGGGGACTGAATCGAGCAAATTATATTCCTTACATGTATGGTTAGGTCAAAATGAATCTCCATGTTATGTATAACTATAATGCAACAATAGGAACAGTTTATGAAGTAAAGGAATCATTGGGGTATAAGGTATTCATTTCAGAAAACTGAATTTGAATTTGAAATCTATTATAGTCAATAAACAATTTCTAAAAAGTTGCATGGGGCTATTTTACAGTTTCCAATACAAATTCAATATTCCCTTAAGTTATTCCTCCTCTCCAATCCACTCCCAATCTGAGGAGTGCTTAATTTTAACATTATGTTTGTTTTTATTGCAGATGTGATAGCTTTTGACATGAAAAACATTGGAGTTCTAGTCAGCTACTTGAAGTCCACCACGGAATGGAACTCCCAACTTCATTACCATTTTTCTTGTTTTTTTTCTAGTCTTTCCTGACTTCAGTATAGATTCATTACGACAGTGTGGTGGTGTCTCTTAAGTGAGCGTGCTGGTGTTTTTACTTTTTAAACATTTAATAGGCATGTGTGCCTCTTTAAGTTTTCCCTCTGGCTTTAAAATGACTTTATTGAGTCTGTGTAAGTTAGTGAAAGCTATGTAAAAGGTTTAGGGGAAGGCAGCCTTCCCTGATAAGGAGTCAACTTAATTACAGGACACTTAGACTCCTTTTAGCTCCTTGTAGCTAAGGTTGAAAGTTGACGCAGTGTACATAACACTAGTGCTGTTCACATATGCTTCCACAACTTTTTCCTGTAGTTTCTGAGACATTCCTGATAGTTACTGAGATATTCTGAATCTGTCCCTTCCTCTGTGTAGTTTTTAACTCTATTTTCACTCCTACCTACAGAAATCAATTTCAAATAAATAATGTCTCATGAGTTTGAAATTACATTCTTCCATACTGTTGCTTCTGGTCCCACAGGCAAGATAAATAATTTTTAAATTATCTAATTAAAATTAAATGATATACATTCTACCTCAGATTCTGCATTCATACAAAAAGAAAAATATGTTTGACTTGGGAGCCCTGAAAGTGAAGTGAATGATTTCTGAAACTGCATGAGTACAGAGATGTGGAGTGTTATTCACATGATTTAGAAAAGCCCCAATTATTCTACTGTTTTCAAAACACTTTTTTTGGTCAACTAAATTGTAATATACAAAATAAGTATATAAGAATAGGTCACTAACTTCCGGAGATGAACCAAGATATTTGAGAAACATTTTATTTTTCTCCACGGTATCTGACTTAATTAAAGCTGCCTAGATATGAGTTAAGAAGACACCACAGCAGTGACTTTACAAATCTTGAGAAGTGGTAGAACGGAAAGAGAATTGTGCTTGGAATCATAAAGCATAAGTCACTTTCACTGTGACAGTCAGCAGTTGTGCACATTGAAATAAATCCCCTGAACCTTGGTTTCCTCACCTAAATAATGGAATACTTGGATTACTTGATTTGCATTTCTCACAGGGTTGCTGTGAAGGTCAAAGAGGAGAACATTAATGAAAATGCTTTATCAAAGAGACAGAGCAGCATAATGCGAAAGAGTGAGTGCTATGAATTCGAGCTGGCTTGTTTCACAGATTATCTCAACCACTGTGAACAGGGCGAGTGACATAACCTCTCTAGTGAGACTTATTGAGTGTAGATGTACCTATCTAGCTATTGAGGCTGTTGATGGAAATGCCCCCATCAAACTCTAGTTCTGAAGAATGGTGAGCACCCTGTGACTAGGCATGCCTAGGTGAGGGCAGTTGGTGCGAGAAGTTGCAATCTCTGTCTCCTCCTTCGGCAACAGGCCAAGAACAACATTTCTTTCTGTTGTTATCCTCCTTTTTTTCTGAGGCTGGCAGATGTACACATGGACCTGCTTTTTATTTTAACTTGCTTTAGAGTTTTTGACCTGAGGTTCAAGCGTGAGAATTGATGTAGGGGAAAAGAGCTATAACTTTGTAAGTTTTGTCCAAGATTCTTTAAGATCCTCACATATGGAGAGACACCATACAATGCAACCAAGCTTCATGCAGTTCTATCTCAGGCTTTGGAGCCCAAAACTCCAGATTATAATAAAATACTTTTGGACTTGTTTAGATTATCTATCTTTCACCCCTTAAATACCATGCAGGGGGTGGTTGTTTTGAAACAGACTTTAGATATTAAATTCTCTTGGCAAAGCTTCTATACATATGACCCTTAAAAGTAACTCATTTGAAGGGATTCTAGCCTCTGCAAGTACTTTCCATGTACATTCCTCCCTCTCCAGAAACTCTTTCTCTTCCTCTGATTATTCTCTAATCCATGAGTCTTCATCCTTCAGTATTAAAATTAGATGAAACCTCATACATGAAAGAGTATCTAATACTTTTTCAGTTTTTACTGCTGTAGCAAAATACCAAAAATTGGTTACTTTACAACAATAGAAATTGATTGCTCACAGTTTTGAAATCCTGGCAAATCCATGCTAAAGACTCCAGGAGATTTGATGCCTAATGAGGGCCTATCACTGCTTTCAAGATGGCACCTCATATGTTACTGTGTGTTATATGGCAGGAGGAACAAACTCCATGTCCTTACATGGTAAAAACCAAAAGTGGAAGCTAGGGCCCTTGAGCCCTTGAGCCCTTTAACAAGTGTGTTAATCAATTAATGAGGGTAGAGCCTTAATGATCAATCACCTAAACACCCACCTCTTCATAATATTTCCTTAGAGATTAAGTTTCTTTGAATGAATTTTGGAGAGACATATACATTCAAACCATAGTAAACTTTGCTTTTTTTTTTTTTTAATTTAGTTTCCAGGGACACACCTTTTAGTTTGTCTCCCAATCATATTTATGTTCATATTATTTCCATGTATTAATAATGACAGAATGCAGAATTTTTTTAAGCATGAAAAAGTCTGGCTACTAACATTTCTGAGGCTTGCTAGCAGCAGTTAACGACCTGTGATTGCATTCTGACCAAGGAGGTATGAGCAGAGGTGTGTGCAATTGTGGAGAAAGTCACAAGAACACTGGTTAAGTTGGGGTGTGTGCTATGATGCTTTCCCTACTTTTCTCCTTCCTGTCCTTCTAGATTACAGATGCAAGCACACAAGAGAGATTCCTCAATGATCCGTAAATGTGAAGGAATCTTCAATATGATAACCAGCACAAGGGTAGTGAAGAAAAAATACAGGAGCTGATTTCCACAGAGCTGCTAAATCCCCCCATCTCCAACTTGCTTTTTTGTAAGAGAAGTAAATGCATTTTTTACAAAATGATGCTAGTGGCATATTGAGTAGAATATTAACATCTAAATTAAAATAAATATAGTTCCCCAGGTGATTCTATCTCTACATTCCTTATTTCCAACATGATACATTTTCATTAGAGAAACTCCATATGAAAATATTGAATTTGAAGGATTCCATTTTATACAAAATTTTTAAATCCCTCATAATTACTTTTAATATCTAATTTGATTCCCTGATTCCTGGGGTTATGTGCTTAGGGGGGACAAGCCTTCCTGCTTGCTTTCTCTTCCTTGTCAACAACCCAGAAATGAATCTTCCTCATGATGTGAATTTAGTTCTTATCTCCAACATTTCTTTGGAACTCCCAAATCTAGGCTTATTATTTCCCTTAGAATTACAAAAACTCTCAGACTGCTGTAGGAGTTGAGGCCAGGGGATCAAATCCAGCAAATTGTGATTTAGTAGACATCCCAGAAGATTTTGTTTCATATTAAATTTTGTACATTCAAGTGCCCTGTTTTGCACAACAATTTATTCATAGTTTTCTATACATACAACTGTTTAATGTTCTCTAAATTTTTCTTAATTCTACTCAGTGTTATAAAAATCCTCAGGCATGGCCTTCTCTGGGGACTCCCTGTAATCCTGGTGAAATGTCACCTTGCTTTCTACCTTTGGGTCCTCTGGAAAAATATCATTCTGAGATTTTCCTTCTTGTTACTCTTCATGCTATTCTTCACATTTCCTTCACTCCCTCCTGTGTTGATTCTCTTAGTCGCTGGACCCTCATTTCACTGCAAATGCAAGCACAAAATCATATAACTTTCTTAATAAATAATATTTGGTTGATGATTTGTTGAGACCTTGAATACAAATTTATCCTACTTAACATTTTGATGATTATTTGATAATATATAAAATTCTAAGTTGGAAATATCTTTCATATTTTCTACTAAAGAAAATGTGATTTTGAAAATTTAATACAACTCTTTCCTGATCATTGGAATGTAACTGCTTTATCTCCCCTCTTCTCTTTTCTGTCAATAATCATCCCCTCCTGCCCTCTGGTCTGTCTTCTGGAATTTTACAATGATACACTTAGTTATTATCTTGAGCCTTCAGAAGTTTCTTCAAAAATAAAGATTAATGTTTTTCCATGATAGAATTTTTCCTGTGGCTTATTTTTGATAATTCTCTTGTCTTCACTTTTCTGTCTTTTCTTTCAAATATATCTAATCATATGATATTAGACTTATTTGCTTCTGCTTCTGGGGTTTTTGATCAGTTTGTTCAAGTTCATTATTAAGATTTTTCTACCTCTCATGAAGTAATAGATTGATTTAACTTCCAAGCCTTCTGAATTTTGGAGCACGCATTCAAATGTTTTTCAAAAATTTACACTTGTTCTTTAAGTATCTTAAATAATAATACCTCCTCCTCTTTATTTTTTCAAATTTTTGTGGAGAGTAATGTTTTTACTTTTATTTTTTAAGGTCTAATGTGCCATCAATTTTCTCTATTTCACTTTTTCTTGATGATTAGTTTGATATTTGTTGTGTTGGATATCTCCCTCAAACATGTTTTATGCTTTTCTCTGTCTTCAATAATAGAGCACTAAAAATAAAACTGGATGCTGTTTGTAAGGGTATGGTTTCTTGACTTGTTCTTACCATATGTTAATAAGTCAGAGAGAGTATGTTTCAATGGAAAGTCACTAAGCATTAATACTCGCCTATTAATTTTTTTTCTTACTAATGAATTTTCAATCTTCACTCTTGCAGAGAATACCACAAGTGTCAAGAAAATGATCTCACCTGGTACAAAGTCTCACTACTTAATATGCAGATTTAAAATCAGTGTCCCATTAGCTTCCACTCAGTTGTGTCTGAAGTTCCAAATATTTAGATTTTCTCTGCTACACCTTTTGCATACAATAAATCTCTGTCATGTATCAGTGTGGCAGAGAGGCAGCTGTCTCTCCAGTGGGGGTTGTGGAAGGGAGACCTGAAAGTGTTACTTATGCACACATAGAATGGCAACCAGATCTCTTCTGTTCAGTTCCCCAAACTGAAACTTCAGGCATTTTCCACAACCAATTTTGAATATATGTGGGTTCTTCAGACACAAACAAGTTTGTTTCTTATTTTCAACTTCATTCTCTTACAGATAGCTGCATTTGAGCTTCCTCTGCTCTGCTGAGGAAGAGCCGGAGTTGGCAGGAGTTCTCCATTTCCATCCTTCATGCCTCTTACCTGCTTTTGTCTCCACTCCTAATTTCTTTGTCCATGTTACTTCATACATTCTTTTATTATTCCTGGCCTATTGGAATTTTACAGTATAAGGAATAAGTGTAGCTATTAAATCTTGCAAGTATAGCCAAGATCAATATTTTATTTCAAATTTCTTTCCATTTCTGAGGCTTTGCTGTTAATATTTAGTTTTAGTAATCTGTACATTATCCTATTTTGTGATGGCAAAGTTTTGAATTTTCATTGTTTCCTCATTTTTCAGTTATCTTAACACTTGAAAATAATTTGAAACAAGAAACTTTGCATTGTCGAAGCTTATTTATTTTATTTTTAAGTCTCGTTTTCTTTTGTTATTATTATATGCTTGTAATTCGAATGCACTTGAATATGACCAAGTCCATTGATCCTGGTAGTCCCCGGACTAAAGCTGTGCTTTTAAATATTGTTTCGCTAGAATAAGTGCTATTCCCCCCATTCCTCTATGGAAGTACTCCTGGATGGTTATTAGTAAGTTTGAGCCAAGATGTTAAGTGTTGAGGAGTGGATAGCGCTTTCTATTCCAAATATGCCATATGGTTCAGCATTCTATTTATCTAATGGGAAAAGAGGCTTCAAATTTTGGCAGTCACTATCATTTTCAATCTCTTGTTCTCCAAAATTATCCCTATTGTGTAATTTAACTGTACCTCTAATATCTGGCTTGCTTATAACAAATCTTTATGACTTTTTTCCCCCTATTTTTGATTACCCCCTCACTTAATTCAAGTGTCTGAGAAAATAGCAATAAAGTAAGTTTCCCCAATCCTTATGACCTTATCTGAAATACCACCTCCCTAATCTCAATCTGTACCTGTTAACACTGTTTTATTTTTCTTCATTACACTATTACACACATTTTAAATATTACTTATTTATTTATATCTCACACACAGATGATGTTCTAAAGGTCGCTGAATCAAGATTTTTTTTTTTACTCACAATTAACTCTAGTACTTAGAGAATGTCTGATCAAAGTAGGCCACAATCTATATCTGTTGAAATAAAAGTGAGGATGCATCTACATTCTATATCATTTCAAAGCCAATAAAAATGGCATAAACATTTTAAACAAGAACAATAAGTCAAAGATATTGGTGATAGAAAAAAGAAGAAATGATAATTTTCTAGAAAATAAACAACATACAAGATGAAATTGGTAAATACCACAGAGCAGAAGAAGTATTAGTCCCAACATAATAGATTCAAAAAGGAAGAAAGAAAGAAAGAAAAACATCCCCAAAACAAACATGGGGCACACACAGAAGCAACTATAAATATCAGGCCATTGGTTTTACTTGCTTAAAAAATTCAAATAATGGAGAATAAGAATAGAAGAGTCCCGAAACAGATACTAAAGTGCATATGAACTACTTTATTAAAATCCTGTCCTACTGGGAATATTCTTTTTAACTAAATTATCTGGGCATATACCTCAGTCTGAAGAAGTAGAACTTTAGAAACATTGTAATTTCCATGTTAATTTCTGCCCCAAGGAGTGTTGTCAAATGAGTGTGAAGGACAAATAAGCAGCCTGGAATTCCTGAGGAGTTGTGATCTACAAAACTATAGAAGGATTGTATGTGTTGAGAAGAAAAAGGTGAGAAAGTGGGGTGGGGGAAAGAAAGGAAAACCAGAAAATAGAAAAGTAAGACATGGCAAAAGTAAATTTCAGTGTTTGTAATATACATATATGATTAACTTTGCTTATTAAAACTATTGTAGTTATTTGTTTAATTTTTGCATGAACCACATGAATGGAAAGAATACTTCATTAACTAAAACTAGATCTGAAGAAAATTTGAAGTTTGAAGTACATAAAGGCAAAGGGATATAATATATAATTGGCTTACACTATAGAATAAAGAGGAGCTGGATTTCATAGATGGGGAATGAGCTAAATGAGAACAAAGGACATACATAGGAAAAGAAAACTGATCAGGAAGAAGAGGATGGATTTTCCTCCTCAAATTTCTGCTACTGTAACATACTTAAACATACTAATTTGTTTTAAAGAAAAAATAAATCATTAGAGATCACTTATTAGACAATATTTTAAAAATAGAGAAAAACTTTATATATGTTATGTGACATTTCCCAAAAGCAATATAATATGATTTTCAGTATCAAAAATTTTGTTTTTAATTTTCAGTATTGAAAATGTTGAACTCTATCTTTTGGAGGCACCTTACCTGGGATAATATTACTATAATTTTTAATGAGATTTGGTAAAAAAGGAGATCCTTTAAAGAAACAAAACAAAAACCTCAGATGCAACTATTCATCCTTGTTGAAAGCTGTATGCTTTTAAAAATCTCTTCCTTGATATCTGAATAACTGCATGGAAACCACATTCAGAACTAATAAGCTTGTCCCCCCTCTTGGACTATTGCCTCAAGTCAGTCATGTCTATTTCAAGAGAAATTTTACCCAATTATCACTGTTTCCATCTTATCTTTTGTGACCTGTTTTGAAGTCAATCTCATTTGTGAATCATCACATATATTTCAAAAGCAAATATTAATGGCTAGGCAAATCATCATTTTTTAGAAACAAATGGAAAGTACTAAATGACATAAGGGACTATATAGGACTTCAACTATTATTCTGTTACTTAGAGGACTAATGAGAATTGGGATTTTAGAGATGGATTTTTAATTTCAAATACATTTTTCCATATACTATTAAAAATAAGAAAAAGGAAAGTCACCTCTGTACCTGAGATAAAAAGAGAAAAAAAATCTAGTTGTTTAAGCAACTCATCCAATTAAAGGATTCACACAGTGCTTTATTGGGATGGGCATTCATTAAATAACCTTCCCAATGCTCCAGTGACATCTCTGTCATTTGTGCAGTGTCCTAAATCAGTGTGCAACGATGTCACCTGAAGGAAGCAAATTAATTAGGAGCTCTTAATGAGCATAACATCCTGTTCATTTCACTAACACATTTTATGGTCTCTTTGAATACAGCGTTACAGCAGGAAATTCTTTTCAGAAAATCCAAAGATGCATCTTACTCTCCTTCTTTGTTAATTTACATTTATTCTTGATACTAGTGATTAAACTGTCAAATACTTGAAGAAAGATATTCAGACATACTGAAAAGTGTGTATTCAAATATCACATAAACTGGCATCAAGTATTTTCAGCATTGGGGGGAAACACTATTTAAAACTGACATCTGCAATTAAGTCATTTAATGAAAACATTTATTTTTCTCCCAATTTTGTATCTGTTAATCATGTTCTGATAGCTTATTATTTTTATAATATTTAGAAGTTAAGGAATGACTTCTAAATACTTGGGCTGTTCTTCATGATTAGATATTTATTTTTTTGATATATATATGACCCACAGGATGTATATCTCACATTATGAATACATGTGCACATAGATAGATGTAGTGTATACATCATACAAACACAACCACATACACACACACACACACACACACACACACACACAATTCTGTTTTCCCATTTACCTCCTGATGGAACAACAGATTGTATCCAGTTTTTAGGGGGAGTATCTTTTTAATAAAGTTGCTATGAGCACTTAAGCACAAGACTTTTTTTGAACATGTTTTCATGTGTAAATACCTAGGAGTGGGATTCTTAGGTCACATGATAAAAATGTATTTAACTTAATAAGACATTGCCAATTATTTTTCCACAATGGCCATGTTATTTTGCATTTCCAACAGCAATGTAGGCAGGTTCCAGTTGCTCCGTTTCCTCACCAACAGAAACTTGTATCGTTCTTTTCACTTCAGCTTCTGTAGGGCTTGTGGAGTGTGTCACCATAATTTCACTTTCTACAGCCCCAGTGGATAAGGCCATTAAGCATTTTTAATGTGCTGGCTTCCACTTGTATTTCTACTCTGTAGAAAATAGAACTTCCTTTTCAAACCTATTACCCATTTTCTAATGAAGTTGCTTGCTGTGTTATTGAACTGTGAGATTTCCTCATGCATTCTGGATACAATTTCTTTATCATATATGTACATTATAAATATATGTACATTATAAATATAATCTCCAGATCTGTGAATTATCTTTTCTTTTTATTAAGTGTATTGTTTAAAGAGCAATAACTTTTGTTTTCAAGAAATTCCATCTTATCTGATTTTTTCTTTCATGCCTCATGGACTTTTAATTTATTTTTTTGTCTTGTTTGTCTTTATCCCATGATTATAAACATTTTCTACTAGAAGATTTATACTTTTGTTTACAATTAGTTTTATGGTCCATTCTTATTTTCCTATGTGGGGGTTTGTCAGTTTTTTAAGAACGTGAATAACAATTCTTTTCTAGCAGTCTTGTTGAAACAGTATTATTTTCCAATTTAATTACTTTGG
Source organism: Sciurus carolinensis (assembly GCF_902686445.1). Lineage (NCBI taxonomy): Eukaryota > Metazoa > Chordata > Mammalia > Rodentia > Sciuridae > Sciurus > Sciurus carolinensis. Next base: position 30,480,711 of record NC_062225.1, read on the forward strand.
AATGCTATTAAAAATCAACTGTCTATATATATCACCTTGCTTCTGGATTCTGTTTTCTTCTGTTGAGTAGCATAAATATCCTCAAACCAATGTTAAAATTATCTTTCATTGTTTCTAGAATAGAAATTGAGAATATCATATTTACATTCCACCACTGCTTTTGATACTTCTAAGAACATTTTAATAAGAAAATATTTATTTTTATATATTCATTATTATTATTATTATTAATTATTACAACACTGGGAATTGAACCCAGGGGGTGATTTATCAGTAAGCTACATCACTAGTCCCCCCAACACTTTTTTTATTATTATTATTATTTTTTTTTTATTTTGAGATAGGGTCTTCCTAAGTTGTAGAGGCTGGCTTCAGATTTGAGATACTCCTGCCTCCTCCTCTCAAGTCAGTAAGATTAACACATCCAGCCAGAAAAATACATTTCTTATCTTTACCCAAATAGTTGTCTTTTCTGGACCTCTTTTCTCACTCATATTCTCACCTGGTATAATTTTTATTTTGTTTAAATAATTTTCATATGCAGTTCTTACAGCAAAGTTATGTTGGCAATAAATATTCTCAGTTTCTGTTTATCTGAAAGTTGTTTTATTTTCACTTTTGAAAGATATTTTGGTTGTATTTAACTTCCAAGTTAATGTATTTTCTTCTATATTTCTTTCAGTGCTCTAATGCTGCTATTCATTACCTCTAGTTTGCATGTATTTCAATATTGAGTTGACCATCCTTATTTGTTCACATATATACATATACATACATATAGTCTTTTATTTCTAGTTGCTCTAAATTTTTCTCTGTGACTTGGTGTATGCCCTTTGATTTTAGTGTATAAGTAAATTTTTTTCTCTATATTCTGCTTGGCCCAGATTCAGCTTCTTATGTTTGTTGGTTTATACTTTTATCACATTTGTCCATTTTTTTCTTCAAATATTTTATACCCTTCTCACATACTTGTGACTCCATTTACATATATTTTAGAGTTGTATATTATTCCACAAGTGACATTGTCAGTGATGTGTCATTGATTCTCTATTCATTTTTTCTTTCTATCTTTTTCATTGTGGATAGTTCTAATTTGTATGTCTTTAGTTTCACTCTTATTTTGCTATTGATGTTATTACCACCAGGAGCATTTTAAAATCTCAGATGTCACTTTTTTTTATCTTTACAATTTTTATTTGTAGTACTTCTTACTTCTTACCAAAACTGTGTTTTTATCTACTATTTGTATTTAAATAATAGGCCCATATATGATTATGTGAATTAGCAAATTTGATGTCTGTAGCACAGGCTAGCAGGGTGGAAATTCAAGCAGTAACTATCCAATAATAGAGTCTTAAAGCAGAATTGGTATTTCCTCTTAAAGCTTTTGATTGTAGGGATCTCATGTTTCCAAGGATAATCTTCACTTAAAATCCATTGTAAATATCAATCATACCTACAAAATACTTTCAAAGCAATATCCAGACTATGGTTTGATTAAACAATGAGGCACCATCACCTGGCAAAGTTGCCACCTGAAATTAACCATCACAGGTAGATTCCTGAGTTTTCCCTTCCTGCATTGTGGTGTGAGAATTGCCTCCAGACAGTGATCTGATGAAACTGTCAGGCCCACTTTGTTTTTAGCCTTCTCTCAGGGGTAAGACCACTGTATTTCCTATTTTCCAGTGTCTGAAAACTCTCATTTCTAGCTGTTTAAAATGGATAGATAATTATTCCTGTTTATATTAACTTTGCATTTTTCATTTTTACTCCTGTGCATTTTCCCTATTTAAAGACTGAATCAATGAAGTTAGAGATGCAAATGTTAATGTAAGCATTACAACATAGAATAACTTGATAAATATCCATATTAAAATGGTTCTATGGAGACTAAGCTATGAATCTGTTTGGGCTTGGAAAATTGAATCTGTGTGATTGTTTTAATTAAATAATCCTTCTCTTTAACAAAAGGAAAATAGTAGTAAATTTTTTTCATCTTTATAAAAGAACATCTCTTGCAATACAATTTAAATTTTCTGAATGACCATAACATATTTTTGGTACAAAATCTGAGTATTTTCTCAGGGGAGAATCAGAGACAGAATTGCACAGGCCATTGTACTTTTCTTCATAAGCCTAAACACTATTCTAAAAATTGATGAAAAGTATAATTCTCTCCCCTAGGAAAGAAAACATAATATTTTATCTGGAAAAAATTCCCTTCACCAAATGGCATTACTTCACATTCCATAATTTCATTGGCACATAATCTGTAAGAGCAGTTTTTTTTTTTTTTTTTTTTTTTTTTTGCAGGGCTGAGGATTGAACCCTGGGACTTGTGCTTGTGAGACAAGTGCTCTACCAACTGAGCTATCTCCCCAGCCCAAGAGCAGTTATTGATGCATGCATGACATGGTAAATATTTTGCTTCACAGTCAGATTAAACCTCTGATATGCAGAGTATAAAACAGTTCCTGGCACAGGGATGGTAAATAGATGAGATCAATACGTTTGATTCATATTTTTATCCTCCTATCTGTGGAACTCCATTACACTGTGAGGAAAGTTCCAGTTCATTGAAGATTATCTCATGAACTATTGTGTGGATTTCAATAGGTATTTTAAAGTTTGTGCTGCTGAGTGTCAACCACATATAAAACAGAAAGAGTGCCACCATGCCAATAAAAATGCAAGGAGTTATCTACTGAACATTATTTATTCACAGAAGACAGCTAGCTCTCATTTCTCCATTTTGTTCTTTTGGTGTTGACTGAAATCTTAAATAATTGCTATATGAGCAAATAATCTCTCTTGTACAAAGAAAAAATAAAACATGAATATTTTAAAGGTACATGGCACACAACTGATTTGTAAGAAAAAAAGGGATTCAAAGTAAGATGAAACTACATAAAATCTTTTTTTTTTTTTTTTTTTTTTTTGCAGTGCTGGGGATTGAACCCAGGGCCTGTGCTTGCAAGGCAAGCACTCTACCAACTGGGCTATCTCCCCAATCCACATAAAATCTTGACAGCAGAAATATCTTCTCTAGGCTTGATAGTATGTCTGAACACCATTTTTATTATTTTGAGTGTGTTGCTCAAAGGACAGATATCAAAAATATACTCAGTGTCTTGAATGTGCTGGCATTATTACTTTAGCTCAAATATCAAGATTTTGATATTGAAATCTTCTTATTAAAGTAAACTATGCTGAAAGTCATTTGCTAGCCAAATTTATATTTTTTCTGGCACATGAAGATCTCTTTATTTACAGAGAAAGACACCAAAGATTCACTTAGACTATTTTAAGAAATATTCAAATGTCATAAGGGAAAAAAAAAAACAAAAACTGGTTTTCTGGACTGAATAAAATGAAGAAGTAATAGGAATCCAAGCATAGTACCACTCAAATTGATAGTCAGCCTCTTTGCTATACTTCTCTTTCAGCTTTCAAAAATGATAGAGCAGAAGGCATCTTTTGAAAGAGATGAATTCTGTTTTCGAGAGAGGTTTCTCTCCTTATTTGTTGGTTTGTGTTCAATTTGAAAGTTAAGAACTATCAAGCATACATCTTCTAAGATGATCCTCAGTGAGAACTATTTAATAAGATTATCAAAATAAAAGGAATAAAAAAACAATTGGGCATCGAAGATGACCAACAAACATCCCAAATTATACTATTTGTAATCTTTCTCCATACAGAAAATGTTTCTAATTAATTTGTAAATATTATCTTTTAAGATTTATGAATAGGGAGATAGAATTAGACTTCTGAGTGTCTTAATAATTGATGAACGAGTAAACTTCAAAAGAAACAGAAAGATGCAGAATGTTACTACTTAAAATATTCCAAAGAGGATAATTTGAAAGCCTACTTTGTTTTCTTACAATTTTTCATAACTCTTTCCCTACTTTACTAGAGTTACTTCTATAACTATAGTTACTACAGTTAGTTACAAAGATGTGTGATCATGAACAGAGGCCTATTTGTGATGCCTTCCAAACTTTTCAATATGAACAGTGAATAACTACTATTTTCAAATTGGTATGCTTAGTATTTTTCTCTCTCTGAATTCGAATTTTCAGTTTTAACTGGGTTGTTATGCTAACAGTGTTTTTAATAATTGTGTGAATTAGAGAATTTGGCTTAAAAATGACACTAATGATGATAAAACAGAGTTCAGAAATTTCAAAATAATTGCTGAAGATAAATCTTCAGAGTAAATTGTTTGTTCATTTTATTTTTATAAATGCTATAGGAGATTTTTCCCTAGTAATGTGTTGTTAGTATGTGCAACTTATCAACCTGAATATTGTGCTCTTAGTTATAATTTCAGTGTTTTAATAGGGTTGTACTTCCTCCTTTGCAGGTACTAGAACCTTAAGCTTTAAAAATTTTAAGAGTAAAACAGTAACAATGAACTTCCTACAATAACTACACATGTGATGTAGGGTGATTTTTAGCAATGACAATACCTTATGTTCCTATTTCTCAAGGTCACAAATCTCATCTGGGTTCTTTTGCTGACAGTTTTTCTGAATATAGAATGGAGCACAATTAAAAACAAAAGAAATCTGAGGAAAAGTGTTAACAGTTTATATTAGGAAGTAGATTTATGTCATAATCCTTGCTTATGTTTGAAATGCAAGTAAAAATTCTGGCTTATTATTTTGTTTCTTCCTGAAAATATATTTTATTCAATCAAAAATGAAAAAATAATATTGTATACCAAGTTAAATAACCTAAATTGAAATAGTAGAATAGAGAAGAAACTATCAACAGCAATACAAGAGTAATACTTTTAGTTCGTGCTATAATACCTGAAAAGTGACCAAGAAGGACAACGGACAAATAATTTAAAGCACTGGAACCATTCTCAATGCCACCACAATGATACTATCTTTTCCAATAAGCAGTAATAAAAATAATTGGAGCAGAAAATCATGGTTAAGTAGTCAACAGTTTGCAAAATGTCAGCATAAAAAAGGATGGAAAAAAATAGATTCAAATCCTAGGAAGAAGACATTCAAAATAAGTCTGTAATGGTAGAGTCAAGTCACATAGGTAAACCAAAGAAAATAGTGTGTGTTTTACAAATGTGGACAGTTTGAACTTACAGCCAATTAATAACTGTGAACTATCAAAAGTAAAGATAAAAACAACCTTCTATAAGTAATGATCTATGAACCTTTACTGAGAGAATTAAGAGAAAACAAAAGTAACGGTATGATTCAGAGATTTGATTTATCATAAGGATGAAGTCAGAAAATCAGCAGAAAAACATTTTTTAAAAATCACAATAGTTTAAATTTTTAAAAATCAGTAAAATCTGAAAAGAAATCTTGCAGAAATTAAAATTAAATAATAGGTGATAAATACAGGAAGAACATATATGAAAATCCATGGTTTGATCTAGGGATCTGAGAGAAAGAACAGAGAAAACAGATAGGCAGAAGGTAGTAAATATATAATATGAAACAAATCTTTATCAGGACTAATAACTATTAGAATCCAGATTGAAAAAGTATTTTAAGCACTTTGCTTTATGGGAATGAAAGACCTTTACCAAGGGTTTTCATTTGAAATTTTGGAACATTGTGATAAATAGAACTTAAAACACCTTTGTTTTATATAATATCTGACAAATATTTTCTTCTTGCAATTCTTAATGTAATATAGTATAAAGAGAAGTTGAGTTCCATTTTAGAAAAATAATCTGCAATAGACTATCTTCTTTTAATAAAAAATTATCCAACACACACACATTTCAAATTACAGAATTATGACATGGGAATATTTCAAATAATGAGTTTTATTCAATGAAATGTATTTATGAATGCATATATGTTTATATAAAGTCATATATATTTATCTTATACATATAAATACAGTTCAATATATAAGTAGGTCTCACATATGAAGCAAAACATATCCTACTAAAATATGCTTCCCATCCAACCTTCCACAATTTGTCTTGTCTTATCTAGAAAGACAGAACACAAAGGTCTTTACAGTCCAAATAAATGGGCAAAGAAGGCAAAATCACTTATCAAAAGTCTCAAAATGTGCTAAGGTTGTGTGTAGGGTACAAAAAGACAGTAGCAGCAATAAATTGGACCTGCTGTGCTAAAGGAGATGACCTAATATGGGTACATTTTTCATGCTTAATTGCTATTTGCATGATACCAATGCAATTGTGCAAATCCTGCTCTAAGTGCATATGAAACACTCGGATCATTCTCAGGGAATTCCTCCAGGTTTATTCCCTGATGTACTGCTCTTTACTTTATGTTTTTCAATGATTTACTTCTTTTATTTCACATAGTGAATTGTAATCCATAACAATGCCAAGTGATGACCTTAGGAAATTTTTCTTTCAAAATTATAATCATTAATTCAAATCAATGGGTTTCACTATGACATTTCCATATATGCATATATTGTGCTTTGATTGAATGGTTATTGTGATGCCTTGGTTGTGTTAGTATTACAGAACTTCTTATAAGAAACCATCTTCCTGGTCAGGTGTAGTGGCGCAAGAGTATATTCCCAACAATTCCAGAGGGTGAGGCAGGAGGATTGCAAGTTTGAGGCCAGCCTCAGCAATTTAGTGAGATCCTAAGTAACTTAGAGAGACCCTTTGTCAAAGAAAAAAACAAATAAAAAGGGCTGACAATGTTGCTCAGTGGTTAAACACCCCCCAAACCCAGTTCAATCTTAATTCCCCCCAAAATAAAAATGAATAAATTCTTAACATATTTAAGTCATGGTGTAAAAATAGATAGAATAATGACATTTTGCAAATAGGTATGGAATAAAGGAGAGATGAAGTCATATAAAGTATAGAGCATATATTTTATGTAGAGCAAAAGTATAATTCACCTATATTAACAATCTCAAAATGTTTTCCTTTAAAACACCCTTTCTTCCAATATTGTGCCTCATATCTTTACTTTCTAGAACCATAGTCATTTTTAAAAATCCCTCTTTATGTAAAAATTAATTCTGTGTCAACGACTGAAAATTTTACTCATGATGAATACAAATGCCTTACTATATTAACCCAAATAAGTACCATGTTCTGGTTTAGTATGGTCCAGAGCTATATCTGTACAAAGTCAAAGACTTAACAAATGTAAGGATCTTTAAGTCTCTTGTAAGCAATGAATTTTTTATGCTTGATAGTCTTAGACCTTTATTTCTTAGTCAACCTTACTGCAGTACTCTATGTTATTGATGAAAAAGAATAACAAAAGATAAAACCATGACATTACAGGAAAATTTTCAATGAAGTGTGTCTTTATTATAGAAGTTTAAGGCTTATTTTCAATCAAGCTCTTTTGCTATCTTTCATTACTATTCACAGACAATAAATGGAACATTTCATTAATATTTATGAACTTTTCACATGGCTAGTTACTTACCAAAGTATTTCAATTTGTTAAACAAGAAAAAGATTCAGCTATGAATTATGTACTGGTCATTCAATTTTACCAAAATGAAATAAATCAATGCTTTAAAAGTGACTAAGGTACTCAAATCACAGTATTTCTGCTTGTTTAGCTGCAGACTGCAAAGATTATTCACATTACAGAGATCATGGCTACTTAATCCATTCTATACATATTTGGATATTGATCCATTCCCTTTTCTTCACCTCTAAATTCTATACCCTGCTATACCCTAAAGTTGTTGTCTGTTTTCAGAATCATTATCAGTGCTGTCTACCCATGGGGAAATTCTCACCATTATCTTGTTCCTGTCATGATAAGTTGTTAATTTCTAATTATGAGTTGAAATTAGTGATCAGTCTCATGAGAATGATCTATTCTGTACAATACCACAACAAAATATAAATCCAAAAATATTTTCTATTGAATTCTATAACTTAGTTTGTACACAGAGATTGCACATGTTTTTTAAAAGTAAAAGAACAGAAACCATAGAATAAACACTAAAATTATTGGTACAAAATTAAGGACTTCAAAAGTGAGCACACTTGTATGACAATTTTGTTGGTGATGGGCTTTAAAAATTTCTAATATAAAGTCTTCAAATTATGATGTATCACTGCGAATTCTGTAGACATCACTCTAACATTATCTCTTTTATAAAATTAATTCTAACACACACAGAGTCATTTTCAGTTCATTAAGACCTGAATCTCTTTTCTGTAACAACCAATGTAGTAACTGCATCAGGCAATTTCACCAATGGGTGGCAACACTAATGGGCAAAACTTCAGAAACAGAATATTCACTAGGTCTCAAAGCATCACTGCATAGATTACATGTTAATTATAAGGAAGAAATGTGTATTTACAGTAGAGAGATTTGATGTCACAGTCTTAACTAAGTGTTCAAGCTTGGCATTGCCATTGTGATGTAACGCAGTGGAAGGAGCACATGACAACTGTGGCATTCTTGCTGGGAATTACTGGCCTTTATTTAGTCAAGTGGAAATAGTTAAATACAAAATCTTATGTTCTGAGGAAAATTAGCTGGAGTTTTCTCAAATGAAGTGAAGCATTAGATTTTTTTTTTTTTTTTTTAGCAGACTAATAAGACATACTCCTAAATGCTGCATGACAATATTAAATAGATTCTGGAGAGGGAAATGAAGAACATTTGAAGTTATTTGGGGAAATTTGAATACAGACCGTATGGTGGATGATAGAATTCAAATCATATTGAAATAGTGCTGATGATGTTAGACACTGCAGGGTGATATGATCTTGTAGGAGAATGTAACTTTATTGGCAAAGCTGTAAGTTTGGATTCAAGATGTCTTCAGCCTATGTTCGGATAAATTAGCAAAAGAGAAGTGTTTATCAGATGGATGATGCCTATCATACAGCTGTAGGTATAGACAGATGCCTATAAAGGGATAGATATTAGTATAAAGACATCAACATATGTAGATATACATATAGAAAGATCTAGATATAGATGTAGATGCAGATACAGATATTTAGACGTGGATAGGGTGGTACAATGTTAACAGTGGGTGAATCTAGAAGAAGGATGTTTGGGTATTTATTGTGTTCATTCAATATACTGTGGGTTTAACACTATTCACAATAATTCAATTGCTAAGAAAAGGATATATCTTCATAAGTAACTAGAAGTTACCCTTTCAAGTAACTTTTCTTTTATATATGCTATATATCTGACAAAAGTAGTGATGATAAAGTTATAAAAATGATTAAAATAATATCATCGCTTACATGGAGAGTTTGTGGAAGCAGACTTATTTTGTGGAGAGTAATTAGAGCTTTACAAACAGCCAACCACTTTAAACCTAAGATTAAGAGGACCCACGAGAAAAAAGATAGTGTAAAATATAATAAATAATAATCAAAGAAGATGCATAAGAAAAAAGAAAAGTATTTGCAGGTCTTTTTAAATTTTAATTTAAATATGGACAACAAAGAGCAAAAAGAAAATTAGCTTCTACACATGAAAAAATATGTTCAACACTTACAAAATGAGGACCAGGGACTAAAATAGAATGAAATAGTAGAATTCCACAAGTTTATTAATACACCAAATGTGAGAGGATATAAACTCTCTTCTATATTATTAGTGGGATTATAAAATTTGACAGCTATTATCTACCAGAACTCCTTAGCTCACCAGTTCCACATCTAGGAGTTGATGTTATGGCTGCACTCACAAATGTATCCTACTGATGCATTCACAAATATGCAAAATGTCTTATGTTCATAGATATTATTACAGTATCATTTGTACTATCAAAAGATCAGAAACAACCTTAATGACTCCCAGTAAGAGACTGGTTAAGTGAGTTCAGTTGTATTTGCTTAGAAAAACATTATGTTGTTTTTAAAATGTGCTTATTTGTTGATATGGAACAAGGTTTGAGATTACGTTAACAATATTTAAGTTAAAAATCAAGGTAAAGACATATGCTGTAATCTGTGTTGCATTAATCAGAAGCATACATAAATACAGACATGACAGATACATAGGTACACGTTAAACTATATATTTTATTATATAGACATATTGTGTTCCTTTCAAAATGCAAAAAAGTTTGGCAATAGTGGATGTCTGTAGAGAGAAACAGGGTCATTGGGGAAAAGAGATAGAAGGGAAATGTTTTCCATTGGATGATTTTTTTACAAAAAAAAAAAAATGAGCATATTAGAAAGGCAAGTGACATCAAAAAAACAGATGACACAGAATACCCAAAAGCTTAAACATATTTTAATCAGAAGAGCAATGAGAAATCTAAAGAAAAAAAAATGAACAAAGATAGGCTAAAGAGGTAATAGTGACACTTAAAAAATGAAACACTCACTAAAGAAATTTAAACAGTTTACTTGCTCTTTTAATTAAAAAAATTATGCCCTTTACCTCCCTCTTTCCTTTTCATCTTTTTTGTTTTCCTTATTAAGTTGTTTTATATTTGAAAAATGCTCCTACTTAAGCCAGATGTAAACTTCTATATTTCTGTGTTACCTCTCCCTGTCACTTCTTTCTAAAACTATTAGCATTTTTCTTCTTGTAAATTGTTATTTCAGTTTCATGAACAAAGGGATTTTTAAAATCTTGAAAATCAGAAATTGTATATTTCCTCCAAAATGTTCTCTTATTTCTTTTGCAGCCCTGCAAGAGACATTCCTTTCTGGTTATTTTGAGAAGTAGAGTCATTCTTTGAGTTATAATATTTTTTTTCCAGTTTTCTAATTTAGAAGCCTCTGTTCTCACCTTGAGGCTCCCAAGAAAGATGTGATTGCCCGAATCAGGAGCACCATCCCATGGAGCTTCATCAGACTCTATCTTCCCCAAAGGGTGACAACAGTTACTGAAATTTTGTTGTTGTCATCTCCCTTCTTAAAGCCCAGAACTCATGCTTACAATCATTTCCATGACTCAGTGAAGGACTTGATCCATACATGAATTCAAAGAGCTCCTTCCATAAGAACCATGGATTGATACCTCTGAAAAATCAAAAATCATGTAAAAAGGTTCAGATTCTATAGATATCATTTATAAGTCTGGCCATTTTGCCAGTATACTGCAGTATCTTGCTCTCAGACCTGTCCTATGTAATTATTTACTTACTTTCTTATGTTGAGGTTTCTAAGATAATCTTTAAATATGTTAAAAATAGAGAATGGCTTTGTGTTTTTCCACTGGAGTAGTAATTATTACTTTTGCTTCGCTTTCTATTCACTTTTGTGATGTCCAAATAGTCAGTCTCATCAGATCTGAAACTGGCTGGAAGGCTGCTGTACTAAGCCTTCATTTCAATCCTGTGGTTTTTCCACAATTAAGCTGCTGGTCCACGATGGATTCTTATTTGATCCCACTTTCTGGATCTTCGATGTTTAAAAACAAAACAAACAAAAATCTCACGTTACTGTGTCTTTCTCTTTCTGCCTCCATCAGTAGTTCTTCTCATTTGGCATCCAAGTTTCCTCCTGGTTCTCATTTACTCATATCCCATCCAGATATTTTCTAGAATAGATGGGAAAGGAGAAAACAGAGTGGGGACAATATGGAAAGCAGATCCACAAAGAAGAGCATTCTCAAACATCAATGCTCGCTGACATCACCAAGCTAGTTGGTTAAATGAATGTTCCCTGCAGACGTTTAATTTTATAGTCCTGGAAAGCATCCAGCTAGTTTGCATTTTTAACAACCATCTCAGGAGGTTCTGATTCAAGCTGATTATTGGCCACAATTTGAAAATCATTGCACTTGAGTGTTAGCTGCCAATTTATGAACCTCCAGGCAAGCAATATAGACTCCTGGATGATGATGCATGAATACTTAAACTGGCTGGTTTATGTTATGTTGAAAATGTCCAAGGAAGCCATAATTTATGATTTTTAAACCCTTTATGTCAAACATATAATTAATTTTTCTTCGTGTATTACCATGTTTACTTCAAACATTGTTTTTAAACAAAGATTTGTATTTGGAATCAGAGAGGAGTCATCCTATGAGTTTCAGCCTTGCTCTGTAATTTTGTCATATAATTAGGGGGTCAGGGAAAGATTCAGAACTGGTATCATACAATATTTGTGGGATTAAGTTCCATGATTTTTAAAGTGCTTGCTTTCTAAGCTGCTCAAGAAGGTGAGAATATTTACATCATAGTTATCAGTTGAAATGAATATCCTTCACCTTAATAGACACAAATTTAGATTTCTCAAATTCTATTGGTATCAGGGAAAAGAGAAATAATTTGTAAGCTTCAACAGATCTATAAGGGAAATTTCAACCCACAGACTAACACACAAACCACAGAGTGAAAAATCATTGCAGCTAATATAAATTACTGCTCCCACATGGAGCATAGCAGAGCAACAATAAGATTCCTGGGACAAGAGGACCAATGTAACAGCCATCCTTTCAACCTTACTGTTATCATGTGACAAAATGAAACACCTGTTTGTCTCTTTCAGCCGTGGTGCTGTAGCTTAGAAGACAAAATGATATCTGGCAGGCAACCTGAGCTGTTTGAAAAAATGGAGAGAATAAACTGAAATTACTAAGATTATTTTTTTTTAAGAATATGCTGTTTTGAAGAAAAGTCAAGGGCTTAAAAGGTTTTATTATGAGAAGATGGTAGTGATTATATGCAAAAGATAAACATGTTTATTAAATCATATATGCCAATGAAGGTTGTGAATAGCTTCCATCAAAGTAGCATGTGCCTGCTCTTATTAAAGATAATGAGGTGTAGTCATTTGAAAATATGTCCTACTTATAAATGCCTATAAAATGCAAACTAGACTAACTCTACTGAGTTATGTTAATAACTAGTGAAAAGCATCTTATTCTAAAGTACTTCAAAAACAAATTATTCAAAGTGTCTACCAGGTGTTGTGGAAGTCAAGAAAAGAGGATGTTTGGATTTAGTTTTTTTCCAAGTCACCTTTAGGACTACTCTGGAGCTTCTGAAAGTGGCTTATCAGTACACATTTGAATATGTTAATTATGCACTTGAAAAAATACTTCAGAGTCATTTGACTAAGAGTGCAATTTGTGTATTACATTTTAGTACTTAAATCAACTATGAAATAGTGTTTTAAATTAAAATCCAATACACTCTGTTCAAGAAAATTGAAGTTAATTACAACTCTCAAGCAAGACCGAGGGAGTTAACAATGCCATTTTTTAGAGTATAATACATTATTAGATGTGAAAAAAACTATATCCTTATATTTAAGAAAACATTGCCAAATGATTAAAAAGAAAGGTGGGAAATAGGATAGAGGTAGAAATACATCATTTTGAGAGGTCTGAGGAATAAGTTTCTAAGGATTATGTATACAACTCAATTATTTAATGACACTTAATGTCACTCTTTTCCTGTATGAGAGAAACAATGATTGATATCTCCGATTCTCCTCAGCCCATGTCTTTAGAATGTGCATTTCTAACATTTAAGCCTAGGTTCCCAGCTAGTTGGTAAGAGATTTTGGGGAATTTTACCTTAGCTTGAAGTCATGCTGCTCTCATAGTTTTAGTCCCACAAGTGGAGTGATGTCAGACTATCTTCCTTTATTGACTTGATTTCATTGAACCCCAGTACCCAACAATCATCATTTACAAAAGACTCTGTAGACATTTCTTGATTTTTCAATATCTATCCAAAAGTCCTGAAAGAACTTTTACTCCACCAAGCAATGTCTAACATTTATCCCTTTCCTCACTAGAATTTCATATTACCAGACATAAACTTTTGTGAATGTAACTAAAGTACACTATATTTTCCAGTGCTGTCTAATGCTCCTTAACATCAATACTTACTTTATTACTTCTGTCTACTTTTCAAATTTTATTACTAATTTTTTATTTGAGTAACTCTTATACTTGAATATAGAACTTTGTCCTCTGCTATGTATACGTGTGTGTGTATTACGTGCATGCACATACTCACAATGTCAACCTAAATATCATACAGAGAAAGATTCTCTCGAAAGATTAAGTTGATTTGGGAACAGCAGAGAATGAAATGGCAGTAACTGTGCCAAAGTATAGACATACTCAAGGAGATTGAGGCAAAGGGAAAAATAGGAAAAAAATTTTATTAGGAAAATTCACACATGCTGCCTGCAGAGAAGAATCATTGGAATTAGAGACCCAAAGCAAGGGTTGATGTAAACTCACTGGTGGAAGTGCCACTGCTGGGTAAGTATTCTTTTGAGAGTACCTTATCTGAATTGCTGCAATATGTGAAAGTATGTGAAAGATAAATCTTCTTAGAGGAATATTGTGTCAGGTCTGCAAAGCAAGGGCGTGTGCAGAAGGAGAAAGAAATTCCTGTAGAGATTTCAGAAGCTGGGAGATGGTACCTACCTCAGGCAAGTACGCATATATGTGAGCGTGCTCGTATGCACAAGAAATCATTCCAGTTGGTTGCCTGCTTTTAATCTCTTAGGTGTCTCTCAAAGAACAGGAATTCTGTTTTCACGATAATCAAATTTATCAGTTATTTTCTAGATTGTTTTGTAATTTATGTCTTATTGTAAAAACATTTCTCAGTTTCACATTTCTCATATTTCTCCAAAATATTACTCAAAAAGTTTTAAAATTTCATCTTTATTTTACTGTTTGCAATTTCACTATTATTATAATATAATTCATATATTATATATACATAATATAGTAATAGATACAATATATATAATATGGTAATATATATAATATAGTATAGTATAATATATAATATAATATATAATCATATATTTTAAAGACTTAAGGTGAGGGCAAACAAATGTATTCAAGACCTCTCAACAGTACTAGACTTTCTTAATTATTATATTCCTCAACATATTTGGGGTTTTCTTTGAGGATAATCATGTTATCTTTTCTAGTAAGGGTCAGTTTTCACTTTTCAAATTTCATGTATTTTACTTAATAGCTTATACTAAATAGTCACCTGTAACTTCCAGCAGTGTGTTGAATAAATGTGATTATAACAATTATTTTTGTTTCTCCCTTGATTTTAAAGAAAATGCTTGCAATAGACTGTGATGCTGACTCTAAATATTTAGAAGACCACTTACTTCTTGAAAAAAATGTTCTCGAGAATTTTCCTAGCTTAATAATGTTTTTGAACAAATATAACTATCTTCTTTTTCCCATTATAGTTTAGAATTCTCACTTATTAGTCCTACATTTTTATATTCTGCTTTCTTTTTTGAGTTTATTGTTTTTACGATTTCTTAATTAGTATGATTCAGTTATTAATTTCACAAATTTTATTATTATTTTAGTGGTTGGTTCTGAGGATTGAACCCAGAGTACATTACAAATGATTTACATACTAAGCTCCTTTTAGTTTTTATTTTCAGATAGGGATTCAAACTGGTGATCTTGCCACAGCCTCCTGAGTCTCTGGAATTGCAGGTACGCACCACTGCATCTGGTTATTTGTTTATATAAATATCTTTTAAGGGTCACAGTTAGCTATAGCAACTGCTATAAGATATTGTTAGCATTTAATAGAAGGATTTTTTCAATAATTAATAATTTTTTTTGAAAGTTAGTGGTTTTTGTTTGTTTGTTTTTTCCTAGAGATTGAAACCAGGAGCACTTAACCACTGAGCAATATTCCCAGTCCTTTTTTATATTTTATTTTGTAACAGGGTCTCTCTAAGTTGCTGAGGCTGCCCTTGAACTTACAAACCTCCTACCTCAGCCTCCTGAGCTGCTGGGATTACAGGCATGAGCCACTGTACCCAGTGGAAAGTTAGTTTTAAGTAATGTATTTTTAGGTCAATATCACACTTTGTCTTAGTTTCTGCTTAATCTAAAAATTACCATAGTAATGTTATAGTAATTACTATAGCATTCTATTTAAACTACTTATGTCAAAATAATCATTTATTTTTATCTTTGGAGAAAGAAGTATCATTCCTTTTTTTTTTTTTTCAAAGAAATGTTTGACTCTAGGATCCAAGATGGCGGCCTAGAGGGAGACTGCACCTCCGGTCGCTCCACAACCCAGGAGTTAAGAAGGGGAGGCATTGAGAGACTCGGACTGAAGTGGAGCCACGGGTGAGTCTGCCCACTGGGTAAAGCTCGGCCCGGGTGGCAGGCCCAGATAGAGGTGGCTTATCGGAGCCGGGCAGGGCAGCTAGAGTCATCCACAGGCAGTCCTGCGCACTCCGGCGGTGGGCCCCGCCCACACAGCCAGCTTCTCCAGGTTCTCGGAGCGGAACTGGCCCGCTAGTGAGAGCCTGTCTGAACAGAGCAGGCTCCGAGTCCCGGAGCCCCTGCAGTGCAGTGTACTCTTGCAAAGAACCAGCGGAGAGCCTCGATCTGCAATCAGCCTCAGGGATAAGGGCAGGGCAGCCGGAGACCTCTTCAGGCGGCTCTGCCCACTCCGGCTGCGGGCTCTCTTCACGGGGCGATCCAAGATGGCGGCCTAGAGGGAGACTGCACCCCCAGTCGCTCCAGAACCCAGGAGTTAAGAAGGGGAGGCATTGAGAGACTCGGACTGAAGCGGAGCCACGGGTGAGTCTGCCCACTGGGTAAAGCTCAGCCCGGGTGGCAGGCCCAGATAGAGGTGGCTTATCGGAGCCGGGCAGGGCAGCTGGAGTCTTCCCAAGGTAGCCTTCCACACTCCGGCAGTGAGCTCCTCCCACACGGCCAGCTGCAAGGTGCAGGCCCACAGTGAGAGCATTTCAGCACAGAGCCAGTTCCAAATCGTGGAACCAGTAGGGGGCTAGGGGCAGTTTTCTTTGGATACGCTGCTTTATCAGATTCCTCCAAGACATCAGGCTACTGAAGGCTGGGAGGTGATACACTGGAAATCTACCGGGACACTATAAGCCAATAGCGGAAAACTGCAATATCTCAGGGTCCCACTGACAACTGACCAATATGAGAAAACAAGGGAAGAAAATGTCCCAAACAAACCTAGATACTACATCAATAAAACCCAATGACAGCACAGCAGAAGAAATGTCGGAAAGGGAGTTCAGAATGTACGTAATTAAAACGATTAGGGAAGCTAATGAGGAGATGAAAGAGCAAATGCAGGCATTGAAGGAGGAGATGAAAGAGCAAATGCAGGCATTAAATGATCGCACCAATCAACAGTTAAAAGAGCAAATACGGGAAGCAAGAGATCATTTCAATAAAGAGTTAGAGATACTGAAAAAAAAAACAAACTGAAATACTTGAAATGAAGGAACAATAAACCAAGTTAAAAACTCCATAGAAAGCATAACCAATAGGATAGAACACCTGGAAGACAGAACCTCAGACATTGAAGACAAAATATTTAACCTTGAAAACAAAGTGGAACAAACAGAGAAGATGGTAAGAAATCATGAACAGAATCTCCAAGAACTATGGGATATCATGAAAAGGCCAAATTTGAGAATTATTGGGATTGAGGAAGGCTTAGAGAAACAAACCAAAGGAATGAACAATCTATTCAATGAAATAATAACAGAAAATTTCCCAAATCTGAAGAACGAAATGGAAAACCAAGTACAAGAGGCTTATAGAACTCCAAACATACAAAATTACAACAGACCCACACCAAGGCACATTATTATGAAAATACCTAACATACAAAATAAAGACAGAATTTTAAATGCCGCGAGAGAAAAGAATCAAATTACATTCAGAGGGAAACCAATAAGAATATCAGCAGATTTTTCAATCCAGACCCTAAAAGCTAGAAGGGCCTGGAACAACATATACCAAGCCCTGAAAGAAAATGGATGCCAACCAAGAATCTTATACCCAGCAAAACTTACCTTCAAATTTGACGATGAAATAAGATCCTTCCATGATAAACAAAAGCTAAAGGAATTTACAAAAAGAAAGCCAGCATTACAGAACATTCTCAGCAAAATATTCCATGAGGAAGAGATGAAAAACAACGATGCAAATCAGCAACAGGAGGCGCTAGCCTAAAGGAATAGCCAAATAAAGGAGAAACCAAATCATGTCAAAAACAAATATGAGTCAATTGACTGGGAATACAAATCATATCACAATAATAACCCTGAATGTTAATGGCCTGAATTCATCAATCAAAAGACACAGACTGGCAGATTGGATTAAAAAGAAAAATCCAACAATATGCTGCCTGCAAGAGACTCATCTCATAGAAAGAGACACCCATAGACTAAAGGTGAAAGGATGGGGAAAAACATACCATGCACACGGACACAGCAAAAAAGCTGGAGTATCCATCCTCATCTCAGATAATGTGGACTTCAAACCAAAACTAGTCAGAAGGGATAAAGAAGGACATTACATGCTGCTTAAGGGAAGCATAAATCAGCAAGACATAACAATCATAAATATCTATGCCCCGAACATTGGCTCATCCACGTACGTCAAACAAATCCTTCTCAATTCCAGAAATCAAATAGACCACAACACAATAATACTAGGCGATTTTAACACACCTCTCTCACCACTGGATAGATCGTCCAAACAAAAATTGAATAAAGAAACTATAGATCTCAACAACACAATCAGCAATTTAGACTTAACGGACATATATAGAATATACCATCCAACACAGAATGAATACACTTTCTTCTCAGCAGCACATGGATCCTTCTCTAAAATAGACCATATTTTATGCCACAAAGCTACTGTTAGTAAATACAAGAAGATAGAGATACTACCTTGTACTCTATCAGATCATAATGGATTGAAATTAGAAATAAATGACAGAATAAAAAACAGAAACTTCTCCAATACCTGGAGACTAAATAATACACTATTATATGATGAATGGATAACAGAAGACATCAGGAGGGAAATAAAAAAATTCTTAGAAGTAAATGAGAACAAAGACACATCATATCAAAATCTCTGGGACACTATGAAAGCAGTACTTAGAGGAAGATTTATTTCATGGGGTGCATTCAAAAAAAGAAGTAGAAATCAACAAATAAACGAGTTAACACTACAGCTCAAAGCACTAGAAAAAGAAGAGCAGACCAATACCAAAAGTAGTAGAAGACAGGAAATAGTTAAAATCAGAGCCGAAATCAACGAAATCGAAACAAAAGAAACAATCGGAAAAATTAATAAAATAAATAGTTGGTTCTTTGAAAAAATAAATAAAATTGATAAACCCTTAGCCACACTAACAAAGAGAAAGAGGGAGAAAACTCAAATTACTAAAATTCGGAATGAACAAGGAAACATCACAACAGACACGAGTGAAATACAAAACATAATTAGAAGCTATTTCGAAAATCTATACTCCAACAAAACAGAAAACCTTGAAGACATCAACAAATTTCTAGAGACATATGAACTACCTAAACTGAACGAGGAGGACATACACAACTTAAATAAACCAATTTCAAGCAATGAAATAGAAGAGGTCATCAAAAGACTACCAACAAAGAAAAGTCCAGGACCAGATGGGTTCTCAGCCGAGTTCTACAAAACCTTTAAAGAAGAGCTCATTCCAATACTCCTCAAACTATTCCATGAAATAGAAGAGGAGGGAACCCTACCAAACTCGTTCTATGAAGCCAATATCACCCTGATACCTAAACCAGACAGAGACACATCAAGGAAAGCAAATTTCAGATCAATATCCTTAATGAACATTGATGCAAAAATTCTCAACAAAATTTTAGCAAATCGCATACAAATATATATTAAAAAGATAGTGCACCACGATCAAGTGGGTTTTATCCCAGGGATGCAAGGTTGGTTCAACATTCGGAAATCAATAAATGTCATTCACCATATCAACAGACTTAAAGTTAAGAATCACATGATTATTTCAATAGATGCAGAAAAAGCATTTGATAAAATACAGCATCCCTTCATGCTCAAAACACTAGAAAAAATTGGGGTAATGGGAACATTCCTAAACATTATAAAGGCCATCTACGCTAAGCCCATGGCTAATATCATTCTAAATGGTGAAAAACTGAAAGCGTTCCCCCTAAAAACTGGAACAAGGCAGGGATGCCCTCTTTCACCGCTTCTATTCAACATCGTCCTTGAGACTCTAGCCAGAGCAATCAGACAAACCAAAGAAATTAAAGGGATACGAATAGGAAAAGAAGAACTCAAACTATCCCTGTTCGCTGATGACATGATTATATATTTAGAGGAACCTGGAAATTCCACCAGAAAACTTTTAGAACTCATAAGTGAATTCAGTAAAGTAGCAGATTACAAGATCAATGCTCATAAATCCAATGCATTTTTATACATAAGTGATGAATCTTCAGAAAGAGAAATTAGGAAAACTACCCCATTCACAATAGCATCGAAAAAAATAAAATACTTGGGAATCAATCTCACAAAAGAGGTGAAAGACCTCTACAATGAGAACTACAGAACACTAAAGAAAGAAATTCAAGAAAACCTTAGAAGATGGAAAGATCTCCCAAGTTCCTGGATAGGCAGAATTAATATCGTCAAAATGGCTATTCTACCTAAAGTGCTATACAGATTCAATGCAATTCCAATTAAAATCCCAATGATGTACCTCGCAGAAATAGAGCAAGCAATTATGAAATTCATCTGGAAGAATAAAAAACCTAGAATAGCTAAAGCAATCCTCAGTAGCAAGAGCGAAGCAGGGGGTATTGCAATACCAGATCTTCAACTCTACTACAAAGCAATAGTAACAAAAACGGCATGGTATTGGTACCAAAATAGACAGGTAGATCAATGGTACAGAATAGAGGACATGGACACAAACCCAAATAAATACAATTTTCTCATACTAGACAAAGGTTCCAACAATATGCAATGGAGAAAAGATAGCCTCTTCAACAAATGGTGCTGGGAAAACTGGAAAACTATATGCAATAGAATGAAACTAAACCCCTATCTCTCACCCTACACAAAACTCAACTCAAAATGGATCAAGGACCTCGGAATCAGACCAGAGACCCTGCATCTTATAGAAGAAAAAGTAGGTCCAAATCTTCAACTTGTTGGCTCAGGATCAGATTTCCTTAACAGGACTCCCATAGCACAAGAAATAAAAGCAAGAATAAACAACTGGGATAGATTCAAACTAAAAAGCTTTCTGTCAGCAAAGGAAACTATCAGCAATGTGAAGAGAGAGCCTACAGAGTGGGAGAATATCTTTGCCAACCATACCTCAGATAGAGCGCTAATTTCCAGAATCTATAAAGAACTCAAAAAACTCTACACGAAGAATACAAATAATCCAATCAACAAATGGGCTAAGGAAATGAACAGACACTTCACAGAAGAAGATGTACAAGTAATCACCAGATATATGAAAAAATGTTCAACATCCCTAGTAATAAGGGAAATGCAAATCAAAACTACCCTAAGATTTCATCTCACCCCAATTAGAATGGCGATTATCAAGAATACAAGCAACAATAGGTGTTGGCGAGGATGTGGTGAAAAAGGAACACTCATACATTGCTGGTGGGGTTGCAAGTTAGTGCAACCACTCTGGAAAGCAGTGTGGAGATTCCTCAGAAAGCTTGGAATGGAAACACCATTTGACCCAGCTATCCCACTCCTTGGCCTATACCCAAAGGACTTAAAAGCAGCATACTACAGAGATACAGCCACATCAATGTTCATTGCTGCTCAATTCACCATAGCCAGATTGTGGAACCAACCTAGATGTCCTTCGGTTGATGAATGGATAAAGAAACTGTGGCATATTTATACAATGGAATATTACTCCGCAATGAAGAATGATAAAATTATGGCATTTGTAGGCAAATGGTCGAAATTGGAGAATATCATGCTAAGTGAGATAAGCCAATCTCAAAAAACTAAAGGACGAATGATCTCGCTGATAAGCGGATGAGGACATATAATGGGGGGTGGGACGGGCTAGCATTAGGTTTAGGGTTAGGTTTAGAGTTAGGCTAAGGAGAGCAGTAAGAATGAAGGAAAGAAGGACTGTGTAGAGGGAAAAGAGGGGTGGGAGGGGTGGGAGGGGTGGGGGGGAGGGGAAAAATATAATAAACATCATTACCCTATGTAAACGTAAAAAAATAAATAAATAAATAAATAAATAAATAAATAAAAAAAAAAAAGAAATGTTTGACTCTAGATATTTTCGTATATTTGGCCCTTGAATGTGAACTTTGGACATCCTGTTAGGTTGTTGACGAGATATTTTTAGATTAGATGGAGGAAGAACACCTGGATTTCATTGTCAGATTCTTCTTTGTTTTCTTAAAGTTCACTTTCTTGAAGTCAAGAATTTTTTCACAAAATTTTTTTTTCACAAAATAGGATGGGCAACTTTACCTTTTAAATATCAGAAATAGTCAACTCAAATAAGACATTAAAACCTATGGTAAAACTTGCTCAAAATTATCTGGGTCTATCTTTCTTTTGAAACTGTACTGATTACTAATTCAATATTTTAATTTGTATTGCCCATTGTATAATTTGTTCCTCTTGTATTATGTTTACAGACATTTTAAAATATTTTATTACTATAAATTAATATTATTTAGTCTTCATTTTAATTTCACAGGTTTATAGTTTCATAATTGTTATGATTGTGATAGCTCTCAGGCTCTCTCCAACATCTAAGGTTGAACTTCTGTTAGCAGTTCCTTTTCTTATTTTGCTTATTTAGTTTTGATTTTTTTTTATGTGGTGCTGGGGCTCGAACCCAGTGCCTTGAGTGTTCCTGGTAATCACTACCACTGAGCCACAACCCCAGCCCCAGCAGTTCCTTTTCTTTGCTTTATTCCCAGGTTGATCTGTCATGTGTAGAAATAAGAAAGTTATTATTTGTAATTCGTGTTTTACTAATTAAAGAAGATATTTATTTTCCTTTCATGATTAACCATAAATTTTGAAAATATTTATCTTTATTTTAAGAACATTCTCACTTTATTCAGTATCTTTTCTCTTGCTCAATCAACTAAATTACCATGTCAGTTTCTTCAAGAATCAGTCATCTTTCTTGACTACTCCCCTTTCATGTTATTATCATCTCGAATATTAACTGCCTTTCACAATTTTCTTAACTTAAACTTATACTTCCCAAAAAGTATAACTCTTCGATTCACCACAAAATGGACAACCACTCTATTTTGACCCATTACTTCTTTCTTCAAGCCATTTTCTCCTTGGTTCTTTTTTATCATACTTACTGACATCCTTTGGAATTATCTCTGAGTGTCTTTGGTAGTAATTTCAAATGATAACACATCCCTCCTTTGAATGCTAGTGTAAGTGTACATAGGTATAGATTTCTGGGTTGGCAGTTATTGTCTCTCAGTCCTCTGCAGGTTTTACTTCATGCCTGACACTGTAATCCCAGCCAGAAGCCTGTCAACCCCACTCCTCCAATGCCCTTTCTGAATTGATAATCTTTACTCTCTGCACCCCTCTAAGTTTTCTGCTCATCCTAAATATTTTGCAATATTTTTGCCATGTTTCTGGCTGTGCATTTTTGTTCACATATGTGGTCTAACTTTGGGTGTGTCTTCTACACAGCAAATTGTGTAGTCAGCTTTTCTTAAAATATTGCCTCTCCACTATTTATTCTGTTTCATATTCTGGATGTTTGACTTTATTTTTCACGTTATTTTACCTTTTCTTGATAGTTTTCACTTTCTACTCTCTCGTGAATCATGGACATTACCTTTTTTATTACTAGTTCTCTTTTCGCAGTTGTTTGTTTCTTACTATAATGGATATTGTTTTCTAACTGAAATTCTGTCCAGAAGAAATTTGAAACATAATTATTGTAAAGAACTCTTAAAGTTCCTCTCATTTCCATTTCTTGCAAAGTTCTCTTATAGAGCCTTTTTACTGTTGTCATATAATTTTTTCATGTGTGCTTTGAAAGACGTTTGCGAACTTTTTTTTTTTTTGGTGCTGGGGATCAAACCCAGGGCCTTGTGCTTATATGGCAAGCACTCTACCAACTGAGCTATCTCCCCAGCCCTGCGAACTTATTTTTAATGAGATACGGTTCTGTCTTATCACTCCCTTTTTAAAGTTTCTCTCATTTAATCCTTTATTCCAGTATGAAAACAGTTCTTAAATTGGTGATGTAGAGTTTCTAACTTCAGGAGAAACCTCAAGTTCAGAGAATGACTAGGGAAGGACCTAGGAGAGAAGCTCTCTGCTTCACATTATCCTCAACAAGCATGATAGTAGCAGCTATACTACTTGACACAGAGTGCATTTTCCCTTTTTTCCTTCATCCTTTTTCCTCCTTTCTCCTCCTCCTTCCCCTTCTCTTCTTCCTCCTCCTCCTCCTTCCTCTTCTTTCTCCTTCTCCTTTGTCTCTTTCTTTATTCTACTTCTTCCTCTCCTTGTTCCTCTCCTCCTCCTCTTCCTCCTCCTCTTCTCCTCATCCTCTTCCTCCTCCTTCTCCTTGTTCTCCTCCTTCTTTTAATCATCTTCTGTCCCTGGGTGCTGCATTTCATCCAAGTTCCAAGTTTATATGGAGTTTGACTGGTGTCCCCTCCATGAGGGACCATAGGGAAGTAGAATTCTGTTCTATCTCTAAATAACTTGAATTCCATTTGTCCTGTAGCTTCACACTAAAAGATCAGTTTTGATGGTGGGGAGAGGGAACTGTCCATAGTACTGTCCACATGTTTTTAATTGTCATTGTAAACTATCCATGATTATGATGTGTTTGGAATGAAAGCAAAGAATGGCTGTGAGAATCTCAGGCTGAACGTAGGGGTCAACCTTGACCACAGATCCAAGAACAACTTTCCTTAACTTTAAGCTTTTTTTCTATATGAAATTTAATTTTAACCTTAAGCATAAGGTTTGGATTCATGTTCATCTTTTTGCCTTTAATGATTAGAAATAACTAATTTATCATAAAATTCATCTACATGCATCTTTTGGATTAATGTGCTTATTTCTCTGATAGTACAATCCTGTTTTAATAACGAAAGCATGCTAACTACTATATCTGAAAAATCTATTATTCTTTCAAAAATTCTTTTTCACAAATTTTATGTGAAGTCAATTGTTTAATTCTTCTAGAATAATTTTAATAAAGAATATTGGAAAACTAAGTGTTGTTATTTTAATTATCATTCAGTAAAAGGCAATCAAAGTAAAATTCTAGTTGAATTATTAAAATATTTATTCTTTATTAGAAATTATTAAATAAATTTTAAGTATGAATCTCAACCTTATGCTTAAAAATTACTTTCCATGTAGAAAAAAAGTTTAACATCAAAGAAAGACATTATAGGACCATGGTCAAGGTTAACCCACGTGGTCAGCCTGAAATTCTCCCAATCATTCTTTGCTTTCATTTCAAACACATCATAAGCATGGGTGGTTCACAGGGACAATGAGAATTTTACTTCAAATTTTTTAAACTTAATGAGAATTGGTATAACATTTTTAGTTTTCCAACATTTTTTTTATCTTCTCAGGTTTCCCAAATTTATAATCATATCAGTTGTCAATACTGATATTATAACTTCTCATTTATCAATAGTTACATTATCTTATATTTTCTGAATTCTTAATGGCTAGCACTTAGGAAACATTTGATAAGATGTCTATTACTTGGTTATTTTGCAAACACATACATGAATAGGAAGAGAGTAGTGTGCATCTGTATGCATCTGTGTGTATGTTTCAAAAGATAGATTAGTAAGCAGATAGAGACATATCAAATTGCCAATGTGCAAGAAATAATGCAATAATTGCCTATGTACATACTACCTAATATATCTTAGCTTCCTGAAAGTCCCAAATGTAATACTTGATAATATCTCTGATAGACAACTATCACTTGAAGTTTGGTGAATGGTACTGGTATATTTTCATACAATCCTAATATATATGGATACCTCTAAGCAATATGCAGTACTATTGTGCATTTAAAAAAATTATAATTGTTCTTATGTTTTATCTATTTTCATATTTCCAATTTATTTTAGTAAGCCTAGCATTTTTACAAAAATCCTATTACTACATGGAGTATGATTCTTGGAATTTCTGACTCCATTATGGAAGAACCAATTGGGTATGTCTCTTCCCAATTCTACCATCTGTGACACTAATTTGGTAGCTTGAAAGAGGTCATGATGTCTTTACACCAAATAAAGTAGCTAACACTACCCATTGCACAAATTCTCCCCAGTGGAGAACCCATGTTTAATCATTTAACTCTAGTGCACCAATGGTTATATATCCAGGAGTAGAATTGCTGCTTCATCAGGAACTATGTCTCCCCTTTACCTGATGTTTGTCTATTGCTTTAAAAATGGTTGGACCAATTTATACTACATAAAACATTTTTTAACAGGTTTCGTTCTTGTATATCCATAACACTTTATAGTAATGTCCCAATTTTAATTTTTCATTAGATGCTTATTAAATTTCACTTCCCTAAATACATTTGAAGTGAACTCTTTTCACATGTATTTAATAGTCATAAAGATTTGCTCTCCTATGAATGTGTGGTGTGTGTGTGTGTGTGTGTGTGTGTGTGTGTGTGTGTGTGTGTGATTGAATAAGTCTGTGTGTTATTGGCAACTGAACCCAGGTCTTCACACATAGTAGTTAAGCGTCTACCACAGAGTTGCACCCCCAATTCTTCAATATTTTTAATATTGAAATAATCTTTGACTAACTTTCCCTGGCTGGTCTCTAACTTGGGATCCTCCTGACTCAGCCTATGGAGTAGCTAGGATTACAGGTATGCATGACCATGCCCAACTTCCCACCAACTTTTACTTATTTATTTCTGGAAAATATTTATATATTCTGGAATATATCCTTTAATGGCTATCTACTTTTCTATCTTTCTAGTTATGTCTATGTTTATCAGTTTGCAATACCTTCTTCATGTATGTTTTAGTTTTCAACTGATTTTGTTGGAAATAAATATTAATGTAATCATATTTATCAGATTTTGTGATTCACTATAGAGGTGTTGCTGTAGAAAGTTCTTTATATACGTAGTATAAAAATATACCACAAAACTGGGTGTGGTGGCACACAGCTATAATCCCAGCAGTTTGGGAGTCTGAGGCATAAGCATCGTGGGTTCAAAGCCAGTCTCAGCAAAAGCAAGGTGCTAAGCAATTCAATGACAGCCTGTCTTTAAATAAAATACAAAATATGACTGGAGATGTGACTCAGTGGTCGAGTGCCTCAAATTCAATCCCCACCAAAAAATAAATAAATAAATAGTATGTATATATATATATATATATGCAAACTATATATATATTACTAAATTTATATATAATTATAATATAATTAATATATATATTAATATATATTACTAAATTTTCTTCTAAAGTTTCTAAAATCATTTACATGTATGTCTCTAAATGATTATGGCATCTATTGTTGAGCATTATGTAAGGAAGAGGTAATTGATTCAATCCCTTGTTTCTTCAGTTATATAACTAATTTAGGCAGTTAACTATTCTTTCTTGAATAGTTTATCTTTCATCTATTTGTCTAAAATTATAATGGTCTTATATGACCTAGATGTGTATGTGTATACATATTTTCCCCTGGGATTCACTATTTAACTTTCTATTTATCTACCTTGGCACAAAACACATCTTAATTACTATAACTTAGTAATGGTTTGTGATACTGGACTTTAAATCAGATTAATATTTTTCATTTTCAAAGTATTTTTCTAATTTCTTCATCTCTTATATTTCATATAAATTTCATTTGTATCAATTTTCATAACATAAATTCTATCAGAATTTAGTTGGAATTTTACATTTATTCAAGAAGGAATGTCATTTGTAAAACATTGCAATTTCTTAGTCATAAAAAATTCTTTTAAATTTTTGAATTTTTGGAGTATTCTCATTAAAGTCAGGTACATATTTTA
Source organism: Sciurus carolinensis (assembly GCF_902686445.1). Classification (NCBI taxonomy): domain Eukaryota; kingdom Metazoa; phylum Chordata; class Mammalia; order Rodentia; family Sciuridae; genus Sciurus; species Sciurus carolinensis. Next base: position 30,508,524 of record NC_062225.1, read on the forward strand.
AACAAAGATCTCAAAAATTAGCAATTGGTATTATAAAAACAAAATACTCCTATGAAAGATTATAGTTTTCTTTTACTAATGTAACTATTTGCAATATGTGTATACATCAAATATGTGTCATAAACAGAATGCACAAAATGGATGCATAAAACCTTTAGTATGAAATGCAAAAAGAGACATCTAATATCTCTGTGAACTAAAATGGAAACTGGAATAAATTTATCAACCAGAAAACGGTTTTACATTCTGTCAATGATTAACTATGAGACCTGGAAAAAATTTCTGCTTCCATATTCTATATATACCTCTGTATACATAGATAGCAAGAATGTCCTTACAATTATGATACATGTTAAAACTAAACTCTTCCCCATGAACACCGTCAAAAGAACTTCAGAACCTTGAGATAGAGTAAGAAGTAAATGTTGCTACATTGAAGTGACTTGAATTAAATGTCAATTTTTTTTTTATTGTATACAAATGGAATACATGTTGTTTCTCTATTTGTACATGGAGTCAAGGCATACCATTTGTGTAATCATACGTTTACATAGGGCGATGATGGTTGATTATTTTTTTCCCTTCTCCCCACCCCCCCTCTTTTCCCTCTATACAGTCCTCCTTTCCTTCATTCTTACCGCTCTACTTATCCCTAACCCTAAACCTAACCCTAAACCTAATGCTAACCCCTCCCACCCCCCATTATATGTCCTCATCCGCTTATCAGCGAGATCATTCGTCCTTTAGTTTTTTGAGATTGGCTTATCTCACTTAGCATGATATTCTCCAATTTCGTCCATTTGCCTACAAATGCCATAATTTTATCATTCTTCATTGCGGAGTAATATTCCATTGTATATATATATGCCACAGTTTCTTTATCCATTCATCAACTGAAGGGCATCTAGGTTGGTTCCACAATCTGGCTATGGTGAATTGAGCAGCAATGCACATTGATGTGGCTGTATCTCTGTAGTATGCTGACTTTAAGTCCTTTGGGTATAGGCCAAGGAGTGGGATAGCTGGGTCAAATGGTGTTTCCATTCCAAGCTTTCTGAGGAATCTCCACACTGCTTTCCAGAGTGGCTGCACTAATTTGCAACCCCACCAGCAATGTATGAGTGTTCCTTTTTCACCACATCCTCGCCAACACCTATTGTTGCTTGTGTTCTTGATAATCGCCATTCTAATTGGGGTGAGATGAAATCTTAGGGTAGTTTTGACTTGCATTTCCCTTATTACTAGGGATGTTGAATATTTTTTCATATATCTGTTGATTACTTGTACATCTTCTGTGAAGTGTCTGTTCATTTCCTTAGCCCATTTGTCGATTGGATTATTTGTATTCTTGGTGTAGAGTTTTGAGTTCCTTATAGATTCTGGAAATTAGTGCTCTATCTGAAGTATGGTTGGCAAAGATATTCTCCCACTCTGTAGGCTCTCTCTTCACATTGCTGATAGTTTCCTTTGCTGAGAGAAAGCTTTTAGTTTGAATCTATCCCAGTTGTTGATTCTTGCTTTTATTTCTTGTGCTATGGGAGTCCTGTTAAGGAAGTCTGATCCTAAGCCAACAAGTTGAAGATTTGGACCTAATTTTTCTTCTATAAGATGCAGGGTCTCTGGTCTGATTCCGAGGTCCTTGATCCATTTTGAGTTGAGTTTTGTGTAGGGTGAGAGATAGGGGTTTGGTTTCATTATGTTGCATATGGTTTTCCAATTTTCCCAGCACCATTTGTTGAAGAGGCTATCTTTTCTCCATTGCATATTTTTGGAACCTTTGTCTAGTATGAGAAAATTGTATTTATTTGGGTTTGTGTCCATGTCCTCTATTCTGTACCATTGATCTACCTGTCTATTTTGGTACCAATACCATGCCGTTTTTGTTACTATTGCTTTGTAGTAGAGTTGAAGATCTGGTATTGCGATACCCGCTGCTTCACTCTTTCTGCCAAGGATTGCTTTAGCTATTCTGGTTTTTTTATTCTTCCAGATGAATTTCATAATTGCTTGCTCTATTTCTGCAAGGTACATCATTGGGATTTTAATTGGAATTGCATTGAATCTGTATAGAACTTTTGTTAGTATGGCCATTTTGACAATATTAATTCTTCCTATCCAAGAACATGGGAGATCTTTCCATCTTCTAAGGTTTTCTTTAATTTCTTTCTTTAGTGTTCTGTAGTTCTCATTGTAGAGGTCTTTCACCTCTTTTGAGAGATTGATTCCCAAGTATTTTATTTTTTTCGATGCTATTGTGAATGGGGTAGTTTTCCTAATTTCTCTATCTGAAGATTCATCACTTATGTATAAAAATGCATTGGATTTATGAGCATTGATCTTGTAATCTGCTACTTTACTGAATTCACTTATGAGTTCTAAAAGTTTTCTGGTGGAATTTCCAGGTTCCTCTAAATATATAATCATGTCGTCAGCGAACAGGGATACTTTGAGTTCTTCTTTTCCAATCGTATCCCTTTAATTTCTTTGGTTTGTCTAATTGCTCTGGCTAGAGTCTCAAGGACGATGTTGAATAGAAGTGGTGAAAGAGGGCATCTCTGCCTTGTTCCAGTTTTTAGGGGGAGCGCTTTCAGTTTTTCACCATTTAGTATGATTTAGCCATGGGCTTAGCGTAGATGGCCTTTATAATGTTTAGGAATGTTCCCACTACCCCAATTTTTTCTAGTGTTTTGAGCATGAAGGGATGCTGTATTTTATCGAATGCTTTTTCTGCATCTCTTGAAATAATCATGTGATTCTTAACTTTAAGTCTGTTGATATGGTGAATGACATTTATTGATTTCTGAATGTTGAACCAACCTTGCATCCCTCGGATAAAACCCACTTGATCGTGGTGCACTATCTTTTTAATATATATTTGTATGTGATTTGCTAAAATTTTGTTGAGAATTTTTGCGTCGATGTTCATTAAGGATATTGGTCTGAAATTTTCTTTCCTCGATGTGTCTCTGTCTGGTTTAGCTATCAGGGTGATATTGGCTTCATAGAACGAGTTTGGGAGGGTTCCCTCCTCTTCTATTTCAAGGAATAGTTTGAGGAGTATTGGAATGAGCTCTTCTTTAAAGGTTTTGTAGAACTCGGCTGAGAACCCATCTGGTCCCGGACTTTTCTTTGTTGGTAGGCTTTTGATGACCTCTTCTATTTCACTGCTTGAAATTGGTTTATTTAAGTTGTGTACGTTCTCCTCGTTCAGTTTAGGTAATTCATATGTCTCTAGAAATTTGTTGATGTCTTCGAGGTTTTCTGTTTTGTTGGAGTATAGATTTTCAAAGTAGCTTCTAATTATGTTTTGTATTTCACTCGTGTCTGTTGTGATATTTCCTTGTTCATTCCGAATTTTAGTAATTTGAGTTTTCTCCCTCTTTCTCTTTGTTAGTGTGGCTAAGGGTTTATCAATTTTATTTATTTTTTCAAAGAACCAACTATTTATTTTGCTAATTTTTCCAATTGTTTCTTTTGTTTCGATTTTGTTGATTTTGGCTCTGATTTTAACTATTTCCTGTCTTCTACTACTTTTGGTATTGGTCTGTTCTTCTTTTTCTAGCGCTTTGAGCTGTAGTTTTAAGTCGTTTATTTGTTGATTTCTACTTCTTTTGTTGAATGCGCCCCATGAAATAAATCTTCCTCTAAGTACTGCTTTCATAGTGTCCCAGAGATTTTGATATGATGTGTCTTTGTTCTCGTTTACTTCTAAGAATTTTTTTATTTCCCTCCTGATGTCTTCTGTTATCCATTCATCATACAATAGTGTATTATTTAATCTCCAGGTATTGGAGAAGTTTCTGTTTTTTATTCTGTCATTTATTTCTAATTTCAATCCATTATGATCTGATAGAGTACAAGGTAGTATCTCTATCTTCTTGTATTTGCTAACAGTAGCTTTGTGGCATAAAATATGGTCTATTTTAGAGAAGGATCCATGTGCTGCTGAGAAGAAAGTGTATTCGTTCTTTGTTGGATGGTATATTCTATATATGTCCGTTAAGTCTAAATTGTTGATTGTGTTGTTGAGATCTATAGTTTCTTTATTCAATTTTTGTTTGGACGATCTATCCAGTGGTGAGAGAGGTGTGTTAAAATCGCCTAGTATTATTGTGTTGTGGTCTATTTGATTTCTGGAATTGAGAAGGATTTGTTTGACGTACGTGGATGAGCCAATGTTCGGGGCATAGATATTTATGATTGTTATATCTTGCTGATTTATGCTTCCCTTAAGCAGCATGTATTGTCCTTCTTTATCCCTTCTGACTAGTTTTGGTTTGAAGTCCACATTATCTGAAATGAGGATGGATACTCCAGCTTTTTTGCTGTGTCCGTGTGCATGGTATGTTTTTCCCCATCCTTTCACCTTTAGTCTATGGGTGTCTCTTTCTATGAGATGAGTCTCTTGCAGGCAGCATATTGTTGGATTTTTCTTTTTAATCCAATCTGCCAGCCTGTGTCTTTTGATTGATGAATTCAGGCCATTAACATTCAGGATTATTATTGTGATATGATTTGTATTCCCAGTCAATTGACTCATATTTGTTTTTGACATGATTTGGTTTCTCCTTTATTTGGCTATTCCTTTAGGCTAGCGCCTCCTGTTGCTGATTTGCATCGTTGTTTTTCATCTCTTCCTATGGAATATTTTGCTGAGAATGTTCTGTAATGCTGACTTTCTTTTTGTAAATTCCTTTAGCTTTTGTTTATCATGGAAGGATCTTATTTCATCGTCAAATTTGAAGGTAAGTTTTGCTGGGTATAGGATTCTTGGTTGGCATCCGTTTTCTTTCAGGGCTTGGTATATGTTGTTCCAGGCCCTTCTAGCTTTTAGGGTCTGGATTGAAAAATCTGCTGATATTCTTATTGGTTTCCCTCTGAATGTAATTTGATTCTTTTCTTGCACGGCCTTTAAAATTCTGTCTTTATTTTGTATGTTAGGTATTTTCATAATAATGTGCCTTGGTGTGGGTCTGTTGTAATTTTGTATGTTTGGAGTTCTATAAGCCTCTTGTACTTGGTTTTCCATTTTGTTCTTCAAATTTGGGAAATTTTCTGATATTATTTCATTGAATAGATTGTTCATTCCTTTGGTTTGTTTCTCTAAGCCTTCCTCAATCCCAATAATTCTTAAATTTGGCCTTTTCATGATATCCCATAATTCTTGTAGATTCTGTTCATGATTTCTTACCATCTTCTCTGTTTGGCCAACTTTGTTTTCAAGATTAAATAATTTGTCTTCAATGTCTGAGGTTCTGTCTTCCAGGTGTTCTATCCTATTGGTTATGCTTTCTATGGAGTTTTTAACTTGGTTTATTGTTTCCTTCATTTCAAGTATTTCAGTTTGTTTTTTTTTTCAGTATCTCTAACTCTTTATTGAAATGATCTCTTGCTTCCCGTATTTGCTCTTTTAACTGTTGATTGGTGCGATCATTTAATGCCTGCATTTGCTCTTTCATCTCCTCCTTCAATGCCTGCATTTGCTCTTTCATCTCCTCATTAGCTTCCCTGATTGTTTTAATTACGTACATTCTGAACTCCCTTTCCGACATTTCTTCTGCTGTGCTGTCATTGGGTTTTATTGATGTAGTATCTAGGTTTGTTTGGGACATTTTCTTCCCTTGTTTTCTCGTATTGATCAGCTGTCAGTGGGACCCTGAGATATTGCAGATTTCTGCTATTGGCTTATAGTGTCCCAGTAGATTTCCAGTGTATCACCACCCAGCCTTCAGTAGCCTGATTTCTTGGAGGAATCTGATAATGCAGCGCATCCGAAGAAAGCTGCCCCTAGCCCCCTACTGGTTCCAGGGTTTGGAGCTGGCTCTGTGCAGAAAGGCTCTCACTGTGGGCCTGCACCGTGCAGCTGGCCGTGTGGGAGGAGCCCACTGCCGGAGTGTGGAAGGCTACCTGGGGAAGACTCTAGCTGCCCTGCCCTGCTCTGATAAGCCACCTCTATCTGTGCCTGCCACCCGGGCCGAGCTTTACCCAGTGGGCAGAGTCACCCGTGGTTCTATTTCAGTCCGAGTCTCTCAATGCCTCCCCTTCTTAACTCCTGGGTTCTGGAGCGACTGGGGATGCAGTCACCCTCTAGGCCGCCATCTTGGATCGCCCTGTGTAAAGATCCAGTGGCCGGAGTGGGCAGAGCCGCCTGAAGAGGTCTCTGGCTGCCCTGCCCTGATCCCAGAGGCTGCTTGCGGATTGAAGATCTCCGTTGGTTTGGGGACTTGTGGCTGGTTCTATGTAGAAAGCCTCATTGGGCAGTCTGGTCCAAGAAGCTAGCCTTGAAAGGCACCTCCCACCGCAGGGGTTCAGGCTGCTTGGGGAAGTCTCTGGCTGCCCTTTCCTGGTCCCTGAAGCTGCTTGCGTGCCGGAGTACGCTGCGCTGCGCTGGCTCCGGGACTTGGAGCTTGTTCTGGTCAGAAAGTGTCAATTTTTTTTTGATGTGTGAGTCTGTGTGTGTGAGTGTGTGTGTGTGTGTGTGTGTGATTTGCTCCACTAAATGGCATGGGTATTAAAAAATGCAACAAATGAATTAGTTTATTTCAGATTACATAATAAAATATATATGCAGAACCTGAAAATTTCACATAAAGTCAGTTGAGAGAATTTTAGAAACTGGAAACTGTGCAAAAACCATTTGCAATATGTCTCAAATTCTTTAAAATAATCCAAACTGAATTGATATATACTACATACCAAAGGACATATCTTTTAAATTGTCTGAGCCCAATTTGGTTGCTCTACATTTTACTGGTGAAAGAGGTTTATGGTTGGAGTATCAAGCACAATTATGAAATATTTTGTTATGAATGTTGAAAATAAAATTAAGAATAGAATATAGTCCCTAAATATTGTACCACAATATAAAATTCTGTTTTTTTTTTTAAAGAAGGAAAATATAAAATATTGATAAATTCAGAACAATTTTAACTACTGAGCAAGGGAGAGAATGGTCTACTAATATAGTTATGAAACTAAACAAGAATTTCCCATTCTACAAATTATTTTGTAGTTTCAGTGTTTTACTCCAGAATATTATCTAATGTCCTACCTGATGTCTCCAGTGGAATTTGCAATACTCTTCCCAAATTAACATTCCCCAGAAGAACTCCTGCTCTCTCACCTCAAATCATTTTCTTTGTACTCAGCCTGGTTACTGCATTGTCAAGTCAATAACCCAAAGCTTATTCTTGGATTCATTAAGTCCCTTGACACTTCTTATCTACTGGGAAACTTCATAATTACTTTTGATGGACCATCAAAATTTCAGTCTGATTATAATAGGATTACAATGACCATTTTTTTTTTTAAGTTCAAAACTAAAAATACCCTTTCAGTATACCCAGTCCCTCAAATCCATTCAATTCTGTGTCCACCATCATCTCTCATCTGGACAAAAACCTCCTAACTGGCCACTCTCTATCTAAAATTTTATAATTATATTCTGTGCTCATGAAAATCAAGAGATATTGTTTAATATAAACCACTCATGTTACTCTTAGTTCAAAACCTCCAATGTTAAAAAAAAAAAAAAAAGTGCCCAAAGTAAAATTCAAATCTTTTATTATGGATTGCAAAGTTTTACATGAATTTTACAGGATTTCCTCTATTTACTTATACTCCAGCTCTAGTGATCTTCTTGCCATCTCTGGAAAAAGTCATGCTAGTTTAAATTATATTCATGTCTCTTTTGGATCTATGCCCCATACCCCATGCCCTAGGCTCTTAGCTTGGTTCTCACCCTGGAATGTTCAACTCTAATTCTGCATTTCTTCTGGTCATTCTAATCTCCTATAATTTCTTCAGAGGGTTCAGTTTATTGTCACATCTAAAGCTGTGGATTTTCTCTGATTACTCTAATTTATCTCTCTTTCTTTCCTTCTTTCTTTATTTTTCTTTTTTTCTGTTCCCCTCGCCCCCACCCTTTTTCCCAGGGATTGAACACAGGGGCACTTAAGCCCAGAACCACAACACAGGGGCACTTAAGCACAGAGCCACCTCTCCAGTATTTTTAAAATATTTTATTTGGAGACAGAGTCTCACTGAGTTCCTTTAGGGCTTCACTAGGTTGTTGAGGCTTTGATGTCGCCATCTTCCTGCCTCAACATCCCAAACCTCTTGGATTATAGACATGTGCCATGATGCCCGGTTACTCTGATTTCTTTCACATAGTCCACCTTTGCCTATGGTTATCTTACTCAATGATTCTGTTATACACTTTTATCTCTAATGAGGTGGATAATGCTTCATTATGCACTGATTTTCCCTCTTCACTATTGTATGCTGGGCACCAAGAATAATGACAGTCATATTTTGAACTTAAGCACTTAATACATGAACACAATTTTAAACCTTGTTTAAATTAAATCACATAGTTCATTATAGTCCTTCATGAATTTAAGGCCTATATTGTAAATATTAAAATTCCTTCTCTGACTCGTGTATAAATCCTAGACTTATGTATTTGACCCACCTGAATTCTGTCTCTGACCAATTATTAATGTACTTATACTATGACTTTCCTTTTCATGAAGAGATTTTTTTAGGGGTGGGGAAAAAGAGGTGTTCTCTTATTTTTATGTTTCTAAAAATGTATGTGAACAATAAATGTAAAATATGTGCACAAATTCTCAAATTATTCAGACTAATATAAAAAGTAGTAATATTGAAAATAAATGATATGAAAAGGAAAATAATTATAAAAGTATAAACTCATCTATAGTCACTGTGTTCCCTCCTTGCACCTCATTTCCCACCCAAAAGTTAACTACAATTAGCAGATTGGTGTTACTCTTCTCAGTCTTGTCCTATGTATTACTAATCTGTGCTTCCATTTAAATGTATCTTCATATACCTATATACAAAGGTTTGGAGAGTTTAATGTAAGGTAAAGAGAAACATGAATGCATGAAAAACCTCAAGGGCACAAACAGTAGATGTAATATTTTCTAGAATAAATGAGGTGCTCATTAAATTGACTAGCACAATTGCTGACACAATACTTTAAAGAAGCACACTTGAGGCTGTATTATGTAACATATATTTCAGATTTGAGAGTAAATGGAAGTAATTTTCTTTAAATATGGCTGAATGAATCTGATATTTTCTTTGTGTATCAGTATATTATCAGCATAAGTAAATTGACCTGAATACATAAGTACTTTTTTCTTCAAAATTTCTCTTTAATTGTCAGTGATAGATTAATTAACCTTAAAAATATTCCCTTAGTTCACATAAAATATATAAAATGCTGTTTATTTAGGGAGAGTAATTAATTTTCTTCAGGGACTAAAATCATGTTCCCTAAAGCAAAATCATTCTGACATTATCAAATATCACAGTGTGTTTAAAGAATAATTATAAAGTAATTCACAAAATAAATCTCATTGCTTTCCTAAAGTCTTTGAATTAAGTGAAAGAAAATGTTACCACATTAGACTTTCAGCCTTGTTTCCTCCAATAGTTGAACATGCAGAAAAAAAGAGTGATATTTCAATACTGATAAACTATTAAATTCAAATGACCTTTAATGTATAAATTTCAAATATACATTGCATTTTTTTCTTCAAAACTTACTGTATTTTGAAAAAAATAAAATTTTCTTAAAACTAAAACAATGAACTTACTTTATAATATGTAGGAATAAGCTTTCTAAAGTATTTTTAGATTTGGTGGTCACCTATTATTTTTTATGTAAAAACACTGCAATTCACTTATTCATGGATTTATTCCTTTTCTTTCAACAATTCTTTGTTGAAGGTGGATTCTGTAAACCCCCATTCAAAAGACTATGAATTGTTGAAAGAAACAAATGGTACAGTTCCAGATAGCTTTCATCAGAAAATTTGAAATATATTAGAAAATATTTCTCAAATTTTACATTTAAAAAATACTAAAGAAATAAAAAATTATGGCACAACTAGAATATTATCTAGTTGAGCATAAAAACTAAATTAATATAAATCAGTAATATAGACAACTTCTTAAATTACACTACCCATTGTTTTCTCTGTATTTTCACTCTTGGAATCATCACTAATATTTATTTTAGGTCTTATCACCTAAATTTCTGCAATAATCGTAACTTTTATCCATCTTCCCTTTTGAACTAATAATGTTTGTCTACAGACAAGAAAATATCTTTACATTATATAATGAAATAATTATGCCACTTTTCTGTTAAACTTTTATTATTATGTGAGCAAATCAATTCTAATATTCAAAGCCTTGCATAATCTAGTTAAAACATTGTTATTTAATCCATACAGTTTCCTTAAATGATAATAACAATGCCTAGCTTTTCTAAAGTGCTTGTAAAATTTCCTTCCTCTGTTACATTATTTCATGTAATACTTACGAATGTTCTATAATTAGTTCCATTATACAGAAAAGGAAAAACAGAATAAATGAATGTCCAACACCATCCAAATGATATCTCTCATTTGCCATGCCTGTTTCTATATCTTCCAAAGTAAACAACATAAAATTGTTTCCCAAAGTCTTTACTGATTTTATTGTTTGTTCAAGATTGCCTATTCTAGTAGGTACATGGAATCTAAAGTAAAATGGTCATACAATGCTTTTATTTTTGTAGTTCTGCTTATGTTCTTTGCGCTGGAAATCTATATCAAGAAACCTTCCCTATCAGAAGGTAGCCATGATTCTAAACTTTCTTCTAGAGTTCACGTATTATTTGCTAAATACTATGTTAAGGAGTAGTATTAGAAAGGAGAAAAAACACCATCATATTTTATGGGCAGCTCTTAAAATGTTCAAATTCTGTGCTAGAAATAAATAAATGAAACAAATATAACAGCTTGATTTTTCTGAAGTGAAAAGAAAAAGAGACTGTGTACTACATGTCTGCATGCAGAACAATGTTCCAAGAGGTGTCCTAAAGTCCTTGCCTTATGCACATAAATAATGAAGTTTTTCTTCTCTTTAATTCCATAGATGCAAAATGACCTAAGCCTATCCATTTGTGTCATTTATGTCACTTGCCCACTTATCATCTTGAGTGGAATTACAGATCATATTTAGCAGTAATGCCTCTTCCGTTTTTATTAGTAGCTTTCTTTCGTAGCATTTCAGCAATTATAACCCACATCAAATTCAAACTAAGCATTAAGCCATTGACCAATGTAGCTGGGGTACACAGTGAAATTGTTTGCAGTTTGATGATTTTTTCATACTCACAATGTTCTCATGTCCTATCATTTCTGACATTTGAGTTATTTATGATAAATTGTGGTAAGAGACATAAAAGAGGACAGTCCTATTGGTGGAAAGGGGCCTCTTCTTGGTACTGAAGATTTTCTTTCCTTGAAGCAGTATGCCAGCATAAAAATTATGAAAATCTATATTTTATCCCTTTATTCATTTTTCATTGAGAATCTACTATGAACCAGTCAGTATTCTAGATATTGGTAAACATGTCTTTGTCAGAGCCCCCAGGACAACCTTGGTTTAGTGATTCACTAGGGGGTTCACAATATTCATCATGGTTATGATTTACTACAGACAAAAAGTACAAAACAAATTGAGCAAAGAGAAGAGGTACATGATGTGAAGTTCAGAGGAAAAGAGAGAAAAAGCCAGAGTCTTCTCACAGTGGAGTCATACAGAACACACTTAATTTCTACAGCAAAGAGTTATGACAAAATGTGAAATATGTCTACTAGAGAAGTACATTAAAGGTTCGGTACTCTGGGTTTTTGTTGGGTGCTGCTGACAAAGGCACTCTCTGTCTAACATGTACAAAATTTCAAACCCTTGAAAGAAAAGCAAGTGTTCAACATAAGCCATAGTGTTTGCATAGTTTATGCTCAGTGAGACATTCTTGTCACTTGAGGGAGGATGTGAACCATCCTGAAATCCAATCTTCAAATATCAGACAAGAGTCTATCTTGAAAGCGGACATATAAGGATAGCAGTCTCAGGTGTGCTGTGTTAACTCTTCTGTGAGTTACATAAAGACATTGCAGTGTTGAAATTTATTTACCACTATGTGGGCATGTGTCGCTGTGGAAGGAATGAAAAAATGAAACAATTCTATTAAAATGACAGACCTTGATACAGCAGTTAATACATGCCAGGTATTCCCCTGAGTGCTTTATGTATATTAACTTATTCACTCTTACAATGATGCAAATAAGTATTCCTATTTTACCATGAAAAACGTAGGCATAAAGAATTTATGTAAATTGCCTAGGTCAAACAGGAAGAAGTAGAGCCAGGAATTCAACTGTAAATCTACATACACTCTGTTATCAAGAGAAGTTATATAGTTTTCTTATGATTTAAGCCATTTGAATAAGGTTTTTCTCTCACTCATAGTTATAAATATTATATTAGGTTAAATTAGATGATAGGAAAAGACCTTTCCTAGTAAATGGCATTTAAGCTGAATCCTCGATGTTAAGAAAGACCTAACATGTAAAAAATATCTAGACTGAAGAAATAATATGTCAAAATATTCTTTTCTGTGCGTGAGGAACAGAACAGAGGCTAGAAGTGGGAGAGCAGAATGTGTGAGAAAGAGATGGAGTAAGGGGTTGAAATGATTAATGAAAACATAGGTTTTGAAGACTATGGTGGGAATAGTGGATATTGTCTTAGGCGCAACTGAAAGCTACTGAAAAGTGCTAAATATGGAAGTAAATGATGTTCTTTTAAAATCACCAGCTAACTGTGGAGGATAGAAATTTGAGCATTTCTCTTAGAAGCAAGAAGACTAAATTTGGAAATAATTATAGTTTTCAAATAAAAGATGAAAATATTTTGGATTAGATAATAAAAACACAATAAGACACAAAGGTAGATTTAAGAGATATTTTATATCTATGGCCAATAAATCTGGATGACAGAGCAATATAAGAACATCATTTTTATTTGTCTTTTTCTTACTAATTTGCATGTTTTATTTATTCTGGACACAAGTCCTTTATCATTTATATGCATTAGTATTTTTACTTCTTTTACCTTGCCTTTTCTCCCCCATGCCCCATAAAAGCCATATTCGAATGACTAAAAGACACAAAATTATCTCAACATGATTAACATCAGGGAAATGGAAATTACAACCATGTGAGAGATTTTCAATTTAAGCTTAGACAAGTAAAGATTGTTGAAATTGTCATTCCTGTCTTTGTACGACTGAAATAAATCTCACTTGACCATGGTATATAATTATTTTCATACATTGTCAGATTTGATTTACTAATATTTTGTTGAAATGTTTATGTGTATTTTCTTTAGAGAAATTAATCTGTAGTTCTCTTTTCTTTCAATATCTTTGTTTTGTTTTGTTATGCTAATAGTAGCTTCCCAGGATGAGTTAGAAGTATTGCCCTTCCAATGCAACAGTTTAGAAAGGGTGACACTTCAGATATCACACAGATCAGTTGTTTTCAGGACTCTGTAGATGAGAAAGTGTTGAAAAGATGAGACACAGGGGTGTTCTTAGGATAGTAAAACTCATTGATATCATAATGGTAAATTCAAGATATCATAGAAAATACAGTGCAAAAAGTGAATCCTATGCAACTAGGAAAAAAAAGGTCATCTAAGTAAAAGTCTCAAAGTGGAATAGAGTATGTGACAAAAGAATGAAGCTCTATTATCAATACATGAGGCAAACTAATCAAAAGGATTGGAGGGAAAATGTGCTGAAGTAATTAACTTTTGAAATGAATGTAATCTGTAAGACAAAAGGCAAAACAAACTATAGGTAAGCATTGTATTTTCATTGATAATGTTGTTCCCCAAGGGAATGAATTTCAGTTCTCATACCACCATATACAAATACTGAAATTTAACAATGAAATAATGAATAATGGATGGTGGGAACAAAGAATCTCATGGCTGGAATGGAAGTTTCATGTAAGCAAGAGGAAGCATCTCAAGTAGTACATATGGTAATTATTTACTGACATCACTATGAATTCATATTCAAATGAGTATACATATGTGATACACATATTTCCTTACTCTGTCAGCTCATAGGGCTTAATAGTACTGATATTATAGGAGAAATCAACATTGAGCACTGGAGTACTGATTTCTAATATCATTTTCCAATATGAAGAACAAAAAAATCCTTGAAAAATAACTAATTCTAGGAATTTGGCAGGAAATTTATACTATGAGCCTGGAACATAATGCCAGAAAATAAGGAAACTCTAAGTACACAAATGTATACTAATGGGAACATTTAAAAAGGTTATCAGAGCGAACTAAAAGAGCTATTAACTGTCATACCCGGAAAAATTTGAGCATAAAGTAAATCATTTTATTATATTATGGGACAACCTGTATTACATCAGATAGGGTTACCACAACAAAATCCCATAGATAATAGAAATTTAATTTCTCACAGTTCTGGATTTTGGCAAGTCCGAAATCAAAGTTCAGCAAGTTTTATGTTCTGCTGAGGGCTTTATTTCTGGATTTTAGACAAAGGTTTTCTACCTGTGTCCTAACTTGAAACTTGAGGAAGAGAGAGAGAGAATAGGAGAGTGGGAGGGAGGGAGAGATAGGAGAGAGAGGGCAGGGGATAAATTAATCTGTGAGGAAGGGAATGAGAAAAACGGGGGGTGGGGGGACATGTTTTCCTATTCTTATAAATTCACAAATTTTATCAGGTTAGGTCCTATCGTTATGACCTCATTTACCCTTAATTACATCTTAAAGCTTTGTTTCAGAATATAGTCACATTGAGGGATTATTGCTTCAGCCTATGAGATTTGGGGTGGCATAATTCGGTCTATAAGATACTACTTTCCTACCTCCCATATTTATGTTCTCACATGCAAAACACATTCATTTCATCCTAATAGCCCCCAAAGTCGTAATGCATTCTACATTCCACTCAATGCATTCCACTTTCCACTCTCAAGTCTAAAGATCAATGTTAAAAGTTGTATTTAGTTCTCATCTAAATTAGACATGTGTGAGACTCAAGGTACTATTCATCCTGAGGCAAAAATGTTCTCCAGCTCTAAAATAGAGTATGTTATACACTTTCAAAGTATAGTGGTATAACAGATTTTAAAAGAGAGAAATGGGAAGGAAGATATATAATTTTTACCTTTCTATCTAATAACATGATATATATTTTCCATGAGAATAATTGTGTTTGGTTTCATGCTCAGCCTGATAGGACTACTAGAGTGTTGAACCCCCTCCCAAAGATCTGCTGAGTGGGAATTCTACCTCCATGGCACTGTACAGAGTCTGTCTGTTCTTTTGAAACCCAGATGATAACCCTGAGGTTTAAAACAAAGGAGATAGTTTTGATGACTTCTGAAGTATGTGGATCCTTTTCCTTTTTTTGAAGAATAGTGCCCATTGCAATTGCTTTAGTAAGCTCTGACAGTTTCTATGAAAAGTCTACATATACTTATCCTATATACCAGACATATCAATCATAGATAAATGCCTAAGAGAAACAAGGTGATATGTTGTATTTCTATAACAATGGTTATAGAAACTTAATTAATAATGGTTCAAACTAGAAACAACTAAACTCATTCAATAGCAGTTTAGTATCAAAGTATGGTTTGGTTTTATGATGGGATACTCCACAAAAAATAATAAAGAATGAACCATATATCATACAGTATAATGAGCAAAAGAAGACAGATACAAAATGATACACAAGGTATAATACAATTCATTTAAAAATATTGGAACAGGCATAACTGTTCTATGGCTACTTGTTTTAGTCAGCTATTTTGCAACTATGACTAAAATATCTGACCAGAACAATTTTAGGGGAGGAAGGGTTCATCTGAGAGCTAACATATCAGTGGTTTTAGTCCACAGAAGGTTGGCTCCATTCCTCTGGGTTCAAGATAAGGCAGAACATAATAGCAAAATAGTGTGGCAGAAGGAAGCAACTCACATGGTGATCAGAAAGCAGAGAGAGAGACTTCACTGGTCAGATAGAAAATCTATACCCCAAAGCCACACCCCCTATGCCCACTTCCTTGCAGCCACATCCTATCAGCCTTCAGTTACCACTTGGTTAATCTCTATCAGGGGATTAATTCATGATCTGCTTAAGGCTGTCACAATCCAATCATTTTTCCTCTGAACCTTCTTGCATTGGCTCACATATAAGGTGTTGGGGGACACCTCATATCCAAACCATAATACAAGCCAGAAGAGTCCTCATTTGTGGAATAGGAAGCTATATTGTTACAGGTTATTCTATAGCTTGGTCTTAATGGTAGATCCATGTATGTAGGTATACATAAAGGATCACAAGACTCTATTTTCATTATCTAGTTCATAACAGAAAAATTATATCTCATTATAAAAATAATTTTGCAATTTCTTAGGCAACTGAAAAATAAAGGAGATATTTACTAAAATGCTGAACAATAGAGAAAAATCAGATTTTGTCTGGGAGGAAAATCAAGACATCTGCTTAGATACCATCAAATTTGAGAGTCCTGCTGGATCTCTAGATATAGCTATGATATGTAATTCTGGAGGTATTGAAAGATGTAAGGCCTGGGAGAGCAACTAAATAAATACATAAGGAGGAGGTGTGTGTGTGTGTGTGTGTGTGTGTGTGTGTGTTGAAAATATTTAATTTTGTGTTCATGTTAATAACCAGGATATATCTGGTAGAAAACTTTATTCTTTACCATGTATAATTATCACTGTGATTGCTAACCAAGCTAGTTTTCCTCCTTTTTCCTTCAGAGGAACCATCCATACTAAATCTACATCATCAGATGCCCAGTTTTCTGTGTGCCATGTTAAAGGTATATACTTGTCCAACCATGGTGTACACTACCTTCATTTCTAAATCCACTCTCCTCTCTTGATATTTGTAGTGGGTGGAGAGGAATTGGTTTCTAAAATTACTGTCTCTATTATTTCCAAGGATTACTTCCAAACTACTACAGCTTAGTACCTCAATACAAAATTGACTGCCCTATTGTGTAGCTATTTCTCAAAGCTGCCTTTTTCTTTTGATGTAGACTAAGCATATTGCTTATTCTAGTCACTACTATAACTCTGTGTGTGTGTGTGTGTGTGTGTGTGTGTGTAGGGGTCATTTAAAATGGGATTTGAAGGAACAACACACGGGAGATGGCAAAACATCTTTCTCCTATGTTTAACAGGCTTCCAAATATTATTTGAAAAAACCAACAGGTGAAAATACAGTGTATTTTTCAAAGGAATATGTAATTCTAATATTTTAATAAACATTTTAATGATAACTTTCTTTGTGTCTTTTGAATTCTGTCTTTTAAAAGTAGAAACTAGTCAGGCATGGTGGCACTGCCTGTAATCCTAGTGACTCAGGAGGGTGAGGCAGAAGGTTCACAAGTTCAAAAGCAGTCTCAGCAATTTAGCAAGGCCCTAAGCAACTTAGCAGGATTCTGTCTCAAAAATAAAAAAAAAAATGAAAAGGACTAGGGATGTGGCTTAATGGTTAAGCACCTCTGGGTTCAATCTCTGGTACCAAAAATTAAATTAAATTAAATAAGTACAAATTATATGAATAAACATAAAGATAATTGCTATAAATGCAGTGGGTGTTTCAGGTTAGATTTTACTGCTCTTTTTGGTTCCATTTATTAACATATAATCTTTCATTAAAGATAATGTGTTGACAAAATCTCTGTTTTATGTGGGAGATAATTTCCAACATGACTCTATAAATATGCAGAATAGAATTTAACTATATTTTTTAAAATTGCTGCAAAAATGTTCAGCATGAGACATGCCCTCTTAAATTTTTAAATATACAATATAGTGTTGTTAACTCTAGGCATAATGTTGTACGGATCTCTAGAACTTACTCATCTTGCGTGACAGAAACTCTATACCCATTGAACATGCCTTCTACCATTCTACTCCCTGCCTCTATGAGTTTAATTATTTTATATATCTCATATAAGTGGAATTACTCTTCAATGATGTTTTTCTTCACTTCATAAAATGTCTTCAAGTTTTATCCATGTTAAACTAGATGACAAACTATAAAGTAAATGTTTGTGTCTGCAGAAATTCTTATGTTGAAATCCCCCCTTTCAAAGATATACTATTAGAAAGTGAGGACTTTGGAAGATACTTAGAAAAGGAGTCAGTGCCCTCTTGAATAGAATTAATGTTCATATAAAGGAATCTCAGGAGAACTCTGTCCCTCCCACTATGGACATGGTGAGAAGAAGTTGACCATGATTAGACTCTGAATATGCCAATGCTTTGATCTTGAAGTTCTTAGACTCTAGGACTGTAAGAAATAATTTTGTGTTTTCATAAGCCACCTAGTTTGTAGGACTTTTGTTATGGCAGCCTGGATGTGTTAAGATATAGCAGAATCTCCTATTTGGGAGCACAATAGTATTCCACTGTCCACATTTTCCTTATCCATTCATGAATAATAATAGATAAAAGTCAATGAATGTTTTAAACTAATACATTTAGTAAAGTAAATGCTGTCTTCATTAAGTTCAGGTTTAAGTTGACTTTGCTAAATCAGAATATATTTTAAAAATAAAACTAAAAGTGCTTCTAGATAAATAGCAACTATGTTCCTTTAACTCCTTTCTAGACAAATGAAATGTACCAGGCTTCCAGGATCCTCTAGCTATTTCTTCACAAAGCACTGAAGGTAATCTGTTCATATGGCATTGTCCTTGTGAAAACACTCCAGAAAATAAAAGCCACAGAAAAGAAAAGGCAAAGTTCCTAGCATGGATCAAAAGTTTCTGAATGCTCTGGCTTCCCCACCTTCTTGGTTGAAACTCCTTCCGATTTCTTTGATCCTAGCTGCACATCAATCATACTGCTTGTTTCACTGTTCCAAGAGTACAGTCAACTATGCTTCTTGGTCTATGTTTTAATGTAGTTCTAGCTATGTACTTATTTCCCTTTCTCACTTCATTTATATGTGTACACAAATAACATCAGGAAGTTCTTTCTTGATTGTCCATTTCATTTTAATGATTTTTTATCCCATTTTCTTAACTGTTTAATTTACCTTAGTAACAGACAGATAACCACAAATTTAGTGGTTTCATATAAATTTATCGCCTTATTTTTCTGAAAACTGGAAGTCTGAAATAAAGTTCTGTGGGCTACAGTCAAGGTGTCAGGCAGCTTGCGTTCCTTCTGGAGATTCTTGTGGAGAATTTACTTCCTAACTCCACCATCTCTGAGATACTAAATGCATTCCTTTTCTCGTGGTGTCTTCCTCAATCTCAAAGCCAGTGACATGTCTTCTCCCTCTGACTCTGCTTCCTTGTGGTTCTATTTGACTTTACTTCCTCCCACTGTAGGGATCCTTGTGATGACCCTGGCCCTTCACAGAGCACTTGAATTCAGAGCACTAAGATAATACAAGATCTAATCCCTTCCTAAAATCCAAAATTTAATCATAATGGAGAAGTCCCTTTTACCATGCAAAGTTCCATAGATGCAGGTTCCAGGGATTAGGACTTGGATATCTTAGGAAATTCATGATTCAGTCTACCAAATCAAAATTAAAACTTTGTAGTTTTTTGTTCCTTTATTTTGTTTCTCTCAGTGAGATATAAGCCTCATTGGGACTTTGAACAGGGACTTGAATGTTATGCCCATTTCTTTTTCCTTATCTGCTAGCAAATATCTGGCACAGAAGAGGGACTCAACATAAAAAGCAGCCAAATGCTGTTTATGGAAACTTTATCCTGTAAATTATTTCTTAGTTTCAAGTCTCATCAACAATTTAAGTAATTCAGGAGAGAATACTGATGGTTTTCTATGAAAACAACAACAACAAAAATAAATAAATAAATAAATAAATAAATAAATAAATAAATAAATAAACACCTGTTCCCGTGTAAGGTGTAGTTACATAGAAAGGAAGACATGAAAATGGAGATAAAATGGCAACATTGGTTAGATTGTCCTATGTGAGTTTTTTCAGGATACAATGTGCTTGCTGTTTCTTCTGTTATGTCTTCTGAAATTTTGGTTATATGTTACAAATGAAGACAGACAATCTTTTCTGATATCTCAGATTAACCTCATATCAAAGATAATATGCCATCTCAAACTTCATTAATAAACACAAATTAGAAGCTTCTAAAATTATTATTTAGCATTTTGGACCATTTCCTTACAATAAATTCATTTGGTAAAGCAATATTAACTCTAATTCCTCAGATTGGTTTTATTTACTTAAGTGTCTCAATCTTTTCTTTCTTTAGTGATGTTTTTCTCCATTTGATTCACCCGTAATGAGGAACTAAATATAGTACTGAGAACTAATAAAGTTCTTTATGACTTTTTTAGTTTATCTCCAAATACATCGATTCTATATGAAGAATGAGAGAAATATAGAATCAATTTAATTTAATTCCACTAAAGTATTTTAAAAGAAAAAAAGTCAAATTGATTTTAGTACATTAGCAAGGTCCTATGGATACTCGGGTGTTTTAACTCTTCTAATAAAGTTTTATTTGGTTTTTATGCTTTTATTTTTTTGTACTGATCAAAATAAAAATTACCTCTAATTCACAGTCTACTCAATTTTAGATGTGAAGTAAAATAATTCTCTTTTTATTTTGTTTTGCTCTTTATGGTGATAGTAAACTTAGTATAAGTTACTAAGGTCAAGAGCCTTCTGTCTTGGATTCCTCATGCAGTCCTTATTTGTCATCTTATGACCAACCACTGACTGTGGCAGCCTCCATTTCCTGGTGCTGCAAAGTACAAATTCTGCTGTGCATCAATTTCCTTTCTGCCTCAGAGAAACTTCACATAAGTAAGCCAGAGATTAGTTTAATCTAACTTCAGTATAGAATAAGACTCAATCTGCTCTAACTTAATCAAAGGCAAAACCAACAGACAAAAGATTCATCAATGATTTTAATTAATGGATAATGATGCTCCAGAGCTCTCATGTATTATTGCTATTTCAGTAGAAATTTTGAAGTTAGATAAGTTTATGGATTTCAGTCATTTTTTATCCTAATCAAATCATTAGCTATTTTATGCAACTCTTGTCTTCATTTCTATTTCAAATATTTTGCCAGTTTAATTCTGGCATATGCATTGTCAACCTAAAAAAGTGGTTTCTAATAGGAATAGCTGATTATCTTGACCCACAAAGAACATTTGTAAACTCTGGAAATATTTTTGTTTGTCAAACCTAGAGGAAAATTCATTTGCCTCTAGAAGGTAGAAGCCAGAGATGTAGCTGAAAACTCTACAATAAGCAGGACAGTTCTTCACAACAGAGAATTATCATATTATCAGTAGCATGGAGGCTGAGAAATTCTGTTTTTCTTTTCCCCCTCAAAGGACATATAATTTATTGAGATTATTCAATTTTAACACAGCTCTTTGTCTTTTTAATTGGAAAGGATCAGAAATATTCAATGGACTTGCATTTGTGCAAATCGTTTTTTATCCCAAGAGTTGATAGAAAAGAAAAAGGTCTACACAATATTTTTATTGTTGTTGACATAAACCAGGAGCATAGGGTTTTTAAAATCCTGTTTAAAAATCAAATATGAAATAACCTCTAAAATTAAGGCAAATACAGAAAGATAAGGTCTACTAGAGACTAATGGAAATATTTGCAGTTTCAGTACTTTTATTTTTTAAGTTTGTGTTTTCATCCAAAAACTCTTTACAGAGAAGCAGAGAATTAAATTAACATGCTTAAAATCATGAAGTAGAGCAATAGGGAAAATTTCATAAAGCATTATATTGAAGTGAGATTCCCCATCTTCAGTCATAGACCATTAACTGCTTATCAAGGATGAATAAATAAATAAATAAATAAATAAATAATAACTTGCTCACTACTACACTCTTAAATATCTAAGGAACATAGATTAACACCTCAAAATGTACCTATTTAGGTTATCAATTAGGCCAAAAGCTTATTCTTTTAATTTCAATTTTATAGTTTTGGCAATTCTCTTCCCACATGAATCACAAAGTGAGTCTCCCTTCCCTTTTTACTTATCTGTATTTAAGTATGTAAATAAATTCTAATAATGTTCAATTTTTCAGAATCTGCTATAATACTATTAGAACAATCGTCATTGACTTGAATTAATAATTAATATAGTTGTTCCTATTGAAAAAGAAAAATAATGTTTCTATTCCATTAATAATCTCCATGTTGGTGGAAAAGTTGTGGATATCAAGAAAAATTATCTGGTAGTGCATTCAAGAGATCTATGAAAAGGAGAGAGCACTTTACCTTCATTTTAAGAGACCACAGTCACCTGAAACCAAATGTAGACAAGAACAGAAAGAAAGAAAGAAAGAGAGAGAGAGAGAGAGAGAGAGAGAGAGAGAGAGAGAGAGAGAGAGAGAGAAAGAGAGAGAGAAGGAAAGAAGGAAGAAAGGAAGGAAGGAAGGAGGAGGGAGGGAGGAAGAAAGAAAGAAAATTACAGGACTCATAATGAGTCCCAGGTGCAAAAATTCCTGACTCAATTCTGGCAATTGGAAGCACTGCACATTAAGGGATCTTATGCCCATTTGAATGGAGTTTATCCCTGGGACACAAGATGGTTAAACACTTCCAAATCAATCTGTTTGCTATATCACACTGACAGAATGAAGGGTAAGGGATATGTCATCCTCTCAATGGATTACTACTAGCATTTGACAAAAGTCAACATTACTTCTTTTGAAAAATTATCAACAAATTAGGTATAACAGGAATATAAATCAACACAATTATTATATTTATGACAAGCCTCAGTTAATATCATAAAAGTTTTCACCTTTTCCTCTGTAAGACCAAGAGTATGACAAGGATGCCTATGCTCATCACTTCAATTCAGTACCATATTACTCAAAACTATCAGAAAAGTAAAAGCAATTTAAAAAATCTAAATATCAAAGGAGGAAATAATTTTCATTTTATAGATTGCATGATGGTATATGTATACAATCCTAAAGAATCCAACATAAAAATATTAAACTTAGCAAACAAGTTAAGTTGCAGAATTTAAATCAACACATAAAAATCAGTTGTGTTGCCATGTACTAACAATGAATCCTCTTGAAAAGAAATTAAGGACTGGTGGTATAACTCAGTGACTGAGCACATACTTGGAACACAGAAGGCCCTGGATTTAATTCCCAGCATGAGAAAGGAAGGAAGGAAGGAAAACAAACAAACAAACCTCAATTACAACAGCATCCAAATGAATAAAATACTTAATAAAATTACACATTGAAAAGTACAAAATATTCATGAAGGAAACAAGACTCAATAAAAACAGAAAAATACAATGTTTTGTGAATTAGAAGACAATATTGTCAAAACACCATAATATCCAAAGGGATATATCAATTCAATGTAATTTCTGTCTAAATGCCAGTGGCACTTTTTTTTTGCAGAAATAGACAAAACAATCATAAAATTTGTATGAAGTCACAAAAGACTGCAAATAGCTAAGTAATTTGAGCAAGAAGAATAAAGCTAGAATTGTCATATTACAAAGCCTTTGTAATATAATTAATAATTTCACACAGTTACAGTAATAAAAACAATATATACTGCCATAAAAACAGATGCATAAACCAGTGCACCAGAACAGAAATCCTAGAAATAAGTTCATGTGTATGTGGTAAGCCAACTTCCACAAAGGCACCAAGGATGTACAATGAGGAAAGGCTAGTCTTTTCAGTAAATGCTGCTGAGCAGACTAGTACTCATATGAAAAAAAAAAAAAATTCAAATTTTTATCATATACCATATACAAAAGTCAACCCAAAATGGATTAAAGACTTAAAAACAAAACTTGAAACTGTAAAATTCCTAGAAGGAAACAGGGTTAAATCTCCATGGCTTTGTTTTTGGCAATGTTTTTTGAATATGATACCAGAACAGGAACTGAAAGCAATATAGAAGTAGAACTCTTATCAAACTAAGAAGTTTGTGCAATCAATAAAATAATATGGCAACCTACTGAATTGGAGAAAGTATTTGAAAACCATAAATGTGATAAGAGGTTAGTTTCTAAAATATATAAGGAAGTAGTATAAATCATAAACACAAATGATCTAATTACTAATACACTAGGGACTTGAATAGGCTTTTTTTTTTTTTCAAATAAGACATACATATGGCCAACAGGTATATAAACAAGGGCTTCACATCGCTAATTATAAGGGAAATAAATGCAAATAAAAAACACAATGGGATATCACATCACACCTGTTAGAATGACTATTATCAAAAGGTCCAAAGATAAGTATTGGTGAGAATGGGAAGATAAGGGAATCCTTATATGTAGTTGGTTGGACTAGAAATTTATGTAGTCATTTGAAGAACAGTATGGAGATTCCTCAAAAAATTAAAAATAGAACTACCATACAATGCAGTAATCTCACTGGATATACATCTGAAGGAAATAAAATTAACTTAAGGACATGTCTGCATATCCATGTAAAAGCAGCGTTATTCACAATAGCCAAGATTTGGAAACAAACCAAGTGTTGGCTGAAGGGTGGATGGAAAAAGCCTTAAGAAAGAAGAAAATCCTTCCATTGGCAACAACATGGATGAACCTGGAGGAAACATGGAGTTCAAGGAGGTAATCCAGGTACAGAAGACAAAGAGTAACCTTGTGGAACTTTTGTGTGGAATGGAAAGGAATATGAAATGTATATATAGAAAGAGCAGAAAGGGGATATCAGGGGTTAAGAGATGGGGAAGAACAGAACTGTCAGAGTATAAGTTTTCATTTAAAGCTTTTCAATAAATATTTTGAGACTGAATGAAATGCGTGTGTGTGTGTGTGTGTGTGTGTATTTATATGATCATATACATGAAATTTACTAAGAGAATAGATGTGAAGTATTCGTTTTGTATGCACTCTTACACAGAAGTAACTGGGAGGTGATAAGTCAATTATCTTGATTATAGTAATTATTTCAAAATAAATATCTATATCAAAATATCACATTATATGCTATACATATTATTTTTATATAATTATAGTAATAATTATACCTCAGTATAGTTGGAAGAAGAGGGAAATTTATCCAATCAATTTAGTTGACAGATATTTTCTAAGAGCCATACTTATTTCAGTGGTTTACAATATTGCTTATTTTGCTTAAATGATCCTTCCTGAGCAAAATGTGTGTCCAAATTTAAATTGTACACATTGTCATCAAACCTATATTGTGCCTTCCAATTGCATACCTTAAATATTGCTTCCAAAAAAAGGAGACATACAGGAAGGAAGAGGAAAAAGAGGAGAAAGAATAAATAAAAGTGAGAGAAGGTGTTAATATTTTGAGCTTCTCTTGTGTTCTAAATTCCCTTTGAAACTCGAAAACCCAATTTGAAATAATAATTTATCATCAAATATGTAAGAATGGGACACTAAGTTTCCATATACAGGGTGAAATTTTACTTTAGATATAGCTTGTCTTCCTTTGACAATGCAGACTCTTGTGGTGATAAGATCAGTTGTCAGCATTTATGAAAATAGCTTAGCTTCTCTTTTTCAAATCTCCTTTCTTTGTATATTTATTTCAAATTCTTTTACTTCCCAGATTGAATAAGTATAGTTTCTGGCCAGAGATATTTTCTCACCACAACCCCCTTTCTCTTGAACAGGGTGACACATATTTCTAACAATCTATTCTATAAAGTTCTAGCATTGCAATTCCCTGTAAGAGTCAAGCTCCAGCTAATTTTGCCACCTAAAATAAAAAAGTTCACAGAAATCTGAATTTTTTCTTCTTCATTTTGTAATTCTGTAATACTGCTATCTCTCGCTCTGAATTCCTTTAGCCTGTTAGAGCAGTATATAAATAGAACTTAATTTTTCTTCACTGGCTTTTCCTAACCTGAATTCACAACAGGAAATCATTGAATTAAAGGTGTAAATTTTTGTGCATCTTACAGCTGTACAGATCAGCATGTCTTTGTTATACAATTGTGCTTTTTAATACAAGTGTATACCTAAATATGAAAGTAAAGGATAAAACTTTCTCCTACTAAATACAGTGACACTGCATGCCCACTCTCCTTTCATATAGTAGTAGAAACTTTCTGTCACATGTCATTTGTACGTGGTGTATATCCACCTTTTTTATGAAAGTTTATGTGTGTTTTAAAATTTTTACCTTTCTTAACTCAGTCCTTTCTTGTTCTACCACATGTAGGTTAAAAGAATTTGTTGGATCCTCTTTTCTTTCTATCCTAGAAATTTTGTCTTGGCCATAAGATCAAAATTTGTTTTTAAGTTGTTCCTATATCTTCCTGAGTTTCTGATGTCCCTATTTCAAAGTCTGAGCTTTTCTTTTTGTTCACGAACCAAATTCTGAAGACTTAAAAAAAAAAAAAAAAAAACTTGCTAACTGTGGTTTTCCTTTTGCCTCATGGAAAATCTAATTCTTTGAGATAATGTGATCTAAAAACAGGTTTTCAGCTGCTTCCTTCATGCTTACCCTTGTGATAATTCCACTTTTTTAAATCTTCTGAATGTGAAATGGTGCACATAACATTTTTTCACTTTATTTTTTATCTGATCATTTATCAAATGTATTCCTCTCTCAAATACATTATTTTTGGAATCATATTTTAGATTGCAAGTATACATGAGCATATGTAAGACTTGTTGCTATCCCGTCTCAATTGTCATTATATAAAAGAATTGTTTAAAAGCCTGTCTAGTTAACAATATATCAAATAACAATTCAAATGTTTGCATATATAAATCATACGTCTGATAACTGAGACCACCCTAGTTCTAAAAGTAATCCACTGCTGCCTGATAGATTCCTGATAGTGGAGAATAATGTGTTAGATATGTAGATATGTCTTCAATGTGAAGACCCTGATGATGGATTTCAACCTCATCCTCTTGTCCTAATTTTGCAAACTGACTCTTCACGTGTGCTTTTGACTAAAAATTTCTTCTGCTGTTAGACATATGTCTCTCATAACTTATAGTGTTTTGTGCATATACAGTGTTGAAGTTTGTATATGTGATGTTCCCCGAAACTCATGGGTGACACAACGCAAGAAAATTTTGAGACAAAACAATTGGGTTATTTAATCCAGGCATTAATCCACTGACATGGATTAATTGAGCAGTAACCATAGGTGGGTAAGGTGTGACTAAGGAGGTGGTTCATAGGAGTGTGCTTTTGGGTTTATATTGTATCACTGGTGAGTGGAGCTCTCTTTGCTTCCTGATTGCTGTGTCCTGAGATGCTTTCTTCCTCCACACCCTTCTGCCATGATGTTCTGACCCATTTCAGGCCCAGAGCTATGAAGTTGGCCATCTATGAACCCAGACCTTTGAAACCATTAGCCAAATTAACTCTTCCTCCTGTAAAATTGTTTTTGTTAGATCTTTTGGTCAAGTGGTATGAAAGCTGACTAAAACATGTGCTCTTCAAATTGCTGATACACAACAAATGCTAGTTATACTTCCGGTGGAAAGCAATGTTCAGGATGCAAGGTTGAAGAATCTAAACCAATCAGGTGTTGACAGATTTTTAGGCATACTTATAATGATGTACTGTGTAATAATCCTTTTCCTTGTGTGTGCATGGGAACTGTGAATTGCTTCTAACTAGTTTAACATGGTAGAAAGTGATAGAATATAAATCCACAATTATATTATGTAACAAAGATTGTTACATGTCATTAACTTGATTATATTATGTTATATTATCCATCCAAGTCAACTGAAGAAAGAGTCTACCTTCTGTCTCCAAATAGGAAGTACCAAATTAAGGAATCTCTTATGACAACAAAATGCTGGAAGGCTGTAGGAATTGGGGTGGACACTAGGATCTAGCCAATCAGGAAAATACTGAAGCCCTCAATTATATAGCTGAAAGAAAAGGAATTCTGGCAATAATCTGAATAAGATCATAAATGGATTCACCCCTAGTCAAATTTTGAGATGAAAAGGCAGCTCAATGAAGATCTTCACTGCACTTTCAAAGACCTTCAGCAGTAACCCAGATAAGCTGTGCTCTCGGACTCCTTACTCATGAAAACTGTGGAATAATAAATGCATATTGATTTAAGCTGCTAAATTTGCAGGAATTTGTTGCATAACAATAGAAAGTTACCTTCACCTCATTGTGTAAGAGCAATATGTTTCTGAGAGACCCCTAAAGATTGTAGTTATTTGACTGTAACCCCCGAATGACCTTCTTGAGAGTTGAACTGGAGATTCCATGATCTGGAAATCACTAGTCATAATGAAAGGAGACTTTCAGATGGAATTTCCTTTCATTATGACTAGAGACCCACACTGGTACCAAATTCTTCATGTAAAATATAGGCCAAAGGTTTTATAATTATTCCAGTCATACAATAAGTTTTTTCTAAGAGAAGGAAGACACTGTAGAAAAAAAGGAGATAAAAAAACAACTAAAATTTTTGGTATATCCAAGAATGTTTATTCTTTTTAACTTTTTCATGAGTGTCTTAGCTTCCTTGCATTATGACTAAATTTTCCATCTTTGACTCATCTTAGAATATGTATTTGTGTGTATGTAAGAGGATGTGTTTGTGTGTAGGTGTGCATGTAGTTGAGTTCTTAGAGTCTAGCATGTGTACAAAATGACATCTAAACATTCTGATCTATATGCTTTGGTTACAAGTATAGCAATATGGAACATTTCTTAGTTAAAATTGTTTCTATAACTTTGCTAGTGCAGAAGGATCATCACACAGATATTATGCTTACATTCCTCCCTCAATCATATCAGATGTTTTAACAAAGACATGTTATTGTTGATTAAAGACTATTTTATCTTTTTATCTTTCATATCTGTACAAAATATTTTTTGTTTTTGATGTTTTTCAACCTTGTCTTCACAGACATAATTGCATAGTCTAACTCAAAACAAGTGAACCTTACTTTCTCTGATGGATTTTTAGAAACAAGAAAGTTACTGAAAATGTTCTGATGTCACCAAGCTGGGAAAAATGAACTAGCAAATGCTGAGGTTGGCCTCAAACTTCCAATTCTCCTGCCTCAGCCTCCTGAGTCACTAGAATTATAAACATTGTCATGCCTGACTGAGAAAATAGGGTACATGTCCTTGGATATGAGCAGGAGGAAACCTAAAAGCTGTCTACTAGGCACATTAGATATGACAGAATGCCAATCATAACTTCTTTGATTTTGCCTATATCCATAAATAACTGACAATACAAACAACTAATTGGAGTCTATGAAGACCCATAAACATAAAATTCACTGGCAGGTTTACTTGTCTGTATAAAGGGCAGCAAAACATGGCTATCTTAGAACCAGAGGTGAGAAAACAAGGGTGAAGATTGTGGGGGTATAGGTAGAGCATGATTATTGCAGAAAATCTGATTGTGGGACAATAAGAACTTCAGAAATTAGAGTCACTTTTTTCTGGTGAATATTGAACATAATTTTGTTTAGAAGACCTTGAGTTAAGAACCTAACATCATTGGACACAAAAGTAAAGATTTAAATAGACTGATTTTATTCCCAGTTTGCATTGTTTTATTAGATCCTAATATAAGGAAACGTCACTTTCGAGAAATCTTTAAAAAAGTCTGGCATTTTCCATATGACAAAGGACACAGAGAAAAAATTAAATATGAAACTAATTTCATTCTGAGTAAATTATACACACAATTACATATTTTGTTCAAGTTAAAATTATTTAGACATTTAAGAAATTAGAAATTTTATACACACATAAAACAAAAAGTATACATATTAATGAGATAACATGACATTTTGACACATGTATATATTGTGTAATGTTTTAATCAGGGTAAACATATCTATCTCCAGCAACATAAATTCTTTTTGGTGAAATTACTCAAGTCCTATTTTCTAGCTTTTGGAAATTACAGTATATAATTGTTATCTATAGTCACTGTGCTATGCAGTAACACCAGAACTTTTTACAAATCCTTTCTAAATAAAACTTAATACCCATTGATCAACCTTTCCCCAACTCTCCACTCCTTCTGGTATCCCTGTTCTACTCTCAACTTCTAGGAGATGAACTTTTTTTAATATTCCAATGAGTGAGATTTATGGTACTTGTCTTTCTATGCCTGACTTATTTGACTTCACAGTGATATCACATTTCATCCATGCTAAAACAAATGCCACAATTTATTCTTGTTTGTGAATTATAGATTGTTTCTCTCTCTTGAATACTGTGAATAGTGAAACGATAAACATGGTAGTGCAGATGACTTCAATTCCTTAAACTCAGGAATGGGTTTGCTGGATCATATAGAAATATTATTTTTAATTTTTTGAGACATGTCCATACTATTTTCTATAATGGTTATGATTAATTTACATTCCCACTAATAGTGTGCACATATACCCTTTTCTTCACATACTTGCCAGTACTTGTAATGTTCTGCCTTCTTGACAATAGTCATTCTGGAGTGAGGTTATATCTTACTGTGGTTTTGATTTTCACTTACATGATGATTAGTGATATTGACTCTTCTATCACCTATTTGTTGGACGATTTTGTGCCTTCTTTGTTCAAATATATAAGATTATTGCTCATTAAATGATCAGGTCTTTTTTCCCTAGTGAGATTTTTTTAGTCCCTTATATATTCTGGATATTAACTCCTTGTTAGATGTATAGTTCCAAAATATTTTCTCAGCCAGGCAAGGTGATGCCTGTAATTATAGTGTCTCTTGAGCTGAGACAGGAGAATTGAAAGTCTGAAGCCACCCTCGGAAACTTATCAAAACCTTGAGCAACTCAGTGAGACCCTGTATTGAAAAAAAATAAAAATAAAAATAAAAAAGGCCAAGGATGTGGCTCAGTGACTAAGCACTGCTGGGTTCATCCTGTTTTTGTTTTTGTTTTAATTTTCTCCCATTCTCTAGAGTTTCTCTTCACTCTGGTGATTACTTCCTTTGCTGAACAGAAGTTTTCTGTAATGATATAATCTCATTTATTTATGTTTGCTTTTGTTTCTCAAGTGTTTGGGGACTTGTCCAAAAACTCCTTGCCTATTCCAGTGTCCTGAAGCATTTCCCTTGTTTGTTTGTTTGTTTCTAGTAAGTAGATTTACAATTAAAAGTTTTACATTTAATTTCTTAATCCATTTTTAGTTTATTTTTTAACTGGTGAGAAACAGTGATTTTGCTGCATTCTCTGCAAATGTACACTGAATTATTCTAGCACCATTTCTTAAATGACTGTCTCTGGTGCATGTTTGTTATGGTTTGAATATGCAGTGTCTCCCAAAAGTTCCTGTATGGATGAAGGAATGTTTGGAGGTGAAATAATTGGATTATGAGAGTTGTAACCTCTCAGTCTATCCC
This sequence comes from Sciurus carolinensis, assembly GCF_902686445.1. Classification (NCBI taxonomy): domain Eukaryota; kingdom Metazoa; phylum Chordata; class Mammalia; order Rodentia; family Sciuridae; genus Sciurus; species Sciurus carolinensis. The sequence continues at coordinate 30,539,839 of NC_062225.1, forward strand.
AGTTTGAATGAACTGACTGGGTGGTAACTCTAGGCAGGTGGGGCATGACCGGAGGAGGTAGACTATCGGAGTTGTTCCCAGGAAGGGTGCATTTTACCTATAACCTTTCCCCTCCTCCTGTTTCTCTCTGCTTTCAGAACCTGCCATGAGCTGATTCGTTTCCATGTGCCATGGAAACTGCCATGGAAGCTGGGCCCATCTGCCATGATGTGCTTCCTCACCTTGGGCCCAGAGCAATTGAATCAGCCCTCTTGGACTGGGCTCTCTGAGACCAGGAGTCTGAAATAAACTATTGCTCCCCTAAGTGGTTCTTGTCAGGTTTTTTTGTCACAGTGATGCAAAGTTGATTAAAACAATACTATTAATAACTTTGTTATTAAATAGACAAACATTTAAATGTTTCACTATTGTTCATAGCTACTTGAAAGGTTAACTAATGTTTCTTTTAAATATTGAAATCTTCATTTGCCACTGCATTTTATATACACACACACACACACACACACACACACACATATATATATATATAGAGAGAGAGAGAGAGAGAGAGAGAGCGCGCAATTTTTGGTTTAGGAAGAAAAGTAATATGGAATGCATGTGTTACTATCTATATTGTTCAGGCTTGTACACACAAATAAAAGAAAACAAGTATGCATAAACACCATTGTAGTAACAGGAGGTAGAATATATGATTCATTGTAAATTTTCAAAAACAGAACATATAGAGTTAATGCCACAGTAAATGTCATTCTTTTCCTTCTAATCTAGCTATCTGCCCAGATAATTTTGGCTGTAACCATGTTAGATGATTTATTAAAACATACATTATGGTCAGAGAATATGCCATAAGTTCCCATCATGAGTCAGAAGATATAAGACATGAAGTCCTTTTACCTCTACTCAACCTGATATTGGTCAAAATATGATAGGAAGGAATAAAAATATGGGCAAATACCTAAATGCAGAGAGAATGAGTTGGAGTGGGAAAGAAAAGTTTGGGAAGGTTTGGAAGCAGAGGTGCAAAACTCATGTGAAAGATAAACACATAGCCACATGTAGGAAGAGATAGAAACTTGTTATAAGACTACTCAAACCAGAATATTTTAAGTACAAAATACTAGTAGGAAAGGAAAGAATTAGAGAAAGGAAACTCTAAAAGAGATGTATATTGAATATATTGGAGGATGGAGTGAGAAATCATAAAATCAGTTTCATTAGTTGAAATTCATTCAACAAGACTTCATCTACCTAAACAAAAGGGCTTTCCTTTACACAAATACAACTACCTTCAAAATGTAATCCTGTTGGTATAGTAGCATTTCTAGAATAATTATCTCTTCAATCTGATATATGAGAGGATTCAGTGTAAAGAACAGCCTTCTCATTTAAGGAGAGTTTCTGAGCTACCATTCCACTTATCTTTAAACAAACTCCAATTATATATTCTAATTCATGGAGAAATCGGGGAAGAAGCCAATCTCAATATACAATAGCAGAAACAATCCATGCAAATTCTTAAAGTATAAACACAGCTGTTTTTCTTTCTTAAGCAAAAACCTGTGTAAACATTACAAGATCATATAGAAAAAGATCATATGCCCAGAGAGAGAAACATTATGGTAAACTGGGAAGCAAACTCTTAAAGAAACAGAGATTCTGTAATTTTTCTGCCTAGAAATTATTGGACTTCTAATTTAAGCTTCAACATGTAAAATGTTTTAAAATCACTACTTTTATTCTCCATATTTTTTTCTGCCCTTTAAGAAATAATAAATTTTTTTCAAACACATGGAAAATGATAGTCAGAAAATAGGATTTACATAAATAAAAATATAGACGGAGAAAGAAAAGGGAAAATGAATAAAATATTTTATTTATTTATTTATTTATTTATTTTTATTGTATACAAATGGGATACATGTTGTTTCTCTATTTGTACATAGAGTCAAGGCATACCATTTGTGTAATCATACGTTTACATAGGGCAATGATGTTTATTTTTTTTCCTTCCCCCCGACTCCTCCCACCCCTCTTTTCCCTCTATACAGTCCTTCTTTCCTTCATTCTTACCGCTCTACTTATCCCTAACCCTAAACCTAACCCTAAACCTAATGCTAACCCCTCCCACCCCCCATTATATGTCCTCATCCGCTTATCAGCGAGATCATTCGTCCTTTAGTTTTTTGAGGTTGGCTTATCTCACTTAGCATGATATTCTCCAATTTCATCCATTTGCCTACAAATGCCATAATTTTATCATTCTTCATTGCGGAGTAATATTCCATTGTATATATATGCCACAGTTTCTTTATCCATTCATCAACTGAAGGGGATCTAGGTTGGTTCCACAATCTGGCTATGGTGAATTGAGCAGCAATGAACATTGATGTGGCTGTATCTCTGTAGTATGCTGATTTTAAGTCCTTTGGGTATAGGCCAAGGAGTGGGATAGCTGGGTCAAATGGTGTTTCCATTCCAAGATTTCTGAGGAATCTCCATTCTGCTTTCCAGAGTGGCTGCACTAATTTGCAACCATACCAGCAATGTATGAGTGTTCCTTTTCACCACATCCTCGCCAACACCTATTGTTGCTTGTGTTCTTGATAATCGCCATTCTAATTGGGGTGAGATGAAATCTTAGGATAGTTTTGATTTGCATTTCCCTTATTACTAGGGATGTTGAACATTTTTTCATATATCTGTTGATTACTTGTACATCTTCTTCTGTGAAGTGTCTGTTCATTTCCTTAGCCCATTTGTTGATTGGATTATTTGTATTCTTGGTGTAGAGTTTTTTGAGTTCTTTATAGATTCTGGAAATTAGCGCTCTATCTGAGGTATGCTTGGCAAAGATATTCTCCCACTCTGTAGACTCTCTCTTCACATTGCTGATAGTTTCCTTTGCTGAGAGAAAGCTTTTTAGTTTGAATCTATCCCAGTTGTTGATTCTTGCTTTTATTTCTTGTGCTATGGGAGTCCTGTTAAGGAAGTCTGATCCTAAGCCAACAAGTTGAAGATTTGGACCTAATTTTTCTTCTATAAGATGCAGGGTCTCTGGTCTGATTCCGAGGTCCTTGATCCATTTTGAGTTGAGTTTTGTGTAGGGTGAGAGATAGGGGTTTAATTTCATTCTATTGCATATGGTTTTCCAGTTTTCCCAGGACCATTTGTTGAAGAGGCTATCTTTTCTCCATTGCATATTTTTGGAACCTTTGTCTAGTATGAGAAAATTGTATTTATTTGGGTTTGTGTCCATGTCCTCTATTCTGTACCATTGATCTACCTGTCTATTTTGGTACCAATACTATGCCGTTTTTGTTACTATTGCTTTGTAGTAGAGTTGAAGATCTGGTATTGCAATATCCCCATGCTTCGCTCTTGCTACTGAGGATTGCTTTAGCTATTCTAGGTTTTTTATTCTTCCAGATGAATTTCATAATTGCTTGCTCTATTTCTGCAAGGTACATCATTGGGATTTTAATTGGAATTGCATTGAATCTGTATAGCACTTTAGGTAGTATAGTCATTTTGACAATATTAATTCTGCCTATCCAGGAACATGGGAGATCTTTCCATCTTCTAAGGTTTTCTTTAATTTCTTTCTTTAGTGTCTGCTCTTCTTTTTCTAGTGCTTTGAGCTGTAGTGTTAAGTCGTTTATTTGTTGATTTCTACTTCTTTTTTTGAATGCGCCCCATGAAATAAATCTTCCTCTAAGTACTGCTTTCATAGTGTCCCAGAGATTTTGATATGATGTGTCTTTGTTCTCGTTTACTTCTAAGAATTTTTTTATTTCCCTCCTGATGTCTTCTGTTATCCATTCATCATACAATAGTGTATTATTTAATCTCCAGGTATTGGAGAAGTTTCTGTTTTTTATTCTGTCATTTATTTCTAATTTCAATCCATTATGATCTGATAGAGTACAAGGTAGTATCTCTATCTTCTTGTGTTTGCTAACAGTAGCTTTGTGGCATAAAATATGGTCTATTTTAGAGAAGGATCCATGTGCTGCTGAGAAGAAAGTGTATTCGTTCTTTGTTGGATGGTATATTCTATATATGTCCGTTAAGTCTAAATTGTTGATTGTGTTGTTGAGATCTATAGTTTCTTTATTCAATTTTTGTTTGGAGGATCTGTCCAGTGGTGAGAGAGGTGTGTTAAAATCGCGTAGTATTATTGTGTTGTAGTCTATTTGATTTCTGGAATTGAGAAGGATTTGTTTGACATACGTGGATGAGCCAATGTTCGGGGCATAGATATTTATGATTGTTATATCTTGCTGATTTATGCTTCCCTTAAGCAGCATGTATTGTCCTTCTTTATCCCTTCTGACTAGTTTTGGTTTGAAGTCCACATTATCTGAAATGAGGATGGATACTCCAGCTTTTTTGCTGTGTCCGTGTGCATGGTATGTTTTTCCCCATCCTTTCACCTTTAGTCTATGGGTGTCTCTTTCTATGAGATGAGTCTCTTGCAGGCAGCATATTGTTGGATTTTTCTTTTTAATCCAATCTGCCAGTCTGTGTCTTTTGATTGATGAATTCAGGCCATTAACATTCAGGGTTATTATTGTGATATAATTTGTATTCCCAGTCAATTGACTCATATTTGTTTTTGACATGATTTGGTTTCTCCTTTATTTGGCTATTCCTTTAGGCTAGCGCCTCCTGTTGCTGATTTGCATCGTTGTTTTTCATCTCTTCCTCATGGAATATTTTGCTGAGAATGTTCTGTAATGCTGACTTTCTTTTTGTAAATTCCTTTAGCTTTTGTTTATCATGGAAGGATCTTATTTCATCGTCAAATTTGAAGGTAAGTTTTGCTGGGTATAAGATTCTTGGTTGGCATCCATTTTCTTTCAGGGCTTGGTATATGTTGTTCCAGGCCCTTTTAGCTTTTAGGGTCTGGATTGAAAAATCTGCTGATATTCTTATTGGTTTCCCTCTGAATGTAATTTGATTCTTTTCTCTTGCGGCCTTTAAAATTCTGTCTTTATTTTGTATGTTAGTTATTTTCATAATAATGTGCCTTGGTGTGGGTCTGTTGTAATTTTGTATGTTTGGAGTTCTATAAGCCTCTTGTACTTGGTTTTCCATTTCATTCTTCAGATTTGGGAAATTTTCTGATATTATTTCATTGAATAGATTGTTCATTCCTTTGGTTTGTTTCTCTAAGCCTTCCTCAATCCCAATAATTCTTAAATTTGACCTTTTCATGATATCCCATAATTCTTATAGATTCTGTTCATGATTTCTTACCATCTTCTCTGTTTGGCCAACTTTGTTTTCAAGATTAATTAAGACAGGAAAAACTAAAAAGTCTAATAATAAACAAAACATAGTGAATAGGAATCCAACTACATCAATCACCAATTTAAATATAAGTAGGTAAATATGCTAGTTAAATGACATATCAGAGAATGGAAGGGCACCCACCTATGTATTCCCTGTGAAATCTAAATAAAGGTTAAAAGTAAAGAATGTAAAAAAAAAAAGAAAGAAAGAAAGAAAGAAAAAGGTGATGTTACAGCTAGTCAAGAAACCTGTAATAATTTTAGTAAAGGTAGACTTACATCATGAAAGATTATCAAGAATAAAGATAGGTATTGCAGGAGGAGGATCCAAGATGGCGGACTAGAGGGTGACTGCATCTTCCGTCGCTCCAGAACCCAGGATTCAAGAAGGGGAGGCATTAAGAGACTCAGACTAACATAGAGCCACGGGGTGAGTCTCTCCCACCGGGTGAAGCTCCGCCCAGGCGGCAGGTCCAGACAGGGGTACTTCTCAGACCAGGCCAGGGCAGCTAGAGTCTTCCCCAACCAGCCCTTCTCCCTCCTGCATCAGGCTCATTCCACGGCCAGCTTCTTGGAGTAGGCCACCCAGTGAGAGCCTTTCCCCACAGAGCCAGCCCCCAGCCCTGGAACCAGTAGCAAGCTAGGGGCAGATTTCTTCAGAAGCACTGCATTATCAAGAACCTCCAAGACATCACGCTACTGAAGGCTGGAAGGTGATACACTGGAAATCTACAGGGACACTATAAGCCAAAGAGGAAATCTGCAATATCTCAGAGTCCCACTGATATCTGAACAATATGAGAAAACAAGGGAAGAAAATGTCCCAAACAAACCTAGACACTATATCAATAAAACCCAATGATTGCACAGCAGAAGAAATGTCAGAAAGGGAGTTCAGAATGTACATAATTAAAACAATCAGGGAAGCTAATGAGGAGATGAAAGAGCAAATGCAGGCATTGAAGGAGGAGATGAAAGAGCAAATGCAGGCATTAAATGATCGCACCAATCAACAGTTAAAAGACCAAATACGGGAAGCAAGAGATCATTTCAATAAAGAGTTAGAGATACTGAGAAAAAAAAACAAACAGAAATCCTTATAATGAAGGAAACAATAAACCAAGTTAAAAACTCCATAGAAAGTATAACCAATAGGATAGAACACCTGGAAGACAGAACCTCAGACACTGAAGACAAAACATTTAATCTTGAAAACAAAGTTGACCAAAGAGAGAAGATGGTAAGAAATCATGAACAGAATCTATAAGAATTATGGGATATCATGAAAAGGCCAAATTTAAGAATTATTGGAATTGAGGAAGGCTTAGAGAAACAAACCAAAGGAATGAACAATCTTTTCAATGAAATAATATCAGAAAATTTTCCAAATCTGAAGAATGAAATGGAAATCCAGATACAAGAGGCTTATATGACTCCAAATATACAAAATTACAACAGACCCACACCAAGGCACATTATTATGAAAATACCTAACATACAAAATAAAGACAGAATTTTAAAGGCCGTGCAAGAAAAGAATCAAATTACATTCAGAGGGAAACCAATAAGAATATCAGCAGCTTTTTCAATCCAGACTCCAAATGCTTCTAGTGAATAGAATGTCAAAAGTGCCATCGTCTATTATCAAAACACAAGCAACAAAAGGTGTTGGCGAGGATGTGGGGAAAAAGGTACACTCATACATTGCTGGTGGGGTTGCAAATTAGTGCAGCCACTCTGGAAAGCAGTATGAAAAGTCCTCAGAAAGCTTGGAATGGAACCACCATTTGACCCAGCTATCCCACTCCTTGGCCGATACCCAAAGGACTTAAAATCAGCATACTACAGAGACACAGCTACATCAATGTTCATTACTGCTCAATTCATCATAGCCAGATTGTGGAACCAACCTAGATGTCCTTCAATTGATGAATGGATAAAGAAACTGTGGTTTATATATACAATGGAATATTACTCTGCCATAAAGAATGATAAAATTATGGCATTTGCAGGCAAATGGATGAAATTGGAGAATATCATGCTAAGTGAGATAAGCCAATCTCAAAAAACCAAAGGACGAATGATCTCGCTGACAAGCAGATGATGACATATAATGGGGGGTGGGAGGGGTTAGCGCTAGGGTTAGGGTTAGGTTTAGGGTTAGGGTTAGGGAGGGGTGCAAGAATGGAGGAAGGAAGGACTGTATAGGGGAAAAAGAGGGGTGGGATGGATGGGGGGGAGGGAAAATGTCAGAATGAATCAAACAACATTGCCCTGTGCAAATTTATGATTACACAAATGGTATGCCTTTACTCCATGTACAGAGAAACAAAATGTGTCCCATTTGTTTACAATAAAAAAAATTTAAAAAAATAGGTATTGTGTAACTGACAAAGGAGTCATTTTTCTAATTTGTGGGATACAAAAACCTATTCCTTAGTGGGAAATCCATAATATTAAAATCATGTGTTAGAAAAAAATAATGTTATAAAAAATCATCTAAGCACCCAACTTAGTATACTAGAGAAAAATACAGTAAGACTGGTATCCTTGTAAGAAAAGAAGAAATACACAAACACATGAGAAGATGTGGAGGGTGGGGATGGAATACTACATCAATCTACATACCAAGGAACCTGAGGAATTTAAGATCAACATCTGAAGTTAATAGAAAGTCATGAAAGAGATTCTCCCCTCGAATCCCCAGGGAAAGCATGGCCCTGCCAACACCTTGACTTCATATTTTCAGACTCCAGAACTGTGACAGAACAAAATGTCTGCTGTATTAACAGTTAGTGGTAATTAGTTGGAGTAACTTTAAAAAACATAGAGATTCCTATGGAGATACAAATACTAATGTAATCTGGCAACCTAGATGTGATTTTGGTAGAGAAAAAGGATATAAGGGAATCTTTAGGCTGTAGAAATAATATATGGACTTTAGTTAATAAAAATGAATCAATACATTTTTGTTAATTTTAATAATTATACCAAATTTTTATAAGCTATCAATAGTAGGGAAACAGGATATGGAACATACTGCATTAAAAATAAGTTTATAAATCTAAAACTATTCTCAACTTTTAATCTTATTTATATATAAAAAACCAAATTTACAGCAGTTAGGCATGGTGGTGCATGCCTGTAATTTTGAGACTGAGGCAGGAAAATTGCAAGTTTGAGGCTAGACTTTGCAACTTAGCAAGACTGTGTCTCAAAATAAAATATAAAAATGGGGGTGGGGTGAGTAGATAACTCAGTGGTATAGCACCCCTGGATATCATTCATAGTACAATATAACAATAATAATAATAATAAATACATATGCATATATATCTAGCATAAAATAAAAAGGAAATTAAAAACTGACCCTAGACATTTACTGCACACTGAGGTATTAGATGTTATTCCCCACATTAAACAGGTTACAATGAAAAATAATACAACAGAAAAAAAGGGTAGCTTTGGAAATTAAAGGAATGTCTGGTAGAAACAACAGAGTTCAATGACTCACTTGAGAACATTTCCTAGGATTTAGAGCTAAAAGATATAAGAGAAAAGGCAAGACATGTTTATTACTGCAGGAAGTTAATAGGTGATCTAGAAAAAGAGAAGAAAGAAAATCAATGGAATAAAATTCTCAAAGCAATAAGAAAAGTGTATTTTCCAGAGAAAAGAATACTTATTATTAGATGAAAGGACATACCAAAGGACAAAAAGGACAAATATGGTAGTAGAGGAAGGTGAGAGAGTTCATCTCACCTTGCATACATCTTAAGACATAAAATCATCACAAGTAATTTTGTGCAGGCAGGTGGAAAAGAGAGAGGGCATAGGGAGGCTAGGATATATACTCATGAAGAGAAAAAACAGGACAATCCTGAGCAAAATAAAAGCAATGGTGGAGACATCCCAATACCTGATTTCAAATTATACTATTCAGTCATAATAACGAAAACTGCATGGAACTGGTCCAAAAATAGACATGCAGACCAATGAAATAGGATAGAAGACAGAGAGAAAAGCCCACACAGTCTTGGTCATCTACAAAAGTGCCAAAATATGCATTGTAGAAAAGTGAGCATATTTAACAAGTGGCACTGGAAAAACTGGATATCTGGATGTAGAGGAATGAAACTAAATCACTCTCTCTCACTCTGTACAAAAGTAAAATCAAAATGAATTAGAAACATAAGATCATAAATTTTGCAACTGTTAGAAGGAAAAAAAAAAAGAATATTTGCTAAATAATTCAACATATAATCACTGGTGAAGACTTCCTGAATAGGGTCCCTATTGCTCCAGAAATAAGAAAAAGAATCAATAAATGGAATGACATCAAACTAAGAAGCTTTTGCATAGTACAAGAAACAACAGAATGAAGAGACAACTGGTAGAATAAGAAAGAAATCTTTGCCTGCTACTTTGCCAACAGAGGACTAATAACCAGAATATGTAAAGAACTATAAAAAAAATTCATAATTTGGAAAAGAAATAAACACAATAAATGGGAAATAAACTGAACTAACAGGTGAAAAAACAATTCAACATCTTTATTATCTCACTCCAGTTAGAATGGCAAGCATCAAGAACACAGATAATAGTAAATGCTATTGAAGCTGCAGGGGAAAAGGAACTCATACACTGTTGGTGGAAATGCAAATTAGTACAGCCACAATGAAAAACACTATGGAAGTTCCTCAAAAATTAAAAACAGAAACACCATATGATTGAGCTATACCATACCTCAGTATTTATTGAAAAAATTTAGTCAGCCCACTTTAAAGGTACCTGCATGACCATGTTTACCAGAGCAGAATGCATAATAGCTTACTATGAAACCAGCTTAGGTGTTTCTCAATAAATCCCTGGTTAAAGAAAATGTTGTATATACACAGAATTAAGTTTAATCAGTCATAAAGAAGAATGAAATTAAGTCATTCACAGGAAAATAGATGACACTGGAGGTGACAATTTTAAGCATGAGTGAGACTCAGAGAAAAATATGTTTTCTCGTATGTGGGAAAAAAAAGGGAAACATAGGGGAAAAAAAATGGGGGCAAGGATACACCATGAAGTTACAAGAGAGAACAGCAACATAAGGGTAGGGGTTCAGGGGAAGGGAAGAGGAGAGTGCAGATAAGATATCCAGGAGTAGATCTGATTAAATGAGAGTTGTTGTTTTTTTTTTTTGTATACACAAATATTCCACAATGAAACCCATTATTTTGTAGATCAATATGTACTAAGAAAAATCAAAAACAAATAAATGAAGAAACCTAAAGAGCCAAAAAGAGAATAATATTTTGCTATTTTGTCCAGCTAGTTCAGGTACAAACTCTAGTTCAAAGTCTTAGCATACTGTTATTATCTATTGTACTATCTTAAAGTTAGATTTAATAATTAAATGACATTGAATCTGTGATTGCTAATCTATTCTAAAATGCTAAGCCTCATAAGGAAATAGAATATGAATTGTCCGAGTAAATTAGATAAATTTGAGAACATAGAGGGCATTAATCACAGGTGATTATAGATGGAGGAAACCTTCACACACCATTGTTAAAATTACCATAAGGCAAGCTAGCGCTTATTCCAAAATGGAATTCCAAGTTATGCCAAGAAATGATACATGCTGATTAAACAAATATATATGTTTTATTATTTGGTGTTATTAGTGCTTTAGACAAATCTTAAAAATAGGAATATAATGAAAAGTACTTATATTTGTGACATCATCAAATCTACTGGAAAGTAGAAGGACTATATTTATTACAAATACTGCTACTTAAAGAGAAAAAGTCAATGAGTTTTGTTATGAGGATAAGCAGAAGTCATAGATCTTCACAAGTTTAGAATGGTTTTCTGATTTGGTTCCTTTACATGTCCAGATACTGAAAGTCACACATCATATTATCATATTGTATGAGGTCATATTCATTATACCAGAGGATGATAAAAAATATGTTCAAAGTTTGCAATATTTTATGCTTAAAATGGCACTAAACAGAAAAATCTATTAACTAGATCTTTAATCTACAATAAAAGAGTTCTCACTAGAACCAATGTTGGGCTTTCCTAATTAAAATATTGCATGTATGAACATAGACAAATTAAAATAAGGAAAAAGAAGGAGTTGAGATAGATACATATGCTCAACTGAAAAAGGGTTCTGAAAAGACTTCCACTGAAATTAAAGACATGATAGCTTTGCCTAGTAAATACAGCAAAAAAAAGATTATCCAACATAGTGTCAATAGTTGATCATAATATATTGTATATAATGTATTAAAATATATTGAGAGTGGATATTAAATGTTCTCATCACACAAATGATAATTCTGAGATAATGCATGTTAATTAGCTAGATTTATTCATCCCATAATTATTTGTTTCTCAAGATATATTATACATGATAAAGACATAATTGTATTTTTTCAATTTAAAAGATAATAATTTTTTTAAAAAACAAAGTTTTGCACCTAATAAATATTCATGAAGAAGTGAAAAAAAAAATCATCTTGTGTACAGAAACCCCTCCTTTTTTCCAGATTGAAATTGTCTTTACATTTTGTTAAAAAAAGGCTTTGGATCTATGAGGATAAGAATCAGATCATCATCTTTCCATTACTATCTACACAAAGTATTAGGGTTAGTCTTGAGTTCACTGCCATTATTTTGATTAAAACAATTTATATTTAAGAAAATTATTTCTAAAATAAATAGTACCAGCTATAAAACTAAAGGAATAAAATTTTATTTTTCTGGCTCAGTTATTTAGTTTTCCCTAGGCCATACGTGTTATTGTACTTTTTCTTCCAAATAGAAATTAAACTGCTTTTCCAAACATTGATCAAAGGCAGGCATACTGAATATTCACATTACTGTAGAGGACATTCAACATTAGAGATTCAAATTAAGCATCACAGATTTTGATAATCCCTGCATGACTTCAGTATTGAAATCCTTTAATACTTTAAAAATACTTTAGGAAGATATTTGCTTCTGGGTTTTTTATGTCTAGACTCACAATTTCAAATTTCTGTACTAAATGGGTGAGGACAAAGTCTTTTTTTCAAATTGTCATTTGATTATTCTAAATGTATTCTGACCAATTTCACTTACTTTTAATCAAACTTTGACTCTAAATATGATGTGATAAACTTTACATTCAAAACGTGGCTAGAAAACTATACACATAAAGAAGGCAATTTTCTAAAACTCTCTGGAAAGCTATGTGCAAAATGTGATTGACAATAACATGCTCTTAAACAATAACTTGCATAATTTACTTAGAAGAATTTCATAAAAGAAATAATGATTTTGGTAACAAAAATTAAAACACTAAAACTGAATTATTGGAAATCTGATTTAAGTTGTAAAAGTAATGATGTACTTTCTTCACGCTAGATAATTGATCAGTTGTTTAACTGTTTCGCTCCCTATTTTTAATCTTATAGACAAAGGAACTAAAGCTAAACAGGTCATACATCTAATAAAATAAGTAGATGTGAAGAAAACCTTCATTCTTTACTCTTCTTTTTAAAATTTATTCCTTTTGCTTATACGTGATAGTCGAATATATTTTGACAAATGTATACTAACATGGAGTATATCTTATTCTATTTGGATTCTAATTGGGATCCCTGTCTTGTGGAATTACATGGAGATTCATTGTGATGTATTCATATAAGTACATAGAAAAATTGTGTCAGATCAAGTTGGTTTCATCCCAGGGATGCAAGGTTGGTTCAACATATGAAAATCAATATATGTAATTCACCAATCAATCAACTTAATGACAAGAATCACATGATTATTTCACTCACAGAAAAAACATTGACAAAATACAGCCTCTATTCAAGTTCAAAATGCTAGAAAAACTAGGGATAATTGGAACTTACCTCAACTTTGTCAAAGCTACATATGGTAAACATCATTCTAAATGGAGAAAAATTGAGAGCATTCCAAGAACTGGAACAACACAGGGATGCCCTCTTTCACCACTTCCATTCAACATAGTCCTTGAAACTATAGCCAGAGCGATTAAACAAAAGAAAGAAATTGGGAGATCCAAGATGGAGGACTAGAGGGAGGCTGCATTCCTTGTCGCTCCGTAACTCTGGTTTCAAGCAAAGGATTTCTGTCTCTGTCTCTTGGTGAGGCAGTTTTTGCTGCTTATCAATCCCCTGCTGTTTACCCCATTTGTCTACTGTGATCACTTGCAGTCTGCCAGCATATTGACGGCTTTTTTGAGTGCAGATTTCTTACTGTCAGGCACCTGTTATCCGCCATTTGCCTGCCTCTTGCCTGTCCATTGCCTGCCTTTCACGTACCCATCACTCACCACCCAAGGTTCACCTCCCGATCATCCGACAGCTGCCAGCAGACTGACCACAGAGCTCCAGTGGAGCGCCAGCTGCCTGTTGTTGCCTGGAAGTTCTCTGCCACAGTACCTGCAGGTTTGGTTACACGTGGCTGCCACCATTTTGAGACAACAGCCAGGCCCTGTAGGACCCCTGGCCAGACTGACTGAGTCCCGTCTCCAGAATCCCTCAGTCCAACCGATCACTCCCTGCCTCTGGGGCCCTCACATCAACTGACTGCTCCCTGCCTCCAGGACCCCCAGACCAACTGACTGTGTCCTGTCACTGGGCCCCAGACCGACTGATTGCACCTGGCCTCCAGGATCCCGCAACCACGCCAAACACACCCGACCTCCAGGACCCCTGCCTGACCAACCGCACCCCGCCTCCAGGACCTCCAGCCAACCACGTCCACACCCCAAGCAGCAGCTCCCCATTTACCAACATTTGGAAGCCAGAGCGGCCATCTTGGATACTCCTGGAAGTCGTTACTCCGATCTTTAGGTGGGGCAAATCCCAACCTGTGACGCCTGCCAGAGACTTGAAGCTTGTTGTCAGGTACCTCTCATGTATCAGGCTACCGAAGACTGGGAGGTTTGAATATTATGTGACTGTTATAGTGTAGATTTTCTTTCTTCTCCTTATTGAACAATTTTAAGGTTTTATTTCATTACCTTTTTTGACTCTCTTTTCCTTTTGTTTACCTGTTCCCTCAGAGTCTCTTTCTCCCTTTTTGCATGCTAACATCCAATTTCTTTTGATTACACTCTCACCCTTTCTATTATCTAGAACTTCTGTATATTCTTTTCTTATCCCATTAACAGCTACATCCTACATCCCTCTTCATCCTCTTTGTCCTCCATTAGAAACTGCAGACCTTATTGCAAATCTGTTTGTTATACTGAAGATAGTATTTGAACTCATTCTGTTTATTATGACAATTTTGTTATTGTCCTCATAGGGGCTATTTGGTCTAGGATTGCATAGTGTCTGAATTGGGCACTGCTAATATTGATCTCCCCTTAAAGAAAAGGTTTTGGAAACCTATAGGACCACTATAAGCCTATAGGGGGAAATCTGCAATACCCCAGATCTGCACTGCTAGAGGGGGAGATACATGAACAACATGAAAAAACAAGAGAAGAAAATGATCCAAACAAATCTAGATTCTATATTAATAGAATCCAATGACAGTATGGTAGAAGAAATGTCAGAAAAGGACCTCAGATTATACATGATTAAGATGATTCATGAAGCAAAGGATGAGATAAGAGAGCAAATGCAGGCAATGAATGATTACCAATAAGCAGTTGAAAGAGCAACTGCAGGAAGCAAAAGATCATTTCAACAAGAGATAGAGATTTTCAAAAAAAAAAAAAAAAAAAACAGAAATCCTTGAAGTGAAGGAAACAATAAACCAAATAAAAAACTCAATGGAAAGCATCACCAAAAGACTAGACCATTTGGAAGATAGAACCTCAGACAATGAAGACAAAATATTTAATCTTGAAAATAAGTTGCCCAAAAAGAGAAGATGGTAAGAAATCATGAACAGAATCTCCAAGAATTATGGGACATCATGAAAAGAACAAATTTAAGAATTATTGGGATTGAGGAAGGCAATCTCAATAATAACCCTGAACGTTAATGGCCTAAACTCATCAATCAAAAGGCATAGACTGGCCAAATGGATTAAAAAGAAAGACCCAACAATATGCTGCCTGCAAGAGACTCATCTCATAGAAAAAGACATCCACAGACTAAAGGTGAAAGGATGGAAAAGAACCTACCACACACATGGACTCAGTAAAAAAGCAGGGGTTTCCATCCTTATATCAGATAAAGTGGACTTCAAGACAAAGTTAGTCAGAAGGGATAAAGAAGGACATTTCATACTGCTTAAGGGAACCTTAAATCAGGAAGACATAATGATACTAAATATTTATGCCCCAAACAATGGTGCATCCCTGGACATCAAACAAATCCTTCTCAATTTCAGGAATCAAATAGACCCCAATACAATAATTCTGGGTGACTTTAATGCACCACTGTCACTACTAGATAGATCTTCCAAACAAAAACCAAAGAAACCATAGAACTCAATAACACAATCAATAACCTAGACTTAATAGACATATATAGAATATTCCATCCATCAACGAGCGGATTCACTTTCTTCTCAGCAGCACATGGAACCTTCTTGAAAATAGGCTATATGTTATGCTACAAAGCAGCCCTTAGGAAATTCAAAAAAATAGAGATACTGCCTTGTATTCTATCAGATCATAATGGAATGAGAGTAGAAATCAATGACAAAATAAAAAACAGAAATTACTCCAACACTTCGAGACTAAATAATATGCTATTGAATGAAACATGGATAACAGAAAACATCAGGGAGGAGATAAAAAAATTCTTAGAGGTCAATGAGAATGACGATACAACATATCAAAATCTCTGGGACACTATGAAAGCGGTACTAAGAGGAAAATTCATTCCAGAACTACAATAAAAGTTCCCTGAGGGGAAACCTCCATCCTTACACTTCTTTGGCCTGACCTATATTTTCCTAGCACATGCAACTTAATAAATACTTAATGCAATTTAATAAATATTTGCTGATCACATAAAAAAAAAGAATGAAATTAATGGGATACGAATAGGAAAAGTTGAGCTCAAACTATCCCTATTTCCTGACAACATGATCTTCTATTTAGAAAACTCAAAAAACTCCACCAGAAAACTTCTAGAACTCACAAATGAATTCAGTGAAGTAGCAGAATATAAAACCAACACCCATAAATCAAAGGTATTACTATACATCAGTGATAAATCCACTGAAAGAGAAATTAGGAAAACTATCCCATTCATAATATCCTCAAAAAAGTAAAATATATGGGAATCAATCTAACAAAAGAGGTGAAAAACCTCTATGAGGAAAACTACAGAACACCAAAGAGAAAAATTGAAGAAGTCCTTAGAAGATGAAAAGACCTCTCAGGTACTTGAATAGGCAGAGTTAATATTGTCAAAATGGCCATACTACCTAAAGCACTATACCTGTTTCTCTTGAATTTGAAGATAAATAATCACTGGAAAATAAGCCATCTCTTCCATGTCAAAATAAATTAGGAAGAACAACAAAAAAATAAATAATAGCTGTGATAGCAAATATTCCATCATTATTCTCATTTAATGGGAAACTGCCTGGTTATTCCTGAAGCAAAATATGGGTATTAAATTGAGTAGGATTAAAAAATTATATTAAAATGAATGTGAATCTCTGTCATTTCAACAGGTAATTTTAATAAATAATTATTTTGATGAAGTAATTTTAACTTTTAACTTTATAGCACTTATTTGTAACTCTAATAATATTATGTATTTTCCTTTGGTCTTTAAAGTAGTAAAACATTTAAAACTTATAGAGATATAAAATTGCTGTGTTGAATGCCTTTATTTTTTAATATCTGTACATTTCTGAAATCACCTGTAGGGTTATGTGGTTTTTACAAAACAAAACTGTATTCAAATAATTATATCAAATATATTCCCAAAATATAATGACATTGCCTAAAAATAAACTACTAACTTAGCTGTTCCATGTGTCAGCACTAACATACAACATTTTACAACTGGCAAAAGGTTAATTTTCATTTTCTACTGAAGATGGCAGAAATTTAGCCATATAAAATGTCAGAAATGTAGCCATTTCATCTTATTTCTTTTCTTTCCAAACAAATATATATATACATATATATTCAGAAAATAATATTTCATTGTCATCCTGTGGAAGAAATGCATGAAGAAGGAATATTGAATACAATGAAAATTGAGTCTGGAATGTGAAGAATCCAAAACTCCAAAACTGAGTTAATACATGGAAGAACTTTTGTATCTTTCAGGACTCTGAAAGAGAATGAAATAACCATTTTAAGGGGCAAAACTTACAGACCTAACTTATTCTTAAATTTCATAATGTATAGTGAGACTTCTACATCACTTCTAAAGAAAATGAAAATTACCAGGGCCATGCAGATTCTCTATTAACCTGAGACACATCCAGAAACACATCCACAGCATGCAGAGGATGTGATTAAACCCTGCTCACTCTCTTCTCTCACAGATATTCCTGTGAAGGCTAAAGAATTGATCAGTTCTTTTTAAAATTTAGCGATGCTTATCATGGGGTCGTTATGCAAACAAAACAACTGGGAAAGAAAGAGGAATGTTCAAGTCAAACAAATTATAAAAAGAAGGGTGTACTGCAGAAATTTCAGAGTGCTAAATGGATGAAAGGTATAGAGAAATATTTTTATAAAATTAAAAAAAATAAGTCTTTGAAACACAGAGTTCAACATAGAGATACTGGTTAGTTTGTAGTATTATTTCATTTTACTGCTTATAACCCTAACTATTCACTGAGACCACTGATTGTGGTAGGCAGAACACTGGGCCTACAAAGAATGCCACCCCTGAATCTCAAATAGCTGTGAATATATTATATTATATGAAAAGGGGGACTTATTGTAGCTTGTGGGCTTGTGACTACAATCAGCTGACATAGGAGATTAACCTGCATTATCTGTGTTTCCCAGTCCAATCACAGTGCATTAAATGATGAGTAGGAAGGCAATAAAGGTCTATATCATAGTGACAGAATGTGAAGATGCCATTGATCATTGCCAGAGTTAAAGATGGAAGGTGTCAAGAACCCTGAAATGCAGGTATCATCAAGCAGCTGGACACACATTCTCCCCCAGAGAGAGCCTTCAAAAAGGAACGCAAACCTGCAGGCACCTAGATTTCAGCCCAGTGAGATCCATTTCGAACTTCTGACCTCAGAACATTAAGCCCCCAAATTTGTGATAATTTCTTACAGTTGCAATAGAAAACTTAGCACTCAGATAATACAGATGTAATTGTAAAAAGGTGTAAAGACTATTACAAGAAGAAGTTTAAAAAGACAGTATGATCTAATATTAGGATAGTACTGAAACAAAAGGTAAACATAACAGCAATGACACCACCAAAAAAAAAAAAAAAGAAAACCCCACATTTTGAAAAGGTCATGAATGGTTATGAATTTCAAGAAACATCTAACATAAAACCATATGCTCATATAAACCTCTTCTATATGACATGACAAGGGCCATAAATAGCACACATTTATCTACTTAAAACTCCAGATAAAGAGATAAATTCAATTATATTGAATATCTAAGAAAACATTTAAAACAAGGTAACTCAGACGAAAGGGCCAGTTTTATAAATGTTAAGGGGCGCAAATTAAGAACAGACTGATCACCACTGAGAAGTCCAAATTTGAGACTCTTTATTAAGCTGGCCAGCTGACTGTCTCACACAATGCCCCAAATAAATGACTATTGGGAGAACAGCCCCGACCACAGGGTTGTAGGGGTACTTATACCAAAAATCACATCAATCATAAGTGTCTGTTGCTAAGATTTGAAATTACAAACTAACATCATGAGATCATCAACAGAGGGGGAAGTGGGTCAAAATGACCCTTACTAGGTACAAACTAAAGAATGATTGCTAACATCCACACAATTACTGTTTACATGGTACATTGTTTAGGAGCAATAGGAATCAAAAGAGAGCAATTATTTACTACACAGGAGTTGCCATTGTATATTATTAAACATGTCACACCAAGTAACTGATGATGGGCACAGAGGCGGGGTGTTCCCATGGGTGAAGCTTATTTCCTACATAACATGGAATCTCAGAGCAAAATGGAGTCTGTTTAGTCATTTCCCTTAGAGTCTGGCCTATAACATTCTCATGGAGTCAGATCTGTCAGCCCATCACAATAAGAAATATCTAAAATACCATATAAGAATATTATAAAATGCAAAAGTCAAAAATTATGGGGAATACAAGAAGATTCTAAAATAAAATTACTTTAAGTTTTTATTTAATTCTCTTATAACATGCCTGATCAAATAAAGAAAATATAGAAAAGTTAAATAGTTTAATGAGTGATTTATTGCTAATTTAATTATCTTTAAGTATCTTTACTGCTGAAGTTAATCTCAATAGAATTCTCAAAATAAGAAGTGCTACATGCAACATTTTTGATGACTGTAGAATAAAACTAAAAATTTAAAGCTAACGAAAATAAAACAATTCATGAAAAATACTAAAAACTATCTAAAATGTCATTGTATATCAGAGTATATGATCATGTATTTAGCAGTGGAATGTAATCCATAGTATTGAAGAATTCCTTCACTATAAGAAGAAATAATGTTAATTAAGCAAATAAATTTAAAAGAAAAAATCTGCAAAATTATCTCAGGAAAGTAGGCAAATAGTTTTAACTAGATTTAGTATAGATCCAAGCAGAAATTAAGGCATTCAAGATCTAATTCTTCAGAATGACTGAAATCAGGGGCAAAAATTATGAGTGTTTGATGATAGGAGAGTCATGAATTAATGTAATAGCAATGATTCAACAACCATGTATTCTTCTAGAATGAAGCACATATTGCCAGAATACTTTATGCATTTCACATGAAGTAGTGAAAATGATTAATGATTAAGTTAGGGTCTACATATTTTCATATTTTTTATTATAATTTTTATCATTCTATAACTAAATTATTTCGCCTTAGTGCTTGCCTAGCATGTGTGAAGCACTGGGTTCAATTCTCAGCATCGAATATAAGTAAATAAAATAAAGGTCCATTGACAACTAAAAAATATATATATTAAAAAAAAAGAACGAAAACAGCAAGTATAAGTTGCATTTTGAAATAACGATTATGGAAGAACATTGAAAATCATCTGGAAAACATATGTAATGGTTAATTTGAATTTTCAACTTGATTGGATTGTGAGATATTGATGATTAAGAGGCTTCTGGGTGTGTCATTGAGGGTGTGTCTAGGAATGATTGGAATGTGGGATAGTGAACTGAAGTGGAGCCCCTCCCTGAGCCTGGGGAGCACCGCCCAATAAGATGGAATAAAAGTTGGAAGAACAAGGAAGCAGATTGCAGATGCAAGCTCAGCTCTTCTTGAATGGGTTTTTTATTGCTGTTTTGATCGTCTGAGGATATCGGATTCTTGCTTCTTCACTCTTCCAAAGTGGTCTCTGCCAGTGATTCTCCAGGTAGTTTCCAGAAGCCTTGGTCTCAGACAAGGGTAGCACTGTTGATCCTTCTTGTTCTGAGACTTCTGCCTCTTGGACTGTGTAGCTTCTCTTTCTTCCAGCTCTTTAGCCTGCAGACAGTCATTGTGGACTATCAAGCTTCTGGTTCTGTAAGCCAATCTAATAAAACCCCTTTTTATAATCATGATTCCTTGATTCTGTTCCTCTAGAGAGCCCTGACTAATTAAACATGGAAACCTCATGTAATTCAGAGATCTAGGACATCATCATAGTAAGAGAAAAAGTATTTCACACCTGACACCAGTGGTTCCACAACTAGGGAGGAGAAGCCTCCTCCTGCAGGAGTATGGGTGAAAGAGTTCCAGGAAAGTGTGAATGCAGACACTAGAAATCCTAGCTGTTGGATGTTTTTAGAACCCTCACAAGCTTGCCGGAGAACAAGATAAGTAACGTGATATTTGAACAGTAACCTTGTTTTGGAAAGGGATTTACATCATCTCCCAGTGAACCCCAGGTTGTTATAGCCAAAAACCACCTGGAGAAGGACTTGCATGAATTTAACCCGCTATGGCAGTCTGAATCCCCTGTATATTCCCATCTCTGGGATCCTATGGACTTTCCATTGCCCTGGTTCAGTGAGAAGCTGCCTCACAATTCAAGCATGGTTCAGTAGTGTGACTCTTAAGTCTGCAGAGCTCTCTGCACTACAGTGGACAGGTGTTGCAACATGGAGACAAGAAGAGCACTGGTGGCAGGAGCTAAATCAGGAAAGCTGCCTTCAGATACCAGGAGTGTGGAGTCACATGGAGATCCACACTGATACCAGAACTGAAGGCAGCCACCCACATGATTCCTTCCACCCCTACCCCAGAGCACCTCACATAGTGCTTGTTACTTAAATGACTAGGTATGACCTCCAAGTTTCCACTGCTGCACCGTTCATGGATACAACTGGAGTGGTGTTCAGCAACTCAGCTCTTGGGACATGTTCCTGTCCACAGTGCACATGATCTAAAGAGGTCCAGAGGGGACCAATGCCTATTTCTGACTGTGTTTCATTCCCTCTGGCTCACTACCTTGCTCCCTCCTGCAGTCACTTCACTTGGAGAAAAGTCATATCCTTGACCCAACCCATGAGTAAAGTCAAGGGAGGCCCAGGAAGAAATTTGTCTGCAGTTGACTCACTCCCACTCACTACCTGACTGGAGCAATAGCTGAAAGTTAGGGAAGAAAATCTTGGCTATTACCCCATCCCTCGGTGTACATGGTCACAGGAGACCACAAAAGGAGTTTTAATCAGTGAGAGTAAAGACCTATTCCTGCTCACTCCCTTATAGGCACTTATAACTGAAAAGAAGCAAAGGAAGAAAAGCCTCAATTGTTACCCATTCCCAGGTGTGTGCACAGGTGAAAAGGGCTGAGATCCTACTCCTGTGTGTGCACACAAATAATAGCATCAGAGAAGACACATCTTCCACTACCACCACAACTACCTTGGTCTCAATATCAGCCAACCCCTCACTTTGACTCATCATGTATCATTGAGAGGACTGAGTATGAGGGCAACAGAAGGGATGTTGTGTTTCCTTCCACCATCCGGCCTTGTAAAACAACAGGGCTGCTACCCACCGTGCGTCAAAGGCAAGTACTTCAGGCCTTTCACCACTACAAGTGCAGTAAGTGCCATAGATTCTTACATGTAATAGAGCCAACATTAACAGTGTCTGGAGAAAGGTCCATCTCATAATAGAGACCATCACTGCCAGTGTAAGAGTCGCCACACTTTCTGTTATCTAAATCACAATTTCCTGAAGTATTAAAGTGTCCTCCATTTTCATGACCCATAGAGACACTGAATCTCAAAAACATGGCAAGAACCATGGCTAAACTCCCTAATAACAGTCAAAGAAACTATAGGTGAATCCACTGTGGTACCCATATGGAAATAAAGTCAACATTGTATAACAAAATGATATTCCAAGATAGATCCTCAGGAGAAGGTTGCTTACTAACAAGGGCATCCCTTAAAAGTAATGATTTCCACTCCACCAGATGCATATTTCTTAACATAGGAACACAGAAACCAGGAAAAATCAAGTTGATATGACAGAAGATCATAACCCTCTAGTAGTAGATTCCATCTATATTGAAATGGATAAAATGCCTGATGGAGAATTCAAAAGAATAATTTTTTTAAAAGCTCAATGAGAATCAAGAGAATACAAATGAAAAAAGAAAGATAGGGCAGGGTATGAATGAGAGCTTCAGAAAAGAGAAAGAGCTTTTGAGAAAGAAAGAAGGAAAGAAAGAAAGAAAGAAAGAAAGAAAGAAAGAAAGAAAGAAAGAAAGAAAGGAAGGAAGGAAGGAAGGAAGGAAGGAAGGAAGGAAGGAAGGAAGGAAGGAAGGAAAGAAAGAAAGAAAGAAAGAAAGAAAGAAAGAAAGAAAGAAAGAAAGAAAGAAAGAAGGGAAGGAAGGAAGGAGGGAAGGAAGGAAGGAAGGAAGGAAGGAAGGAAGGAAGGAAGGAAGGAAGGAAGGAAGGAAGGAAGGGAGGAAGGGAGAGAAATATTGGAAGTGAAGATCTCAATAAGTCAGTAAAGTTTAGATGAAAGCCTCAAAAACTTACTGGATAAAGTCCAACAAAAGTATGAAAACTTGAATATAGAACTTTTGAAACAACACATTCAGAAAGAAAAATAGGAAAAATGAAGAAAACATTCAAGATCTTTGGGACACCATTACAAGATTTAATTTTCACATTAGTGGCTTACATAAAGGAGAAGAAATAAAGGTTAGGGGAAAAGAAAATCTACTGAATGAAAAAATAGCAGAAAAATTCCCTAATCTTGGGGAAAGTGTGAATATTCATGCACAGGAGGCCTCTATATTCCCAAATAGACATGAACAGAAAATATTTTCACCATGACATATTATAGTCAAACTTTCCAAAATACAGAAGAATTTTAAAAACTGCAAGAGAAAAATATCAAGTCACATTTAAGGGCAATACCATTAAATAACAGATTTCTCAGTGGAAATCTTATAGGCCAAGAGGAAATGGAATGACATATTCCAAGTCCTGAAATAAAATAACTGCCAATCAAGGTTACTATATTCAGCAATGCTTTTCTTCAGAAATGAAGAAAAAATGCTTCCCAAGATAAGCAAATACTGGGGAAATTCATGATAACCAAAAGATGCTTAAGAGATTCCTACATACAGAAGCAAAAGAAAGATAACCACCATCATGACACCATGTGAGATTATAAGATCCACTAGAAAACTACGACCACAAAGAAGAAATAGAATAGAATCAAACACAATCAAGACAGTAAACCATCAAATCACAAAGGTGTACAAGAAAAGAACAAAGAATTTTCACAAGAAGAAAATCAGCAAAACGACAGCCAATAAATAAATCTTGAGAATAAACTTGCCAACTAAAATATACAGACTGACTGAATGGATTAAAAAAAAAGAGCCATCAATATGTTACCTATAGAAACATGGTTCATAAGTAACGACACACATACTGAAGGGGAAAAGGTGGAAAATGATACCCCAAGTCAATGTAATCCTAAAGCAAGCAAGAGTAGCTATATCTGACAAAATATTTTAAGAAGAAATTATAAATATAGACAGATCACTATGTAATGATTGATAGATCAATTCAAGGATATGTAATGATTACAAATTGATATGCACCTAATGTTGGCATATCCAATTTTGTACAATAAACACAAACATACCTCAAGTGGTGGATGGGCTCCAATACAATAATATAGAGCATTTCTATATCCCACTCTCATTAATGGACAAATTATCCAGTTAAAAAAATCAACAAAGAAATATCATACTTAAACTATACTACAAATAAAACGAATTCAACAGGCATTTATAGCCCATTCCATCCAATAGATGAGGAATACACTTTGTTTACATCTCTAGAAGAAATCATATATTAGAGGGGAAAAAAGTTTTAACAAATTCGAAAAATTGAAATCGTATCCTATATCATTTCTATTACAATGGAATGAAACTGGAAGTAAATAAAGAAAGATACTTTTGGAATTACATAAATACATGGAGACTGCACAACACAATCTGGGACAAACAGTGGGTTATTGAGGAAATAAGAAGGATATTTAACAATTTCTTGAAACAAATGAAAATAAAAAAACAACATAATAAAATGTGTGGGCTGCAGCTAAAGAATACTAAAAGGAAGTTTATAGGAATGCATGCCTGATTTTCTCCAAGGCCAGAAATAAGATAAATGTGCCCACCCTTCTTGTTTTTATCCAATATAGTACTGAAAGTTTAGCCATAGCACTTAGCAAGAGAAAGAAATAAAAGGCATAAAAACAAGAAGGGAGAGAGTCAAATTACCCCTGTTTACAAATGATCTGATTCTATATGTGGAAATCTAAAGAACCCCCTAAACAGTATTAGAACTGAGAAACAAAATCAGTAAAGTAGGATAAAAAAGTAACCAATAAGAATTAGTAACTTTTCTATATAGCAGTCATGAATTTTCTGAGAAGGAAATTATTTTAAAAAATCTTTTCACAATAGCTACACGCATAGAATAAAGTAAAATAAAAATAAATAAAATAAAATACCTAGGGACTAAACCTAACTAAAATGAAAACCCTCCTATTAGATGAATCACAAATTGAAAGAATGAATATTAAAATGTCCAAACTACCCAAAGTAATCAACAGATTTAATGCAATTTCTATCAAAATATTAATGTATGCTTTACTGAATTAGAAAATAACAATCCTAAAAATCACATGAAAGCACAAAAGATCCCATATTTCCAAAGGTACTTGGGCAAAAATAGTGAAAACTGGGATCAGTACTCTGCCTAATTTCAAGATATACTACAGAGCCATAGTAATGAAAACTTCATGGTATTGGCTTAAAAACATACACAAAGACCAATGGAACAGAATACGGAACCCATAAATATCAATAACCAACTGATTTTCAATGAAGATACCAAAAATATACTTGTAAGAAGGGATAGCCTCTTCAACAAATGGTGCTGGGAAAAATATTAACATACAGACTATTGAAAATCAACTAATTACTTTTTCTCACCACATACAAAATTCAACTCAAGATGGATCAAATACCTTAATGTAAGATCTGAAACGCTAAAATTATTGGAGGAAAATAAAGGAAACACCTCAAGATATGTTACAAGCAGTGATTATCCAGACAGGAGCCCTGAAGCATAAGAAACAAAAGCAAAAATTGACAAATGGCATTATATAATTTAGTATGTGGAAGTTGACCTGAATATAGAATAGTCATCACCAAGGCAGGGTGAGATGGTGAGGGTAGAGAGTGGATGGATATGATCGATGCATGCTATATGATTCTGTGGAAATATCATACTGGATGCCATTAAAAGGTACAATTAAAATGTGTTAATGAATAAAGTATAGAATAAAATTAACAAAAGAGAAAACTATGATATGACATTTCAGGAGGCACACTGAAGCATAAGAATTCAGAAATGTTGAAAATAAAAGGATGAAAAATTATGAACTATGCAAGTACTAAACAAAATCTAGGGAGCTCAGTAATATCAGGATGAGGAAAACAGATTTTAATGCAAAAAAAAAAAAAGCAGAAATAGTACTGGAGATAAAGAGGATCTGTTCATAGTGATAAAAGTATCAGTTGACTGGGGTTGATAAAATAATTTGAAATATTTATCCATCAAGTAATCTAAATAGTAAAGCACTATAGAAAGTATGAAAACATCACTGTACATATTGTAAGTCATATTGTGAAATTTTAAGAAACTCTTCTCAGTAACTTATAAAACAAGCAGAAAAAATATCAGGTTAAAATATTTGAATGATATTATTCACAACTACATGGTATTTGTGCTTTAAAAAAATACTTGGTGTATTTTGGAGTTTAAAGCATATCTCACCAAATTTTAAACATTCAGTGCCTTTGGAGCTTCAAAGCAATACTAGAAAACAGTAGGAATAGATAAGTTGAAATATGTACATCTTTGAATCTTGAATATTGTTGGCAAATGCTTTTCTAATGCATTTTTGATTATTCAAAAATGTTACAATAAAACAAAATATTCTTTCAAAATGAAAGCAAGCATACTATGTATTAAACAAGTTAGGATAAATCTAAGGCACATTCACACACATATATATACATATACATATACAAACACACATTTAAGACTATAGATTATTAATAAGGAAAAATAGAAGATTGGTAATTAATGGGTTAAGCAGCAATTCCCAAATACTATGACTATGCTAGTAAAACATCCAAAAGCGTTTCAAGGTATGTTATTAAAATTGTTGAGAGTTCAGCCAGTTTGCAGAACATAAATTTGATATACAATAATAAAATGCAACAAAAATACAAGTAATATATAAGTTAAAATACAACAAAAAAAGTTTTTGGAAATCACAAAAAAAATCAATGACACAATGAAATCACACAAAAAAATCAGAATTAAATGTATTAAACTGGAAGGAGATCTGCACAGGAGAAAAACACTTAAAATATAAAAAAGAGGAGAGAGATACTACACTCTTGGACTCAAATATTCACTGTTGTAAAGATGCTTTTATCTACAGGTTGTTTATAGACTCAGAGGAATCCTGATTCTTCACCAACAGATCCACAGTCATTTGGAGGTGGTGGAATTGTCTGTGTGTGTGTGCATTTGTACATAAGAATACAATTGAATCCATTTCTCATATCATAAATAGAGAATATTTGGAATGTTATAAATTATATTGTTTGAAAGACAAAAAAATACAATCATCTTTAAAGAAAAAGTTTGGTCAGTTTAATAACATTAAGATGAGGAATATCTTGTCATCAAATACTCCATCAACAGGGAGTTATCAGAGAGTTAAAAATCACCTAGTGAAATTTACAACACAGTTGGTCCTCTGTGTCTGCAGGTTCTGTATGTATGGGTTCAACTAGGCTTTGAGGGAAAATATTTGAAAACAATAAATTGCAACTCTTCTGAACATACTGAACATTTACAGATATGGTTTACCTTACCATTATTCCCTAAACAATACAATAATGATTTATATAGAATTTGCATTCTATTTGGTATTATATGTTATCTAGAGATGGTTTAAAATATATTGGAGGATTTCTGTAAGTTATATGGCAATACTATGCTTTTTGTGTAAGGGATTTGAACATTCATGGATATTTGGAACCAATCTCCAACAGTTACTGGGTATTTTCATATGTCTTAAAAATTCCACTTGCTACCTTCCTTATAGAAATGTGTGTTTGTGCATATCAGAATAAATTACACAAGATATATTGTTCACAATAGCTAAAAAGAAAGAAACTCAAAGGTCCATAGACAGGTAAAATGGATAAAATGTGGTATATTATTCACTGAAATACAGTACAAAAACTATAGTCAAAGCAACCTGCATGGATCTTAAAAACAGAAAAGAAATATTTTTCTGACACCATTTATTTAGAGTGCAAAAATTGAAGGAATAAGAAGTACTTTTGCAATGAAAATAGGTGGTATAACCATAGGAGGTAAAACTCTCCAAAAATGAAAGAAGTGATTACTATAAAAATTAGGATGCTTTTGCCCTCCAGGAAAAGCAGAGAGGCCTGTTATCAAGCTGATGTGTGAAGAGAGTTTTTAAAATGCTGGTCATATTCTTGAATGGGTGGAGAATAAACAGATAGCTCTAATGATAAACCACTGATGCTTTGTCACTGTTTGGTAGGTGCATTATGATGTCAAATTATTTTTTTAAGATAATTTACATGACAGGAAAATTTGGCCTCAGTGTGATTGGGTCACAACCTCATGTTTTGTAACACCAAATACTGAATCTGTTTCATTATTCTAAACTATTTAATTTTGTAGGAAAATCTGCAGCCCAAAAGATTACCTTTTGGGAACCAAAAGGGATGCAAGGAGTTATTTATTTTATTTTAATGCCTGATTGTTTATGTTATTTTTCTTTGTAATTCAAGATTTTGTCAATATATGTCTTCCTGTACAATATTTTTTCTGAAATATCTGAGTATATTTTTCCTCCCATTTCTGAAGATCTGAATCAGTTACTTCTCTTATAGTTTTGAATTCTGCTTCTTCACCAGCTTATTCCTTAGTATTCTATTATTTAAAAATTCTGTATCTAAATGTGAACCTCCATAGTTATAGTTCTAACTCTTTCTCCAGTTACAACTCAGGTTTTGGCTATGTGCAGATTTATTTTCAGTATCAGTACTCTTTCATATGATTTCAAGGGGAAAAGTATCTAGTATGTTCTCAAGTTCTGTGAGTTGATTTTTTATAGTTTGTGTTCTGATAATCACTTTTGCTTCATCATAATTAATTTAAATCTGCATCATGTGTAATATAAATGTTCTTTGGATTCTGATTAGATACAGAAGTTAATATTTCCAAAAGATTTACCTTTTATTTTTAAAAAGTTTTGTGCAGTTATTTTCTTTTTAATTTTCAGATTGTTCCCTTTGTTTTAATTGCTTATTATATTCACATTCCTAATGCTTTTTAAAATTGCTTGTTCTTTCTAAAGGACATGAATATAATTGCCAACATTATAAAATAATATGGATTCTTATAGTGTGTACGTATCCCTATTCAAATATTTTAGCTTAAATGAGAGAAGAGCAAGATTTTACATCTGGAATTATTTTAGTTTAACAAGTTACAGATTGTGATGAAGCCCGACTCTACATAATAAATAGATGATCTGGTTGGAGTATAGACCTTGTAGTAGAAAGTTATCAGACTTTAAAGAAGTTACTAGAGAGACAGACTGATGATATATATTTGAAATGTCAACTATGCATTTGAAAAGAGGTCAAATATATATGTGAAAACAAAGGAAGTTACAGTGTTTGTTCTTAAGAACAAAGAGGGTATGACATTGAAGATCTGTGAAGGAGATATAAAGTAGGTTCAAGGGTATAAATCATCAAAAATACCTTGCTCATTGGACAGCATTTAGAGCAGTTGCCATGCCTCCCTATCAAGCAGAATGTCTCATACATCCTAGACATTCAAGAGGCCTTTCCATCCCAATAATAATTATGACAAATTTTGAAGAAGGTCTTAGGTATACTCTGATATAAATTTAAAACTTGCTATTGTGTTGGGTTAAAGAACTGTGGGGCAATGAGCCCAAGTCCCTGCCTGGTGACCATTTTCTCCCTTCTTTCTGTACCTGCAATCCTCTTGTTCCATGAAGTCTTTGAATTTTATAAACTTTTTCTCCCTATGATGATTATGCAGCTACTTCTGCAGTGCCAGGAGCTCTGTGCTGTGACTTCCCAATTTTTCAACTTTGAATGATAACAGCATGAAGCTTGCAAATGTAGAAACTTCTTTCCTAAATAGCATCAGTGCAGCCATGAGCATCCAATTGAAATGCCAGGTAGCACCACTATGTGAATGCTCTTTTGTTGAAATTAAGCCCTTTGTGTGCATTCCAGGTATCCATCAACCACCTGAGCATACAACCTTCTCTGTTTCACTGGGCTTCCTTCCACTTTGCCTCATGTATAATCTTTCCCTTTCTCACAGTGTTTCCTTTGTATACACAATGGTTGTATTGGTTTTTACATTTAATTTGCCATGTTAATAGATTACCTTGTAGAAAAATGTTATATTTATTCATTTCAATTTCGTTTATCTGATTTCAGACATCCATGTCATTTTTAAGTATATTCCTTTTGTTATTTAGTGGCATTCTGAAAGGAAAAATAAGGTCTCCAGTTTTGATGAGAAGCATAATTGTTATTACTTTCACTTGTTTCTTCTGCATTTGAGTATTTAAATAAATATATTGATGGCATTATTTTATCAGCAAATACATAGTATCAGTTTTACTTTATACATCAAATACAAGTTGTGAGAAAATATTTTTAAGGAGGTATTATATTAATAGACACACAGAATGAATAGTCCCAATTTTAGAGAATTCAAGGTGTCCAAAAATTCTTGAAGTTATAAGACATGATGTATGTATTATGTCTTCCTGATAAGTTATAAATAATATATCTAGAAACAACATTTCAAAGATACTTCATTGTTTCAAATTATTAGTCCAGAATAGAATTTACAAATATATACTGTATTAGAAGCAAAAGCTTTTAAAAAGCATTGATTTGGGAGTGGGGTTAGATTTATTAACTTAAGTCAAAAGTTTTTGTTTTGTTAGGTAGATGCAAATAGTTACTTTTAAAAAGTGAAAGAAGTATGCAAATGTCATAGCCACATTTTGTTAGGGACATCTTTGACTATTACTTTCAGTAACTAGCCTTGAGTCCATTCCCAGCATCGAAAACTGGGAAAAGTTTAGAAAGTTTCTCTTCAATTACAATGTTCTTTCCTTTTTCTATATAGGGCAAGTTTTCCTGACTTTTAAATAATTCTAGCAAAGATAGCACCAAATATAAAAACTCTGCAAGTGTAATTCCACAGAGGGTTCTGGAATGTTGACTTGGAGAGTAACACCACAAAGGTTCTAAGAGTAATGGGCAAAATATCCTCAGCATTTTCTGCATTTCAGACAGATATAAAACTTTTTCAAGACTTCCTGTCTCCTGGGTAATGTGTGAGCATAGCATTTTCTTACATTTTCTATCCATTTTATGCCTCTCTTTCCACTTGAAATTATTTCTTCTGGGACTGAAATTTTTTGACAGTTGTTGACTCAGCTACAATTCCTCTAAAAAGTATTGTTTTCATCTATAATTAGTCATTGCAATGCTATTGTACTTCTGTCGAGTTCTCTAATCACAATACAAACCTCAAAAGCAAGTCAGTGTATACAAAGATCCAAAAGCTCAAGGATAAAATGCTACCTCCAAAGATACCCTATGGGTAGTTTGCTGACAGGATTACTTTCCAAGTTTGTCTTTGGCTCTTAAAGTTTTGTTATAGTATGCCTGAACCAAGGTCAGATGTATTGACTTGTAAAATAATATACAGTAAAAAGGATTATTCTCTGCTGTTTATGGAGAACATCAAAGTGGTATAGATGTGTCTTTGATGGAGTCAGAACTTATATTCTGGCAAATTTCCTTGATGATGTTTGGTCATTTTATTCAGCAGAAGACTGGCAATAAGATTTTATTTTTTTAAGTATTTCAGTCATCAAATTACTGCTTTTGTCTGAAGGTTCTAATGACATCATCTCCCATTAATATGAGCCTTGATTTCTAAAACAATGTTGAATATTGTTTTCAATTAATCTACCCAAAAACAGGGGTTATACAGAAGATTCTCTAGCTACTCTTACCAGGTGCAGGCATAAATTAATTCATCCTTGTGAAAAGTAACTCTTTAACCATATGCTCACAGCAAAGCTAACCCATTTTTTATGTGTGTAGCTGGGAGAGTTAAAGAACTGAGGAGCATCAGAATAAATTAAGACAAAAATCAAGAACAATAAAAAATCCTTACAGTTTATTTCCTTAAAAAGAGAAACTACAGCTGATGTTGTTGGTGGAAATTCTGGCTAAAGCATGCAGCACACACACACACACACACACACACACACACACACACTTCTCTTCTGTGGACAGGTGCATTGTCAAGAGAAAGCACATCAAATGGAGGACACATTCAAGTTGTTTCACTTTGCAATTGCAGCTGTTTCAGCACAGTCAGTCTCCCTGTCTTTATCAAGATGCTTTTTAAATCACATTTCCTTAGGGATAACTGGATCTGCCATCCATGGTTATCAACTTTTCATCCCATCTGTTACTATTCCTATTATAGTTGCAGTGAAGTAGCACACACAAGCTGGCTTGAAATGTATAGAACTGAAAACATTTGGCTTTGTGACCAAGCATTTAAACCTTACTTGATTCCAAAGTGTAAAGGAGCTTGATCTGATTTCCTGTAGTTGATGTTCAATGCCATCCTCCTTTTCTATTCTCCTGCCTCAGTTGTGATCTAGGTTGTTTAAAGTTGTTTGAGGAAAAATGAAATAAACTTGACCTGGGAATGTGAAAACACAATATTAATCTCACTGTTCTTTCTGAAAATTCTTTGGTTAAGCACTTACCTTCTTTGGCATGAATTACAAAATCAGAAGCATCTACATGTAATATAAACACCACCAACGTTGGAACTGTAGAGTATGCAATCAAGATATATTCCTAATTACTTTATTGCATTTACACTATAATTTCTGTGTAATTAGATTGAATACCCAAACCATTACTTTTTCCCTTGATCAATGAGAATAGCAATCTTTCTGAAAAGCTGAGAGAGAATAACATGTTAGACTTTATGTCATGCAGTGAAGCCCAGAACTGTGCCCAGGTAGGATGGTTAATTTGTGTTAATAAGAGTATGCAGGAGGCAGCCTGGGGAATCAGGAGCCTTCAGTTCTACAGACTTCATGTTCTACAGGACTTTCCAGATTTATCTGCAAGTAAAGAATACAAATTCCTCTTCTTCTTTTGTATTTAAAAATTAATTTAGTAACATAATGTCTTATCTTCTTTGTACATAACACAAGAAAAACTGACCAAATAAATTCACAGCTGGAAAGAAATATATTTATCAAAATTCCACTAAAGAGACTTCCCCCACACTCCGTGGGTAGCTGCCGGGCGCTCTTTCTATCCAGCATCTTGTTCCCGCACCGAGGACGCCAGACTGACCGCCTTGACCCGCTTGGCTTTGGTTGGGCGGCATCTCGGCGCCCACATGAGCCAATGGCATCCTGTCCACAGTGGCTGGGGCCGGGAACTCGACTTTTCTGGACGTCCCTCAGCAAAGAGGAAGGGCGGAAACCGCATCCCAGAAAAGTGTAAAGACTATCTCCCAGTTGGACAGAGGATGCCTGGGACTGGATTCATTGCTTTCAAAATTCCTTTGCAAATGAGTTTTGAAGCGAAACTTGCTCCAAAAGAAACATTTTCTTCTCTGGATCTTTTTAACAAAATCCAAGAACAAAATGAAGAGCTTGGACTGATTATTGATTTAACGTATACTCAGAGCTATTATAAGTCAGAGGATTTGCCAGAAACTATTCTTTACTTAAAACTTTTTACAGTTGGGTATCAGGTGCCTGATAACACTGTTTTTAAATTCAAATGTGCCATTAGTGAATTTTTTAAAGAAAATAAAGACAATGACAAACTTATTGGCGTCCACTCTACCCATGGTTTTAACCAGACTGGCTACCTCCTGTGCAGATATTTGATTGAGTTAGGAGGCATAAAGCCAGATGATGCAATTGAATTATTCAATAGGTGCAGGGACATTGCATAGAAAACAAAACTACATTGAAGAACTTCAGAATGGTCTTGTCAGAAAGAATTGGAATTCTGGTGTGTCCAGGCCAAGTGATGTTTCAGCACATCTCATGGAACCAGTCCACTCCTCTAACAAGTCTGGTAACCAAGGATCTAGGTATAACTTACCTCAGACTTAGGGTTATCCGATGTCTTTCTGGCATTTTCACACTCAGCCCCACACTTGCAGCAGTCATTCAGAAAGTTTTCACAAAATCAGAATGTTTACCATAGAGGCCATATCCCTCCTCCTGGCCCCGCTGGAGAGGACTATTCACAAAGGAGATACTTTTGGAATGTGAAGCCAAATGGCAGTCAAGCAGTCCAGGATAAGAGGTGGTGTCCTGGCAGTTATCAGAGACTGTCCTATCCAGCCCATTGGGGACGGACCAAGTGATACAAAACCTGTCCCGGATATCTCCCTGGAGGCCAGAGCTGCACTGAAGGTAGCTGGAGTGACTTTTAATAAAATCAGGTCAAATGAGAAAATTTTAAAATCTACTGAAGAGAGAAGATAAAGTCCTTTTATCCAAAAGAATCTAAACAAAATTTCTAAAACCTGTTGGTTTTGAAATTTTAGTTATATAGTGAGATCTAACTAAATTAGAAATGCAATTTTGACTCATTTTAATTTTGAGAACAGATGTGATAGATAATACATGTTCTTATTATACATAGGTTAAAATATTTAAAATATTTCCTGTTAGCTTTTTAACAAATTTCTATTTTGATTTGACCCCAGACTCAGAAAATGTTTTGTTGAAAAATTGGTGCCTTCTTTTGGTTTTGTTTTGTTCAAAGAGGGATGTGCTATAAAACTAAGCCAAGATATATCACTGAATAATAAAAGGAGGCACTATGTCTTAATGAAATTGTTTTATCCAACTTCAATAAATACACAATCCAGGATAAGACCAAAGTGTAAGCAATTAGTATTATTTTAAAATCATCATTCAGAGATTTCTATGCATTATTGAGTTTTAAAACATGGATACAAGAGAATACTAAACACTCACATACCCATTACCAAAATAATAAATCAAAAAACCACATTTACTTTAAATTTTAAATCATAGGCTATTATATTGCAATATATAAATTATCTCACTTAATTAGAAAAACAATATCATGAAATACATAATACAATGAATGAAAAAATTTCAGGCTTAGCATATTAAAATAAGTGCCATGGTTCAATGTTCTGCAGTATTCTCCCTGCCCAGAGTTCCCAGAACAAAAACAAACAAACAAACAAAATAATCATAAAATAACGGTCTCTTCATGTGTTCAGTGTGGTTGGTAATGAAAAATGTGAATGCATGGGATCTTGAGAAAATTATGCAAAACAATTTCCATCATGGTAGATGTTTTCTCTCTACCAAAGCCCATCAAAGACAGGAAATATATCTGAAAGAGCCAGAAGCAAACTGGAAGAGGAAAAGTAGAATAATTTTACAAACCTACAGATAATAATTTTGATAATAAATGTGGAGTTAAAAGAGCAAAAGGCAAAGTAAACATTAATTAGGTGATGTTCACCATAATCTTGGGTATGTATAAAAGAGGTCAAAGGTAGAACTCAAAAGGAAATTCTCCCTTCCATTTTTTGATAATGCTATTTACATCTTCCCACTTACAATCCAGAGTCAATTCACTAAAAAAAATAAATTTCTTGTTTTCAGACATAAACAGATATGGGAATAGATTTAAAGTAATTTATAGAATATAAAACCTGCAGCTAATTATCTCCTGAGAATAATTCATAACTTTGCCCCCTACAATATATCCATTCAAGATATTATCATGAGAGTTTCAGTAAAAATCCAAGGGAGAGGTTGGGTTCAAGGTTGACAGCTGAGCTTTCCCATTTGCCATCCCTGCTCTCACAGACAATGAAAAAGTGAACTCTCCAACATGCAGTTAATACAGTGAGACTGAAAAGTCACGGAAATGCTGCTCCATTCATAGGTCCACATGTGATGTAATAAGACATATTGACTCTAAGTGAGAAAGAACAAGATTCTACACAGACAGGGAAAAGCAAGGAACCTGAAACTCATGTTAGGTGGAAATAAGACAAGAAATACTTTTAAAACGACATGTATAGTAGCCAATAACAGTCTTTAAGAAAAAGGAGATAAGCATATTCTTGCCAACAAAAGTTAAAATTGCAATAGAATGTAGGGCAGATTTCCTCTTGTCACATATTTAAAAACAATGGAAACCCATGAAACTTCATATATTTCATTGCAAAGAAATACCCAGATAAACAGAGAATGATTAAAGCTGAAAAATTTAAGTCGAATCTTTCTTGTTAACTAACACGTCTCTTAACTGAAACCATATCTAAAAGGAAAATGAAACAGTGAAGAATGTATTAATATCAATAAGAACTGTGATTTACAAATTTTAAATACATAAATGGTTGAATTAAGGAAGAATATCTCAAAGAATAAAAAACAAAAATTCCTTAAAAAAGATAAAAGAAAGAGAAAAAGCCTAAATTGAATAGTTATGAATTTTTAGAAGCAGCTTAGGGAAACAAAGGGGAGGATGTATTAAAATAATAACTCAAGGAAATGCATTTAGATGATAGAAAACAAATATTTACCAAATAATATCAACAACAGCAACTGCAAAGAAAACAAAAGCAAAGTTAAAGTCAGAAAAACACTTAAAAAGTCAAATAAAGAAGAACCCAATCTTCACTCATATATTGCCAGGATACTATAAATTGGTACCAACCATTTTGGAAAACAGTATGGAGACTCCTCAGAAAACTTGTAATGGAACTACCATTTGACCCAGCTAGCTCATTCCTCAGCATATACCCAAAGGACTTAAAATCAGCATACTACAGTGACACAGCCACATCAATATTCATAGCAGCTCAACTCACAATAGCTAAGCTATATAACAGTCTAGGTACACTTCAACAGATGAATGAATAAATAAAAAGTGGAATATATACACAATAGAATATTAACC
Source organism: Sciurus carolinensis (assembly GCF_902686445.1). Classification (NCBI taxonomy): domain Eukaryota; kingdom Metazoa; phylum Chordata; class Mammalia; order Rodentia; family Sciuridae; genus Sciurus; species Sciurus carolinensis. Next base: position 30,576,959 of record NC_062225.1, read on the forward strand.
ATAAAGAAGAATAAAATTATGGCATTTGCCAGTAAATGGATGGAACTGGAGACTATCATGCTAAGTGAAATAAGTCAATTCCAAAAAACCAAAGGCTGTAAGTTCTCTCTGATATGTGGATGCTAACATACAATAAGGGTGGGGAAAGGGAAAAATAGAAGTTCATTGAATTAGACAAAGGGGAATAAAGGGAAAGGAGAGGGATAAGAATATAAAAGGCCGTAGAATGAATAAGACATAGCTTTCCTATGTTCATATATGAATATACAAGCAGGTAACTCCACATGATATACAATGACAAAAATGGGAAGTTATACTCCATTGTGAATTATATGTCAAAACACACTCCACTGTCATGTATATCTAAAAAGAACATTTTTTTTAAAAAAGAACCTAATCATTATCAGAGTTTTCTTTAGTAATAATGGATAAAAGAAGGAAGAGTAAGGTCTTGAATTTCTCAGTGAAAAAGACCATCTTTTCATTTTTCATTTAAGAGAACATGTGCATTGTATAGCTATTAAAAAATTTAGAAAAAATAACAAAATTTAACATCATAAATAATATCTTCAAGGACATTCTTATTAGTGGAATCTTGAAAAACATTTTGCCTGAAAATTAAATTTTATTTTCCCCTCACCTGATTATACCATGCTAAGAATTATGGAACTTTATTGTACTAAGAATTGACCGTCAAGGCACTATGTTGGTTTAGGGATGATGCTATTGTAAAGGAGCTTAGGGCGTTAACTGCTGTGGTATTCACATTTGGTGCCAAAGATTTGCTCCTGTTCTCTGAATAGAGGGTTTGGGAAGAGACCAATATGACTTTTTCAAGCAATGTATCCATAATCTAGAACTTTGGAAAATCATGGTGCCTAAGACGTCTTGGTTCAGAGAAATAAGTATAATAAAGAAGTTTCATCAGTTTCTATCAAAGTATGATCCAAATAAAAACCTCTTCCTTGAAATACAACAGTAAGGAAACAGAGAAAGAGGAAAAGCAAGGAATCAAATGAAGTTTTTTTTGGTTTGTTTGTTTTTTTTTGTTTGTTTGTTTTGTTTTGTTTTGTTTTTATAGAAAGCAATAATTTCTCTTTGAGCAAATGAATGAGACATTTACTTTGGGGAAAGAGTAATATTCTAGGGAATCAAGGGACTTGTTCAGAAATGGATGGTAATAAATTGGGAGAACTTTTGTCACTGATATTGCAGTATCTGCACATGCAGCACATCACATTAATGTCCATTTTAAGCAAGCAAGACTGGAAATTGAAAAAGGAATAAAGCAAGTGGCTTATTGACCTAGTGTACAGCATGACTTGGGATTAAAATGAAGTAATACTCAATCCTGACACACTTCAGAGTTTTCTGAGGGAAAAATCAGGCTCCAAAATGTCCTTGAGAAACTGAATTTCTTATTTCATTGACACCAGGTGCAGGTGAGGAAAGTTTCCCATGAAGTCAGTGGCTGACAAAGAAATGACAAAAATATGTTTGGTCAACTCTGGGCTTAAATAGCAAACACTTTGAATGCTCATCTTCTTAAAAAAACTGAAACATAATTTTTCTTCAGTGATCTGAATGACATCACATGTAGAGACTACAGAGAGGATGAGGTTTAGGATTTTGTATTCCAAGTTTCTCTCAAAATTTTTCTAAAATTTACAAGGAATTGTTTACTTGGTGCTAGCACTAGTCTGATCTCATTAAGAATTAGCCAGAGATATCTCCCCTTTGAACACTTTCTCTGGGGACACATCATTTGGGGTCCACAGGAGAAAATGCCTTTCAACTGCTTCTCTGACACCCTCACTTTTGACCTTCGCTCATCTGCTTCATGTTGGCTTTGGAGTTCTGCTAATGTCTCATCCCCTTAGATCCCAAGGGTTGTAGAAAGTGTAGAACCTTCTTGTTGTAGACAGTGTCCTCCAGTCATGTCTCAAATGTTCCACATTTTGCTGAAATAACTCCAAGATTTGAGAGAATAAATGTCACCTTTCCCTCTTATCCAGGCTTTTGTTTTTGACAATGGAATTTCAACATTTTGTTTACTTTGTTATCCTAACTTAAATTACAAAGAAAATTTCAATGAAACTCATTCATAACCAGTACTGGAATATTCTGAAGCACTGTGAAATTAACTTCTAAATCCAAGGACTGTAATGGAAAAAATCCCTGACCTGGCAAAAACATGAATTTCTTACTGTACCACTAAGTAGTATTTTGGCAAATTTAGAGAAGATTTTTCTGGGTCCCAATTTTCTCATCTATAAAATAAATGTGCTCAGCAAGGTAATTTGGGAGAATACTTACAACTCCTTACATAAGTCTATATTAAAATTTCCCCAAATTTTTCCATGTGGTATGGCATTCAAACTAGTTCATTGTGAAATAGTCTAATGAACAGAACTTCTCTGCTCCTCTTGGAGATTCAAAATGCACCTTAGAATATTATAGACTGAGAATTTCAGCATGAAATAAACTTACTTTTGTTAATTTTTCACTCACCAAAACTATTAAATATTATGTAATGCTTATTAATATCAAGAGAACACATTTTAGAATCCTTCAGTTCAATTCAGGTGAATGTGTCAAATGTTCCTCTCAGGTATCCAGGTATTTCTCATCTCTTGTCTCTGAGGGAGAAAAAAAAAAAAACTAACATGCATTTTTATTAAGTATCTATAGTAATTAACCTTGACATGAGTTAATCATGACCTTCATATGACCAATTATGACCTTATCATAATTAGGCAGCCTAGTTCATGGTGGAATGAAGAATAATGTTACTCTATTGTTCTGAGCAGCAGATGTCTATCAAGGACTTCAGTAAAAAAGCAAAAGTAATGAATAAAGGGAAGACAAGGATTGGCACTGATAGAAACAAGTTTGACCACTTATATTCGATAAAATTCTTCACACTGATATAATTAAGTCTAATTATTTACAAATTGGAAAAATATATCTAATTTATATCTAGTTTTTCTTAAAAACCATATAGTACATTAATTCATCACACCTTCCAGAAATAGAATCTGAGGTTACTGATAACTGTATAGAAAAGAGCTAAATAAATTTTGCAACATATTTACATTAAACCTGTACTTTCACTGATTGATTTAATTCCCCATCTCACTACAGACTAGGGTCTGATCTCACAATGCATAATTTACAGAAATTTATAGAATAATCTGGATTCAGAAATTTTTTTTTAATTTAGAAGAAATAATGTGAAATTTGCCCTCCTTATGTGTGAGTCCCATATCTGTAGATTCAAACAACCACAAGTCAAAAATGTACTTAGGTCTACAGTGGTTTCATCTGTGGTAAACATGTACAGACTCTTTTCCTTGTTATTAATTTCTAAATAATACAATAATTTATATACCATTTGCATTGGATTAAGTATTGTGAACAATCTAGAAAATGGCTTACCTAGAAGGGAAAATGTGCATAAATCATATACATATATGATGCTATTTTATTTTGGATATTTGAGTATCCACAGATTTTTCTGTCCTTGGGAGGTCATAGAACCAATCCTTGGGGGATACAAAGCATTACAGCAATTTGCACATTCCTCAAGTGCTTAATTTAAAAATCAGCCTCGTGTTTTAAAATAGTCCTCTCACAATACAATAAAGATATAAAACTCTGAAATATGAGTCAGGGGACAAGGTTGAGAATGTATTCTACAAAATGAGAACTGAATCACCTTTTATTTTACAAAATAATCAGTGTGTTAATCCAGCCACCTATAATTTGGGCATCCTGGGGTAATTATAAAAAATATCTAGGCTTAAACTCCATATTAAAAAAATATTAACAGAAACTTCACTGGGGGATGAAATAAATTGTTGAAAGATAAAGTTTTAAGAACATTTTTTAAAGAAGGTATATAATGTACACAAAGACCCATTATTGCATATCCTTAGAGGGTCTCTCTGCTACACCTTTAGTATTCTATGAATCTCACACTGCTGAAGAGAAGAGGACAATCCTAAATGGGATAGGATTTCTCACCATCTTAAGGGGATGAGGATTTAAAATAAAAATTAAATTTATTCATAGAAAATAAGGAATATAGTATTTTCTACACACAAAAATAGTTGATAAATTAAGATATACTTCTCCCAAGGTTTTCTTCCCCACTTTACTAAATACTTATTATATAAAATAAGTATATTTTATGTATATTTATTTTTTGAAAGTTTTTCTTAACTTTTTCTATTGTATTTTGGGTATAATAATTAATGATATTTATCTCTTAGTTATCAGTTGCCAAACAATGATTGACCAAAATGAACATCATCCAGATATCTTAGATTTGAAACAAAGTCAAATAACTCTAAAAACTTGGGTATAGTATCTTTTGATGAGCATACATAGTATGATAGATCTAGCAAGGGTGGGGGGGTTTGGTATGGGCATGCATATATGGAAAAAAGAGTACAGGGGTGTCTGGAGTCAAGAGAATGTTGAATATGTACATTTGTCAAGTAATCTGCAACATGTGAATCTAACGTAAGTCACAATCTTCCACCACATGGTATTAAGGAACCTTCAATCATATCGAGATGTCTGTTGCTGTTACCATATAAAGAAGAAAGTTGTCTCCAGCTGGCGAGTCAGAAAATCTGAATCTGCCACCTAATGATTACTTCAAAGATGATCAGAGAAAAATATGACCAATAGAACACACCATGTAATTTTCCACAGAAATTTGAGAGTGCTTGGTATTCCAGCTTTTAAAATTCTTTACTTTTAATCGTGAAAGATAAAAGGCTTGTGATGACTACGTTCCTTATTGAAAAGAGTTTTTCTGGGAGTGAATTTGATCCACTATGGGAAGAGAAATCATGAGATAAGAGGAAAGGCTGGAGTACATAAGGCTGGTCTCCACATCCAATCGTATCTTAAATTAGCAATATCTTGGAATTCAAAATAGCATCATTATATAAACATTCCCTTTCCTTTTGTTTATTTGAAAGCTGATCAGACATGTTTTTTAACTTGAAATCTAAAACACATAACAATGGACTCAGAATGTTTAAGGATCTTCCACTTATTAAACCAGCATAAAAGCAGTTACAATCAATTCTAGGATTGCAAGTTCCATTTAGATGGACAAATAATGTAAAATCTTTCTAATGAGGTAGAGATTGCATGTTAAAAAAGGACTCATGGATAACAATTTGATTATTCTCAGAATTATTTAGTTCAAATTCAAGTGCATATTTTACAATCATGCTAGTAAAAGTAATTAATGTTATACTTAACATTATCCACTTCCTCAAATTCCTACTAAGTATGACAATCATATGCCTACTATGGTAGTCCATAAATTGATCAAATCTATTAATGTTTGAAAATATTTTCAAAACTATGTGATATCACATATACAATAAATTTATTTTTTGTCTGTGTTTCAAAATTATTTGAAATATTACTAGTGACACTGACAGATTTTCTTATCTTAATAGCGTTTTTTTTTTTTAACTTTTCTTCTTCTGGCAATTACTTTCAGTAAACATGCTGTCAAGACATTTTATTGCTATTGGAACAATAAAGAATGCAGAGGTCTTTATCATCATGCTATGCAATAAAATGGTAGCTTAATTACCTGACAGTGTAGGCTGGTATTTTAAATGAATTTTTAATACCCTGTGGGTACATTGATTTATATTTTGAATTATGATTTCAAATATCATCCAAGTGTGCAAATCCTTTAACTCTCATATTCTTTGAATAAATGTGGGAAGAGTTCTAATTGTAATGCAAATAATGTTTATTTATGTATATATATGTGTTTGCCTGGAAGGAATTATGATTTAATTTGCTTTTAATGAGAAAAATAATTGAGCACAAAGCTTTAGAAAATAGGGGGAAATGTAAATAAAACATCTTGATCCTATATGATACCTTAAGGCAAAAGGCAGAAACAGTTATCTTTCTGTTTGTTTGTTTTAAATCACAAAAAATGTTGTTCCACATGCTACAATTTAGGAACTACAATTGTACTTACAAAATATTGAGTTTGATTATTTTCTCATATAGTAACATAGACTTATAAGTATGTGCTATTCATAAGGGAGAGTCATATGAAAATGTATATGCATGTGTGTATTTATCTTAAACCATTTTAAAAGATATTTCTCTTATTTGAACCCAATGAATTGCTCATATATGCTACCTTTTCTCAACATTAATATTTAGATATTTCTGAACTTTCATATTGAGACAGGTTTAATATTTAAACTGGAGAAACATCTGCCAATCAAGGTTCCAAAAAATACTAGTTATGAAAAATGTTAGTGGTTGATCCTCCCAATCTTTATAAAACTTTGGGACATGCCCTATTAATCAAAATCTTCACCATGCTAATGTGTTTAAATATCACTTGTGTAAAAATACACCCGAATGTAATTTAAAAGCAACAACAATAAAATCCAATTTATCTTTGTAATTCTGAGGCTTTATTCTTAGCACACGCCATTTGCTTTTCTATTTAACACAAGAAAACAATATTTCCTTTGAATGCAATGTGGATAGAAATCATTTGAAATCAGTAGAGGCTCCATCCTGAATGTGAGATTTGTTCAGTGAGAGGGTGACTATGGAACAAATAACCAGGCCATGCAAGGTGATTAGGAAAAGAAGTAGAAGTGAGGTCTAAGAAGTTAACTATTATCAGTGTGAATATACTGTTTGTAGACACAGGCGGAGCTCACCTGTACCCAAATAACCCCAGCATCTCCTTTTTGCTCCATGTGATCTCCCCCTGCCACTCCTTGCTCATGTAGTGTTTGTTTCTTAGAGAGTGCCCCAAGAGAAATGAGAGAGAGAGAGAGAGAGAGAGAGAGAGAGAAAGAGAGAATGATGAATGAAACCAACTCCCATAGGGAAAATACGTTAATACACAAGGATGTGGAGAAGATAAAATCCTCAAGCAATAGCCAGAACTGCTAGAACAGGTCCAGAGCATTGTTCACATACATTTTGACACTACATAAATGTGAAAATGAAGAAGGGAGTGGGGACTTGAATGATTCTGCAAACGAAGAACAAGCAGGAGCAAAGGCAGACTTCAGACAAAAGTACTCCTCATTCCGGACAGAAATGCCTGAGAGAGGTTGAAGAGGAGTAGGAAGGATCAGAGTTCTGAGTCTTCGCTCCTGGCTAAATAAAGCTTCAGATATTCTCTCACTATATGCTGAAGAACTGAATAGTAAACTCATTATTAAGCATTTTTTCTACTATTTATCATTCACTCTGTTCACATATTTCTATACCACTGGTGAGGCAAAAGGTTGAACTATGTAAATTGAATCTACAGGCCAGCTTTATGAATCAGTCATTTTCCCTTCTGTAAACCGTTTATTCATTATTGGTGAGTTCATAAATATGTACTTCTTGTTTTTCTAAGATAAATGTTCGTTTTGTACATTTTGAATTCTGGACCATATAGGTATTTTTACAAATTCAAAAATAAGTATCAATTAACATGGTATTGTATTGCAACAGAGACAGGGTAAACGTGAGGTACAAGCTGCTGCCGTGTGTAACCGGGCACACAATTTTCCAGTAATTTTTAAAAATATAAGTGGAAGGTGACACTCTAAAGTAATGATAAAATGTATAGTGTAGTAAGCATGTAAATTAGTACCATCGCTTTTATTATCACAATCCAATTTTTTTCACTAAGCCTTATATACGTGTCATAGTTTTGTGCGACTGGTTGTGCAGTGCTTGGTTTGCATCAGTATCATCACAAAGGCATGGGTAATGCATTGCACCATGTCGTAACAGTGTCACTAGGCAGTTGGACTTTTAAGTGACATTATATTCCTCTGAGACAGCAATCATACATGTGACCCATCATGACTAAAATTTCACGAGGCAACCCATGACTATGCAAATAGTAAAGATTGAATAGAAAAATGAAATAACTTCATAAATATTAAATATTCTTGTTTATGTGGCACAAATAGTATATCAGTTTTTACTTATCTTTTAGTTCAAATATAAACTTGAATTTTAAAATGTTATGAAAAGTAGTTTTTTTTTATTGTAAACAAATGGGATACATTTTGATTCTCGGTACATGGAGTAAAGGCATACCATTCGTGTAATCATAAATTTACACAGGGCAATGTTGTTTGATTCATTCTGCCATTTTTTCCCACTTCCCCCCACCCCACCCACCCCTCTTTTCTCTATATACAGTCCTTCCTTCCTCCATTCTTGACCCCTTCCCTAACCTTAACCCTAAACCTAACCCTAACCCTAATGCAAACCCCTCCCACCCCCCATTATATGTCATCATCTGCTTATCAATGAGATCATTCATCCTTTGGTTTTTTGAGATTGGCTTATCTCACTTAGCAAGATATTCTACAATTTCATCCATTTGCCTGCAAATGCCATAATTTTATCATTCTTTATGGCTGAGTAATATTCCATTGTATATATAAACCACAGTTTCTTTATCCATTCATCAACTGAAGGGCATCTAGGTTGGTTCCACAATCTGGTTATGGTGAATTGAGCAGCAATGAACATTGATGTGGCTGTATCTCTGTAGTATGCTGATTTTAAGTCCTTTGGGTATAGGCCAAGGAGTGGGATAGCTGGGTCAAATGGTGGGTCCATTCCAAGATTTCTGAGGAATCTCCATTCTGCTTTCCAGAGTGGTTGCACTAATTTGCAACTCCACCAGAAATGTATGAGTGTATCTTTTTCCCCACATCCTCTGCAACACCTATTGTTGCTTGTGTTCTTGATAATAGCCATTCTAATTGGGGTGAGATGGAATCTTAGGGTAGTTTTGATTTGCATTTCTCTTATTACTAGAGATGTTGAACATTTTTTCATATATCTGTTGATTGCTTGTACATCTTCTTCTGTGAAGTGTCTGTTCATTTCCTTAGCCCATTTGTTGATTGGATTATTTGTATTCTTGGTGTAGAGTTTTTTGAGTTCTTTATAGATTCTGGAAATTAGTGCTCTATTTGTAGTATGAGTGGCAAAGATTTTCTCCCACTCTGTAGACTCTCTCTTCACATTACTGATAGTTTCCTTTGCTGAGAGAAAGCTTTTTAGTTTGAATCTATACCAGTTGTTGATTCTTGCTTTTATTTCTTTTGCTATGGGAGTCCTGTTAAGGAAGTCTGATCCTAAGCAGAACACTAAAGAAAGAAATTAAAGAAAACCTTAGAAGATGGAAAGATCTCCCATGTTCTTGGATAGGCAGAATTAATATTGTCAAAATGGCCATACTACCAAAAGTGCTATACAGATTCAACGCAATTCCAATCAAAATCCCAATAATGTACCTTACAGAAATAGAGCAAGCAATCATGAAATTCATCTGGAAGAATAAGAAACCCAGAATAGCTAAAGCAATCCTCAGCAGAAAGAGCGAAGCAGGGGGTATCGCAATACCAGAACTTCAACTATACTACAAAGCAATAGTAACAAAAACGGCATGGTATTTGGTACCAAAATAGACAGGTAGATCAATGGTACAGAATAGAGGACACGGACACAAACCCAAATAAATACAATTTTCTCATACTAGACAAAGGTGCCAAAAATATGCAATGGAGAAAAGACAGCCTCTTCAACAAATGGTGCTGGGAAAACTGGAAAACCACATGCAACAGAATGAAATTAAACCCCTATCTCTCATCCTGCACAAATCTCAACTCATAATGGATCAAGGACCTCGGAATCAGACCAGAGACCCTGCATCTTATAGAAGAAAAAGTAGGTCCAAATCTTCAACATGTCGGTTTAGGAAAAGCAGTTTTTAAAGAATTAGATTCAATGCTTTTAAAATTAACTTGTTGAAACACATTCTAGAGGGGTTAAAATATTCAAACAATAATCTAACAACAACAACAACAAAAATCACAAAAATCAATACTATCTAGGAATGGTGACTCATACCTGTAGTCCCAGCTACTGGGGGCCTAAAGCAGGAGTTTGGGCAACTTAGCAAGACTCTCTCAAAATAGAGTGGAAAATGGATCGGATGGAGTATAGCCATAGAATGCTTGCCTAGAAAGAGCAAGAGAGACACTGAGTTCAATTTCTAGGAACAAAAATTGCAAAAGCTAAATTAAGAAGAAAAATACTGTATGTGGAATAAAAAATAACATATTGTCCATATCACTACAGCTCTTCTTTGCAACATTTCTCTTCAGTGCAGTCAAAGGCAGACACTCCTGAATTTGGAGTTTGATGTTTGTTCCTCCCAAACATTTGCAGTGTTATTATGTACATATGTAACTTGTGGAACTACCACCCCAAGGTAACTGAGGTAACTGTAGCAAATTTTCAAGAACACATAAATGACATGAATTTGAACTCTGAAATATTGTATATATCAATTAAACCCTATATCATATCTTCCTATTCCTAATTGTCATTAAAATTCAAGATTCCTGTTTCCTCAAGGGTATCTTTATACTCTGCTTTTTGTTCTGGATTGTGGTCTCTTTCTTCTTTTTTTTTTTTTTTTTTTTATTGTAAACAAATGGGATACATGTTGTTTCTCTGTCTGTACATGGCGTAAAGGCATACCATTTGTGTAATCATAAATTTACACAGGGTAATGTTGTTGATTCATTCTGCCATTTTTTCCCTTCCCCCCTCCCCTCACACCCTTCCCCTCCATCTATACAGTCCTTCCTTCCTCCATTCCTGCCCCCCTCCCTAAACCCAACTCCAACCCCAACACTAACCCTTCCCACCCCCCATTATGTGTCATCATCCACTTATTAGCGATATCATTCTTCCTTTGGTTTTTTGAGATTGGCTTATCTCACTTAGCATGATATTCTCCAATTTCATCCATTTGCCTGCAAATGCCATAATTTTATCATTCTTTATGGCTGAGTAATATTCCATTGTATATATATACCACATATTCTTTATCCATTCATCAATTGAAGGACATCTTTTCTTTAATTTTCCTTTTACTCCTGAACCACAGGATTTTCACTTTAGTAGATTGGAAAAATACAATTAGCTGTTTATAACACTTTGCTAAAACATTTGTTTCAGTCTTCATTGTTTTATCTACCTTTAAAGGAGAAATCCAATGCCCCACCCCCTATTTCCACTTCTCCTCCCACCCACCATCCACCCTTTCAGAGTTAGAAAAAAGTAGTGCCAGAACTGTGGAGAAAAGTTCTTGTTTTGGTCATAAAATTAGCTGCTGTGACCCAACAACCTGACAAGAACAAATTTAAGAAGGTAAAGTTTATTTAGGGGCTCATGGTTTCAGAGGTTTCAGTCCATAGATAGATGACTCCATTCCTTATGAGATAAGGTAGTATGTCAAGATGGAAGGATGTGGCAGAGGAAAACAGCTCAGAACCTCAGACCTGAACCCAGAGAGAGCTTTTTTCGCACACAATATTTACCCAAAAGCAAGCCTCTAGGTGGCCACTTCCTCCAGCCACACCCTACCTTCCTACAGTCACCACTCAATCCCTATCAGGGGATTAATGCACTAATTGGGTTAAGACCCTCATAACCCAATTATTTCACCTCTCAACTTCCTTACATTGTCTCACATATGAGCTTTAGGAGGATAACTAATATTTAAACCATAACAGTTGTGGTGCAAACTCAGTGAATGGCAGAGCAAATTGTATACAGTCAATTCCTCAGTATAAAATTCTTGTTGAAAAAGCCCTCTCCATTTTATCTATGGAACTACATAGACGTGAAGCTTAGTGAGAGTATGGGGACCCCAGTAACAAGAGATTTCTTAGATGGAGTGATTTCATCAGTAGGGAACAGAGAAGGTTACCTATGGATGGAAGGATATTTTTTGCATTCTTCATATTTGATTCCTGTCAGTAGGAAAATTATATATGCTTGGGGGACATCAGCACCTTGTTTATTTTAATCATGTGTACATTAGAGTAAATTAAATCTCCATAGTAGAAAATAGATATAATTTAAGTCCTGCTGTGTTTTAAGCATTTTAATTTAACAGTGTGAGTTAATTTTCAGGGTACATCGATTTAGTAATGTTTCAAAATTGATATAATTTGAGGTCATGTTCAGGAATTGATATCAAGTTAGATTGCTTTGCTGAAAAAATAAATGAGAGGGAAAAAGATCATCATCAAATTCAGTTTTCTAAAACCTTTTTTAAATTTAACTTTCTGATTATTGCCAAGAGTATCACAGTGTAGAAATATTAGAATCTACAGAGATTTAGGATAATATTCATCACTCAAAGATAACTACTCTTAAGTTCATACATATGTATGTGTTTTCATATACTACATGAATATGGATGTAAGAAGTATATGTGGAATTTTCCATTTATAACAATAGTTATTGCTCTGATTTTACATTTTATCAGCATTATTTTTATCAGGGGAATACACAAGTTTATTTAGTAAATAGCTTTATAAAATCCATGAGTATAAATTGAAAATAATTAATAGCCAGATCATAAGAAGATCCAAAAGCAAAAACAAAATTATGAATTAGGTTTCCTACAAAAAAATGAAGAGAAATTGGTACACTAGACCCTGAGGTAGCAGTAGAAAGGAAGGATGAATAATAATGAACTAACCTGAGATCTAAGAATGATGTAGTCAATGAAAATAATGCCTATAGCAGAGAGCAGCTAATGAACTCTAGGGTAATATTTTTCTAATGCTCAATTTCAAGTTGTTTGCTAGCATGCTCTCGCTCTCTGCTGTCCCAGAACTACCAATAAATATTAACTAATCTCCTTTCTTTCAACATATATTAATTGGTTTGTAATATAACCAATATCATGAAGTGGTCAGAAAAAGCAAGAAATCAATCATTACATAGTTTGCAATTTAGCCTGAGACAGAAAATGATCCAATAGTTATGTAAACAAACATGAAGTACTTCTAAACAAAGTTGCACAGGGGAGGTATTATGTGCTCTGGGACCACTGCATACAAATTTGATCTATAATAAGTGTAGGTTTAGGGAAAAGGAAGAAGCTCTGTTTTCCAGCTACAGGTGATGTGAGGTAGGAAGAAAAGACAGGAGATTGGATCATGTAAGGAAAAGAACAACTTGTGGGCAGATCTCAGGAATTCCCATTTGCCATGGTCAGTAAGGTAGCTGAGTGTTGCAGATCTCTTTCTCCACCACAGATCAGTCTGCCCTCACCTCCAGTTCCTGCTCCCAAAGATTGCAAGTGAGTTACAGGGTTCCTGGAGAAGATGGGAGGGAACTTTTCATGTATTACAGTAGTCCTTCTTTTGATACATAGAAAAATATTCCTGCTTTGTGCTCCATTTTCTCAATTCACCCCAAACCTTTTCTTATATTAAAAAACAAAACAAAACAAAAAAAAAATCTTTTAAGTTTCAAACGGTTGGAAGGATCATTTCAAGTTTCCAGTGACCAGCTTTTTATATCAAGCTATTTCAAAGTGAAATTTAGATATCTAGGAGAGTCAAATGTCTTGTCCCAGAAGCACCACTCTACACTTTATTTCTTAAAGCATTTAAAATGGAAATATTGATGAAGAATTCTTGAGCTCATGGGAATGGAACAATAATAAAAGCAGGGAGCAAGGAAATAAATCAGTTTTGAGAATCATTTTAAATTTAAAGAAGATTGTCCTTACTCCCAATTTAGAGGGCATTTTAAATGAGAAATCCAAAAGGAGAGAGAGAGAAATATCTCCACAAATAATTGGTTGATTATTTTCCTGTCGGGAGAAAAAAATGATACTGTCAAAGGAGTAGAGGCTATTAAAGTTCCATAACCAGTTTGAAAAGAGAAGATAATAACCCATTAGTGTCTTTGGTAGTGATTTTGTTAAAATTTTAAAAAGGGAAACCTGGTATGAAGAAACATAATTGCCTCCATGGAATTCAGGGCGTCAATTACAAGTCATCTAAAGAAACAAAAGATTCCCAAGGCATCAATAATAAACTGAGAAAAGTGCTTACTAATATAGTCATCTATAGTTAATTAAAACTCAACATTTCAGTTGGATCTGTCATGTCTTGCTCAAATATCATAAAATAGTTTGAGAGAGAATGTGTTCTCATTGTAGAAGTACAATTAAAATGTGCAGACTGTCTTAAAAAAATTTTAAATTTATCCTTTCCTTACTTTGAATTTTCAAAGAAATGTAATATGAATATAGAATTTCCCTAAAATAATTGCCATATGTGAAATTATTTTAGCTAAGAAATAAATTCTGTCACAATGGTTCCATTTTCACTCAGGTCAGTCTTAATCCTCATGTTCTTCTGTATTTTTCCTTCAAGTGGGCTCATCAAACAAAGCTACACTTGTTTTATCACTGGAAAATTACAACCATCCTTCCATCATGGAACCACAATGAATAACCTCTAAGCCCAGTGAGAGAAATGACTGTATTTGCTTCAATCTTCAATTACTCCTCTGTGCTACCTCATTATAATACTCCTTATGAAAAGTACAACCTAACAAATACCACCCCCCAAAAAACTCAAAAAGAAATCCCACTTAATGGTACTATGTGTTAGTCCTAAAAACTTTAATTTCTGTACTTATTCCTCCTCCCCACTTCTTTTTTTATTTTTTTTAATTTTTACAGACTGCATTTTGATTCATTAAATTCTAAATTCAATGGACATACTCCAATGACTTGGGAACTTTACAAAAACATAGAAATGTCATTATACTCTTATGATTCTTACTTTCTCATCATTTTTTGTGAGACATTTTAATTGCTTGTTTGTAATACTGAATGACATTACCAGGGAGACATAAACTAATTGAGGAAAGAATTAATCCTAATAGAGTATGATATATCATTTTATCTGAAATCTAGTTTGGTTTCCCTTCAAATATACAGCTTTCATTTTTCAGTTTTATTTTCTGTTTTCTCTTTGGTGACACTTCTCATAAACTTCTAGGTAATCACTGAGTGCACCAAAAATCACACTACTTACAAATATAAAAGTCATGCTGCAATCAACAAGTGTTATGGCAAGTTCTTAAAGCATCTATATTTTGGTGTTACCACAGCATAATGACTTATGAATATTATATGAATGAAAATATGCTTAGTACATGAACTGGAACTTAGCCCATAACGTTGTTCATCTTTTATACAAATATTTCTTCCATACAAGTATTTCCAACCAGTGTTGTAGAAGCTGGAGAGCAACATTAACAGACAAATATCCCCAGAACAGCAGGACACTTAAGACTAAGCCTTGCACATATGGGTTTATGAGTTTTTAATTACCTGCACTATTTTCTATTAACAGATATATACAGAAATGATTCTTGAAAAACATATATAGAAAATCACATTTTAAATGAATAATTAACCAGAATCTGGGCAAATATCTTGAGGTGATAACAGATGAATTATACTGCATTATAGGCAATCCAAAGTAAGTAGGCAGGAAATGTAATAAGAGATTTGAAGTCTTCAACACATTACAATTGACATTAAAAATATTTTAGTGTTTTTAATTTTTCAGACACAGTTATCTTTAAATTCAAATTATATCTTTAAATTTTAATTACATATTTATGAATCCTGAAGGACTTTGAAGAACATCTATGATGGATAAATTTTTCTTAGGCCCACTCTGCATATAGACCAACTGGAGCTCACCTTTGACCTTGTCCAGCTGGATCCCAGTTCATAGTCCTCCAAACGGAACTGCTCATGCAGCATTCTAAAACCCTGTGTACTCACTGGCTGATTGTCCTGTTTACAGTTGTGTGATTACTCATTGCTGTATCAACTACCTATTTCTATTTTTACAACTTTCCAGATTTATGTTGATCCTTCTGAATGACTTTTTATATTAAATAATATATTGCATAATATTCAATACTAATTGAATAATCTTGATTTTTCTTCATTTTAGAAGAAAAAAAACTCACAATAAAAATTTACCATTGTTGGTTTCTTACAACTGTTAGTGGCAAGATGATTAATTAATTTCCCATTTGTTTTATCAGAAATGTCCATTTTAATTCATCAAATACCTTTGGCATTAATTAAGATAATCATATTATTTTAATCGATTAACTTAAGAAAAAATTCCAAAGGCATCTGTATATTAAAAAGAAATACAAAATATACAGCAAGAGAGCATAATTAATATAGAAAAGAAGATGGATATCAGGTACAAAATATAGTTTATTGCAGTTTTATAGGTGGATTAAGTATATATTACCTTTAAATATTCAAATATATTTTTGTGTATTCATCTGTAGAATATTTTCTGCTAAAAATATATGGTTAAAAGAAAATAATTCAGAAGGGTTTAAAAGAGTTGCACATGTGAAAAACATTTACATTTGAAAGGAAATAGTATCTTTTATTTATTCCCAAATCCCATCATATAATATGCTAGATTCTAGCTAGCACTTCAGATATTGATAATCATATCTCCCCAAAAATTATGTTTTTTCAGAAACCAAACTGGGCAATACTAGTTTTCAAAGCAACAGAAACAGGCTAAGTTACTAAATAGGTGTTAATTGCTTCCACTATTGACCCACACCACTCACTCTCTTGACTCCATCATCAGTCAAAGTTCTTGAGTGATTAAGGAAAACATTGAGTGATTAAAGGAAGCATTCACCTACCTGAAGATCTCAGCATGACTAAGTAACTTTTTTCCTAAACACATAAATATTTAACCATTATGAATCCATTTCTTTGGATAAAACCAAAAGCTATTTTAAAATTTGATATTTTTAATACGTAGGGGATAAACCACAAAGTTAAGAATAAATGCAAACACACGTTTCATAGAAAAGTTTTCTTTTTTTCCTTTTATCTTTTCTTTTCTTTTTCTTTTTTTTCTTTTTGTAGTAGGGATTGAACCTTAATCACTGAGTCACATCCCAACCCTTTTTATTTTTTATTTTGAGGCAGCATCTCACAAAATTGCTTAGGGCCTTGCTAGGTCACTGAGCTGGCTGGCTTTGAATTTGCTGTCCTCCTACCTCAGCCTCCTAAACCACTGGGATTACAGGCATGCACTACCAGGAATGGCCTTTCTTTGATACAATGTAACTACTTTAGATCTATAAAATTTTACTATTTTATAAAGTAAATTAACAGTATATAAACCTATAACTTATCAGTAATGAGCTATTTCTCCATTTTTCTAAAACTGACCCATTTATGCTTGTTATTATTGCATCCCATGTAGTTTGATATTCATGTTAGACATTAGAAAGTTAAACAAGTGTTATTAACACCAGTTGTGTTAGTAGAAGCATTCACCAGTTGGTACACCCCCACTGGTGCTCCATACTTCCATTTTGGTCTTATTTGGTAGCATGAGAAACACATAAGTGGTGAACTAAGTTCTCACCTTAATGCTTGGTTAAATAAAAAAAGACAACTACTAATAACCTTTTTATCCTTTTCTGATACTTTTCTCACTAAAGTCTACTAACACCTTTTCTCACTAAAGTCTACTAACACCTCTTTTGCAGTGCTGGGGATCAAACCCAGGGCCTTGTGCTTGTGAGACGAGCACTCTACCAACTGAGTTATCTCCCCAGCCCCTAACACCTCTTTTTCAAGACCAATCCACAGAGTCCTTGGTAAAACTGAGCAAGCTAGCACACAGTTGTAGGGAGAGGTAATTCCCTCAGTTGTAGGGAGAGGTAATTCCCTTATTTGCAGGTATAGTGCAAATAATAGAAGAGGCTATTACCCCTCAGATGCTTTATATGCATTTTTAGAAAAAAAAATAATGTTTTGAAAATCTTTGTAAAGGAATATTTTATAGGTCCTCAAATGTAATAAGACTTTCCAGTCAACAAATACACACAAACTGTATCTATATATTTATGTTGTTCTCTTTCACTTATTTGGATTTGAAAATTAAATAATTCAGTAATATTTATAATTGAAAGTGATATAGTACTCTGTGAGAAGTTATTACTTTTCTCTAATATCTAAAGAAAAAAGAAGGCATTTGAACAAGTTAATAAATAGTATGGGTACCTTAAGATAATTTGATTATTAGAAAAAAAGTACGTGTTTTTCAGTCTGATTGTAGAATTTGAGCCCAAAGTAATTTACCATTACTTTCCTTTTCCATATTTTACTATTTCAATGCATTTTGTTCTTCTGTTATTTTCAATAGCAGCAAAAATTTACTGAATTACTACCTATTAGAATGTGTGAATCATTAGAATAGAGACTTCAGAATCTAATAAAAGGGCAAGCAGAATTAACTTCAAGCTCTCCTGTGACAAAGTACATTCATGCAGGTGATATTAATGTAGCCTAAAGAATATACATTGATTTTTAAGCCAAAAAAAAAAAAGCCATATTTATAGGTGGAATAAATAGGAGCAGGAATTGAAACCAGGGAAATAGGTAGAGGACCCAAGTCAGTGGCTTCACAAAATTGGACCAGAGACCGCCTAGCATTCATTGCATCCATCTTACCACTCATTCGTCCACCTTTATATCCACTATTTTGCTTGAAGCATCTGTGAGTGCCATGTGCATCATATTCCTATACACTATTCAATGTCTTTGAAGGTAATCTCAAAGACAATAAAGAAACACACTTTTATTTTATATATGTATTATTTTTTTATTTTTTGGTACCAGGGATTGAACCACCCAGGAGTGCTTAACCATTGAATCACATTTCCAGTCCTTTTTTAATATTTTATTTAGAGAGAGGGTCTCCCTGAGTTGCTTTAGGGCCTTGCTAAGTTGCTGAGACTGGCTTTGAACCTGTGATCCTGCTGCCTCAGCATCCCAAGACATGGGTCAACAAAATGTTATCAGCAACTTTCCTAATAGCATAAACAATGCTATTTTCACAAATGATGACATGAGTTAGGAAAATGACAATAGATCAGACTGTGAATGTAAAATAATTTTAGTGGTGTCTTAAACTTCCTTTGCTTACATTTTCCATTTATGTATCTTCAAAGGGATATATAAATCAAGGTCCATCTGAAGCATGTAAAGAACTCTTTCACTAAATATACAATAAAATTCCATGTGAGAACAATATATTTTGTCAGCATTTAATTACCAGCAGTATTTCAGTACTACTGGTTCTTAAAAAGTATAGCCTATCTTAAAAAAGATGATATTTTAGATTTGACAAAATGTAGTTATTTATGCTGTTCAGCACTCTTTTTATCATGGAGACACACAGCTTTCGCAAAGAACCTCCCCTATTGCTGATGGGAGCACGTAAGGTTAACTTGTCTGCACCTGCCCTCTCCAGCTCCCTACAGTTATAGAAAATTGCTCTAAGCTGTTTTTGCTTGTGGTTATTTCTTCTTATTCTCCCGCTTGGCTTGTGCCTATCTCATCTGATCACATAAATGCTGCTTTGATAATATAGCATTCATCAGGAATTTTATCATGCAATGCCTCAAAGCCAATAAGCAGACAATTGCTTAGCACTCATCACCCTATATTTTTCACTTCAAGTTCACATGTTATTGGGAAACAAACATTAGCTTTTGTACTCTTATCACTTTAGATTTCTCCCCACAGGGAATTTCATCCATCCACCCTACTTCTGCTACTACATCTGTGCTAACATCCATTAAAATCTCTATCTCACGTTTTCCGCATTTCTAACTTTCAGGAAATCTCTTTAATCTGCTAAACTCAGCATACCCAAAGTTTACATTTTAGGAAACATTCAAATGATAAAAATGTATAGAAGACTTGGATCCAAACATACTTTGCTTATATGCCCTTATACATCCAAAAATTCAAATTAACTGAATTTAAATTTCCTTGCAAGAAAAACAAAACATTAGTTCTTTATTTGATTGAATCAAATGAAGTTTATTTTTTTCCTATTTTTGATTTTTGATTTGTTATTTTTAGATATACCTGACAGTAGAGTGTTCTTTGACATGTTATACATACATGGAGTATAACTTGTTCTAATTAGGATCCCATTCTTGTGATTGTATATGATGTGGTGTTTCACTGGTGGTGTATTCTCATATGAACATAGGAAATTTATGTCCAACATAGTCTACTGTCTTTCCTATTCCCATCCCTCCTCTCTTCCATGACATACCATATGTAAAAGCACATTTGAACTGCAAAATTCTAGACACGTAGCATTAAACCTGGCATTCACATCCTCCTGTAACCAAAGCTGAAAACTGACTTAATCTCAACTTCCTTTCCTTCTCCAAAATCTATGAAATAAACAATATCTCCAATTCACTTCTCTAAACTGACGAATCCATTTATTTCTTCTGCCAATGCCCTGATTTAATTAAGCATCTCTTGCCTTGACTGAATTAATACTTTTCTAATTCTCTTTCTTAAATATCATATTCCATCCAGTTATTTCCCATGCACACATCAATTATTAGTTTATAGCTAAATTTGTATTCATCAATGTCATATCTACATCTTTGTAAGCATCCTAAAACATTCAACTTTGTTCAACTTGTAATTCCCATGCAGTTTAAACATGATATCTCTCGCTTACTCCATCTATCTGAAACACTTTGTTTTGAAATTCTACACATTTGTTTAAACCCATATTAGGTGCTAACTTCTTTATAAAGTACTACCTTAAACAATCAAAATTAATCTCTAAAACAACTTCCTTATTTTTGAAAAGCATTTGTTCATCTTTCCTAATACCATTTATGGCATTAATATTTTTATCTCTTTCTCATTCAATAAATTCCAGAATATTTAAGGACTTGAGAATTTCTTATGCTTCTCCCCACAACCTGTGTAAGTAAATGTTTCATGAATAAATATTCTCATGTGTAACAAGTATTATACCCATACCTTTACTATCACACTCATTAGATAAACATTCCCTCATACCTTTTACTTTAGTTACAAATTGCCTTTAAAAATTATGTTGTGATTCTCTTAGAATATGTTCATTGGACTGAAACTGAAATTTTACATACTTAAGACTATTTAAACAATTTTTTATGACACATAAGCTAAGAATTTTTTTTGTATTTCTAAATAACTGAAAAAAATTCAAAAGGAAAGTATTCTATGAAACATGAAAATTTTATAAAATTCAATTTTCAGAAGCCATAAACAAAGGATTATTGGAATATAGTCAAGTCATTCATTCATTCATATATTATTTTTTGATATGGTTGCTTTCATGCCACAAGGCTGAGCTGAGTAATTGTTACAGAGACTGTAAACCTACCAAGTCTAAAATAGGTACCCTATGAACTTCTGTTATGGTTTGGATATGAGGTGTCCCTCAGAAGCCCACATGTGAAACAATGCAAGAAAATTGTTGTGGGGTCCAGTTATTGGCACATAGTTAGACCACGAGAAAATAAAGTAGTAAAGAAGTTTATTTTGGGGAAAGAAGAAAAAAAAAAGAAAAAAGAAAAACAGGCTGACACGTCAGGACCACTACTCCAAGTAAGGGAAGCAGTAGTGGGGAGTGACTTCAGCAAGCTGGTTTTTAAAGTGAAAACCATAAAAAAAAGGGGCCTTTTTCCTTTTTTTCCCTAAGGAGTGCAAGCAGCCACCTCCATTTTGTCTATTTCAGGCTGCACCTGGCGGGTTAGCAGGGCAAGCTAGGCGGTGGCAGGGGTGAGTCAGACTACCCATGTCTGAAACTGGAAGCTTCTGGGGCCCCCATAGGGATGGGTTGCTTCACAGAAATGTTCACAATATCCTTAACTCACAGTCACATTATTTTATCTTGGGTACAGTTCTTGTATTTGCCACAGTCAGCACAACTCAATGATTTTATTCGCACCCATTTTGGTTTGGTCAATCTTAACTAGATATATTTGTTTTAAATTAGAGGGTCTCTATATTTTTCTTTTTATAAGGGGGTTTCTATTCTTTCACATTCCCCCCTTTCTCTAGAACATTAGTCAAATCCTTGACTTACTCTAGCTTGGGGTGAGAGAGGTATAATGGGACCGCAGGACTATTAGTTTTACTGAATAAGTTCTTGGGTTTTGAGGTACTTTTGGTCAAGTTCTATGGACAGTGCCCAAAGGATTTTGCTTTGGAGGAGGTAACGCCTCCTACAGACTGTTATCTTTTGAGGATGATAAAACATATCCTCTTTGCCTGCAGCCAGCATCTGGAAAACATTTATCTTGGGAAATGAAAGCTGTCGATGTATAGTCTTTGTTTTTAGTCCCTTTTTCACCTCAGGTTTTATTATTTTTGCAATTTCTTATTTTCCATATCCATTATTCCAGACTCTGAAAGGAAAGGGAAAATTGGGCAATGACTCTCTGACTTCTTCAAGCTGGGAGGTGGTGAAGTGGGGGAAAGGGCTTCCCTTCAGAGTTCTGGAAGAGACATGGGGGCATGCAGAGGGATATGTGTGAGGGAAGTCCTGAGGTCATCCAAGTGATGTCAACTCTCTTTATGTTGCTCCAGGAATTGAGGTGGTGAGTGGTGGAAGGAGGCAATTTCTGAATGTTTTTTGGCAGTTCAGCTGAGCTGATCACTTTATTTAACAATTGTGAAACTGAAAATAGGGAAAAGAAAAACATTATAGTTAAGATCCAATCAGCTTTGGAGTGCTCCCCCCATGAGTTCATGGACTCAGTTCCTTTGGAGCATAGCAAACATGATTAATCTTGGGTCCATACTTTCCTGATGGTTTAGTTGTTTCCATCCTGTTTGACAAATTACATAAAATAAGACAAGAGACATAATTAACAGTATTTTTAAGGCTAGTAACCCAGCTATATATATGGAAAAATAGATAAAAGGGTTAAGGGAAAACATCCCTTCAGCTAAACTGTTCTAAATTTTTATTATCTAAAGTAGGTGTTTGGGTATTAACCATAACCAGAACCTGAGATTGTAATTTAATATATCTAAAGAGACATTATGAAAAGAATCAAGTCCCATTAAATTACTACATACACTGTGTCATTGAACCTCAGTGTCATTGCATGGAACCCTAGTAAGGTAAAAGTGAGTACTGAAATGAGATTAATACAAAATAAATGTTGCACCATCTGGAACATGTCAATGAATATCATGAAGATGGCAGAAGTCAACAATCTCTCACAAGGAGGTGGAAGAACTGAAAAGTTGTTCCCATAACAAGGCATAACAAAGACTGGAGAGAACAAGACCTTTATTTGGGAAATTTAACCTTTCAAAGTTGTCAGGAATGTAAACACATTTAATTTTTAATGTCATTGATGGTCCCAGAAAATGTAGTTAAGTTATTTAATGTCATCTGATTTTTGTAAAATATCCTTTTATTGATACATTCTCTATAGGCTTAGTAGAGACCTCTATATTTTTGTTACTTAGGGCTAGATAATCATACCATCAAACATAGATTAAGACTACCTTTATAGCTTAGGAAGATCTGTAGACCTTAAACTGACTAAAATTTCTGACTGGCAGTTTCTCTTGAAAGTTATCAGGCATATCTGCCTAAGAATCTCTTTTGTAGCTTTCAATCTTTACTTATTTCAGGGGCTAACACAAGTGTATATCTTAAGTTACATTTAATTATTGTTTGTTTGTTTCTTTAAAGTCCAAGAATGGCTATATTTTGGTTTTAACTGTTTTGCTAGGTGTCCAAGATTGAGTTGGTCAAGTTGACCTGTTCCTATCTGTTAAAGAGTCAGCTGAGTTCCCACAGGGGTCATTTATGGGAAACTTGAGAGCAGCTTCTTAGCTCCTTTAGTGTCTGCTATTCACTAGGTAGGGTCTCCTTGATGATGTGGCTCCCTATGGAAGCATCAGGGACATCTCCCTTTTTTCAATGATCTTCCTCTACAGCAAGTGCACTGATTGGTTTTTGATCCTCCAGTGGTCTCATCAATCTCCCTGACTGGGAGGTCTTTGGCCCAGAGTTGCAAAGCTTCTTAGAGAAGTTCTCTTGTTCCCTGGATTCAGGCTGATTCTGAAGGCAAGAGCCAAATACTGGTTTTCTTGGTCCCTTTATTTTAATCGGAATCTGTAAGTTTTATCTTAAACATCCAGTAAACCAGTCTCACCAGTCATAAAGTAAGAGTACTGGGCTTTAACTTTAATGTTTATGACTTTACAGTCATTTACCCCCTTTTATTTTATTGTACTTTATGTTAGTCCTATAGGTGATGGTTTATTATCTCTAATTTAGGTCGTTTATTCTTGAAGTAGTACTTCTGCAAAACATTAATCAGGCAACAGAGTTTACAGGAAAATACAAAATGGAATTAACAAGAGTAAAAACATTTAGTTTGTGTAATAGCTATCTTGAATTTTGGCTGAGCTCCCCTGTTTGAGACCACAGTAATTTTACAACAACAACAACAACACACAAAAAAAACTTTAGAATATAACTCCAAATAAGCTGAAGTCTGGCTTAATTTGGAGCCATTCTGACATGTAGTAAGGTGGGAGGCAGAGCCTTATCTCAGGTGAGGTGGAGCTCTTTACAAATCTTAGGTGAAGTGTTGTAGTTCTGAAGCTGATCTTTGCCTCTTTTGTCATGGCCAGCATGATCAAACTCTCAGGTCTAGTGAGTGGCAAAGGAGGATTGGAAAATAAAGATATACAAACACAGATTTTAAAGATTAAGCTGGGATTAGATGGAGCTCTATTTTCTGATGGAGATGCAGATCTAAAGAGTTATGCCAGCATCTTTATTTATATATGCCTCACTCTCAGGTTAAAGACCATGAAAGCATTATTCTTTGTATTCAGGAAAGCTATAGAAACTAGGACATCTATATAGCTTTTTCACAGTTGCAAAGTGTTGCTTTGTGTAGCTCCTAAGAAAGTTCATTGTTTAAAGTTACTATAAGGCAGGCAGGAACCATAGAAGGGAGTGGGTGAAACGTTGTTGTCTAGCAAAATAATTCCTTCCTGCCCAGAAGCTGTGTGCCTGAGGTCAAAGAGCTGATAGGACTCTTACACAGAGCCTCCTCATGCAGGGCATTGCCACAGCTGCTAGGCATTGTGTGCCCTTGCACAGGAACATTCCCAGGTACCAGGTATGCCACAGCCATGAGGTCATCAGAGACCCTCAACCTCAGTCACTGCTGTCCCACACTGTTATCACTCTCCATACTCTTTCTTAAATGTTATCTTACAAGTTTGTATATATTGCTTTCAAAGTTTATATAACATTAGTTAAAATAATATAACATTATATCTAAAACACAAATTTAAAAAAGACTGAGAGAGCTTTTAAATTTCCTTTTGTGTGGAAAAGTGGCAAAATGTTTTTATGTTTCATAATATTAACCTTTAAATAGATCAGGCTTTCATCTTTCTTTAAAAATGCATTTTAAATTTTTACCTCAGCATAAAAAGCAATATAAAATTTTATATATACCTTATTGATAACAGGTCCTGTTATAGAAAATTAAATGATATAAATAAATCTCCAATAAAATATATTATTTTTATGAGTTATTTTTATGAGTTTTATGAATTACCTTTACAGTTTACAAACTAAAATTACCTTTTAGTTTGGAGAACATCAGCTTGATAAAAACATTTTTTCAAATTTTCTGCTTAAAAGACTTATATACCTGGAAAATATGAACACATTCAGTATATAAAGAAGAGTAATAGTACCACAATTATACTGATGTTTTATATTAACCAAGTTTAGTTTCTGAAAGAAAACTCAGACTCCAACATAGTATAATACTTTAACATTTGTTTAACCATAATTGTACAAGTTCCAATTTCTTTAAGACTAATTGCTCTGAAGAATAAAATTTAACAGACACAATATTAAGAGCAAATCAGTGTTCCAAAGAAATCCTTGTCAGTTTAACATATAGATTAAACCTTAGTTTTATATCAGTATATTAGTATTTGACCTTAGGGAAAAACCTTAAATAGCTCTAACTGATTGTCTCACATACATATAACCAACTTAGTTAAACACACAAACTTGTTGAAATTTGACTTTACTTACACACAGACTTTCTTAGCATTTACTTAGAACCTCATGTATTTCATCATGCAAAGACTTTTTTTACCCAGAGACATTTTTTTTTAGTAAATATATTTTTTATACATAGAACCTTCCATTTTTTCCTTATTTGTTGACCTTATTTTTTTGTTTACATTTTGAAACAACCCTTATGAAATTTCTAAACTTAGATAAATTACTCCATTTTAATAAATGAAATACTTTGTTATTTACAATACTCTAATTGAAACACAGTTGAAACTTTTAAACCCTTTGTACATAGAATTATATCAGTATATTTACCAATTTATGAAAACAAGAACAACATTTTAGTACATCATCCCATGGAATCCAAGAAGTCAGGAGTATTTGATGCTATATTAACCATTAGCCTTTTAATTTTGTATTTTAATCAGATGTCTCTAACAAACAGAGTCATGATTAATACCATATATGTCAAATCAAATTTGCTCATTTTTCCTGTAAGAACCAAGATATTAGACAAGTGTATTGAACAGCACTTGCCATCTCTTTCTTATTGAAGAAAAGTTCTAGAAACAATGGATATTAGACATTTTATAATAAATACTAGTTTCACCACCTAGAGAGATTCGTGAGTTAAGTAATTTTAAGATATTCTACTTTTATTTGTTTACCCAATTTATTTTTTTTCAAATTTTCTAAACTTTTTATGAAGTCTAAATATCTAAGGAGAATTCTGTTTTTTATTTTTGTTACAGTAACTTCAGATTCCCTTCTATTAGAACACAGAATACAGCACAGATACCATCCTACAACTGAACTCAAAGCAGCTAAAACCAGCTTCAATAACAGATTTCAGAATCATAATATAATGCTCTTTAACCAAAACACTAAACATCAGCATGGTATAACTTTGTCATGAGGACAAGGGGAGTTACAAGCACAGGAGTCTATATGATACTCTTTTTATGTACAAAACTGTTTTCCAAATTCTGCTCTCCATTACACTCTGGCACTACTTACCACATAGACATGTGTTGAAGTCCCTTTTGAGAAATTTAGAACATCATAAGTCACTCATAATCTTTTGAAAATGGAAGCCAATTTCTGGTCTCAAAGACAGAGTTACGAGGAAATATTTCCTTTATTTTTCTTGTAAACTTTTAAAGAAACATAAATGTTCAAAATTTTTATAAAAATAGAAACTTAGATTGGTTCTAAATCCCTGATTTAATAATTGCTTATTAAGTTTTTAAAAGCACTTTTATGGGAATGACTATATTAAAATCATTTATTCTTTATTTGTTTTTGCCAGATAGAAACTATTCATTAGAAGTTGCTTATCCTGAAAATACATTTTAAAATCATCTACTTTATACGTGTATGATTACATGAATGTTATGAATCTCCATCATGTACATCCATAGAAACAAAATGATGTACCCCATTTGTGTACAATGAATGAAAATGCAGTCTGTAAAAAAAAAAAAAAAAAAAAAAAAATCGTAACCTATAAATCTCTGAGTAAATAGTCTTTAAGGAGATACTATGTTGTAACATTTTAAAAAGTCCTCTTTGAGTTTGCAATTATACTTCCAGGAATCTCTTGTGTAAACACTTCCACATGGACATATTTGTTTACAGGATATTCAATCCATAACTCCAAACTCATGGTTAGCCATGAGTTTCATTTTCATCTTACGTTGCTAGGTTTTCAGCTCAAACATCTATGCCTCATTAATTGATTTTTTTTTTTTTTGTACTTGCTAATACTTATCAGCTGAGAAGACTCCATCTCTGGTGGCAGTTTAGCAAAAGCAACTGAAAGGGAGGTCTGTGTACCATTCCATGTTCAATGAAACACTGCTAACACTGCTGTGAAGTAGAAAGTATGACCACAAACACTGTTCTTGTTATACAAATAAAACTGAGGTGTATATACAGTAAGAAAAAAGAAAAAAAAGAAACAACACACAAACTTGAAAGCTTGCTGTCAAGGGTAAGAAGACAGTGTCAGGGTCTCTTAGTTGAAAGATTGTCTTCTACTCTTTGAGAAACCATGCTTTTCTTAATATTTGTCAAAATATGTGATGAATAGACACAAATAGGCAGACACTCATGTCTTGTATATTCTTGTATGGTGCTTGGTCTCCTTAATGAATTGCTTTACACCAGTCTGCAAGTTCCTTGGTATAAAAGAGTTTTGCCTTATTACTATCTAGTTCAGGGTTCTTGTCATCTAGCGAGGCTCACAACTGATAATTGTTTACCCAATTTAAATTGAACCTTTTAAATCATGTGAATTTAAGGTATTTGGATCCATATTTTTGAATTTTAGTTCATGAGTACTCATTTTCTAGGTATCAACTTTGATATCATGTACATGATAAATGGATGCACACGCATATATAGACAGACAACACAAAAAGCAAAGGCCTTGAATCTTTCTGTAGATGAATCTCCATTGCAATGTCACAGACACTCAAAAAACTCTATAGTTGAATAAAAATAGTACTGATCAGAAAAACATGAACCTAGGTATGTAGGATCATGTTTATGAACTCAAAAAATATGGAATTTAAGAAATAACAAGAGTCCTAGAAAAACCATGGCCGTTAATTATTTCTGTAAAGAAGTATGAGAGAGAGAGAGAGAGGAGAAATCCTAAAACCATTTTTCTTGTGTTGTATCTCAGGAGTTTAAACTCACACTTTTTTTTCTTCAGTCTCAGGTTGGTCCCTCTCTGGGTTTCCAGTCTTTTGTAATTTACATTCCAATGCAGACTTCAGCAAGGCCAGGTCTGGGAAGCTGTTGCCTAGGACTTTTTAATCCCTTTTTTCCCCAGTTGGTCTCAGGTTAGTTTAGGATGCAGAAAATTATGAAACATCATTTTGTTCCTTACTGAGACATGCCATTAGTTGCTGGATTGGTCAGTGTTAAGGGGGGCTATTTACCAGTTAGTCATGCCCTTAAAATCTTTTCAGAAGGGGAATATTTGCCTGCTTCTTGGTCTTCACCATCCTTGTAACTTGGGGCTCCTTGGAGGTATTAGGGGACTTGGGAAGGTGTTTGCATTCAGGGGAGGGGTGTTTATCCCTGGGTGATTTCCTGGGTGATATCCTTTCCCAGTTGACTTGGATATGGGAATCTTTCAGAGGGCTAGCCCACCCCAAAAGTGGGCCACTCCAGTGAACAAAGAGTGTTCAGTTTGCTGGTGTAGACTTATCTCCGGATTGGACTGCCTTTCTCTTGAAGTCTGAAAAATGAAGTTCAATTAGTTCCAGGGGGGTGTTAGATTTAGATTGAGATTGTCCCATTTTAAGACAAAGGAGGACAGAGAAGGCTTTAAGAGAATAACAGAACACAAAATGAAAGTATAACAACACGAAAGCGGCCGCACTGCGAAAGAATTAAAAGTACAGAGATATCAGACCTCCATTCAGTCACTCGGAACGGAGGTACAAAGAAACAAAACTCTCACTCAGCCACCCTGAGCGAGACCAAAGGGACCCCGAGCGTCCTCCAGGCCCCCCTGACTCGGAGAGTAATGCTGCATCCAGCTTCTCACAAGTCTACTCAAAAGTGTGCACAACAAAATACTGACTCACCTCCGGAGGCTTGTAGAGATCTTTGCCAGGGACCAAAGGGCATCAAAGATGAGGAGAGTTTAAATATGCAGGTAACTCTCCAAGTCCAAACAGCACCAGAGACGAGGAGGGTTTAAAGCATGCCGACAACACTCCAAGTCTAAGCAACTGCAGTGGTAGTCTGGGTCTGGAGTTTTCACATGGTCAATCCTGGATGAGCCTCCCAAAATATTGTGGGGTTCGATTATGGACTCATACTGAGACCACCAGAAACTAAAGTAGGAAAGAAGTTTATTTTGGGGAAAGAGACAAAAAGCAAAACAGACTGATGCATCAGGAAACTACTCCAAGTGGGGCAGTAGTAGTGAGTGATTTCAGCAAGCTGGTTTTTAAAGTGAAAACCATAAAAAAATCCTGGCAGGCTTACAATAGGGGCCTTTTACCTCCCCACCACCCCAAGGAGTGCAGGCGACCAGCTCCAGCTTACCTATTTCAGGCTGCACCTGGTGGGTTAGCAGGGCGAGCTAGGCAGTGGTGGAGCTGAGCCAGACTACCCATGTCTGAAACTGGCAGCTTCTGGGACCACCGAAGGGATGGGTTGCTTCACAGAAATGGTCGCAATGTCCTTAACTCATGACCATAATATTTTATCTCAGGTACAGTCCTTGTATTTACCACAGCAGCACAACTCAATGATTTTATTCACACCCATTTTGGTCAATTTTAACTAGATATATTTGTTTTAAATTAGAGGGTCTTTACCTTTTTCTTTTCATAAGGGGTTCTCTACTCTTTCACAGTTCGGGGAAGAAATGATTGGGTTGTGAGAGTCTTAACCCAATTGGTGAGTTAATTCCCTGATAGGGATTAACTGAGTGGTAACTGAAATGGTAGGGTGTGGCTGGAGGAGGTGAGAATTTGAGCATGGCTTTGGGTATGTATTTGTATCTGGGCAGTGGACTCTGTTTCCTGATCACCATGATGTGAGCTGCTTCCCTCTGCCACACTCTCCCACCATGCCGTTCTCTTCAGCCTTACCTCAAGCCCTGAAGGAAAGAGCCAGCCTTCTGTGGACTAAGACCTCTAAATCAGTAAGTCCTCAAATAAACTTTTTCTCCTTTAAAATTGTTCTGGTCAGATCCTTTAGTCACAGCAGCGAAAAAAGTTGACTAAAATAACTTCTATGAAAAAAAAATCTATCAGTATCCTGAAAAATACATATTGTTCAACTAAATTACATACTTAGACTGAACAATAAATGAGGTCAATTTATTGATGTGCATGTAAAGGAAAATATAGCTAATTTGTCAGCATTCTCCCTGCCTGTCCCTCTACTTCCTAGAAGACCCCATGTGCCCACAAGGCACTTGCTTGTCCCAGCAAAGAATATTCTCCTAGGACTAGCAGTCTTCCTATTTGATTGGCAGTACAGATTGCAGATGCTATGTTAATGGCCCCTGTGAACCCTGGCATGGATCTGTGACTTTTACACACTTGACTTCAGGGAGAGCTGAACAATGAGGTTTGAGAATTAGCATATCACCAAGTCAACAGATTTATGATGATGCCAAATGTATAGTATAAACTCATGATTAGGATGAAGGTATTTTAAAGTCTCTTCTTCCACATGTTATCAAATTAAAATATAAAAAGAATTTCTCATTAATCTCTCTTCCCTTGACAGTACTTTAGAAGTGTTGTCTTACATTTACCTGTACAATATGAAAAGGAGAAGCGATAGTTATAATTTGTTCAACCTAATGTATCCTAGAGAGGTAAATTTAATAAATTATGACACTTTCTAAGTCATGTTGACTGTTCATATGCATATCTCATTATATTTTGAGTTTTGTGTTAACACATAAACCGTAACCCAATTCTATACTTTTTCAACTCTGGAGGGAGAGAACCATAGAAGTATGGTTACATTAATGAGGTTTATTTGTACAGATTCTTCTGAGTCTCAATGTCCTGTCCTTGATGAAAAAATGATACTGTATTTTTGGTATAGTAGTATAGCTTTTACATGGGAATTTCATCTTCCATTTTTATAACCTAGAAGGAAGGTCAAAGTGTTCTGTGTTCTTTTTTTTTTTTTAACCTGCTTTGTTTTTTTAAGTCTGGCATATTCAGTATGCCAGAGCAGTGCATTTGGGACAGCATGTCTTGAACTACTTCAAATGGCACACAAGTTGGTGGACTTGAATGTCACAGATGTTGAAGACCCAGCACATAGATGTGGGAGGGCAGAATTTTGAAAGCTTATATGTTGCAGAGTATATATAACTAAACATGTTCTATAAAGACTATGATATTTCAAATTAATTAAATGAAGGTAGAAGCAGTATGCTGGAGATACTAAGAGAATTCATGGAACTACAAATTTAAAATAGTGGCAAATTGTAAGAGGGATATGTTCATATCATTCTAAGTTGCCATCTTTAATCCTTTCAAATTGCAATTCTTTTCTGTGGCTCTGCCCTGAGATACTCTTTTATAAACCTTAGTCAACATCAGACACTAACTGGCAACTCTTACACTAAAATTAAGCCATCATGAGTCCTGCAATCATTTAGAGCAAATTCTCAGCAATCAACTATTAATGATTCCTGGGTGCCCTATGAGGAGATAAAAATTTCACATATCACACTTAAAATATGACCGCAGCTGAAGGGAAATTTGTAAACAGAAGTTAATTGGATTTGGAAATGACCATAAAGGAAAGAGTTGCTTTAGTGAGGTTTGTTAGTACAGATTCTTCTGGGGTTCAACTTCTTGTCTTTGATGGGAAGAAAGACAACAAATGCCACAATGCAATTACATCAGTCCTCCACATGGATAGAGTCAACCAATCACAGATCAAAAATGTCTTTAAATAATTTCATCTTTAAAAAAATGGCATCTTTATTGTCCTTGAACACGTTTTTCTTATTATTCCTTAACCAAACTCTCTAAGAAGTATTTACATGTGTTTGCACTGTTAGGCATTATAAGTAATCTAGAGATTACTTGAAGTGTACTAGAGAATGTGTGTAGGTTTTACAGTAAATACTAAGCCATTCTAAAAAAGGAACCTAAGTATCCTCAGATTTCAGTATCCGCAGGGATCCTGGAATCTTATCTTTTGTGGATATTGAGAAATGTTTAAAATTTTTACCTGCAACCAAACATTAAATATTTAATACTTAACAGAGAAGTTTAAGGCACAATTAATGGATTAATGAGAGTTGGACCATATACATTAGTTTATATGAGAATCATACTTGATTTACAATCCCAACTTGGCATAAGGGGATTAAGGATATTCCTTCATAAATGACAATCACTTAAAAAAAAGACATAGTTTTCTATCTTTCTAATACAAATATCCATTGGACTATCTGTGAATAATTAGTTATTCAAAAAGCACTATTTCTTTCTGTAGAAAGGAAAAATAAAATGGTACCATGAAAAATATATGTACCCATCTTTAGTTTACAGTGTCCTTTTTTGCTTTACATAACAGAAATTATTCAATAAGCTAGAAAGAGATATGCCGCTTGGGTTTACATGTCTCAGGATAGCCGAGAATATGTAAACACTGGCAAAGAGGATATTTAAAGGAATTTTAATAGTTGGATTAAAGGCATTTTTGCTCTGTTTTGCTTAATAAGATGAGTAAAATTCAAGTTTTCAGGTAAACAATGATCAATATGTTTCCCTTCATCTTAGAAATCCATTGAACAGTCTGGATTTTATGGAATCAGTGAGCAATATCAAAAGAAACTGTTGGAGAGCAAAAATTAAGGTCATTGTGTTCAAGCTACCATCTAAGTTTTCTGAGACCTCTGAGAGGAGGAAAGCCTATCTCATTATAGACTATGATCTATCACAGAACATGCTACAGAGTAACAGAAACTTCAGGTCTGCTTTCATCTGTACTTTCCCACCTATTATGCAAAACAACTGCTTCTATATGTGTGTCTATATTTTATTGTCAAAGATTCATGTTTTATAAATAAAAAAATGAATAAAGTGGGAACATGCTAGAAAGACTACAAAGAAACTTCATGGGAAGCTTTTCTTAGCATAACAGAGAAGCACATGGGCTTAATGACAGAACAACATAGGCTTAAATCAGTGAATCACAAAGAGTAGCATGCAGAAGAATGATCTGCAGGAAGTATTCTATATAGTTTAAAAGACTTTATAGTCTTTGTTAATATTATGAATATCTTCATTTTAATGATCTGCTTGATTTAATTGATTTGTTTGTTTGTTTGGTACCAGAGATTGACCCTAGCAGTGCTTAACAATGGGGAATATACCCAGACCTTATGTCTAAATTTTTTAATTTTTGATTTTTAAATTTTTCCTCCTCCTCCTCCTCCTCCTCCTCCTCCTCCTCTTCCTTCTGCTCCTCTTCCTCCTCCTCCTCTTCCTTCTGCTCCTCTTCCTCCTCCTCCTCTTCCTTCTGCTTCTCTTCCTCCTCCTCTTCTCCTTCTTCTTCTTCATTTTATTTTTCTTTTTGGCATGGGAATTGAATCCTGGGGCCCTTAATCACTGAGCTACATCCCTAGTCATTTGTTAAAATTTATTTATTTTTTTTATTTTTACAGACTGCATTTTCATTCATTGTACACAAATGGGGTACATAATTTTGTTTCTGTGGTTGTGCATGATGTAGATTCATACCATTTGTGTAATCATACATGTATATAGAGTAATGAAGTCTCCCTCATTCCACCATCTTTCATACCCCCATCCCTCCTCCCTCTCATTTCCCTCTACTTAATCTAACGTTCCTCCAATCTGCTTTCATCCCCCACTGGCTATCCCCATTATATATTATTTTTCACTTGTCAGGGAAAACATTTGGTCTTTGGTTTTGGGAATTGGCTTATTTCACATAACATGATATTCTCCAATTCCATCCATTTATCTGCAAATGCCATAATATTATTCTTCTTTATGGCTGAATAATATTCTATTGTGTATACATACCACAATTTCTTTATCCATTCATCTAGGTTGAAGGCATCTAGGTTGGTTCCACAATCTAGTTATTGTGAACTGAGCTGCTATAAACATTGATGTGGCTGCGTTACTGTAGTATGCTAATTTTAAGTCCTTTGGGTATAAACCGAGGAGTGGGATAACTGGGTCAAAAGATGGGACCATTCCAAGTTTTCTGAGGATTCTCCACACTGCTTTCCAGAGTAGCTGCACCAATTTGCAATTCCACCAGAAATATAAAAGTGTGCCTTTTTCCCCACATCTTCACCAACACCTATTATTGTTTGTGTTCTTGATAATAGCCATTCGAATTGATTCTTGCTTTGATTTCTTGAGCTTTCGGAGTCTTATTGAGGGAGTCTGATTCTAAGCCAACATGATGAAAATTCAGGTCTACTTTATCTTCTATTTTGTGTAGGGTTTCTGGTCTAATTTCTAAGTCCTTGATCCATTTTGAGTTGAGTTTTGTGCAAGGTGAGAAATAGAGGCTTAATTTTATTTTACTGCATATGGATTTCCAGTTTTTCCAGCACCATTTTTTTAAATTTATTTTTATTGTAAACAAATGGAATACATGTTGTTTCTGGTTGTACATGGAGTAATAGCATACCATTTGCATAATCATACATTTACATAGGGTAATAGTTTTTGATTCATTCTGTTATTTTTTTCTTCCCCCCCATGCCTCCCACCCCTCTTTTCCCTCTATACAGTCCCTCCTTCCTCCATTCTTGTCCCCCTCCCACCCCCCATTACATGTCATCATCTGCTTATCAGTGAGATCATTCGTACTTTGGTTTTTTGAGATTGGCTTATCTCACTTAGCATGATATTCTCCAATTTCATCCATTTGCCTGCAAATGCCATAATTTTATCATTCTTTATGGCTGAGTAATATTCCATTGTATATATATACCACAGTTTCTTTATCCATTCATCAATTGAAGGGCATCTAGGTTGGTTCCACAGTCTGGCTATTGTGAATTGAGCAGCTATGAACATTGATGTGGCTGTATCTCTGTAGTATGCTGATTTTAAGTCCTTTGGGTATAGGCCAAGGAGTGGGATAGTTGGGTCAAATGGTGGTTCCATTCCAAGTTTTCTAAGGAATCTCCACACTGCTTTCCAGAGTGGCTGCACTAATTTGCATCCCCACCAGCAATGTATGAGTGTACCTTTTTCCCCACATCCTCGCCAACACCTATTGTTGCTGGTATGATCAACACCTCCACACTCAGGGAAACTGAGGCAAAGTAAGGAGTGGTAGACATCTAAAATACCAAATCCTGATGAAAACCAAATCAGGAAGACTCAATAAGATATCCCCACCTCAGCATGAATTATCATAAATAATAAAATGTTAATTTTGATTTTAGAGATATTACTTTTTGTGTTGAATTGATAGGTATTCCCTTTTTGTTCAATACTGCAGCTATCAACACAATCAATTGTATTTCTTCTAATGTTGAAAAGATTAAGTGAAATTATTCTTTCTTTGTTTTCCTAGTCCAGGTTTACACTTGTTCTTCTTAGTCTCTCTTTTCTATCTTGCATTATCTGCTTCTGCTTTAATGTCCCCCATTATTCTTTTTCTTTTTATCCTAATTTGTATTTTTTATTATTACTTTTCTATTTATTTTCCTTTTTATGTTTTTTCTGCTTTCCCCTTTAAAACCTCATACAGTTCAAGAGTGACTTTACTATCTTTAATAACTGATTTTTCAATATACTCAAAAATATTACAACTGTTCTATATCCAGATTAAGAGAATTGTGACTAATATATTCAATAATTTTATCCCCTTAGAGTTTACTTGTACATGACTTTGCTCTGAAGTGATTACAGTTATGGGGGTTAAGTATTTTAATAAACATGGTGCTGATATTGGGCATAGCAAAAATATACACATTGAGTGGAAAGGTCATTACTTAGATATTATCCCAGATTAGGGCAATTCAGAGAAAGATGCTTACTAAATAGCCCCTTGCATAAAAGTAGAAGAGATAATCATTCTAGCAGATGTGTAGCATACAAACAATATAAAAATTAAGGAAAAAAATAACCTCAAATATCCTATTGCACCTCAAAAATTGATTCCATTGACACCACAGCTGAGAAAATGTCAGATCAAAAATTGAGAAATTTCAAAGTTAAAATTTTCAATGAATTAAAAGAAGAGGTAAGGAATTAACTAAGAGAACAACACAGGAAGTAAAAGATCATTTCAATAAAGAGAGATTTTGAAAGATAACCAAACAAATACTGGAAATAAAAGATCCAAGAAGCTAAATTAAGTATTTAGTTAAAAGTGTCATCAATAGATTAGAGCACATAGAAGACAGATTCTCAAACCTTGAAGAAAAAGTATATATCTTGAAAATATGTCAACAACGACAACAAAAAGATGTTGAGAAATCATTACCAGAATATTCAGAAAATCTGGGATAGCATCAGAAGACCAAATTTAAGTATCATTAAGGTAGATGAAGGCTCTGAAATACAAACTAAAGAACTGCAAAAACTTCTCATTGAAATAATACCAGAAAAATTTCCAAACCTTAAGAATTAGATGGAAATAGAATTCTAAAGAGGTAAGAGATCACAAATATGCTCATGAATACACATTATAATTAAAATGGCTAATATACAAAATAAAGATATAATTTTAAAAACTGTAGGAGAAAAGTAGCAGGTCACATTTAGAGGTTAGCCAATTCAAATTTCAACTCAATTCTCAACCCAGACCATAAAAGTCAGAAGAGCATGGAAGAGTATATACAACACCCTGAAAGAAAATGGTACCAACCAAAATTATGATATTAGCAAAACTGTCCTTCAGAATTGAAGATGAAATAAAACCTATGATAAGCAGAAATAAAAGGAATTCACAACCAATAAGCCTACACTATAAAACATGCTCAGTGAAATAATTCATCCAGATGAGAAATGTCAGAGTCAGTGTATGGATAAATCTCACTAGAATAGTGATGTAAAGGAGAATGAAATCTGAATTAAGCATTAGAAATAGATAAAATGGCAAAAATTAAAAATCATAATAGCACTGAATGTAAATGATCTAAACTCTCTGATCAAAAGACATATTGGCAGATTGGATTTAAAAACAACCATATATTATTTACATGAGTTGAACTTTACAGGAAAAAATTTACACAGACTGAAGGAAAAAGGATAGTAAAAGGTATGCCATGCAAATGGTGATAGAAAGCAAGCAGGAGTAGTTATTCTCATATCAGACAAAGTATACTTCAAGTCAAAATCAACCGGAAAAGAGAGAAAAGGTCACTTTACATTCACTCAGGAAATCATCCAACAAAAGATGTGATAATTGTAAATATTTGTGCTCCCAACATACCTATGTACATAAAACACCCTACTTGATATAAATAATCAAATAACCATTACAATTATGCTGGGTGATTTCAACACAACTTTCTCACTGATAGATCACTCAGTAGTCATAAACTAAACATTCTTCAGAACTAAAAAAAAAAAAAAAATACTATTAATCAAATGAACCTAACAGATATCAATAGAATATTTCATGCATCAACCACCAAATTTGCTCTCTTCTCAACAGGACATGAAAACATTTTTACATAGATCACATTTTAGGGCACAAAGTGATTCTCAGCAAACACAAACACACACAGAGATAATCCCTTGCAAGCTATCAAATCATAATGGAATTAACTTTGAAATTAATAACAGGTTTAAAAAATGGAAACCAGGCTGATGGATTAGAGAAAAGCTGCACTCCCCAGCAGTTCCTGAGCTCAAGATTTAAAAATAGAGAAGACTCCTCAGTGAGGTGGGTGACCAAGAAAATTCACTAAAATTCAACATTGGACAATAAGAAATTCATATAGATGCAGAAATTTGGAAACTTTGAACATAAAAAAGAATACTTTAGAGACTCACCAGCTTGGTTGGTGAGAACACCAATCCCATTAGGTCACAACTGAGGGGAAGGACAGCACGGGCAAAGAGAAAAGAAAGTGCAACGAATAGAATTGGCTTGGAAGAACCTGTGGAATCGAGGAGGATAATCTTCATTGACCCAGAGATGGTAAGATAAATTGTTGAGAGGAAAGTAATTGAAATTGCTTAGTGGATGGATGAAGACTCCATCAGAAAAAAGAGTTGTACCAGTAAGAATCAGTTTTAAAAGACCACATGGCAGTGAACATGGACATAAGATTGGAAACTCAGAAAAGAAGTTGACACCCTGATCCAGGGATAGTCTAATGTGGGGTCCAGAGTGTGCCTGGTCCAGCATGGTTGAAACACATACAGAAAGGACTATGCCTAGGGTGATCTCGCCTGGGGAAATGAAAGGGAAAGATTCCTCTGTGCTGGTATTCCATATGAGCCACTGGAGAGACACCAGAAACTGGTCAAATAGGTGTGTCTATATTCCAGGTTTGATCGAGAGTAATTCACATCCAGATAGTGAAATGTGTGAAGTCTAGAGATGTAGATGTCTCACTCAGAAAGAAGAATTTGGGGAGGGTCCCTAAGACGAAGACTTGCAGATTGGCATCTCCCTACCAACAGGGAACATGGATCAAATATCAAATACCCACCAACTGAGTTTCAAAAATTAGCCAAGAATTAATCTAACTGCTGGAATTTAGTATTTTGCATCAGCCCTGATATGGAAGTACATCATTTGCCAGCACTTCCCAGTCTACCTATCCTATCCAGAAAGACACATCGAGGAAAGAAAAGTACAGTCCAATATTCCTGGTGAACATACATAAAAAATCCCTAATGAAATATTAAGGAACCCACATTAAAAACACATCCTGAAGATAGCATATCATGATCTAGTGGGTTTCACTTGCATGATTGATTTAGCATGCACAATCAATAACTGTAGTTCACCACATCAATAGAATTAAGAACAAGAATGATATGATCATCTCAATAGATGCATAAAAGACATTTCATGAAATTCAGTATAGATTCATGATAAAAAATGCTGAAGAAATGAAGGAGAGAGGGAATTTATTCAACATTAGAAAGTATATATATATATATATGAAAAAACCAAAGACAACATCATACTGAATGGAAAAACACTGAAAATATTTCCTTTTAAAATCAGAAACAAGACAATGATGTCCACCAGTGTCACCATTATTCAATATAGTTCTTAAACTGTAGCCAGAGTAATCAGGCAAGAGGAGAATAAATAGGAAAATGACAAGTCAAATTATCTCTGTTTGCTAATGATATGATTCTATACCTTCAAAAAATATGCACCAGAAGTTTTTCAGAGCTAATAAATTTAGTAAAGTATCAGGGTACAAGATCAACATTCATCATCAATAGATTTCCTATACTCTGGTAGTGATTCTGCTGAGAAAGAAATTAGGAAAATTATCCCATTTACAATAACCTGAAAAAAAAAATGCTTTGGCATTAATCTAACCAAGGAGGTGAAAGACCTTTACAATGAAAATTTTAGAACAATAGAGAAAAACATTGGAGAAAACCTCAGAAGATGGAAAGACTTCCCATGTTCTTGGATAGGCAAAAAATGATATTTTCAAAATAACCATACTACCTAAAGCAATACACAGATTCAGCACAATCCTGATCAAAATAACAATAATGTTCTTCATAGAACTAGAAGAAAAACAGTCCTAAAAATTCATTTGGAAACCTAAAAGACTCAGAATAGCCAAAGAAACACTGAGCAAGAAGATTAATGTTCGAGGCATCATAATACCTAATCTCAAATTATATCACAGAGCTATAGTAACAAAAACAACATGGGATTAGCATCAGAACAGTCATGAAGACCAGAAAAATGCAATAGAAGACACTTCTGATACTTGACAATGATGCCAAAATTATATGTTAGAGAAAAGACAGTCTTTTGAACAAAAGGAGCTGGAAGAACTGGATATTCATATGCAAAATAATTAAAGTAAATCCTTTCTCTCACTCTGAACAAAAGTCAAATCAAAGTAAATCAAACACTTAGGAATTAGACCAGAAATTTTGCAATTGCTAGAAGAAAACATAGAATCAACACTCCAACATATTTCTATAGACATTGATTTCCTTATCAGTGCCCCAAAGGCTCAAGAAAAAATGCCAAGAATCAATAAATGAGAAAGTATCAAATTAAAAAGTTTCTGCATGGCAAATAAAATGATAAAGAAGGTAAAGAAAAAACCTAAAGAATGGGAGAAAATCTTTGCCATTTACTCCTCCAACACGGGATTAATATTCAGAATATATAAGAAACCAAAAAAACTTAACACCAAAACAAAAACAAAAAGCTACAAATAATCCAATCATAAACAGGCAGTATAACAACATAGACATTTCTCAAACAAAGACAAGCAAATGGCTAACAAATATATGAAAAAATGTTCACCATTTCTAGAAATTAGAAAATAAAATTTAAAACTATACTGACATCTGGGTGCTGTGGCACATGCCTGTAATCCCAGCAGCTCTGGAGGATGAGACAGGAGGATGGTAAGTTCAAAGTCAGCCTCAGCAACTTAGCAAGGCCCTAAACAACTTATGAGTTACTGTCTTCAAATAAAATACAAAACAGGGGTGGGGATCTGGCTCAATGGTTAAGGGTCTTTGGGTTCAATCCCTGGTACCAAAAATAAAAATAATAACAATAAAAAAAACTATACTATAATTTCATCTCACCCTAGTCATAATGGCAATTATCAAGAATACAAATAATAATGAGGATGTGGGGGAAAACTTATATATTGTTGGTAGGACTGAAAATTAGTATAACCATTCAGGAAAGCATTATGGAGATTCTTAAAAAAAAAAAAAAACTATGACCCCACTGTCCAACTCCTTAGTATACAAACAAAAGTACTATATTCGGTATACTGTAGTGATAAAGCCACATCAATGTTTATAGCAATAAAGCTGACAATAGCCAAGTTATGGGGCCAGCCCCAATACCCATCAATAGATAAATGGATCAAGAAAATGTGGTACATAGACACAGTGGAGTTTTACTCAACCGTAAAGAAGAATGAATTTATGGCATTTGCCAGTGAATGAATGGAACTGGAAAACATTATGCTAAGTGAAATAAGCAGGCTCAGAATATTAAGGGTAGTGTGTTTTCTCTCATAAACAGAAAATAGTGCAAAATAAGGGGGAGGCAGGGGATCACATGCAAATAGAAGGGAGATCAGTAGAGTAGAGAAAGATGATGTGGGGAGGAAGAAAGGACAGGAAAAGGGAGGAGCTACATAATGGAAGTCATCAAGTTATGCTATGTAAACATGTTAATATGCCACAGTGAATTTTACCTTTATATCCATCTACAAAGCATCAATATAAAACTTATAAATAAATAGAAGAAAGATCAGGTGAACAGGAGTGAGCAGGAGAAAAGGAAATGAGGAAGAACTGGTAACTAAAATTGAGCAAATTATATTCTATGAATGTATAATTATGTAAAAATTAGCCCCAATATTATGTATAACTCTAATGCTGTAATAACATTTCAAAACTTGAGAAATTAGCAAATTCATCTTTTTCCTCAGTTCTCAACTCTACCCTCAGACTTCTCTAAAGACAACCATTGCCATTATCTAAAGACAAAAGTAAAACAAGGACAGGCATGGCGGTACACACCTGTAATTCCAGAGGCCTGGAAGGCTGAGGCAGGGGGATTGCAAGTTTGAGGTGAGCCTCATTAACTTATTAAGGTCATAAGCAACTTATCAAGACTGTGTTTCAAACATTAAAAAAAAAAAAATCATGCAAAATAAAAGGACTGGGAATGTAGTTCTCTGACAGAGCAACCCTGGGTTCAATTCCCAGTACCAAAAAAAGGAAAAAGAAAATACAATGAATTTAGTTGCAGTGACTTTTATTCATCATCTTTGATTACAGCATCTCTCAGAAACAGAAGAGAACACAATGCTTCCCATTATCACTGCAATGTGGTCAATGTGGTCAAGCAACTTTTTTTTTTTCAGTACTAGGAATTGAACCCAGGGTGCTTAAACTACTGAGCCGCATCTCGAGGCATTTTCTTATTTTTATTTTTGAGACAGGGTCTCTCTAAGTTGCTTAGGGCCTTGCTAATGGTCAAGCAACTTTTATGGATAGAAAATTAAAATGATATAAAGAGCCCACTTAATTGGATGAAGCTTGGTGTTTTGCTTTACTTGACCAACCTGACCACCTGTGATTGACTGAAGTTTAGTTGCTATGATTGACTAAGACTCAGACATTTATTAGAAGAATGTGCTCCTAAATTAGGCTTTCAGTTCTTCTCTGTACCAAGCCAGTTTGCAGTTTTCCACTTAAGAGTTCAAGTACAGAGATATTCACATGCTTAAACTAAATTTAATGCATGAATATGGTGAATTATTTCAGTCCATATTGCATT
Organism: Sciurus carolinensis; assembly: GCF_902686445.1. Taxonomy (NCBI): domain Eukaryota; kingdom Metazoa; phylum Chordata; class Mammalia; order Rodentia; family Sciuridae; genus Sciurus; species Sciurus carolinensis. Next base: position 30,619,852 of record NC_062225.1, read on the forward strand.
ATCATTATTTTTAAATAGTTTTATTTAGAACCCCTGTAAGGAAAATGGAATTGATCATGATCCCTCAACCAGATGTCTAGGAAGCAATGACTAAGATGTCTTATATAAGTCAGAAATGAGAGCACATGCATAGCCTTACATAACCCATGATATCATAAGTGACACTCTGCTGGCTTTATTGTAATCCTGTACATAAGCTGAATGGGACATTCTTTGCACAGATTGCCCACCCATCAAATAAAGGCATGTCAGGTCTCCCAATAGCTCCCTCTGTCTTCTTCAGGCTTTCTGAATCTCAAGTCAGTTTGTCTGGGAGAGAGCATTACACTACAGTTGGTATAGTTGGCAAGATTTGTCTCTGAGGCTCACTGAAATTTTCTGCACCAACAGAGGTGGGTATGGAGGGTGGCCAGCCACACATTGGCACCAGGCAGGAGCCTCCTAACTATCTATTCCCGACAACCAAATGGACAGAGGTTGGCGGTACTGCCCTTTCCCCATTTTGAAAAAGGTGTTGTGCCAAGCAAGAGAAAATCTGGAAAAGCACAATGTGCACAAAGCTGCTGGGTCTGTGGCATGGGTGTTTTAAGTTTCTGAGGGCAGAAACTAATGCAGCTTTAGGAGAAACTGCCAAGATGAGGGAGTTACAAGATACAGAAGAGGCTGGGGAAACCAGAGTGTGGTCATTGCAAGAGGATCTCTGTACTTTGGAAAAGCACCCCTGGGATTCCACTGTGGAGCCCAGTGGGGTTCGGGAGAAGAAAGGGAGGCAAAACCTGAGACCTGAGGCCCACCAGCGATGGCTGAGATTGATACCCAAGTCAAGGGAAAATATTTGTGGGGACAGGCAGAATTGGTGCCCTGTCAAGGTACACCCTGCTGGAAGCTCCAGGAGGCAGCTGCAACCCCAGGCAAGTATAGGGCACAGTGGCTTCTGAGGAACCCTCAGACCACTGGCTGTGATTTCAGTGGGGTGCTCCTCTCGGGGGCAGCATGTGAGTCAATCTGGTTAGCAACCCAGCTGCCCGGTGCTGCCTCAGGACAAGGGGAAGATAAATGTGAATTCAAGGGTTGGTTGTTCCCAGTGCACTGAGATCACGTGTAAGGGCTCAGATTACATGGGTGTCAGAAGTAGGGGTCCCAGGCTCAGAGACTCAAATATGATTGGCTCAGGTGTAACAGGCTCAGATGCTGTAGGCCCAGGTGCAGGGATTCTGGTGTAGTGGGCCCATAGGCAGAGGGTTCAGGTGCAAAGAGTTCAAGTGCAGTGAATCCAAGTTAGTGAACCCAAGTACAGTGGACCCAAACTAGTGAATCCAAGTCAGCGGGACCAAGTGCGATGAGGGGCCCTTTGTGAGTGGGGTTCTGTCTCCTAACAGCTTCCCTGTTCATTGCCCTGCAGGCTCTGTTTTTCCCTCCTTTAAACTGTTCCAGCTTCACTAGCTGGTTTCTTCTGATAAGAGACCCAAAATAGATTTCTATGTGGGCAAATGGGGAAACACCACATTCAGTACAAGTTAGTATCTTGCAGTCAAAAACATGGTGTGCCTAGCTGTCAGAGAAAAAGGTCTTTGGTATTGTTAAAGATTGGGCACCAGAAGACACAGTAGGACTTGCACTTGGCTACATGGTGGAGCCTTAACTGGAAAGGGACCCATGTCAGATGGGATCTAAATTTAATGACTCAAAAAATACTGGGAAGAGATCCAGTATTGTCCATGGTCTCTAATAAAAGTAGCTTGCAAATGGAAACTGCTCAGCACATGCCTTAACTGTTGCTGAGAGACTAGAAGAGAAGTGAGTGACTTATATGAAAGTCAGATATAGAATGGGCCGTATGGAAAGGGATCTTGCTTATCTTGCGGGGAGGTGACTTGTGTATTAGTAACTTGTTATTGTGCCTTATATTGCCATTGTGGATTATGAGTCAGGCCTCTGCCCTTTTTGCCAACGGGCCTTGGTGAAAGACCTCTGTCATGTAGATTGTATGGTAAGGAACTCTGAAGGAATGGAATGTAAGGAAAATGGAATCAATCAGTATCCCTCACCCGGGTGTCCAGGAAACAATGACTAAGATGTCTTGTATAAGTCAGGAACAATGGCACATGTGTAGTCTTAAATAACCCATCATATCCTAATTGCCTCCGAGCTGGCTTTGTTGTAATCCTGTACATAAGTTGAATGGGATTTTCCACTACACAGATTGCCCACCTGTGAATAAAGGCATGACAGATCTACCAGTGGCTCCCCATGTCTTCTTAAGGCTGCTTGAATCTCAAGTCACCCTGAGATAGAGCCATTGCATTATGACTGTCTCTCTCTCTCTCTCTCTCTCACACACACACACAAACACACACTGGATAATTTGGAATTTACAGTTCCCTCACCCTAAAATATTCAACATGCTTACATAACAATGGAGAAAGTTATGAGTTTCTCCACCTGAAATAAGGATACTCAGACTGTGAAGTTCTTCAGATGGACTTGATGCTTGCTTTAGTGCAATTTAATGCAATGATTCCACTTTCTTTACAGTTTTAATACTTTTACCTTAGAATTTGTGTTTCATCAGTGAACTCTTATGGGACAATGTGAACATGCCCTTGAGCAGAAAATGATTATGGGTCCCAGTCAAATTTTCTCTAGCTGAAAATGGGAGAAAAGTGAGAGAAATGGGAAGCATTGGACAGGACTAATGGATTGTTGCCATCTTTATAACTGAAGAAAGATGCCAAGAAGGAATTCTAGTAGGCACTAAGAATGGAGGGGCTCTAAGTGACAGCCATCAGAACCAAGGGAAATACTCAGACCTACAACCTCAAGGACCTAAATTCTGACAACATGCAATGGCCTTGGGAGTTAATTACTTCCTATAGCCTTCAGATAACAGAACAGCTCAGTCAAGACTTAACTTTGGCCTTTTGAGACTAAGCAAAGGATTTAGCAGATTCTATCTGGACTTCTGACCGAATAAACAGTGAGATAATAAAGTGATTCTTGTTTAGAGCCCCCCAGTCTGTGACAATAGAACACTAGTATAAACATCAATTAAAATTATAGACATTACAACTCATACATCTTGAGTATATCTATTATATGGAAAATGATGTTAATCATCACATAGGTATCTCCACTTTTATGAATTCTGATTTCTTTCAAATGATAGTTTTTATTGCTTATTTTATTCTGATAATTTTTAGTTATGTATCAGAGGTTTTAGCCAGAAATCCATATATTAATGTTGTTTTTTTATTTATTATTTATTATATATGTTATTAATTTTGAATGACAGAAAGGAATCTATATCAGATGCAGAATTTTTTTTAATCCTAATTATTGAAGCCTGAAGTTAACTGAAGAAATGCCAAGCAACTATCACAAATTTGGGCATGTTCTGACTTAGCTTGCTATACATGTTACTTGAGATGCTCAGGAGTAAATATCAAGCTTTTACGATTCTAAGAACATGAGTGTCAGATTAGAGGTATTTCCCCATAGGAATTTCAACATATATAGGATAGATTAGCTGCTCTTCTCAAATTTATATATCCTTTTCAGAATCTGTAATGCTGATTTTTTTTTCCTATATGCATGATCTTAATATATTTGTTATGGACTTGGACTATGTTTTGGTTTGGATATGAGCTACCACTCAAAGGCTGATGTGTGAAACAATGCAGGAATGTTCAGAAAGGAAATTATTTGATTATGAGATGTGTAAGTTAATCAGTGGATTAATCCATTTGATGGATTAACAATTTGAAAGGACTATAGGTAGGTAAGGTGTGGCTGAAGTAATTTGGTAAGTAGGGACTTGTCTTTGAGGTTTATATTTTGTCCCTGACTATCTGTCTCTGCTTCCTGGCTGCCAGATCCTGAGCTGCTTTCTTTTGTCCGGCCCTTTCACCATGATGTTCTGTCTCCCTTAGACCCAGAGTATGGAAACAGCCACCGTGGACTGAACCTCTGAAACCATGAGCAAAAATAAACTTTTCCTCCTTTAAGTTATTCTTATCATGTCTTTTGGTCACAGTGACGCAAGCAAACTAAAACAGACTACGCATTGCAGATCAGTGTTCTGACATAATTGAGCTACACAAAATTCTCTTTCACAGTCACAAGGTTTAGGATATTTTCAAGGGATCCTGTGGCTTCCAAAAAAGAATGTTTCATTTGTATCTTTTGAATCCTAGCTTGGAGAGTACTTTTCTGAAACCAGTCCTTGTGTTGATACTTAAAATTTTCTATTTGTGAGAACATTCCTTTTTCACAGTTCTTATGTAGATGTGTGTGTGTGTGTGTGTGTGTGTGTGCGCCCACGCACGTGCGTGTGTGTGCATGCGCACTCATGTATGTGTATAATATTTTAGGGGGCATTTAGAAAGGCTATATTTTGAATATGGAGGTATATTTTTAAGACTATTTGTTGCTGTTATTATCAGCATTATTATTTAAAGAGGTATTCATCAAGATATTAGATATACATATACAATATATTACCTCTAGATACTAAATTTTAAATTAACTATTTCTTCGTTATATATTAGCAGATACTTTTTCAGTACATTGGTTTTCAAAATCCTTTTCTGGTTATTAAAGAAAATAAAAGTATAAAAACAATAATAACAGTGTGTTTTAAATGTTTTTTTTTTCCTAATTGAAGTATAGATTAAAATTAAACTTGCCTGTAGCCTGCATCTTATTGATATTTTCAAATGTCATTTAATATTGGTGGAACATACACAAAATAGATTGAGTTGCAAAGATTTCATTCAGCAAAAAGTTACTCTAACTAAGACTGACTTTTGAAACATCACACTCAAATATTAATATCAGATGGGGGAGGGAAAATGGAAAGTATGTATAACTATTTTGAATATCTATCCTGAGTTTACTCAGAGAACCTATGTTTTATTTTACTGCTCCCACAAACTTTGTTGCCTAATTCTAACATTACTCTTTCTGAAAATGTATCTACAAAACTATTGGTATCTTTGTGATTCAAATCTAATTTCGTGTTTTATTTTCTAATTTTAGAATCGTCAATACTTTTACTTTGCTTGTGCCCTATGCAAGAATATAGAGATTTGCCTTTGGCAATGCACCTCTTTTTCTTTTTTTTTTTTTTTTTTTTGATATAAGACAAAATATGTAGCCATTGAATAAATAGAAAAGACTGGAATAATTTCAGATCCCACTGATATCTTGGGCAACTAGTCAATGAAACTTTCAAACTATCACATAAATTGATATTACAAAAACAGACTTTAAATAATTGTATTAGTTTGGGTTCCCTAGAGGAACAGAATCAACAGGAAGTATCATTATAAAAAGGGGATTTATTAGATCAGCTTACATGACCAGAAGCTTGATAGTCTGCAATGGCCATCCTCAGACTAGAGAGCTGGAAGAACCAGTAGCTGCTCAGTCCAAGATGCAGAAGCCCCAGAACAAAAAGGAACAATAGTGCTACCCTAGTCCAATTCAAGGCTTCTGGAAACTATCTGGAGAATCACTGGTAGAGTCCACTTTGGAAGAGTGAAGAAGTGAGAGTCCAATATCCTCAAATGATAGAAGCAGTTCAAGAAGAGTGGAACTTGCATCTGCATCTGCTTCTTTGTTCTTCCAGCTTTTATTCCATCCTATGGGTGGTGCTGTCCACACTTAGGAAGGGGCTCCACTTCAGTTCACTATCCCACATTCCAGTCATTCCTAGACACGCCCTTATTGACACATCCAGAAGCTTCTTAATCATGGGCATCTCTTAATCCAAACTGACAATTCAAAGTAACCATAACAATAATCTATTAATACAATTTCTTATCTGACTTTAATATTAAAGAACAAAGAACTTAATTGCCTATTTCTCTTAATGAGTGAAAATTTCAAATCAAGAAAATTAAAAATTTGGAAGGGATTAATACATATTTTATGTATTTTGCATTTTATCACAACTTTTATCATCTACCTTGTACTTCTGAAATGTTCATCTGTTTGTATTAGATGAGAAATAAATAAAACCTAATCATATCTTCCAAAAGTACATAATCATTGACATGCAGAATTGGCATAGCTAACAGTAGGAAGTGACACCAGAATTGTGTCAAAGGAGTGGATGTGGCCAAAAAAATGAGTCTTCCTTTCCCCTCTGCTTCCAAACAAATGTTAGTACATGTCGCCATGTGGGGCATATCAACATAAATACAACAAAATTCCCAAAGAGTAGGGAAAGAAACAAACAAAAACAATCAAATAATTAATGGCAGGAAATTTTCCTGATAAGATGAAAAATTAATCTAGACATACAAAAAAGTTCAAAGAATTCAAGTCGAAAAAAAGTAAAAAAAAAAAAAAGTACACACCACATCCAGACACATCATGATAAAAAGGTCAAAAGGCAAAGGCAAAGAGAATAACTTGAAAGAAATAAATGATAAACAACTATCACAGGCAAGGGAACCTATATAAAATCAGAATTGACAAACTTCTCATCAGAAATAATAGAGGCCTTAGGCAAAACTATCTTTAACAGATGAAAAACAAAAAAGCATTCCTAAAGAAATACTGAGAGAATGTGTTGCTGGCAGGCCCAACTTATAAGAAATAATAATGGAAGCAAGTAAACCTAGCTAGAAATTCAAACTATATGAAAAAACAACACACATAAAAGTAATCAGAAAAGATATATATGGGAATTTTTTATTTTTTCAAATCATATGTCTGAAAAGGGACAATATTTTGCTAGCTATGTATCTAGAATATAAATAACCACAAGAACTCAAAAGAAAAAGTTGAAGAATGGACAGAGGCCTCCAAAGAAGATATTCAGTGACTAATAAGCATTTGAAAATACATTCAACATGACGAAACACTAAAAATTAGATATTCCTCTATACTCACCAGAATGACTTTAATGAAAATGGAGAACAACAATTGTTAGGAAGGATATGGAGAAATCAGGGCCCTCATATGCTACTGGTAGGAACGTAAAATGGTGCCACTGATTTGAAAAAGAATTTGCAGGTTCCTCAAAAAGTTAAACGGAATTACCACATGACCCAGCTAGTTTACTCTAGGTGTATGCCCAAGAGAAATGAAAATATATACCCATCAAAATACTGTACACATATGTTCACAGCAGAATTATTTATAATAAACAAAAATCAAACCAAATGTACAACTGATAACAACATAAATAAAATGTGATATATCCATACAATGGAATATTATTCAACAATAAAAAGATGAAGTGTTATGCAACATGAATTTGCCTTGAAAATATTTCAAAATGCTAAGAGAAAGAAGTCAGTTTCATAAGACCAAGTTACATTTAATTTATATGAAATATCCAAATGGGGAAATCTGTAAGAAAAAAACAGGTTAGTAGTTGCCTATGGCAAAGGGGTTAGGAGGACTAACGGGTGACAGTTACAACACATAGCATTTATTTTTGGCATAATGAAAATTTTCTATAAAATTATTATGGCTATGAGTGTGTACCTTTGTGGAAAATCCATTGAATTTTTTGCTTTAATTGTGTGAATTCTATGGCAGATTAATTATATTTCAATGAAGATTTTTTTTCTTTAAATGGGAGTATTTAATATTCTCTTAAGCATTCCCTGGGAGCAGATACTGTTTGAATGCTTAACATAAATGTTTATGTAATGTTAATTCATGTAATAGTATTACATATAAGTATTTCATGTAATTATTTAATGTATTTTTCATAACATTTATCTTCATTTTACAAAAATAGTAAGACAAAAAATGTTTAACTTGCTCATTTAATGTATTACAGCTAACAAGCAACAGAACACCTTTTCCAAACTGCAGTCTGATTCTAGAGACTAAAGTTGTATTGTTTTTTTAAATTTTTAAAAATTTATTATTATTATTAATATTATTTTGCTTCCCTTATTCCCTGTGTGGAGTGGCTTAAGTAGTTCTTAAGCATGCACTGCTACCACCAGAAGCGACATGAAGCCAAAAGACTTCCACTCCCTATTCCTGGCATATCTGGTTCTGTCTGTCTGGAATGGAACTTAAGAATTTACATATCCAAGTTCTCAAGTGTGTTACTTAAAAAAAAATCACAGTAAATAGCCAATCCATTAAAACTAACTCATAGTCAACCATGGTGGCAAGTGCTTATAATACAAACTACTCAGGAGGCTGAGGGAAAGGATCACCAGTTTGAGGTTAGTTTTTGCACTTTAGCTAACCCTATCTTGAAATTTAAACAAGGACTGGGATGTAGCAACTGTCTACCATGCAAGAGGCCCTGGGTTCAATCCCCAGTATTACAAAAGAACAAAAAGCAAAACCATAACTCCAAGTTAATAAATTGAAAAATTTTAGTGAGCATTCATAAAATGATAATTAATATGAAGGAAAGAAAAGCATATGACAGCATAACTTAGTACATTTAAGTATAAAACTATACAATTTTGCAAAGAAAAGTAAAAAAAAAAAAAAAAGGAAAATCCAAACACCTTGAACATCTTAACTCAGATATAATAAGAGTCATTACTTATATAACACATTATATCACACTCTACTAATCATCCTACATATTTAATCTTCACATGAAGTATATTGTACTACTATCCTTGCTGTACAGATAAGAGTGTAGAGCACAGTTCAGTAGCTAGCAAACAGATAAGTCAGGATTTTATATTTATGTAGCCTGCTGTGGAATCTGAACTCTTACTCTCTTGTCTCTTTTAAAAAGATATTTGGTATTATTGATAGTGATGGAGAACTATAGAAATATTAACATAATTTACACACACCAGATGGCCAATGTAAGAATGAATTGTTTAAGAAAAAAGTCATTTGCATGTACTATTAGTGGCAGAAGGTATGGGTGGAACCATTCCAAAGAATAATTTGGCAATATATATCAAAGACGTTTAAAAAGCTCAGACTTTTTGACCCATTATATAAAGCTACAGGGATTTCCATTAAAGGAATATTTACATTAGTTCATGGATATATGCACTAGAAAAATATTAATTGAAATATTGCATTGGAAAATGAATCAGTGAAAAGAAGGCATAAGACAAAAAAAAATGACTAAAATTTACTAGAAGTCACTAAAACAGCATAGATGTTGCTCTACAGTTATCAACACAGAAGGAAAGTCATCTTATTTTTCTCTTTCTTTCTTTGCACTGGAAATTGAAACCAGGGGCATTTTACCATTGAACAACTGAGCAACATCCTCAATTCTTTTTATTTTTTATTTTGAGAGAGAGTCTTGCTAAGTTGCTGAGAGTCTTGCTAAATTGCCCAGGCTGCTCTCAAACTTGCAATCCTCCTGCCTCATTCTCCTGAGTTGCTGGGATTACAGGCATTCCTTTCCTTATTTTCTCATATAAGAAAACATCATGGAGAACTATGTATAGTATAGAGCAACTGTAATTTAAGATATAATATCTTAAGGAAATTAATTAAGAAATAAAACAAGGTAATTTAAATGGCTCATAGCTCCACCCCCCCAAAAAAAGGTAGAGAATTATAGGCATAACATAATCTAAGAAACAACAAAGAAATGAAAATACAAATTAAGTAAATAAAACCTCACCTCAGAGAGAAAATAAATAAATAAAACCTCCCAACATTGAATCAAAAAGGACTTATTTATGGTAAGTTAAATATTATATTTGACTCAAAAGACAAAACCCAAATATTTGTTGTTTTCTTGAAACTTACCTGAGTTTTTTAAAAAGCTAAAATATAGGGATGGGACAAAATGAACAATATGGACAGCAATGCCCACAATGGTAAAAACAGAATTGTAGGAAAATAAAATCACAACAAACATTCCAAATTCACAGAAAGACTGAGTCACTGATCATGTGCTAATTTGCAAAACTAATACATATTTTAACCAAAAATCGAAACAATAGAAATTGGAGTAAATATAATTGTCACTGATTTTTTAAGAGTACAGTAAACAAAAGTCACCCCTAGGTAGGATTAAGATATAGAAAAGGGTTTTCCAGCTTGCGTTTGTCCTCACTGATGGCAGTTTCTGCAGCAGGACCAAACATTCTTCCCATGGTCCTCAGGGGGCAATAGACAATGTGATGTCTCAGTGTAGGACCTGAAGAAAGCTGTCCTCTGATATATGGAGCATATGCCAAAATGCTGAGGTAGAGTTAGCTCTATCAAAAGCCTGTCAAGAATGAGTGAAGAATGAGAGAGAAGAAATTACTAAATTATCTAAATAAATAAAGGCATTTGCACGACTGTACTTGTCACATTTGCAAAGACAAAAATAATGCTTATATGCTGTACATTTCTCATTACATGATGATGGTTGAGCATCAATTTTAAGTACTCAGCATCACAAATACTCTATTCCAGGGCTCAAGCTGAGAAGAACATCTAGTTGAGACATTTCATTTTCGCATAAAAGAAAAAAAAAAAAAGCTGGTGGAGAAACATGGTGACCCTTATAACTTCTGCTCACACAACCACATGAAAGTCTACTCATACTCCATTGGTCAAAGCAGCTTATAAAAAGTAACTTAGAGTCAAAGTGGTGGGAGGTGTATTTCTCTGCAACGTGTCACATGGCAGTAGGCAAGGATGTGTAATCAGGATATTTTCAGGAAAGCAGGAGAGAAGGAGTTTGTTAATCGTGAATGACAATACAATCTGCCACTTTTGGATTTCTTTAGATAACTATTTCTCTGATTGATAAAATGCAAAAAATTAAACACTTTTTCTAGTTTTATCTACCTGTATCACTCTCCCTGGCTGTATTTTATCTCATTTAATTGATTATTCTCTATCTACCAGCTTCTCTTTGTGTCCTACTATGTTCTAAATGCCCTGCAGCTGACTCACTGTGCAAATAATCAAAATGGGTATTTATAGACTCAGAAATAACAGGATATTATTAGTAGATCATTCAAGAGAAAAACTAACTTTATCATATACATAGAATGTGTATATTTTAGAATAAAACATCAGAACTGGCAAAGTGACTAAGACAGCTTTCTTCAAAAACTCATAGTCTGTAATTAGAAGATCAATGATTCTTCTTTAACTTTTGAAAATCAAAACACACACACACACACACACACACACACAGCACACTATCTGTTCCACCCTGCACCATTTTTCATACACACATACAGGAGACAAGTTGCCATGGTGATATGCTTATCTTCATGGCAATTGATCATTTCATTTATGTGTATGTCCATTGTTTCTTAATCAATAAATTATGAGCTCTGAGCTCAAAGATTTGAATCTTCAAAGAAAATACAATAAAACTTTGAGAAAACAAATTCCTGCCCAGGAAAGAATTTAATTCCTAATAATACAACAAGAAAGAGCAAAGCAAAGCTTTAGAAAATTAGTATCTAAAATGGAACTATAAAAAGTACATGCTCTTAGGAAATGAAAGCTTCCAAATAGCTGTAAATGTTCAAAATGACAGCTTTCTCACAATATGTATGATGCAATTTAGTTTGTAGTTGTCTGTGTGTAGTTGAAATGATCCCCAACAGAAAATGAGTCTTGAAATTCTGATCCCCAGAAATTCATCAGGGTAAAATTTGTCTAGCTACTGGAAAAAAATTCAACTCATACACAGGTAGTCACAAGCATTGAGCAGAAATATGAGTGAACTGGAAGTTCTCGACCTACAGAGCAAACTAAAAAAGATAGTGACTTCAATCTCTGAAGTGATTAGAAAAATTGACATGTGGTTTTTTATCTTCAAATGTTACCTATGACAAAAAAAAATAATCTTAGGGCATTGTCATTGAATTCTGATCAACTGTGGGATGCAAAAAAGGCAGTCCCCACACTTACTCCCTGTCCTATCAGGAGGGCAAAGGGCTGCAACTGTCAAAAACGTACATTTTAGGTTTAAGAGTAAGTAGCATTTGCTCTAACTTGCAATACATTTAAAACACTTTTATATTTTTCTTAAAAGAGTCTTCATCAATTCTGTCAAATTAACTTATAAAATTATTTTGAGATTTGACAGTTCATATTAAAGTAACATTTGAAATTTTAAGTTATATGAGGTAATTGGGAAAATTAAATATATACAAACACAAGTTAATATAGTGTTATTCTATTATTTTAATTATTTATATTTATTTAACATTAATGTTTAAATAATTAATAATTAATTCTTTATATTTAACATGATTAGTTTCTTATTTATATTTAACATTATTTTAATTATTTATATATTTTCATTTACATACATTATCTCATATTTATAGCTAACATTATTGTGTAACATTATTTAATATGCTATTATATTTTTAATTATATTAATTTATATAATGTTTTATCTAAACATTATAATTAATATAAATGTTTTAATTTTTTAAAGAACTTAAATAAAGTTAAAAAAGCATAAGTAGAGAAATTAGAAGATTTGGCAATGGGATTAGAATAGCTTATTTTAAGTATTACTTTATTCAAGTAGAAATAATTTTACAAGAAAATTATTTAATAAAATGATAAATTAAAATTTTTAAAAAATACATGTGCTCAAATCTAACCATTATAACATTACTTATTTCAATGAATAGTCAAGAACAAAGGAGTGAGAGTAAAAAGATCTACCTTCTCATTAATTGCACCCATAATGTTGCATTTTTAGAAATCCTATACTCTTTAAACTATCCCCAGTCCATGGATATTTTTGTAATTATTTAAAATTGAATTAAAACCTTAAGTACATATGTTGGAACGATATGTTCAAAAATATTTCTGACCTTGCTTTGACTCCTTGAATATGCTCTTATAGATTTTTAGAAGCAATTTGAATAAGAAGTTAGCAAGTTATTTTCCTTCCAAATAAAGCAAGTTATCTTTGCTTAAATATGTGGATTATTTATATAATACTTGAACAAATAGATATTTCTAACCTTAACAAGTCTAGAAAGAAATATGTAAGTTTAAAAAAATGCATATTTGCTTACTGAAAAAATATCTCCACCAAACTATAAAATATTTATTTAACCAAATATTAAGTAACTATCCTAAATATTTGTCCTTATTCTTAGGTCCACAGTATTTGATACTAATGAATATTTAGGAACAAATGTGTGCTATTTTATTTGATGAAGCATTTAATGGAAAGAGTTTATATTGGTCTTTTAGAGGCAAGTACTATTTTTTTCCCTTAGTTCTTCTTCATGTGCTTTTTTTTTTTTTATCACTGTTGCCTAAATGTGGCATAATACTCTGTCAGAAATTCTTATCAAAATATCATTTCAATAGATACAGTGTCATTTTCAAAATAATGTATAATACAACTGAAAATAAACATCCATCAAAGAACACTAAAAATCAGACAAACAGGATAAGCTACCCTATGTTTATTACTGTTGCAAGGGGTAGGAATACAGGATGTCATGAAGGAACAGAAACCTCAGATGGCTACAGATATGTTGGAGATTATGTTAACTGCTTGGCATTGTTCATACATTATGAGTCAGTCAATGACCCAGTTAATGTGTGATGCTGAGAGAGTCATTTGCTAAGAAATATTATGGCTCCAATATTGAAGACATGTTTCAAGTTTCCATCATAAAAAATGGAAAAAAGGAAAAGCTTATGAAGCTATCTTTTCTCTGTCCTCATTTTATTCTTTTATAATCCCAACAGACCACACACATATCTTAATGCTTACTGTCATTCAATGTCAATCCTTAATTACCTAAATTATACATATAAATAGGAAAAATTCTTCACTTCGCCCCATCTATATCCTCAAATATAATTAAAGATTTCCACAGAGATATCCACAAGGTAATGTTTGGGGAAGAAAAACATAAACAAAACAGGATGTTATTATTCAGCAGTGTATATATTATAGCCAGTCAAATTGAGGAAATTCAATATTCCTTTTCAAGCTGTTCATAATTTTTTCACTTATTAGAGTTCTTTAAGACCTATATTAGAATCCTATCAATTTTATATGCTAATTAGTTAATAAATCCTCAAATTGGATCTAATTTTTGTTATAAAAGCTCCCTTTTCCATGTATTCCTTTTTTTTAATTGACACATTATAATTATGCATAATAGTGGAATTAATTATGCTATACTTTACATGCACATAACATAATTTGATCAATCTCATTTACCTGTACCTTCCCTTTCCCTCTCTTCCTCTCTCCCCCAATACATTCACTTTAATCTACTGATATCCTTTCAATTTTTATTTCAATTAGTGCATTATAATTCTACACATCTAATTTTATATATGCAGGGTTTATTTTGGTATATTTATATATGGACATAGTATTATTTGTTAGATTTCATTTCACAGTTCTTCACCATGCCCTCTCCTCCCCACTCCCTCTCAATCTCCTTGCTCTCCCTCTCCCTCTCCCTCTCAATCTCCTTGCTCTCCCTCTCTCTCTCTCTCTCCCTCTCCTTCAAGTGATCATTTTGACTAGCTCCAGATTTCTAGCTCCAATATCTGAAGTGAAGATGATAATTGTCACTAAGCAATGGAATACAGAAGAAATCTATGGTAGAGAAGATCTATAAATTTTACCTTGCAAAACTGAACTTTGTATCAATTGACAACTCCATATTTCTCCCTCCCCCATGTCTCTGGCAACCAACATTCTAGTAATTTCTTCCGTGTAAGAGTTTGTTGTAGAGACCTCATATAAATTGAATTATGCAACATTTGTCCTTTGATGACAGGCTTATTTCACTTAGCATAATATAGTCCATGATCATTCATGTTGTGGCATATGTAAACCTAATAACATTTTTTACAGAAATAGAAAAAAAATTCCTATAATTCATATGGGAAGCTGAATAAGCAAAACAATCTTGAATGATAAGAACAAAGTTGAAGCTTTATTTTTTTTCTGAATTGTTATATTATACAATAACAATGCTCAAAACGTATACACCAGTGAAACAGAGTAGACAATCCAGTATCAAACCCACAGATATATGACCAAATAATCTTTGCTACACTAGTGTGGGCAAAGGATAGTCTTCTTCAATGAATGGTGCTGAAAAACTGAATATCCCCAGCTAATGAAATTAGATGCTTATCTTAACCCACATTCAAAAATGAACTCAAAATTGAATAAATATGTAAATGTAGACCTGAAACTGCAAAATTCCTAGGAGAAAACAGAAAGGGCTTATTGTGTTAAATACTAATCAGTGCCTAGGGATGCCTGCAATGAGATAAAGTCTCTAAAGAATGTGATAATGAAAGAAATTGAGAGGGGGAACCAGCCACTTCCCTTATCTCCAGTGTTTAGGAGAGGATCTAAACATAGTGACCCTGATTGTAAAGTAAGAAAATAGGCTCATAAAACATCTGAAGAACTCCACCTTTACAGTGGGCATGCAAGCTATACTATATATTCCCCCTGCTTGTAGGCATGGTTCAACACTTTATCATATCCTGACCTGCCACCATCAAGAAGTAATAAAATGTCCAAAACCTTTCCCTTGAGTTTTCTAAATTCTTTCTTCAGAATTGGAAAAGAGTATATCACAGTATTTGCAGTCCTGAGTTTAAACAATTGGCATAGTTGACAGAATCACAGAAAGAAAGTTATCAAGTTGACTCTGGATTTGGGAAAAGATATGGAGTCTGCAGGAGAAATTGTGGGCTGGCCTTGAGTCTCAGTGTGATTTGATGTGGTTTCCCTATTGGAAGGGTTGGTTCTACTGCATGGATATGAAGGTGCCCTGAAAATGCCAGAGGAATTGCTGAGAGTATAAGAAACAACATCCAAAGTAGTCATGGGAAAGCAAAAGGAAACAAAGAATGTCAAAGCAATAGTAGCATTGACCCTGCGGTGTGCAGTGAAGTTAGTCATAGGCCAGGAGCTAGCCACTCAGGTTCGGCTCTATAGCAGACAGGAAGAGGTCAAGCTAGAAAGAGATGCCCATTTAGTGCAGGAAGACGTCAAGGATGTGTCATTATGGTGCTTAGAACTTGTAGATATGAACATCTGCTGGCCGTAGCCTGCTGTTATGTAAACTAAGGGGACATCACAGACCCAGAGCCCATACTGGGGCTTTGATGATTATTGAAAATTGTCAGATGGGGATTTTGATGTAGGGAATCCACTAGTTCCAGTAACTCAGAAGTTTAGATGACGATAAAATGGAAGTTAGATCAATAAAGGTCCAAAATTTAAAAACCCAGCAGAAGTGACCTGAGAAGGCAGATCCAGATCTGCTCTACATTCCAGACAGATATTTACATATTACCATAAGACCATCTGCCCCCAGAGAGTTGGTGGAACTGAGGTCTAAGTTCAGGCATAATACAGCAACAACAAAAAAGTTTATCTGCATGGTTATTCTGCTTGTGGGACACTGGAGCAAATGAGAGTACACCATGCATTACACCAGAGGATTTACACTGTCACTGCTGTTGAATGTGTGGGGTCATTACTAACTTGGCTACTTCTTGCCAGTCACAATATGTGGCCAAATTCAGGAGATATTCCTATGCCCAGAGGTTTCTGAATCTCTATGGAAGAGTTACCAAACTATCTGCAGGAACTGGGAATGAAACATATGCAGCCTTTCCCAGGACCAGACAGAATGAATTTTACTGTCAGCATGAGAGATGCAGTGTTACAGACAGCTCATTCATCCACTTATGGTGCCCTGGTATCAATGTTATCCCCATTAGTAGAGTGGCCCCTTCTGTAATGTGCACAACTGGTAGCAGATCTAGGGGAAACAGATTTTGACAGAAAGCAGGAATTCATAAAACCCAGCCAAATCAAGAAGGACTTCCCTGAGTCTCACATAAACAGATGTGGGCAGATTTAATAGCAGCAGGAGTAGATGAAAGGAAAATAAATAATGCAATTCTATCCTGGTATAGTTATGGAAGCAATTGCTGAAGGACAAGAGGTTTTATCCACTACCTCTCAATAAGGAAACAAAAGAATAGGCAATCAGAAGGGTAAAATCAACTCCTACTCCAAAAAGAGACAGAGACAAGCCTCTCCTATTAGAAGATGTAATAAAAGCAGTGTCCACAGCTTCCAGTGAGGAGTCTTTGAGTCCTTGGGTGTGGGACAACTGGAACAAAGATCAAAGTTCAGGGTCTAAGCCATGTCTTTGGCCTAGAGGCCATATGCAGAATTGACAATACATTGGTCTTCAGAATATTTTCATAGCACTGGTGGACACAGGAGCTGAGCATACATTGATACATGGTAATCAATTCTGATGAAATCCCTGACCAATTAACTGCTTGCTATTGATGGATACAATAGGGAAAGCAGAGTTCCAGCAATAACATTGACTCTGCAGCTTGGACACTTGTCACCCACCCTCTACGTACTGTTCATAGCCCGCATTCCTGAATATATAATAGGTGTTGATATTTATGGGGTAAATGCCTACAAACTACCATAGAGGAGTTGAATTGCCAGAAGATTAAGCATGTGTCAATTATGAGACTTATATTAAAAGAACGTTCTGTATGCCCCCTTCTTGTTTTGCCTGTGCCTTGCCACCAAATAATATCAAACCCCTAGTGGCCATCAAGAGATAAGGAAGGCCATATATAAATAGGCTAAAGTATACACAATTTGCACAAACCACAGTCCTGTTAGCTACCCTGTGTGGTTGGTAAAAAAGCAGGATGGAACTTGGTGCATGACAGTGAATTATGAGGAATTGAAAAAGGTGGCCACTTCATTTTATTTAGCCCTTCCAATTGCTACCATTGTAGAAGAGTTCAGCATCCAGCTGGGAACATATCATTGTATATTAGATCTTGCTAAGGCCCTCTTTAGTATAGGTATAGCCCAATAGTTAAGAATGATTTGCCTTCACATCAGAAGGCTGATATCTCAAGGGTATTTCCATAACCCCACTTTATGTCATAGTATGGTAGTGCAAGACTTAGAAACCTGGTCCTAACCTTCACAGATAAAATTGTTTCATTATGTTGATGCCATTTCTCTCACCTCTGAATCTTTCTCAGCACTTACTGTGCTAACACCCATGCTTGTGATTCATTTACAAAAAACGGAACAGGCTATAAACCCCAACAAAGTGCAAGGCCTTGACTTATTCTCAAAACTTCTTGGATGTTTTGTTGAGTAAGACAAAGTTTGTACTTCAGTCTGTAATATATAAAGTATTTGTAATAGATAAAGTATTCAAGTATTTCCACTTCCACCAAAAAGTACAGAAAATAGAAGAATTTATTGGGCTACAGGGTTGTTGGAAGACTTCTATTCTTAATGTAGCTCATTTATACAACCCTGATATAATTTTGGGGGCATGGTAAGGCACAGAACTGACTGGCATACTGAAGTATTTAATAAAGCCAAATATGATCAACAAAATAGGCACAAGTCCTCGGGATCCTACGCACATCAAAACCTGCTGAGCTTTTGTTCATGAACTCTGAACAGCTTTGGATGGGGCTTATGGCAGTGAATTAGGGGACATAAGACCCCCATTCTATTTTGGTCACAATTATGGAAGGAGGTAAAGAGAATGTTATAGCTTATTGGGAAAAAATGGTGTGTTACTTATGCTAATGTTCTTGCCACAGAGTTCATCACCAGAGAAATGCCAGTCAAGAGTGTGAGGGCATACCCCATCGGTAGATGACTACAGCAAGCCAAGGCCCCCTAATCATAGGTAGTCCAGATGGCAACCACAATAAAATTGGGTGAATTCCTTTTACAGCAAGGAAAAAAAAAACTTTGTCTCTCAACTTAGAACTTCAACAACTTCTGGAACCCATCACATGTGTAGAAGAAAATAATGAAATACCATCAAAATATATGCCTTTATTTCTTTAAGATAAGAAGGCCAACCTCCAACACCAGAGATAGTCTGGTACACTCATAGATCAGCAAAAGGAAGCCCTCTGTCCCAGAGTGGAGAGCTATAATCTATTATCCAATGACAAGACTCTGTGGATGGAAAAAGGAAAGGACATAGCAGTCAATGGGCTGAATTGTAAGTGGTATGGATGCTTATTGCTCATGAAAGTGGGCCATTAACTGTCTGTACAGACAGCTGGGCCATATTCAAAGTACTTATAATGTGGCTGCCTCAGTGGCAATAACAACAGGGAATGATTAATGGCAGGCCTCTGTGGAGAAAGCAGCTATGGAAGGACACATGCCTTTGTGTCCAAACCCAAATTGTCATAATATACAATGTGAATGGTCATTGCTCTCTCCAATTTCCAGGAAATGATGAAGTTGACCAACTGGCAAAGATGAGATGGCTGTAGGAAGCCCCAGAAGAAAAAATTGCCACTTGGCCACATCATAGATTAAAGCACACTGGTCAAAAGACTGTATGAGCAGCTGTGACATGCCGACCAAAAAGATGTCTGATGATTTTTCTGCAAGCCTGCTCTCAGTACTGCCCATGATGACTAATGCCATTGAGGGGCATATCATGCAAGATGACGTCCCTTTTCAGCAATGGCTGATAGACTAACTTGGTCCTCTCCCATTATCAAAAGGATCCAAATATGCATTGACTTGTGTGGACACAGTTAAATTTCCCAGGAATAGAAACAATCAGAAGGCAATTATTAAGGGACTGATACAGACGAGTGCTGTATATGGCATACCTCAGAAAACTGACAGTGACCAAGGAACTCATTTCACAGGCCAGCGAATACAAGAGTGGACTCAAGACCAGGACATACTAAGATTTTTCCACCTGCCATACAATCCATTCATTAATTGAAAGAACGAATGGCTTGCTGAAACAAGCCTGAAGGACTGAGAGTAATTGTGCAGGGCACAATAACTGGGAAGCTCATCTGCCTGAGCTACTGAGGACACTAAATGAGAAAAACAGACATAAGCACCCTGCAGTCATTTCTATGTTATCTCACTCATGGCTGCCAGCATTAAGTTTACAGATAAACACTTCCACTGAACATTTTCTTAAACCAGCCTGGGGCACAAGTTAACAACTTGCTCTGACTGACTCCTTAATACATCACATCAGCAACAGTGATTTTTAGTTGACCATGGACTGCACAAGGAAGCCCCCAGTGGTTTGCCTTATTGATCCTTTGGGAGGAGGGAGAATGCTTAAGCTTACAAGTAAAGTCTACTGTGTTGGGAACCTGGCCTTCCCGGATGATGTTACCCTTGGGTATCAATGCCCAAGGACAACTTAGGATCAGTTTTAAACAGTAATATATTTCATTCTACCTATACCCCAAAGGAAGCAGAATGACATGGTACACTTGCAGGAAGTCCACTATGCAGGCTACTTTACTAACACAAGATGATTAGTTGTGTTATAATATAGCATATACTATATAATATATCCTGTATACTGTTTCATGCAGCTGATTTGGGATTTTTGATTCCTATTAGGCATTTGTCATATTCTCCACAGTTTAGGAGCATATAATCTATTCCTGGAGTGGACAACAGAAATTGAACATTTACTAACCATACTGAAGATTGAATCTGCTCAGACTCCCTAACCCCAACCCTACCTTGCAAATCAGATGGAATGGACTTGATTGGCACAATGCTGGATTGAAAACCCTCAACTACCAAAACAGGCATCATATGATTACATTAAACAAAAAGTTTGGCTTTGATTAGGGAAATATTAAATAGCTCTCTGGTACCTGAGTATATCTCTGTATGGAATGGGCTTTCACAGAAAGTATCAACTCAGGTTACTGTTAAAAGGGTAACTTTCTTTTGTGTCATACAGTGTGATCATGATAACAAGATAATGGACTTTCTGCCTGCCTCTCTATGTGAGATCACAGTTAATTCGCAGATACCTTCATCCTATCACCCCATGTAACTCATAGGTTTTTCCCCTTGCCATAGGGTGTTCTATGGATATGTGGGCCCTCTGGATAGTCTCACCTACCTTACCACTGGATAGGATGATGTGCATACAGATGGTCATATATTCCAGCTAGGGTTCTGCCTTTTTTAACATACACACTTAGTAATTGGGATAGTGTAAAGGCAAGTTACACAAGGCACTGCCAGGCCTACTGGTGGTCCTATCCATTAACTATTCTTTCTCCACTAGCCCGTAGTGAACGATGCAGACACTTAGTTCTCAGCTGTAGCTTTCCACACGGCTCAAAACTAAACATGTCATAACATGCCACAGCATTCTGTAACATGCTATAACCTGGTTAACTGAGGAGACTACTCAGATAAAACAAGATGGTTTTACAAAATAGGATGGCACCAGATATACTGTGTCTGCCCAAGATGGAATATGCACAGTCTTAGAGACAGACTACTGTATGCATGTGTATTCCTGGTAATGAACACAATATTACCCTTGCTTTAACACATTATCTAACCAAATTAATGCTTTTAACACCCTTTTAATTGATCCAGTCTCTAAATGGTTAACATTCCTTCTCTTGACATGACTCCATACCACCTATGCTATATTAATAACCCTGGCATGCATACTGATAGTTTCTTTCTCTTTGTACTGCTATTGTGAAGTATGGATGCAATGTGCCTCCAGAGCCCTGTTGCTAGGACCTGGTGGAATATGTGGGATGGTCTGAGATTGTGAGAGGCATGAAGGTGTTTCCAAGGCACTGAAGGGGTGGAGTGTTGAGTTAAACATGAATCAGTGCGTAGGAAAGCCCACACTGAGGTCAGTGAACTGGCCACTTCCCTTTTCTCCAATTTTAGGAGAAGATCTAAACATAGTGACCCTTGTTGTAAAATAAAGGAATATACTCCTAAAACATCTGAGGAAAACCACTGGCACTGAGGGCAAGCAATCTGTTCTATGCACTACCCCTGCAGGTAGGCATGAGGAGGCCTTCCATTGTATCCCTGTCTGCAGTTGCCAAGGAGTTAGTAAATAAGAAAATGTCCAAACCTCTCCATTGAGTTCTCCAAGATCCTTCTTTGGGACTGGAAAACAGTATGCTGGGTTGTTTAAAGTCCCAATGTTGAACAGGGGTTCATGATGTGGTCATGACAATGATTTCTTGGATATGACATTGAAAGCACAGTTAACAAAAGCAAAAATAAATGTTTGGGCCTATATCAAACCATAAATCTATGCACATTAAAGGAAATGATCAGTAAAATGGAGAGGCAATCTATGGAATGCAAGAAAGTATTTTCAAGCCATATGTCTTATAAGGGGTTGAGACACAAGTGGTCAACAGTATATGAAAAGATGCTCAACATTTGTAATCTTTAGGGAAATACAAGTCACAATTTGAGGTATTACCTCACACCTGTTAGGATGTTTATTAACAAAACAATGTAAGAGACAACAGGAATTAGTGAGGATATGGAGAAAATGAAAACATGTACACTATTCATTGGATCATAAAATGGACCACCAAAGGAAAAACAGTATGGAATTTCCTCAAAAAATAAAGCATGCTGCTACCATATGACCTAACAATCCAACTTCTGGGTTTACATAAAAAACCAATTGAAATCAGCACCTCGAAGAGATATCTGCACTCCCATGATCACTGTAGCATTATTCATAAAAGTCAAGGTATAGAAACAAACTAAATTTCCAACAGGGGTGGTAAGATAAAGACAATGTGGTATATACATACAAGTCTGTTTATCTTTTAATATATAGGATGGGATTGTGTTTTCTTATAAATAATTGTAAATTGGTATACGTGTGTGTGTGTGTGAGTGTGTGTGTGTGTGTGTGTATGTGCATCTGTGTGTCTTTTACTGTGGTAATGATGCAAGTTTACAGTTGCTTTTATTTAGTATGAATAATTTTTGCCTAAAACTTTGTCTACTACTAATGAACTTTAACTTTTATTTTTGTAATTTCAATAACTGCTATATTTCTGGCCTAATCATCTTTCACACACACACACACACACACACACACACACACACATATGTATTATATGTATATAGCAGTCATATATTATATATATTTTCTTAATATAATACACATAAGAATATGTAATATATAATATATATAATATATAATATATAATTATGTATAAGAATATCATATATTATAAAATTTGTAATATATAAAAATATGTTATATATGATGCACTGTATATAATAATATACATATTATATAAAAACATATTATATATAAAGAATATACATATTCTTAATCAAAAAGATGATTATCAAAATACCACAACTTTTTCTCTTCTATTCTGTTTTTACCTCAACTGGTGTAACATCAAATGTGGATACTGAAATACAATTTCTGATACTAACCATCCAATGTTAGAGTTTCTCTGGTTGGCAGACTACAAATATAGATGTTCTAACAGTCTTGCATATTCAATAATTTGCTAAAACAACTCACAGAACTTACTGAAATTGCTATACTTTTGGTTATGGTTTTATTATAAAGGACATAGATGAGGTGGGATCTGGGAGGTTCCCCAACACAGCTTCAGAGTCATCTTCAAGGGGAGTCAGGGCATGTCACCTTATCCCCACTCCTTCAGTATTTCCAAAGCAGGTGATTTTATTCACCAGCCAGGAAGCACTACTGAGCTTTACTCTCCACAGTTTTAATTAGGACTTCATTGTGCACAATGAAATGAATGAGTCAATTATTGGCCATGTAACTGAGCCTAATAAACTCTAATCCTTTTTTTTCTTTTTTTCTCAGGATGACTGGAAGCTGGAATTTTCAACCCTCAAATCATATGTTTGGTCTTTCAAGTGACTGTCATGTTCAAAAACCACCAAGGAGCCCACCATAAGTAATGCATTAGCTTAATACAGTCAATCTTTTCATTTAATAAAGGCCAATAGTGTTTCAAGCTCTGTGCCAGGAAACAATGGGGAAAAAAAAAAGTTCTTTGTCATACCATATCTTTCCACATTCATTATCCAATTCCTCACCCCACCAGAAACAAAATGATTGGTTATCTCATATTTGCATCAACACCAAACAATACTGTGTCAAATAATACTGTTTAGGATTTTCTTGGCTTTTTACAAATCCAACTCTCATTCTTTGAAAATGTCTACCACCAACAACTTCATCAAGGTCACTGACTTTCTTAAATCACTTTCAAACCTCTGGGACCAAATATCACATACACATTCTCAGGTCATAGCTATAGCCACCTCCAATGTCATAAATATCATCAAGTTTACTTTTATAAAATATATTTTTATACTTTTATAAAAATACTTTCACAAATTGTAGTCCAATGATTTTTTGTTGTTTTTCTAATCTTGCCATATTACACCAAATTATAAACAGGAACTTAATCCATTTTTGATCCCAGCCTTGATAGCCATGAACCTTAGCATGATGAATAAGATACAAGAACAATGAAGGCAAATGAACCTCAGAATTTAAAAGATTTCATTGATCATACAGCAACCATGACATGGGAGTCAAGTGTTGCCCAACTTCCTTTAGAGAAGAAAAATGGGAAATTCGGTCCATTCCTCTGTTTGAAGTTTTGCTGCAAGGTCACCATGGCAACCCAGAAAAAGACAGCAGAAAAGGTCTTTGATGCCATCTTCTAGGAGCCTTTCTGAATCCCTTGAAATTACATGCAATGTATAATTTTTAGAAATTTCTAAATAACTACAGTGTACAAAATAAATAGGGAAAACAGTATTGGTTTTGTGTCATGGTCAGTAACCTTGCACACCTGCCAACTATAGCTAAATATGGCAAAATATTCTCCAAGTATTGAATGGTGATATCCTCAAATTAGTAGCTGGGATTGAAAAGAATTATGTAAAATCCAATTTATAAATACACAGTCTTTGAAGAAATATTCTGCTTAAAGAAATAATACCAATCAGTAGAGAAAAGAGGATAAAAGATTTAAATTTTCACTGGCTTATGGAATGTATTTTAAATCTACTGAATATTAAACCTCCTTTTTAATTACTGCTAGGCAAATCTAGCATTAGACCTCTGAATTCATAGTTTATTAATATTTTTAAACCCATTGATTCCTAAAGGCCATCAACTAAGTACCCTTAACACTTAAATTAACAGAGCAAGAAAGAAAATATAAACCTCTGAGTCATCTAGAGTGAGGTTCAAATTCACCCAAAGGGAAGGGAAAAATTCCTATGATCTTTTCTATTCTGCCTTAAAATGCCAGCTATTTTAAAAAAATTGAATCATTAACAACATGGTTTATTTTACTGTTTTTAAAAATGGTTTTCAAATGTCTTGCCACAGAATAAATTGATGTTCCGGGACAATGTGTTTCCTTCCTGTGGTTTTGCCCACCTTATGTACACAGTGTCAGATAATGCCCAGAACTGCTGATACTTCTGTGTCAGAAGGAAATTAAAAGCCCATGTTCTATAAGAAAAGCGTTCATCATAGCTAATGTTCTTTCCTTGAATGAGGAAAATCTCATCTCATAATAGACAACTCTCTGATGATGATAATTCAGTTTTGTTTTAGACAAACCTGAACAGTGGTGAGTAGGCTAATTTGACATGAATAATTCATTTGCATTGTCTGGATCTCTTTGAGGAAATTTTATTCTCATTTTTCATAGTTTATGTCTTTAGCATACACTGATTTCTGAAAGGAAGCAGATTGGAATTGTCTAAAATGTAAAAAAGAAAAGATTAACAGGTGACCTGTGGCACTGACTTTGGGGTACTCAAGTACCTCCTAGTTTTTGCCACATCTAAAAAGAACAATTTGAGATGCTAAGGCAAAAAAAAATATTACAAGAACTTTATCATCCATAATCATTTTGGTATGGGGCTCATATTATAAGCAGAAAAAGCAGATGGAGAGGGCTATGAAATATTTAAAGCAAAAAGAAAAATATTTTAGATTGAAAGTAGAATATTAGGCACACAATAGTAGCAGAAAAATTATATGCATTTATTAAGAGAAATTTTAACTCTTACAATGAAATTTATTATGGTGCAAATGAAAGAAAATCAATAGAGGGCAGAGGGATTTATTTGCTTCTAAATATTTATTTTAGGAGAATACTCGAAAAGAGGGAGAAGATCCAGGGGGTATATTCAAAGAGACTCATATAGATGAGTAAACAAGGGAAGGATGCAGAGTGCCAAGGCATAGGGCTTCACTGGAATCCAGGAAGAATTATACGGAGGAGAGCAGAGGAGGTCGGACAGAGAAGGTAGGCCTTGCTAAGGAAACCCATATCGGAATAATACTCAAAAGCATTCTTGGAACAGAGAAATTGATTTTTAAGAAATGATTGAGAATTTCTCCCTTGATGATGGAAGTATTACCACAACAATCATAAGAGCCAACATGCAGTGAAGGATCACTATTTGGTGAGCACTGTGCTAAGGCCTTGGCCTGCTTTATATCATTTAATCTTCACAGAAAATCTATATGCTCTGCAATCTGTACTGATTTCCTAGAAGAAAGAGGCCATTGATCAGCCTTGAGTCTTAAAGCTGACTTTCATGACCTCTTTAGTAGAGTAGTCTAGAGAAAAAGGATTTTCTGAAATGTATTATTCTGACCTTTATCATAAAAGAGGTAGTCCCGACTAACAGGAATATAGAATATTACTTGGAGGTGGGAGGAATGGTCCTAACCAGACTCAAGGGATTTGAGGAAAGTCAGAGCCCTTTCATTAGGTGGACTGTAGGAA
The DNA here is from genome assembly GCF_902686445.1 of Sciurus carolinensis. Classification (NCBI taxonomy): domain Eukaryota; kingdom Metazoa; phylum Chordata; class Mammalia; order Rodentia; family Sciuridae; genus Sciurus; species Sciurus carolinensis. The sequence continues at coordinate 30,646,444 of NC_062225.1, forward strand.
GAGACAGGAGGTATCAACAAGTTCAGACAAAAAAAGATTTATGCTTCCAACCTGTCCAGAGGACCAAACTCTTAAAGACAGGAGTAGGAGGAACTCACAATATAGGGAACCTGCAAGCTTCAGGGGCTACTGGTCCACTCTTAATCCTCTATGAAAGGTTCCACAGACTTTCAGTTTCTCAGGGATACAAGGTAACAGCACAGCAACACAGGCAGAAAAAAAAAAAAAAAATGCTAGATGTATGAGTCAGAACACAGTCTGGATCTCTACATGCTGGAACTAGAAGTGTCCATGTGACCAGCAAGAGACCATAAATGTACTAAGAAAGCCATGGGTCAGTAGCAGGACGGAGTTAACAAGAAGCACGTGTATGAGCTGCAGGAACTTTAAGTCAAGAGGTAAATAGCCAAGGTCAAGACCATGGCAGTAACTGACAGAGTCCCCCAAACTGGATATGGTTACTTCACTGCAGGAGCTACCAGTCCAGGAAGAACCTAGACCAGACACCCTAGAGACTGCCCTGCAAGTCCACAGAAGACATCATCATGTTAATACAAATATCCAAAGTTGATTCAAGGTCACCAGCCCTCTTAAAATATGTACTCAAAACCTTGGAGAGGAGAATTGAAAAGGAAGAGGAGAAAAGCAGAATGTGAAAGACAGCATTTTTTTCAAGAGCAGCTGTTTATAGAAAAAAACTAATTATATCACCTGCTGGATCTAAAACTTACCAAAATGCATATAAAACTTAGATGTCCCAGTTGCCACTGCCCTAAATCAACAGGAAGGGGCAGAACTGCTTGTGCATTGAGGGGGGTACAGGGGTACTAGATATGCTCGCTCGGTTTCGTGGTAGGACTTTGCATTAATAATCATGTCTTAACCTTTCAAGGGAAAATATTGTTTTTAAATGATATTTAAAATTTCATAATTCTACCTACAAAACTTTATTGATTGTCTCATTGTAATTTTTTTTAAATTTTTTATTTTTTATTTTTTTTGGTGGTGCCAAGCGTTGAACCCAAGGTCTTGTGCATGCACAGCTAGCACTGTACCAACTGAGCTTTATCCCCAGCCCCTTTTTTGATTATTTGACAGATATTTTAAAACAAAAATATCTGGTTATTCTCAAAATCAAGTTTGAGTAAATTTTGATATTTTACTATTCTCATTAAAGTTATCATCTAAATTTGGTCTCAACTATTTTTTCCCTTCTTACTAATTCCCTTAGTTTGCTGAGTATTTTCTTTATTTGTCAATATTTGAATGGACCATTTTATTTTCCTTATTTTTGTAATATATGTGTCAGGTTATTCAAATAGGTCTCCAAATTTAATTGTTTTAGTGAGTATTGGTTTCCTGCATCTGGCTTTGACCACCTCTTTGTCTCCTTTTTTGTTTGACAGCATTTAGAACTTTGCAGCCATGTAATTTTAAATCAAGGAGGATACATATCATGCCCCTCAAGGATCTAGGTATCGTCTGGTGGGAATAACAAGTCCTCTGAAGGGTGAGAGTTATGGGATTTGTTTGTCAGAGACCAGAATGATGTAGCCCAAGACTTTAAAACATGCTTTTAAAGACCACATAAACAGATATTATGTGTTTACTTTTCTAAGGAAATTGCAATAATTTCAATAATTATAAAATTTGAGATTTCACATAAGCATCCAAAATACATTTTCATTTATATTTTTATTATCCATTTGGATGCTGTGCTAAAGGATCCAGAGCATTGGCAGTGTGGTCAGGCAGTTTTCTCTCTGCAGTTTTTGCTTTATTTTAGAAGTGCAGACTTGAAACTATGCGCTGCAAGTGGGTAGATATCCCACTTTTACCATAAGTATAGCAAATGATCTGGGGGAATTACAATTTGGAAATATTCATGCACTCCTGAAAGAAAACTTTAATTAATCATCTCTACTTATTACTATTCTTTTACTAAATTGCCAAAATACATTTGCTGATGTTTATTTATAGATTGTTTTAATGGGTGGCTTTGTGGCCAAAAACATCTACTCTACTACTAACACTTTATTTTTCTATGTTTGTTGGGCTAATACAAATTTATCAAGAACTTTATTTCCTTCTGTAGCAGGCAGTAAGGACCTCATTAGAACTATGTTATAGAAGGGTCACTTTATTTGGAAATCTGTCTTAACCAAATACATGCTGGATATCCACAAACAACTTTTCATTGTATTTCTCAAAATTTTTACCAACACAGATTTCTTCCAGCCTAACTAACCCATAAGCCATCACATCTATGTAAATTTTAGATTGGCTAATAATAATGGTATTTTGGAAATCCTGTCTGTATTCACCTTTGTGCTGTTTATTTTCCAGAAATCAAAAATTGAATCAGTCAAATCTCATTTGAATTATAGCAATATAATTATGACTTCACCTCCAAAATACATCAAATCAATGCTTACCTTTATCCTTCAATTTCAATTCTTTCTGTTATAATACTTGAAGAAATTTCTTTAAATTTTCTCTCCTTAGATACTTTTACATTTCTGAAGTGATGATAGAACTGTTTCCTACTGATTTGTATTTCTTTGATATTTAAATAAATTTTTATCAGAATAGGAAATTAAATGAATTGGTACATCATGATGTTAATTCTAAATGCAGTTTTCCCCCCCCAAAGGGGTGCCAACCATTTAAATGATGTGTGACAATTTAGTATTGCCCTAGGTTATTTTATGTCCATATATGCCTACACAATCTGAGAAGTGGAGCTAAGATAAACATTTTTCAAGCACAACTACCATCTAGTTTTATTGCTCTTCGATTTTCAGTAAAGCCTCTAAGATTTAACTATAAGAATAGATACACTGATACCTCTCCCTTCCACATAAAAAGATCATAAACAGAACCAAAATATTTCCATCTTATATCCTCTCCCTCATTATGTCCTAAACAATAAAGCAATAACAAAACAGCTAAATGCTAGTAAATGTCCTTCTTTATAACAGCTGCAAATCAGTTCTTAACATATATTTTGACCCAAAAAAATCAGTTGGAATTATCTTGTGATACTAAGAGTACATAACAAAGTAATTTCTCTTTTTGAAATAGCAGCATACAAATATCTCCATGGCTAATTGAATCTTTTTTATCGGTTCTTTTTAGTTATACATGTCAAAAGGATTCATTTTGACATAATTAGAAAAACATGAAATATAATTTGTTCTAATTTAGTACTTTCCTTTCCCCTCCTTTCTCCCTCCCCATTCCCTTCCCTTTATTCTACTGATCTTTCTGCTATTTACTTGTATTTTTTTAAAATTAGTGTCTTGTGGATGTATATCATGGTCAGATTCACTGTGGTTTGTTCCTATTTTTATACAGGAAAGTTAGGTCAGATTAACTCCACTGTCTTTCCCTATCCTGATCCTCCTCTCTTTCCTTCATTCCCCTTTGTCTACTCCACTGATTTTTCTTCTATTCATTTTTTTATCCCCCTACCTTGTTTTAGATTATCTTCCATATATCAGATTTCACTTTTGGGAACTGGCTTATTTCACTTAGCATCCACATTTCCATCCATTTAATCTTGATAATCATTTTAGGAAACATAATGAATATAGGCACTTTCTTGTATGTACATGACTATTTTTTTTTTACTCTTTTTACTTCTTTCTACAATTAAGATCAGTAAGTTTGGATAGTATTTATATTGAAATAATCATATAAATACATATATATTTATGCTTTTCATATAATCTCTTGTATTAATTTTCTATTGCTGTATGACAGATTTTCACAATCCTAGGTGAGCTAAAATAATACCCACTAGCTATCTCATAGCTTTCTTGGGTCAAGAATCTGAGTACATATTATTAGATCTCTGGAGGTTTCACCAGGCTGAAATTAAGCTGTCAGATGGGGCTAAAATCTCATTTGAAATTTGGAGTTCATTGTAAGGTCACTTGTTTGGGGCACAATTTTAGTTCCCTACGTTTGTACTACAGAGTCATCCAGCTCCCAGAGACTGCCTGCCTTTCTTTGCCAATATAACAATAATCATAGAAGTAAAATCCCCTCATGTTCACAAATCCCACTCACACACAATAGGAAAGAGGATCACACAGAGCTGTACACTGCAGGAATCTTGAGGCCCATCTTGGAATTCTGCCTATCCCAACTATCTAGACAATAGAAACAAAAGTTTTAAAATTAATTACATGAAAATCACACACAAATTAACCTTAGAGAAATATGACTTAGATTATAGGTATGGATTTTTAAAAATACTTTCTGTATTTCAGGAACTGTGTTTTGTGATCAGGGACTAACTGAAACTTTGCAACAATCTTATTAGATAGACATTGTTATTATCTGTAATGTTCAGATGGGTTTCAATGGCTGGCCAGAGGTCAGATGACCTCGTCAATGATAAAGGTGGTCTGGAGCCTGGACCCTGGTATCATTGCTCCCTCTATATGAACCATCTTTTCAGACCCAGTCAAGCACACCTTCCTTGTAGCTAAAGAGGTAGGAGGAAATCAACTAGCACCTCAGTCTTCAGCACAAGAAGAATTCAAGAATATTCTAAGGAAGGTAAGAGCCTTGTCAAGAGCAGTTCATGCTGTCTTTCTTATGGGAATATTGGGTGTGTGTACCAGAATTGTGACAAGTGGAGTAACAGTAATGCACTCTCCATCTCATGAGAATAGATTGTTTCTAATGGACTGAGCATCTAAGCTTTGGGTCATGTCATTGCACTGAAAGCCTGAGATCAAGGAAGACCAGTAGCCACATATACATTGGGTTCCATTACCAACTGGACAAACAGATCCAGATTCAAATATTTGAAGATGTGGGTTGTGGTGATCATTTCAAAAGTCTGGCTAACACCAAAACCAATCCAGACAAAAGTGTCATTCTATAATACCAACAAGAAGTCGTATTTAACTCCCTAAATATACAGTTGTAAAAGAAAACTTAGCAAGTATTCAAAAAAAAAAAAAATAGTACACCAGGCAGATCTCTCCAAGCCCACAGAAATTGATATACTATTACAGATGCAGAGTCTACTTCAGAAATATTCACTTTTCATGTATTGTAAAGCTCAGCATATCAATGATATATGATGCAGAGTGATGACTCTATAGATATCTAACTCTAAGCATCTTGATTTTTTTTTTGTCAAAATCATCTGATAATATACTGGGAATCACTTGCCCAATTCAACTGAACTAGGGAAACAGGAACCAGACTGAAATTTCTTTCTGGCCCAGTCAGATCAATATATGAATTTTTGTGCATTTTGGTACTTGAGACACTTAGGGAAGCATCTTCAAGGCCAATTGTTCTTGCATAGCTGCTGCAGGCCATGAAGTACAACAATAGTCACAGAAAAACCAATATTAATTAATCAATAAGTATAATTCTGAAAGGTGACAAATTATTAAGGATTTACAAGAAGTGTAAGCATTTCTTTTTTCTTTTTGGTACTGGGGATTGAATTCAGGGGCACTCAACCACTGAGTCATATCCCCAGCCCTAATTTGTATTTATTTAGAGACAGGGTCTCACTGAGTTGCTTAGCACCTTACCATTGCTTGGGCTGACTTTGAACTCATGATCTTCCCATCTTAGGCTTCCAAACTGCTGAGATTACAGGCATGCTCCATTGTGCCCAGCAAGTATACACATTTTTGAGCCTTTAGTCAAAGTTTTCTTTTAAAGTTATCTTAAAATTTCTGTGAAGCATCAACTTCAGTCTCCCATTTTGAATTTAATAATGGGAATGAAGTTTCATAGGTAAATTTTTTGTAATAATCTCCTTATCCTTCTCAAGCCTGTATTTAGTTTTAGGTATCTATAAATTACTTTTTCAAGAATTTAATTATTGAACTTCATTTTGAGAATATTGAGTTTGACACTTGTTTACAATGGAACAAATAACTAAACTGCATTAAGAATTTATTAAGTTCTACTAGAGTAAATAGATAGTGCAAGTGATTTTTCTGTTTTTATTTCACAACAAATAGTTTTTTCTGAATGTTCCAAACTCTGAGAACATAGGGACTTTCTTTTAGGGTCAACCTATCTCTCCCATTTATGATTGATGATTCTTTAAAATGATTTGCTACAATATAAACTTTTCCTGCTTTTATGGTTCCTGTTTTATCCTGCTCTTTTCCTGAAACAATTACCGAAGACCATCTATCTTGTTAAATGAGCAAGTTCTCCAAATAACATTTTGATTCTAAGCCTAGTCCCAGGTACTTGCTCAGGTCAGAAGATAGAACTGCTGTCTAAGGTCCTGAATGGCAGGTAATTTCCCAAGTCTTGTTGAACTGTGTCCTAATTATTGCTTTTAGGTGGTCTTCCCACAGCATGTCATTCCCTGACTCCACTGATTAATCTTGAGGTGACAATTGTGACACAATTAGAATCAAAGGTCATAATGAGACTTTTATTGCCTGTGTGAAAAGAAACATGTTCTATTACAACTAGATTCAGAGTTAGGAAGAACTTAGAACTGCTGGAGACTACCATATGAAACGTGAGAATGAAGACAACAGAAAAAGAATGCAGGGTTAGCACATGGAAACTTTTTTCTGAAGGCACCATACCTGAATCAGGCCCAAACTTGGACTTTTCTATCTTAGTGACCACTAAATTCTCCTTCTTTCAGACTGAGTTTAATTTTTCCATTGAAAATAGGAAGTTGCCTAAACATGATTGCTGCAAAGGAAATGCTACAACATTTCCAGTAAATCTATCATAAGTTGAAAATATCATGAGTCAGAAATGCCTTTAATATACTTTACCTACTGATCATCACAACTAACCCATATGATACACTGGAGAGCATCAGTTATTATTCCTCATGATTGCATAGCTTGCTGGGAGCTGTGACTTGCTATGGCTGCCCATCACGATAAAAGGATATCTTACCACCTATGACAATCCTGGGAAAATATCAAATTAAAGTTAAAAATACAGTTTCTAATAAGTGCACATCACTTTTTCACTTTTGCACTGACATAGTTAAAAAATCATCAGTTAAATCACTGTAAAGTCAAGGACAGTCTGTACAAAACATTGTAGGGAGAATTTACATTATAAATTATATACTTTATTCTTTTAGCACAAAGAAGAGGTTAAAATTTGAGAGCAGTTGAATGAATATCTAGGTAAGAAAATGCAGATTGATAGGGAGAGGTAAGACATATTCCAAGTAGGAATGACTACTTGGAATGACTCCTTCACAGTCTTATATATATTTTTCCCATTAGAACCCATGTTTTTCTTTTTTTTTTTTTTTTTTACTATTTTTTTTTCTTTTTATTGTAAACAAATGGGATACATGTTGTTTCTCTATTTGTACATGGCGTAAAGGCATACCATTTGTGTAATCATAAATTTACATAGGGTAATGTTGTTTGATTCATTCTGCCATTTTTTCCCTTCCCCCCTCCCCTCCCACCCTTCCCCTCCATCTATACAGTCCTTCCTTCCTCCATTCCTGCCGCCCTCCCTAAACCCAACTCCAACCCCAACACTAACCCTTCCCACCCCCAATATGTGTCATCATCCACTTATTAGCGATATCATTCTTCCTTTGGTTTTTTGAGATTGGCTTATCTCACTTAGCATGATATTCTCCAGTTTCATCCATTTGCCTGCAAATGCCATAATTTTATCATTCTTTATGGCTGAGTAATATTCCATTGTATATATATACCACAGTTTCTTTATCCATTCATCAATTGAAGGACATCTAGGTTGGTTCCACAATCTGGCTATTGTGAACTGAGCAGCTATGAACATTGATGTGGCTGTATCTCTGTAATATGCTGATTTTAAGTCCTTTGGGTATAGGCCAAGGAGTGGGATAGCTGGGTCAAACGGTGTTTCCATTCCAAGTTTTCTAAGGAATCTCCACACTGCTTTCCAGAGTGGCTGCACTAATTTGCAGCCCCACCAGCAATGTAAGAGTGTACCTTTCTCCCCACATCCTCGCCAACACCTGTTGTTGGTTGTATTCTTGATAATTGCCATTCTAATTGGGGTGAGATGGAATCTTAGGGTGGTTTTGATTTGCATTTCTCTTATTACTAGAGATGTTGAACATTTTTCCATATGTTTGTTGATTGCTTGTACATCTTCTTCTGTGAAGTGTCTATTCATTTCCTTAGCCCATTTGTCAATTGGATTATTTACATTCTTGGTGTAGAGTTTTTTGAGTTCTTTATAGATTCTGGAGATTAGCGCTCTATCTGAAGTATGATTGGCAAAGATTTTCTCCCGCTCTGTAGGCTCTTTCTTTGCATTGCTGATAGTTTCCTTTGCTGAGAGAAAGCTTTTTAGTTTGAATCTATCCCAGTTATTAATTCTTGCTTTTATTTCTTGTGCTATGGGAGTCCTGTTGAGGAAGTCTGGTCCTAAGCCGACATGTTGAAGCTCTGGACCTACTTTTTCTTCTATAAGATGCAAGGTCTCTGGTCTGATTCCAAGATCCTTAATCCATTTTGAGTTTAGTTTTGTGCATGGTGAGAGATATGGGTTTAGTTTCATTCTGTTGCATATGGATTTCCAATTCTCCCAGCACCATTTGTTGAAGAGGCTATCTTTTCTCCATTGCATATTTTTGGCCCCTTTGTCTAGTATGAGAAAATTGTACTTATTTGGGTTTGTGTCCGTGTCCTCTATTCTGTACCATTGATCCACCTTTCTATTTTGGTACCAATACCATGCCGTTTTTGTTACTATTGCTTTGTAGTAGAGTTGAAGATCTGATATTGCGATACCCCCTGCTTCACTCTTTCTGCCAAGGATTGCTTTAGCTATTCTGGGTTTTTTATTCTTCCAGATGAATTTCATAATTGCTTGCTCTATTTCTGTAAGGTACATCATTGGGATTTTAATTGGAATTGCATTGAATCTGTATAGCACTTTTGGTAGTATGGCCATTTTGACAATATTAATTCTTCCTATCGAATAACATGGGAGATCTTTCCATCTTCTAAGGTTTTCTTGAATTTCTTTCTTTAGTGTTCTGTAGTTCTCATTGTAGAGGTCTTTCACCTCTTTTGTGAGATTGATTCCCAAATACTTTATTTTTTTCGAAGCTATTGTGAATGGGGTAGTTTTCCTAATTTCTCTTTCTGAAGATTCATCGCTTATATATAAAAATGCCTTCGATTTATGTGCATTGATCTTATATCCCGCTACTTTACTGAATTCACTTATGAGATCTAAAAGTTTTCTGGTGGAATTTCCTGGTTCCTCTAAGTATACAATCATATCATCAGCAAATAGGGATAGTTTGAGTTCTTCTTTTCCTATTCGTATCCCTTTAATTTCTTTGGTCTGTCTAATTGCTCTGGCTAGAGTTTCAAGGACGATATTGAATAGAAGTGGTGAAAGAGGGCATCCCTGCCTTGTTCCAGTTTTTAGGGGGAATGCTTTCAGTTTTTCACCATTAAGAATGATATTAGCCATGGGTTTAGCATAGATGGCCTTTACAATGTTAAGGAATGTTCCCACTATCCCTATTTTTTCTAGTGTTTTGAGCATGAAAGGGTGCTGTATTTTATCAAATGCTTTTTCTGCATCTATCGAAATAATCATGTGATTCTTGACTTTAAGTCTATTGATATGGTGAATGACATTTATTGATTTCCTGATGTTGAACCAACCTTGCATCCCTGGGATGAAACCCACTTGATCATGGTGCACTATCTTTTTAATATGTTTTTGTATGCGATTTGCTAAAATTTTGTTGAGAATTTTTGCGTCGATGTTCATTAAGGATATTGGTCTGAAATTTTCTTTCCTCGATGTGTCTCTGTCTGGTTTAGGAATCAGGGTAATATTGGCTTCATAGAATGAGTTTGGGAGAGTTCCCTCCTCTTCTATTTTCTGGAATACTTTGAGAAGTATTGGAATGAGTTCTTCTTTAAAAGTTTTGTAGAACTCGGCTGAGAACCCATCTGGTCCTGGACTTTTCTTTGTTGGAAGGCTTTTGATGACTTCTTCTATTTCATTACTTGAAATTGGTCTATTTAAATTGTGTATGTCCTCCTCGTTCAGTTTAGGCAATTCATATGTCTCTAGAAACCTGTTGATGTCTTCGAAATTTTCTATTTTGTTGGAGTATAGATTTTCAAAATAGCTTCTAATTATGTTTTGTATTTCAGTCGTGTCTGTTGTGATATTTCCTTGTTCATTCCGAATTTTAGTGATTTGGGTTTTCTCTCGTCTTCTCTTTGTTAGTGTGGCTAAAGGTTTATCAATTTTGTTTATTTTTTCGAAGAACCAACTATTTATTTTGTCAATTTTTTGTATTGTTTCTTTCGTTTCAATTTCGTTGATTTCAGCTCTCAGTTTAACTATTTCCTGTCTTCTACTACTTTTGGTGTTGGTCTGTTCTTCTTTTTCTAGGGCTTTGAGCTGTAGTGTTAGGTCATTTATTTTTTGAGTTTTACTTCTTTTATTAAATGCGCTCCATGAAATAAATCTTCCTCTAAGTACCGCTTTCATAGTGTCCCAGAGATTTTGATATGTTGTTTCTTTGTTCTCGTTTACCTCTAAGAATTTTTTAATTTCCTTCCTAATATCTTCTGTTATCCATTCATCATATAGTAGCATATTGTTTAATCTCCAGGTGTTGGAGTAGTTTCTGTTTTTTACTCTTTCATTAATTTGTAACTTCAATCCATTATGATCTGATAGAATACAAGGTAGTGTCTCTATCTTCTTGTATTTGCTGACATTAGCTTTGTGGCATAATATATGGTCTATTTTAGAGAAGGATCCATGTGCTGCTGAGAAGAAAGTGTATTCGCTCTTGGTTGGATGGTATATTCTATAAATGTCTGTTAAGTCTAAATTATTGATTGTGTTATTGAGATCTATGGTTTCTTTGTTCAATTTTTGTTTGGAAGATCTGTCCAGTGGTGAAAGAGGCGTGTTAAAATCACCTAGTATTATTGTGTTATGGTCTATTTGGTTTCTAAAATTGAGAAGGATTTGTTTAACATATATGGATGAGCCACTGTTTGGGGCATAGATGTTTATGATTGTTATATCTTGCTGATTTATGCTTCCCTTAAGCAGTATGAAATGTCCTTCTTTATCCCTTCTAACTAACATTGGCTTGAAGTCCACTTTATCTGAAATGAGGATGGATACTCCAGCTTTTTTGCTGAGCCCCTGTGCATGGTATGTTTTTCCCCATCCTTTCACCTTTAGTCTATGGGTATCTCTTTCTATGAGGTGAGTCTCTTGCAGGCAACATACTGTTGGATCTTTCTTTTTAATCCAATCTGCCAGTCTATGTCTTTTGATTGATGAATTCAGGCCATTAACATTCAGGGTTATTATTGAGATATGATTTGTATTCCCAGTCATTTGGTTCATATTTAAAATTTTTGACACATCTTGGTTCCTCCTTTATTTGACAGTTCCTTTAGGATAATTCCTCCCTTTGCTGATTTCCTTCTTTGTTTTTTATCTCTTCCTCATGGAATATTTTGCTGAGAATGTTCTGTAATGCTGGCTTTCTTTTTGTAAATTCTTTTAGCTTTTGTTTATCATGGAATGATCTTATTTCATCGTCAATTTTGAAGGTAAGTTTTGCTGGGTATAAGATTCTTGGTTGGCATCCATTTTCTTTCAGAGCTTGAAAAATGTTGTTCCAGGCCCTTCTAGCTTTTAGGGTCTGGATTGAAAAGTCTGCTGATATCCGTATTGGTTTCCCCCTGAATGTAATTTGGTTCTTTTCTCTCACAGCCTTTAAAATTCTGTCTTTATTTTGTATGTTAGGTATTTTCATTATAATGTGCCTTGGTGTGGGTCTGTTGTAATTTTGTGTATTTGGAGTCCTATAAGCCTCTTGGACTTGATTTTCCATTTCATTCTTCAGATTTGGGAAATTTTCTGATAATATTTCTTCAAATAGATTGTTCATTCCTTTGGTTTGTTTCTCTAAGCCTTCCTCAATCCCGATAATTCTCAAATTTGGCCTTTTCATGATATCCCATAGTTCTTGGAGATTCTGTTCATGATTTCTCACCATCTTCTCTGTTTGTTCAACTTTGTTTTCGAGGTTAAATATTTTGTCTTCAATATCTGAAGTTCTGTCTTCCAGCTGTTCTATCCTATTGGTTGTGCTTTCTATGGAGTTCTTAATTTGGTTTATTGTTTCCTTCATTTCAAGGATTTCTGTTTGGTTTTTTTTCAATATCTCTAACTCTTTATTGAAATGATCTTTTGCTTCCTGAATTTGCTCTGTTAACTGTCGATTGGTGCGATCGTTCAATGCCTGCATTTGCTCTTTCATCTCATCGTTTGCTTCCCTAATCATTTTAATTATGTACATTCTGAACTCCCTTTCTGTCATTTCTTCTGCCATGCTGTCGTTGGATTTTATTGATGTAACATCTAGATTTGTTTGGGGCATTTTCTTCCCTTGTTTTCTCATATTGTTCAGGGATCAGTGGGTCATTAAGATATTGCAGATTTCCTCTATCAACTTATAATGTCCCTGAAGATTGTTAGTATATCCCCTCTTATCCTTCAGTAGCCTGAAGTCTTGGAGGAGGTTGATAATGCAGAGCTCCACGAAGAAGCTGCCTCTCTAGGGGTGGTGACCCTCAGGTGGCGTATATTCCCTGCTAGTGGGCAGAGGTGTCTCCACTTGTTGACCAATGGTCATCCAACGGGGAAGTAGGCTGCGGGCTGAGGCAAGGCCTGTTTGTGCCTATGTCTCTGACTTTACTGTCCCTGTGGGAAAACCTCCCCTGGCCGGGAAGAGTCACTCGGTGGGGACGTCTCGCTAGTCAGTTGCCCTCCTAGAGGTTCCCCTCAATCTACAACTACCCCCTGGGCTGGGCTGTCTTCTTCTGCAACGATCCCAGGGGCCCGGACCTACGTCCTGGGCCTGGGAGCCTCACCCTTCGCAGGCGAGTCTCCTTAGGCTGCCTCTCCCAGAGAGTCTGCCCGCCGCCCTGGAAACTTCGCTCCGCCCCTAGGCGTGTCTCTGTGCGGCTCTTCCAGCAAGAAGTCACCTAGCTCCTGGGACCCTGCTCTGCACCAATCGCCTGGCTATGCAGCCCCTCCCCTGAGCCACCACCTGGAGCCCCGTACAATAGTTCCGAGACACAGAGACCCGCCACACACCTCCTCCTCCGGACAGCCGCCCGGTTTCCGACGCAGTCACTAGGAATCCAAACAACTCACTTTGGGTCTCCTCCTCCCACCAACTACCCGTAGCCTTAGGCAGTCACTCCAAGTCCAAGTGACCCGCCCTGTTCCTCCTCCTCCTCCTTGGGGTAGCCGCCCGGGTGTTCAGGAGCGGTGGCTCCGAGACCAGGTGACTCACCACGCTCCTTCTCCAGGCAGGCCACCGGTGTTCCGGAGCGGTTGCTTTTAGTCCAATCAACTCACCACTCGCCTCCTCCTCTGGCAAGCGCCTGTGGTTCTGATGCAGTCACTCACAGACTAAGCGTCCCACCGCTCTCCTCCTCCAGGCAGGCCACCAGTGTTCTGGAGCAGCTGCTCCGAGTTCAAACAGCTCGTCACGCAGCTCCTCCTTCGGCAACCGCCCGCAGCTCTGATGCAGTCACTCCCAGGTCAAACAACAAGCCACGCTCCTCCTCCTCCTCCGGGCAACCTCCCGGCACTCAGGAGCGCCCACTCTGAGTTCAAACAGCTCACCACGCAGCTCCTCCTCTGGCAACCGCCCGTGGCTCTGATGCAGTCACTCCTAGACCCAAGCGACCCGCCGGGCCTCTCCTCCTCCTCCGGGCAACCCCCCGGTGTTCGGAAGCGGTCACTCTGGGTCCAAACAGCTCACCACGCAGCTCCTCCCCAGGCAGCCGCCCGGAGCCGCAGCGGCTGCTCGAGTCCAAGCGCTATGCTGAGCCGCCTCCTCTACGATGATCCCAGTTGTCCGTGTTTACCGCTCCAGTGGGGGGAGGGGCGTCTCGCCGAGCAACTCCACTTCACAAATTCCCTGCGTTCCGGGGCTACCGCCCCATCCGGGACACCTCCCCAACAGGAGAGACTCACCCGGCAGCTTTGAGTTGGTCCCAAGTCTCTCACTATCTCCTCTTTTGAATCTTGCGTCCTGGAGCAGCGTGAAATGCAGCCGCCCTCTAGTCCGCCATCTTGGCCCGCCCCATGTTTTTCTTAAATGTAAAAAATGTTTAGAATTTTCAGGTCAAGTCCTATAAAATAATATATTGATGTAATCAAAGTTATCTATCTTATTGATTAAAACCATGTCAATGAGAAATTGGAACTGTTTTTATTATTACAGCATTAAAATATAAATAGTTGAGGAAAGAAGCAAAATACATAGCTCAAATTTTCACTCATAATATCATTATTTGGAAGTTTGTCATTTTCCGAGAGCATTCACATATATATTATCTTACTTCCTCTTAGATCAGCCTCTTGAAGAAAGGCTCTATTATCAGTCTCATTCTAGGGATGAGTAAAACAAAGTTTAGAAAAGTGAAATCTCTTGTTAATTTTATCTGTAGCTGAGCAGGGACTAAAATGAATACATTCTATTCAATGCAAAACATATTGAGCATCCATGGTAATAAATTGGAAAATACTGATGCTAACAGGATTAAAAGGCATCCATTTCTCTCTTTGCAGGTGATATAGCCTCCTATGGGTCAGGACTGGGAAGGGCATGGTTATCTGCACCCTCATTAATACTGGGATTGAGTGCTTGGCCACTCTGGCTCCTCACTCAACATTCCTTGCCCATGTGCCCTTCCCAGTACCTCTGGAAACCACATCCCAACATGTAGAAGTCACAGACTGTGGGAGCCAACAACTCCCCATTTACCTCACTGAAGTATCAGACTTCAACACATAATATCAAGGATAGGTCATTTCTAAGGCCTCACCCCTCAAATTTTCTGTTCAGGGATCTGAGGTGTGTACCAGTAAGCTACATTTTTTGACAACCACACAGAAGCAGGTATTCTTTGAGAAACACTGTTCTGAAAGTCTTTTTCATTTCAGTCATTTGCTTTAGATAAACTAAACAGTTACATTTGAAAATAAATTAGCACCCAGAATAAGAAATTAGACTAAGAAACTTAACATGGTTCATCAATAGCCTAATAAATAGATTTGTGTATTAAAAGAAAACACACGAGGCTATTTTTCATTTCTCAATCACAAAGTCTAAAATTAGCAGATCCACTGCTATTGCATCATAACAAAGGTAGTCATATCATCAGGTAACAGTTATCACAGAAGACAACTTCTGAAATTTGCCTGAAACTGCATCCACTTAAATAAACAAACAAAAAAAGAAATATCACAATCCAGTCATCTAAAATAGAAATCTTCAAACAAGACCACCTGTATCTTAACAAAACCTCAACAATTTGTCTTTGAGCTTGTCTTCCTCATTTTGAGGGGACATATTTTCTAAAACTTAAATATAGTTGTATGTGTATGTGAGTGTGTGTGTGAGTGTGTGTGTGTGTGTGTATGTGTGTATGCATGCACACACGCGTGCACTCACCAGTCTCCGTTATATATATATATATAACAGAAAGTACCACAAACATGCACCAGAATCCTTGTGGATTTCATAACAGTATTTGTTTACTAAAATTGTTGCTTATGTATTTCAGAGTCATAATTTAAACTCAGTCAGTAAATTCTGGTGAATTTCCACTTATTTGTGATAGCATGAAAGGGCAGTGATTTACCTGGATGCTTTCAGTATAAATTATCTGAGACAGGACAGAAATCTAAGTACTAACTATTAATCCTTTTTGTGTGTATGTCAATGGCATGCATTTTGATGACACATTTAAAAGCTAATGTTTTAAATGTGAATTTAGAAGTTTAAAATCCATATCTGAAAAATACAACACACTTAAGCATTTTAGGAAAATAGGTAAAACTGAAATAGTCCCCCTCAATTTTATTATGTTTCTTGTCCTTTCAAAGTTTAAATGGCTTTTGATTGAGTGTCACATATTTTCAGAATATGCCAAATATTTATAAAACTTTGTCATTTTATCTCTGACAGGGCCACTTAAGCATTTCTCTCTAGAACCCCATTCACTTTTATTTGTTTAGTTTCACTTTGTAAAGTCATTCAGGTGCCATAAGCCACTAAAAATGTCAGAAGATAGCAGAAATAAAAAAATTAAAATCTTCTTTTCCTCCCAAGCAGCCTTCCTATTTTTATTGCATATATAAGTAGTCCAAACCCTTTAATTTTCATGTAAGTTGAATGCAGTAATCATTAATATTTAAGTAAAACCACAAATTAAATCAAATTTAAACTAATCATCTATTTTTTTTCTTTCTGCATGGTTAAGATTTAAAATAGAAATAAACAAAGAGAAGATATAAAGGGTAAATTGCATGCCCATGGGCAGTGGGATGAACTCTTTCCCCATTATTACCAAGATCTGTTCTCACTTTCATTAATCATTGTGTTGTTAACAACACGGTGGTTAAAAGGGACCAAGATGTTCATCTTGCTTACTAGCATAAAGGTTAGAGATTTTCAACAAATTGCAGCATCCTAGAATTTGCTTTCCAAAGGGATGAACTCCAATAATCACACCATTAGATCACATCAAAAAAATAAGTTCCGCTAAATCAAATAATTAAACTATCCAACAATGAAACAGGAAAAGCTTGCATTTGTGAAAGGCCATGTTTCCTTTCTGAATGGTGTTGTTGAATTAAGGATCTGAGAGTTGATCCTCAGACACTGATTTGGAAGTGTTCTTAGTGGTTATTTTCTTAATGGCAAACTCTCTAAGATGGGCTCCCTGGAAAGCAGCTACAAGAAGGCTTATTAGAGAGTGTTCTTAGGAACCACACTTGTGGAAAGGAGGGTAGAAAAAAGAAGGAAAGCCCTGGAGAAATTGAGCAGAGAGGGAAACCCCTTTGCTGACTGTCCATGAAGAGCTCCCAAACAGGAGATTATTTCAAGGTTGCCCTGGGTCACGTGAATAGAGCCAGCCTGTATGTACCTTTCTCACTGGATGCTGGCCACCTAGGAAACAGGTGTAATCTTGGCCAAAGAAACTCTTCAGTTCAATTTTTTTAGGTATCAGGTAGAAAGATGTTTAGTGCTGATTGCCAAAGTCTTCCTGAAGCTGGGAAAATCCATCTTTCTGAAGGGAAGTTTGAATGAAGCATCTACCATAAACCAAATTTCAAGTTACAGGCATGTGTTTGTATACACAGATAGCCATTTGACACACAAATCTGGGTATTATACACAGAGACACTAATGTAGATACCTTGCACTGTATTTTAAGCTCAGCAATGCAGCAATTACACAATTTGAAAATCAATCTTTCAGGGTCAATTTTCATCTACAAAAATAAAATTTTCAGCTAGACTCTGGGTCAACAAAGGCTTTATAAATGACCTATAAAAGCAGTCAAGATTTTACAGCCACAGGCTAGATGTCTCTAATTTCCTTCCAATCACTAGCATTCTAGGTTTTCATGATTCTTCTCAGAATTAGATATCATCTTTAAATTATATTATGTTATTTTAATTCTTTCTAGAAATAGTTAGCAAAGAAGTAAGTTTTCAAAATTTGGAATGCCTTAGTATTTTTCTTCCCAATTTTAATAATGAGAGATATTAATGAATTGGCTTTAGTTATGAATAATACTTATAAAATTTATCCAATAGCAAAATTGCATTTTAAAAGCTAGTACCTTGGCCTTTTTCAAAGGCAACAAAATTTTCTAAAAAAGCTCCCTGAAAGGAAAAGTAAGGATGCATATTCAGAAAGCCTTGATTTTCCAAGCAAGGCATTTCCAGAAATAATTCAGTGTTTTTGTTGTTGTTTGTTGGTTTGTTTTCCTCCTTTAAGTCTTGGATTATGCTGGAAAGGGATCAGACAGAAAGCCATTTGGGTAGTCTGTGAAATCAGTACTCTCAAGTACCTGGGTGAAAACAAAATATAAAAGGAACTTAAGAAAGATCGTATGTTTATGTAGTCTCTCTTGACCTTAATTGAAAATTTAAGCTCCTTTAAGCAACTGTTTGAATGTGAAAGAACTGATATTTTGGAAAACATAAACATGTCTTTTCATTGGCTTTTCTAAGTCTATGACCTTCTCTCAATTTTGTTCAAGGCATTAACCTGAAAGATTATAAAAGGATTCTAACAAAAGGGATTCAGTGAGATAAGAAGAATAAATATTCAGTTTCTAACATTTAACATAAATTTTTTCAGCAAGACTAGAATCTTGTAATATGGGATACTATCTTGAGAAAGAAACTGCTAGATTCCTGTTTGTCACTTTTTATTAAATCAATGGAAGACATAAAAAAGAGAGTTTTATCATTGCAATATAAAGATAACTTTTTTTGTTGTTACTTGTTTTGAAAATAACATTTCCACATGAAGAGATTTGGCTATGAGGTTTGTTGCTACAAGGTAGGATAAATACAAACGACAATGACAAAATTCAACACTTAGACATCACAAGAAATCTCAGCAAACTGAAAATAGAAGAAAAACTACTGTATGATAAAGAGAGTCTACAAGAAGCCTACAGTAATGATATACTTGATGGAAAAGACTGAATGTTTCTCCTGCGTATTAGAAAAGGAACAAGATGTCCACTGTCATCACTCTTATTTAAAATAGTACTGGAAGTTCTAGTTTTCTCAATTAGGTGGCAAAAAGAAATAAACCAATTAGAGAGGAAAAAAAGACAATTGTCTCCATTTACAGACTATTTGATTGTCTACATAGAAAACACCAAGAATCCTAAAATATATATATATATTTTAAAATATATAAAAATACATAAATATTTAAAATATATATAAATATATAAATATATTTAATATATATATAAATATATAAATATTTAAAATATATAAAAATATATGAAATATATATGTATATATTTTAAAAAAGCAAAACAAAAAAAAAAACCTATAGGAAGTAATAAGTAAATTTGAAAAGGTCACAGAATGCAAGATTCACACACAAAATTATTTCACATTTCTTTATGCCAACATCAAGTGTGGAAAAAAAATTCATAACGATACCATTTACAATTGGTTCAAAATGAAATTATTATATGTAAATGTAACAAAATATGTATAGAATCTTTTACCTGAAAATTTAAAGAAACACTGATTCAAGAAATGAAATAAGACCTAAATTAATGGTGATGCATATCATCTTCAAAGATTAGAAGATTTGACATAGCTAAAATATTAATTCTCTCCAACTGATTTATAAGTTCAATGCAATTCTTATGAAAATCCCAGTAAACATTTTTATAGGCAAACATTCATTAATTAAGAAATGTTATTTGGAAAAGCAAGGAACCTATGATAAATACAATATTTTTTTAACTTTTTTTAAGTTGGGGATGAACACAATACTTTTATTATATTTTTATGTGGTGCTAAGGATCAAACACAATGCCTCACACATGCTAGGCAAGCGCTCTACCACTGAGCTATAATCCCAGCCCAAATACAATGTATTTAATACAAATAATAAGGTAGGAGGACTCAGACAAACAAACATTAATGTTTACTATATTACTACATTCATCAACATAGTGTATTATTGATTGAGAAAGAGATGGTAAATCAATGGAATATAATCATAAAAAGAAAGAAATGGAACTGTACAAATGTGCCCCCCAAAACTGGACAAAGATGAAAGAATAATGCAACATAAGAATAACAACCTTTTCAACAA